>NC_067168.1:19742156-20391323 GCF_903995435.1 Acomys russatus
CCTATTTTCAGCATTCCCATGGGATAATGAAGTCTTCAATCACCGTAGTGAGTTATGGAGTCCTAGCATTTACTTTTTTCTAACCCTTCTTATTTCTTTATTTCTTTACAGATAAATTATTAGTGATAACCGTAGCAACAAAAGAAAATGATGGATTCCACCGATTTATGAATTCAGCCAAGTATTTCAATTACACTGTGAAGGTATGGTATATCTTTCAATCTTTGGACTTGTTGGAATATGTGCATAAAACATATTATCTAGTGGTTTATTTAAACATGTTGTATAAACAAAAGTGTGTGTGTATATGTAAGCTAACTGATTTCTCTTGGAGGGTCATGCACACGTGCAATGTTATCAAAGTTTGACAGTAAATGTTTTTACCGACTGGGTTGCCTGTCATGGTGTTTCTTTAAAGACTGTTGGAAACATGGTTGGAAGGGGGCATTGGGTTGCTTTATTGATAGTTGTTTTTCCAGTTTTGTCTGGTTGGTTTGGGTTCATTTTTCGGAACATGGCCAAGTGTTGTAGATACTTTCTCTACAGGACAAGGTTTGTGGACATGGTCGGGGGACTGGAGTCACTGATAGAGCCTTCAACTGGCTTCTGTGAGATCTGTTTGCTGGTTGCTGCTGGATATTTGTTTTTTGAAACAAAGAGTGTGCCAGCCACATCTTTTCTAGAAAAGAGGGGCATGAAAAAGTATGTAAGAGATTAAAAACAAAAGAAAAAAGAACAAAAAAAAAAAAGAAAGAAAGAAAGAAGGAAAGCATTGTTGTTTTAGGATGTAATGTAGAAGACAGTGCCGTCCTTACTTATCCCCTTGATGACAAGATGTGGGTTTCATGCAGAGTATTAATGATGACGAACTTTGCTAGAAAGAGATCTAGTGATATCAACTTCATGTTTAAAGAGGATAAGTGAGAAATACTTTGAGGTAAACAAGAAACACTGTTAACATGCATGGATGGAAAACAGTATAATAGTACAAAGAAATTAAGGTAAGATATAGTTGAAACTCAGTGGGCCAATCTTTAGGGATCAATTTGAAGAAAGAAGAGAAAGCTTCTTATGTGCAAGTATTTTATTAGGAAATGTGCATGTGGTGTGCTATTAGTGAATTATGTGACCAAAGTGAGACAAACACACGAATGAGCAAAATTCATTTACTTCTGAGGAAAACTTGTCCTAGAGTACATAGCTATAACCTCTCCTACCTTAGAGTTCACTGTCAATAGAATGGAGATTTTGGCCCTCTTTTCTCTCCTGTTACATAGTCCAGAGGTTTCTAAAGTATATACTTTATACCAGTGAGATCCTTGTTACTTGAAAAGAGTTAGGAGGGGAAATTCTCAGGTGCACCTAAGATCAGCGAGTCACAGAGTGGGGCCAGGAGTCATTGGCCTTCATCATTTGTCCATGTGGCCGATGTGCAGCAAAGCCTGCCTCCTCCCTGTGCTCAACTGGGATGGGCCTCAGATGTGCCTGGGCTCTGTGGGCTCAGTGTTGGAGACTCCAGGGGATTGTGGAAGAATCTCAGCTGGAACACTAATAACACAGTAGATTTTCCACAGGGTGAGTCCAGCTCCAGACCAACATCGGTTCGTGTGGATGTCTTCTGCCCCAGACATCCCTGTAAGGATTAAAACATGTGAGGGTGTGTCCATTGCATTTGTTTCATTGCACTTCCTTTGACTTTCATTCCGCTTTCATTTTCCAGATCTAGTTGTGTGTCTGGAGCTGGGGCAGATGTTGGCTACACTTCTCTCCCTCAAAGCCAGGGGTGTCAGTTACCACTTACAGTTCAGTTTGGAGTGGTTGAGGCTGGGGCAGATGCTGAGCAGTCAGTGTGTGCAGCCCAGACTAGCTGCTCTTCAGCGTCTCTTGCATCGGATAATTCTTATTAAACTCTTGGGACTGATACAAGCTTATGATTTGCCAGAGAAATAAGGGTCTCTTTTACTTGATACTTTCTGTGTGTCCTTGCTTGAGAGGCCAGTCTAGGAGCCTCCAAGCATAGGAATTTCCTTGTAGATTTCCTACCATATTAAACAGGTTAACTACAAGGTCTCTTCATTTTCATTTAAGTATGAAAAAAACAAGAATAAGATAATATGAGAAATACTTTCTGAGTCTACTTCTGTAGGTTAGGGTGGACTTTTGAGATGTTTGGGATGGTGTCTTAGAGACGGATAGCATTGAAGAAATATGACCCACCCAGGCTTGAATTTCCGTTTCATTCTAGCACTGTGCTCTCATTATAAACAGCGGATCACTATGTAGCGCAGTAATGAGTGTCTGCTGACATTTTTATGCTATTGTCGCCACTGGCGTTTTCCTCAGGATGAATTCTTGATTTCATTGACAGGTTCTTGGTCAAGGGCAAGAGTGGAGAGGTGGCGATGGGATTGGTAGTATTGGAGGGGGCCAGAAGGTGAGGTTAATGAAGGAAGCCATGGAACACTACGCCAGTCAGGAGGACCTGGTCATCTTGTTTACTGAATGGTAAGAGAACTACTCACTTTATATTATATTATTTTTAAAGACTGAAATTTATAACTAAAGTTTAAATGAAGAATTATTTTCCTGACAAAGAACAGTTATTGTAAGAATATTTTTCTCGGTTATAACTGAAGAAGTCTCTCCAGGGAGGAGCCTCTGCTTCTGAGTCCCAACTTAAAAGCAAGATTGTTTTATACTAAATCAACAGGAATTTTTCTTAATTTATGATGCACGAAAAGTCACAACCTGAGCCGGTCTCCTAGTATATTAAAGGTGATGAGTTATAATAAGAACTAGTGAGAAAACGTCAGTGAGCTTGAAGCCAACACAAGCAAATTTGGATTTTGAGTGAGGCTGATAACCTGTGAACAAGTGACCACCTAGAGGCTCGCGGTGATCTGGGCAGTGAGTTTGGGGAACCTGCTTTTCTCTGTGCTTCCCTTTGCGGTCTCCTATCTCCCCTACTCATAAGATTTAGTTCCTGAGAATCAGCAACATGAATGGCCCAGTTGTTTTTGACAGACAGAAGAGGGGCATTATATGACACCCGTAGCTCAAGGCAAGCCAGTCTGATTCTTTTGGGTTGTATTTAAGACTCAGGCTGGCAGGAAAGAGAGTGTTTGAGGAAGGTCGGGTGTCTCTAGGTATTGCCAGGATCAGCTATGTGCCAGTGGACCAGCTAGAGCTTCTTCTTCTTCTTCTTCTTTTTTTTTTTTCCAGCTAGAGCTTCTTAAGAGCAGAGTTTTAAGAATAAACATGTAGTTTTCTTTGATGATGCCTCCTCTCTGGCAGTAGTGACAGCCTAAGTGTGCAGACATAAAGGATCTTGTCATTAGTGAGGGACAGCATTTCATCTGTGATAGCTATGGCTGGTGTGTATGTGTGTGTGTGTGTGTGTGTGTGTGTGTGCATGCGCGCGCACATACATGCATGCGCTTGTCCGTATATGTCTGTTTGTCTATGTCAGTGTATGTTGCAGACACTGAAGGTTCCACAGTGTTGCATTGTGGGTTTTATCTCTGGAAATACCAAAATGTGTCTGAGGGAAGGCTTAAGATACATAGTTTTCAGGTGTGGCAGGAACTGCTCCAGTTTTGTTAGACTTTATTTCAGCCTATACTTTATGGTTTAGATGACTATAATTTTGTTTAATTCTATGCATGTAATGATTAGAAAAGTATTAGATAGGGAAGAATAAAAAGGCTAGGGGATACTTCTGTGGCTTTTTTCCTTAGCTACCCAATAGCTTTTCCCTCTTGTTTAGATATGGTATAATTCATTCGTTGGTTGGTTGGTTCATTTGTTCAACAGACGTTTCTGAATTATCTTCAAAATCCTCAGCTACGGGCCTACAGATGCTAAAGACAAGAGCTTGGCTTGTGAAGGAGAAGCTGCCTTCTGGAATAAGAAAGGCTTTTTGATTACGTGCATAAAATAGAATGGATACTTGGGTGGGGAGGGAGAAGGAAAGGCTAGTGAGAGGGAGTGGAAGGAAATGATACTTTCCTGCCATGTTGGTGTTTAGAGGAATTGACACTGGAAATGGGCTTTGAAGGCAAACGGCCTGGGCCCGTTGGAAAATCCATGCTAAATCCATCCATTATGAAGACACACTCGGTCCCACAGGAAAAAGAGTTGCATTAAGCTTCTTAACAGGATAGTTAATGGAGGTTATTAGTATGAGCCACTTAGATTTTATCCCACAGGGCAAGTATCCATAAATGGCTCTTGTGTGACCAAGCATTGTTCTATAACTCAGGGACCTACATTTGCTTATGTCTTGTTTGTGACTGCTTTTTGTACTAGCCTGGCAGACTATGTGGCCGTCAGAGTCCAACCTCTCATCTGCAGGCCAGGGTCAATATTTGGTGACTCTTATTTTAGGCCAAAGCTAGAAACTACGAATTGACGTTGGGGTGTGGTACCTTCAGGAGAGTCACAGACTCCTGACCCAGGAGTATGTGAGGGGCAGGGGTGGCAGATCACCCGGGAGGTGCCGTGTAGCCTGTAGGGTATGTAAGTCAGTACAGGCCATTGCCTTCTGGGAGAGACACTGAATAGTAGGTGTAAGACACTGCAAAATGACTTGGATGGCAGCTGTCATGAAAATGGGTGAGCCCAGGATGAATGACGAATTTTCATCCAGTCTGGGTAATTGTAGTTGAAGGTACCACAAAAATAACACAGAAGGATAAACACTCATAAAAGTCTCAATGACCTGTTAGAGATAGAACTGTGACAGGTCTGGGTTCAAACTTATGGGTTTTGCAGGACTTGGGACTATTTACCATGCTTAAATGTGGAAAGTTTTATTTTATTCTTTGATTTAAATAGACTGAATTCCCATGAGAGTTATTTTTATGATCTCTGTGTGTTTGGCTTTTTAAAAAATATATATATATATTTACATTTTTGTGGTTCAAATAATTTTAAGTAGAAAACCTTTTTTCCCTTTGGGAAGTTTTAAATAGACACAAAAATATTTTCCTCCCTGAGAAACTCAAACAGAAATGACACCTGCTAGAATGAAATAGGAAAATTTCCACTGGCCTTACCTTTTTAGCTGTGTGTGGTAGCGCCTCTCTGTAATGCCGGCCCTCGGGAAGTGAAGGTAGGAAGTGCAGGGCCAGCCTGGACATCACAGCATGTTTCTGGCCTGCCTGGGCTACACGAGACCCTTTCTCAAAAAAGGAAATATTTAACATTTTAAGTCAAAGTAATATTTTTACTTGAATTTTGTGCAAACAATTTCTTTCTTACCTACCTTAAAAGAATTGCATTTTAAAGTAATGCTTATAAAATGCTAAATTATCAAATTAGACATCATACCTTTTCAAATATAAATTATTGACTTTAGTAATAGTCTGAAATGCAGTTTTAGCTTTGTCCTTCACTAGAGTTCCAAAGATGAAAACCTCACAAACATAATAAATAGACAAATAGATCTTCTAAAAAGGCGTCAGAATGTGTAAGAGGGGCAGATATCATCTCTGCCCAGAGCTGAATGGAGAATATCAACTGACGGTAGTTTTGCTAAAAAGTTTCATACGGTGGACTATAAGTTGCTAAATCTTACATATGCATATCCAGTCCCTCAGTAGAGCCAGCTAGAGAGCCCAGGTGGAGTAGCCTCATCACCACAGCACTTCCACAGTGTTAGCTGCTGGGAAGCCCTCTGCAGAACTCCAGAGCATGAGCTTACCCTTGGCACTTGGCACCTCATGTAAGCATCAGCTTAGCGTCCCGCAGGCATTGGCTTTCAGGTACACTGACGTGAAAACCAATCCAGGCAGATTTGAGGTTGTAATGTGTTAGGGATTTCTGCAGAGAGGTTCCATTCCTGATAGATGTTTTCACGTTAATTTTCTGTTATGTTGTGATCCTGTGTGTTAGAGCTGGAAAATAAAGTACGGAGGGGGAGAGGGAGGGAAGTTAATAAAACTAGACCTTAAATTATATTGTTAACTTTTACATTGTTTTCACATTTACTGAGCATTAAAAAGATGAACTTGTCTGATTAAGAGTTCAAATAACCGCCAGGCACAGTGGTGCACGCCTGTAATCCTAACACTCAGGGAGGCAGAAGCAGGTGGATCTCTGTGAGTTCAAGGCTAGCCTGGTCTACAAAGTGAGTCCAGGACAGCCAGGGCTACACAGAGAAACCCTGCCTTGAAAAGCAAATAAAATATAGATTCCATATTATACAATATATCAACTATTAAGTATACTGAAAGCAGTGTGAGACATATTGGTGAAAACCAGATTATCAGAGATAATAATGAATTGACGCACATGTCACTGAAATATTTGAATGTTACGATGGAAACTTTTATAAGTGTTTGTTTATGCCTATGTCATTAATTTATATTAATTGTAACATTTGCACACTAACTTATAATTTTTATTTTGGAGATACATTATTATCTCTTTTAATAAAAAATATCTCATATTTGTATTTCATTTGTCAATGTAGAAGTAAAACCAGAATCAAATGTAGTTCATATGATGCAAGTTGGGAGGAAGTTCTCTGATGTTTCTCTCTCTCTCTCTCTCTCTCTCTCTCTCTTTCTGTGATTTCTTTTCTTTGTTTTCGTGCTTAAACTCTGAAACATGCATTTTAAGACTTGCTTGTCTCTTCTCTAAACAGTTTTGATGTTTTATTTGCTGGTGGGCCTCAGGAAGTTCTAAAGAAGTTCCAAAAGACAAATCACAAAATCGTCTTTGCAGCTGACGGGCTGCTGTGGCCAGACAAGCGGCTGGCAGACAAGTACCCTGTGGTTCACATTGGGAAACGCTACCTGAACTCCGGAGGTATGAACGATGCTGCTACAGACAGGAAGTGTTGCAACCACAGCCATGATCTTGCTAGGAAATATTCTGAAAGCTCACGCACACATTAGAGCTGATAAAACCTCTCCTGTGTCCTATGTTTTCTACCGGTGTATCTACACAGGGAAGATGTTCAATCTTCCACATTGCAAGTGAGAATTCAAGTCTTCTCATTACGGTTCATTGGGAGGTTTTGGGTCTTGGATATTAAGTTTAGTCAGTTTACTTTGAAGAAATTCATGTGTAGTCTATAGTCACCCAGTTAAAAATAGTCGCTTGTTAATGTGGTCTGTTTTTTTTTTTTTTTGTTTGTTAATATATTGTGCTAAATTACTTATTTTGACTTTTGAAGCCAAAATTTTAAATAATTTCTGAGTGGACAGAAGTGTTGCATTCTCTGTGTGAATCACCACAGATTAAATCACAGTGGTCACCCACATTCCTGTAAAGATAAAAGAAAATTTGACCTTTGACGTGTTATGACTATGGGCATGTTACCCTTGAGCTCAGATTAGTGTAAACACATAGACAGAAGGCATAACCACATCGGATGGAGGTCATGCGTTCCATGTGAGACATATAGCTTTGGATTAGGATGTATTTTGTAGTCAATTAATTCTTTTATTTTGGAAATGGCATGTACATGACATCCTGTGGTACACATGCATCTCGACAGTAAAAAGCCACTGGGGGAAGTAGCAGAGGGACTCATGGTGCTGTGCAAATGACAGATATTAGCAAGTAAGCTCTGTTCTCAGTCATCTTTTACAGGGAAGTACTTGGAGATAGAGCAGGGAGACGCTTTTATGTACATTCAGGATTGTTAGAGAGAGGGAGACGCTTTTATATGCACACAGGATTGTTAGAGAGAGGGAGACGCTTTTATGTACACTAAGGATTGTTAGAGAGAGGGCAGGGAGGGTAGGTGTGTGCAGTCAGAGTGGCTTCAGAGGCAGTCTGTGAGAGATATTTTAAAGAACATGCATCATGACTTAGTAAAAATGTATCATTTAGTCTTAAACACACTAATAGAAAAAAGATAGATTCCGGATGCATATGAATGTAATTGTATTTCACTTATTTAGGGATATTTGGCCTTAGAAGAAGAGTAAGGAAAGAGTTGTTTTTTGTTTTTTTTTTTTTTTAAATAAGACAGTAATGTAGAAGACTATTCATAAGAATTAAAAACACACTGCCATGCTGGAGAGATGCTCTGTGGTGGAATGCTCAGTGCTTCTCCGCTTCACAGCACCCACATCGCATCAGATAGCTCACAGATCTCAAACTCCAGTTCAAGGGGGTCTAAGACTATCTTCCGGCTTCTGTGAGCACATGCACACACATGGCACACATACCATCCAGCAGGCAAAACACTCAGAAACATAAAATAGCCCGGTTTTTTTTTTTTTTTTTTTTTTAAGTGTGGTCTTTGCCATTCTCCCATGCTTCTCTCATCTAGAGTCCCAATAGGATGTCCTCCCCTCTGTCCCAGTTTCCTGGTAAGTGGGAGAATGGCAAAGTAGAAGGATCCAGAGGGTCCTAGAAACTTACAAGTAGAACATTATGATAGGCAGATTTGGGCCCAGGGGTCCCGCTCAAACTAAGGCACCAGCCAAGGACAATACAGGCGGTAAACTTTAAACCCCTATCCAGATCTAGCCAATGGTCAGAACAGTCTCCACACTTGAGTGGAGAGTGGGATATGACTTTCTCATGCACTCTGGTGCCTCACATTTGACCATGTCCCCTGGAGGGGGAGACCTGGTGGCACTCAGAGGAAAGACAGCAGGTTACTGAGAAGAGACTTGATACCCTATGAGCATATACAGGGGGAGGTAATCCCCCTCAGGAACAGTCATAGGGGAGGGGAATAAGGGGAAAAGGGGAGGGAGGGAAGAATGGGAGGACACAAGGAATGGGATAACCATTGAGATGTAACAAGAATAAATTAATAATAAAAAATTTTAAAAAAAAAGTATGGTCTGCGTGTGGTGAGATTATCCATAGTGAAGTAGAACAGCTGGCTGCAGGTCTGAAACTCAGAGGGAAACGAAGAAGATGCTCCTTTTGCCTTTATAGACACGGGCCATTGGCAGATTCATTGCGTAGGCTTGAAGGCCAAGGGGAAACACTGCAATTTTAGACTTCCTTTTTCCAGACAATGACATATAAAACCTAGCCAGAAAAACAGTCTAGCAGGCACAGTAACAGTGGTTCAAGTAATGGAAGAAATTCCCCAAATTCCCTAGATAGAAAATTTCTTCCTGATTTTTGTACTTGGTGACAACCCACATTCCTTGCCTACTCTGGAATCTTGGCACAGCAGGAGATATTTCTTTCATTCAGAAGCAGCGGTTCCCTTTTCAGTGGGTCCCAAGAAGAGCAATTCACAAGGTCGAGGGTTATCTTACTCCGGTCCTTCCTTAGCCTCCCTTGGCAACCTTCGAAAGTTAGTTCTACCATCAGTATCTTGCTTTGTGCTGTCATTGGTGTGTAATTGCTCCATTGTAGCCTACACAGAGATGTGCTGTCAGCTGTTGAGCAGAACTAAACGTGGACGTGCATTTTGGTCTCGGGCTCCTGAGCTCTGCTGTGTGTCTCTGTGTGTTGCAGGCTTTATTGGCTATGCGCCATACATCAACCGTTTAGTCCAGCTGTGGAATCTGCAGGACAATGATGACGATCAGCTCTTCTACACTAAAGTTTACATTGATCCAGTCAAGAGGGTGAGGAACGGCTTGCAATTTCTCATTGATTCGGTTGCTTTGACTTTTATATTTTCCTCAACGAAGTGGTCAGAAACAGAGGGTTTTAGGAAGCTGAGTTGTAAATTAGTTTTGTTAACATCACAGTTGAAACACTACAAGTCAATTTGGTGGTGACCTTGGTCTCCCTCCTTAGGTTGGATATGAGAACTCTCTATCTCTCAATAGCTAAGTCCAAACTGCCCAACTTGGGTTCATTAGAGAGGAAAAAAGTTGGTGTAAGACTTGTTATTTGAGCCAGGTGTGGTGGCAAACTCCTGTAATCCCAGCACTTGGGGAGGCAGAGGCAGGTGGATCTCTGTGAGTCTGAGGCCAGCCCGATCTACAAAATTAGTCCAGGACAGCCAAGGCTACACAGAGTAAAAGACCTGTTATTTGCCACCATATTATGTGGAAACACACATCAAACTAGAAAATTCAGGGCCAGTCTCTACTAGTGTGCTTGCTCCCCTGCTGTGTCCTCACTGTCTGGCCTCTAAATATCAGAATGAAGCTAAGACAGGAAAGGTTTTGAGCCTGTAGACCAACGGCAATACTAGACAATGATGTTAAGATGGAGCAGATGTCTATCTTTAAGACACAGTGTTCTATCAATAACACAGACAAAATTTATGCTTCTTCAAATACAAATACTGAAAATCTAGGTACAGTTACAACTGAGTCTGCCATGGTCTCTATAGAGGCTTGTAAAATTCATTTAAGCTTTAATTCAGAGAAAAAGTAGGTATAATTTGAAAAAATGTAGTTAAATAACAAAAGTAATGTTTTGTGCATCTTGTGTGCAGTATAAATATAATTGCAGTGTTTCTTGAATTGCTCATTCTGCGTACTGTCACCAGGGAAGCAAGGTCTGGGGGAGTGTTCCACAGTGCCCGCACCTTCAGTACAAGTGTGCAGCTACAGGACAATGGAGTCTGTCTTAGACATCTGCAGATTCTCATTGATGTATTGAACAATTATTTTAAGCTATAAATTCCCCCAAAGATACATATATCAATATGACTGTGCCGTTGCCTGTTTCTTTTGGAATTTTCAATGTTACCCATTTTCCTATTTTTAGGAAGCTTTTAACATCACATTGGATCACAAATGCAAAATTTTCCAGGCCTTGAATGGAGCTACAGGTACAGATGCCCATGCTACTTTCTGATAGATGTCATTGCTTGCTTGCTTGCTTATTTATTTATTTATTTATTTATTTATTTATTTATTTAGGCATTCTCTCCTATGCTAGACCATTTGGGGCTATGTCTAAGGTGCCAATCTTTAAAATGTTCAAAACTATCAAATACTGAATTAAACTCGATGTTTCCATATAGTCTAGTAAGTGAGTGAAAAAGATAAGTGCTGGCCTTGAATCACTTAGACTTGATGGGTAGTTGTGAGCTAATTACATCTTTATGACACATTGTTCTGTTTAAGTTTTTGGGTCGTGAGTTACCTGGGAGGGTTCGAGGTCCTTTAGGTTTAATTGAAAGTAAATTGGTAATATCTAAGAATGGATTGAGGAAGAGTGAGAGTGCATCTGTACACCTGTACCTGTGTGAGTATGCACAATGTGTGCATACCTGCAAACTTAGTAGTACCCTCCCACAGGGCACCTGTGCACACCAGCACTCCTGCAGAATGTGTGCATGCACCTACATACACTTATGAGTATATACACACAAATCCACATGTGAGTACACACTCACAGAGTGTGCACATAATATCTGCACATTTATCAGTATATGCAGAAAGTATGCACACACCTGCATATGTGAGTAAACTCACAAAAAGCATTCAAACACACCAGTATATATGTGAATACATTCTCACAGAGTATATGGGCACATGCGAACATTTATGAGTACACAAACAAGCATGATTACATCCTTGTTAGTGCATATATGGAGAGTGCATGTGCACACACCTGCACATAATTACACACACAGCGTCTGTATACACCTGTGTATTTGTCAGTACTTGTTCACTGAACAAGCAGATACACCTGCACATTTGTGAGTAAATGTACACGGTGTGTGCACACAACTGCGTGGTTGTGGTTACTCAAGCAAAACTTGCGCAGACACTTGCAGACTTTTGAGTACACACACAGAACATGTGCAAACCTGCATATGTGAGCACTTCTTCACAGAGAATGCCCATGTACATACTTGTGAGCATCCTTGATTGCATTATTTTTCTAGAGATACGTACACCCTAGTATGATATATCATTGCGTTAATTTGTGTACTGAAAGTCAACATATTTTTACCTGTGAATGCATCATTAGCCTAAACATAAGATGTGCTAGAGTTCACATAGTCCCTGGAGCTACCCACGCAGTGAATAGATTCTGTGGACAGAAGGCATGTAGTATTTAGAACTCTGAGAGAAGAAACCTGTAATAAAAATACAATGGCTCACATGTTCCTCTCCACCTTTTTGGACCACCACAGCAGGTCAGTTGAGAGTTGTACATCCTATCAAATACATGGCCAGTCAGCTGTGAAAGTCATGGTTATGGCAGGTCGCGCATCTTCCCTATACACACATTACCTGTTGTTTCTAGAATAATCCCTTCAGGACCAGTCCGGGTTCACTACCAGATGGTAAGTTGTGATAGTTCAGCTGGCATCACACTGATAGGGACCAGGTCAGGCAACTTTGTACCACTTGACAACCCAGCTTAGTGTAAAGGCATTTGGCTGGGATTAACCTCTATCTGTCCACACTGTCCTTCAAATTTTGCTAACTATAGATTTGGAGAGGATAGTTTCTATGCATTGAAAAATGTTACAGTTTGTGTTAGAAATGCATAGACCAATATATATTTGAAGTTAACAAAAACTTTTTTTTTTTTAACGCAGATGAAGTTGTTTTAAAATTCGAAAATGGTAAAAGCAGAGTGAAGAATACATTTTATGAAACACTGCCAGTGGCAATTAATGGGAAGGGGCCCACCAAAGTGAGTACCCTGCCCTTTAGCTCATTGTCTGTTTCTCAGAGGTGGACTTTGGAGTAACGTAGGAGGGTCATCATCTTTTTAGAAAATTATGTCAAAAATTTAGTGTGAACAGTTTATTTACATTGTCTTTTATGCAGTGGTAGGATCTGGTTTAAAATAACCAGGATTTTCCTTAGCAAGAGTATGATCTTTTAATATATAAGTAGATACTTCACTTTAGTGTTTACTGTTTTAGGAACAGAAAAGACGAGAGGACAAATAAAGGGAGCAAACTTTATTCCCCTGATAGTTCAGAGACCTTAGAATCACCTGTTTTGCACATGAAAAGAAGTAATTTCTTCAACTTTTTTGATTTAGAATAAAATGACTTTAACGAATGCCTCAAATTCATAGTGCTTACCCTTTGTTGAATGATAGCTAGATGGGGGTGGGTTAGGTCCTCTGCAAACGCAAATGACATCACATTAGGAAGTACTTTGAAGAGACCTCAGGAAGGTACTAGTACGCAGTGCTCATGAGCCCAAGGCAGCCTCACCCTGTAAGCAACTTTCCACAACTTCCACAGTGGCCAAAAGAAACGCCTACAGTTGTTATGAGGAAAACAGATGCCCTGGTGTGTGGGAATTGGGAGGGAGGATGGATAGTCTCTGCCATGGGATGACAAATAACAAGGCCACTTCCCATCAATAGGATTGTTTCTCAATATTATACTCACTCAGGGAACAAAGGGCAGAAGGTGGAAAGTTACAAAATCCAATTTTAATTCTGAAAGCTGAAAGTTATAGCTGTTTGTGTTTTGCCCATTGGAACTACTGACTATTTCCATAGTCATACAGGGAATCTAGTCGACTAACTCATGGCATAAATATTAAAATTTTGTGTTATTTCTAAGTGGGAAAAGTTGTCATTCCTTATATATTGTGAGGATTTTTAATGTGTCTAATTATGTATTTCATGCTTTGTAGTTTTCATGTCCTTTAAAAGTAATATGTACTAAGGTGCCTGTTTTTATAAAACATGTCTTATTTTAATACTCACTTTTGTTATTTGAGAGTCAGAAGTGCTTTCTGTGTCTGTTTTTGTTATGCATTTTAAATGCCACCATTGTCCCCTATCAGAGGGTGTTACTGTGTAGTCCTTGGCTAGTCTGGAATGTACCTTGTAGACCAGGCTGGCTGTGAACTCAAAGTGCCTACGGAGTGCTGGATTAAAGGTGTGCTCTCCCATGCCCAGCCACACTGGCTCTTGAAATGTAATGATGAATGTCATGACCATATGGTTCCTGACTTCTGAGCGAGCTCACCATCCAATGCAAATACCCTTGTAGTGCTTGTCCTTGTCTTAGGTTTGTAGAGGTTGAGTGTAGCCACATCTAGAGCATTGTGGCAGCACAAAGGCTTTCCTGTCCTAATGCAAACATTACTGGTGTCAGCAGCTTCTGATTGAAAATTTCCATGCAGTGGAGATCCTCGGATTGAACTGTGGAAGGGCTCGAGAGAAATGCCTGGAAAAAAAAAATATCTCATGGGCACTTCCCTATGTGTTTTAACTTATATCTGTAAATACATTTGACTTTTTAAAACTACCTTACTTTTGACATGTTAAAAAATGGTTATATAAGCGTAGTGTGGATTCAAGGTGCATTCTCACAGTGGTAATGTTAGGCTATGACAGACACTGTGTGGTACAAAGATTGCAAAGCACGTAATGCTTGCTTGTATATCTAAAGCATGTCTTCTGCAATGTTCCAGTTTTAGAGAGTTTCAAGATATTCTTAGGGCTCAAAGGGAATATTCATGTGCATGCTTCTTCGTGAGCCATCTTTCTTCCCTTACTGGTCACCCTTCAAGACATAAAATTGCAGTTTTTGAAAATGAAGTGGGTCCCAACAGATACTTAGAAGAGAGCGGCCATAAGTCAGAGAGGAGGTACCCTGTCATATGGGTAAACAGTCTGCACTTTAGCTTCTTCTTGGTTTGTGGATTGGATATTTTAATCCCTTGCCACATCAATGCTCTGAGCAGCACCCCAAAGCCTGGCTGACAGAGATGTCTCCAGTGTTGAATTAATGTTTATTCTTCTTACATTAATTAATGCAGTAAATTATTAAGGCAGTAGTTCTCCAATGACAGACACATAGAGACTATTTTTTTTTTTTTTTAAGCTGCAAGCATTACGCTGAGGAGAATCTGAGCTACTCTAATCCTGGTAGCTTTAAAACCCATATAAAAACCATTAATTTGCCAATCTGGTGGCTCCCAGGGTAGCTTCTACTCCATCAGTCTCTCTGTGTCTGTCATTGGGGAACTAGCTGGTTAAAGAAAACTTCTGCCTTAATAATTTACTGTATTAATTAATGTAGGACGAATAAACATTAATTCATCATATTGGCGCCCAATTTGGGGTACCAATATGTTGTGGTTAATTTAGCAGTAGAGACAAATAATGTTTATTATCAGGCCTATAATTATTATTATGGCAGGATTTTCTAACCCTCTAGCAACCGACTAAGACACAGACACCTGCTACATTTTAAAGTAGCCTTGGTTAACCTGGGGCAGGGCAGATATTAATCTCCTAAACTACATTCCATATTGGGATAGGTATCCCATTCCTTGCTCCAATCCCAGACCATCTGCTTTTAATAATTTCTATCGAGCTACCTCTCATCCATAATCCCAAATACTTGCTAATGCTCTTTATCTGGGCCAAATCTCTATCCAAGCCAGGCATGTGCTTCTTCCTGCCTAACCCATGGTTCCAGCCCCTTCTTCCTGCTTTTCTCCTTCTTCCCAAGACTCTCTCTGTGTCCCATAGCCTGGGAACCTTAGCCACACCTGTCCCATTTGTCCTGCCCAGGTGTGATGGCTTTTTATTGGTCAAACAAGAATAAGTTCTTTAGGCATGGTTACATAGCAATTGTCGGGTACATAGATAGCAAACAGTAACTAGCACAAAATATATCGGCCCAACCTCCAACACTCCAGAAATAACTTAATGCCATTTCGTGATGAAGTTTCCTCAGTATTTGTTTTGTGTGATGTGTTGGTAAGAGATCACATTATCCCTGCCCCACGAACTGCAGGTGTCTCTGCTGGACATTTAATCCTTATATCTCATTACACATGATTCATGGTGGTTTGTCTAAAATTGTCTTATTTGCTCCTTTAGTAGATTGCTTGTTTTGACTTCTGTTACACTGGTCACTTCTAGTACCGTTCCTCACATCAAATTATATCAAATAATACAACCTGTATCTTTTATAACTGCTTGGACCTTTCTAGACATAGTTTGTGGCACTTAATGATTCATTGTGTGAAGAAAGCGTTGACTAATGTGTGTTACTGTGATTAGCGGAGTGTACCGGTACAGACAGACTTCCGTGAAGCTATATAGTGAGCAAGTATCTGTGAGTATCTAGTGAGAACGCCTTTGTGAGTATGGACTACTTCTGTTCATTTGTTTTTCCTGCATTTCCTAGATCCTCCTGAATTATTTTGGAAACTATGTCCCAAATTCGTGGACACAGGAAAATGGCTGTGCTCTTTGTGACTTTGACACAATTGACTTGTCTACTGTAGATGTAAGTGGAATTTATTTGTATGAATTTGTATTAAAAATCTACATTGTCATAAAATGCAGTGACTCAGAAAAGGGGCAAATTGTTTTATAGTATCCATTGTATATTAGATAATGGATTTATAAGGTATAAGTACGGACACTGAGAAAATCTATAGACTTGTCCTTTTGAATTGTTTTGAAACCACTGACAACTGAAAGCTGAATTTATTGGCCATGAGGGAATTGAGCACCTACAGCATGCCATGGAAGGTAAAGCAGTGCAGGTAAAAATAAAGTCACTGGGGACATGTGTGACCACAGCACTTGGGGAATGGCAAGGTCCCCAGGCACAGCACACAAAATGAATGTTTGATTTCTCATTGCTGTGTGAAGGGAGGATAAAAAGTAAATTGTCTGTATTTAGTAACTTCTGAATAGACCTCTATGTCACTTGAAAGCAAGGTGTGTGTGCTTTTTTTTTTTTTTTTTTTTTTTTTTTGGCCAGACTTTTAAGCAACAAACTAAATGTTTCCTATCTGGAAAGTGAGCCAGAGCTCTTCTGAATGAGTCTGCCCCACAGAGATGTTTAAATGTTTGTCTTGATCGTTTTTGCAGTTGTCCTCTGGAAGGAGAATCAATTCCTTCTCTTTGGATTTTTCCTTCTAATATAAACTTTATGGTTCAAAGATAAAATATTAGTATTGAGTTTTTTATTTAACATATAAACAATGGGGTTTTTGCTTATAAATAAATTCATTCTTAACTCTGTTTGACTTAACTTACTAAAAATGTGCTAGAAAGGGAAAACAACTTACTTCTAAATATAATAAAAGTCTGTAGTTTCAAAATGTAGCCATCATGCAATGGGGACATAGAAATTAAATATTTATACGAGTTGAATCCCAGATACAGCATATGTTTAGATATGGGCCATAGCAGTCTCCTATTGGGCACAATTAAATTTCTGTTACATTTTCATTTCTTTATGTTATGCTTGTGCATGTGTTTGTGTGCATGCTAATGTGCACATTCTACCACACTGTGGTGGTCAGAGTCAGCTTGGAAGCGTTTGTTCTCTGCTTTTACTATGAGTCCTGTGGGCCATATGGACAGGCGTGGTGGCAAACAACTTTATGACCTGATTCATTTTACTGGCCATATACATGCTACATTTTACATACATTTAGTGTTTAATAAATGTTTAGCTGCTGTTACCAGTATTCTTTAAAAAAGATTAAAACAGAAATACGTAATGGCTCTAAATTTCCCCTCCAAGTTTCATTTGTGTGTGTATATAAATGGGGGAAGGTGAGTAACGTCTGAGGGCTTAGGGCATTGAATGATCTACGTAAGAGAAGAATGTGATCTACTCTTGACACTTTTCCTCCACTGAACTGAAAACTCCTGGTGGGTAGGAGTGCTGTTGCCAGTGTTTTGCATTTATTTAGACATCTGGTATTCACTGTTTGGGCGAGTGAACTGATAACACACAATGCCCAGCCTCACTTACTTTTTGGCAAACAGATGTTCAGGTAATGGAGGGATATGTGTGTGAAGAGATGGGGAGAAATAGCCAGTTCAACACAAAGCGTATGTGTGGTTAAAACACATCTGTATTTCTGGGTCTGAGGGTCCACCTCAGTGGTGGTGAGCTTGTTCAACATGTCTGGGCTCCATGAGGACTTCTGATTCCAGTCTCATACATTTGTATGTCATCTTGACCCCTCCTTAATTGTAACTTTTTCAAGCCAGGGGCTTCCATATTCTTTTGTAAAACTCCACCCAACACAAAGACTGCCATGGTCAATGTATAATCTAGATACTTTCATATAAAGAATAAAAGAAAGAAGCTACACCTAAACATGCTTAAAGTTGATTTAAGAAAATGTATAAAAATGTTTGCATTAAGGTAAAATATGAAATAATATGACAAAGGAAAGTAAAATCAAAAAAAGCTTCTTAATGAGATTATCCTTCTCCTTCCACCCGCTTCCTCTCTGTCTATCTCCAGCCCCAGCTATACGTAGGCTCTCTGCAGTAAGGACCGCCCCTGGCCTTGAACTCTAGTGTTTTTTATAGAATTTTTCAAAACAGCACTTAGCTATGAAGACATGTCTTTGAGAGCAGCCCTGAAGGAAATGGATCACTAAAGTAGGCTGATCATAACTTACTTTAAGTTATAAATGCAAGTTACAGGCAAAAGATGTGATTCGGTAAAATCACGTTGATAGGCATCATAGATACTGACTTCCTGTGTGGAGGACTATCAGTGGTTGATGCAAGTTTAGTGGAAATAGGAATAGGAGTTAAAGTCATACTGATCCCAATTTGCTTTTGTATTTGCTATAAAAAAAAAACAGGTCCATCCAAAGGTAACAATAGGTGTTTTCATTGAACAACCAACCCCTTTTCTACCTCGCTTCCTGGATTTATTGTTAACACTGGATTATCCCAAAGAAGCGCTTCAACTCTTCATTCATAATAAAGTAAGTATTTCAGTCATGAGCGGTGCAGGTGAGAATTCTTTTGAGATGACTCCTCTTGCACTTAAAAACCAAGTGGAAGGTTTTACTTCCATCTTATGTAAAGATTGAATTGAATACTAGGCTGAGCCAGATGAAATTGAGCATTTCTGTAGATCAAAATGGCTGAAGATTTAGCCTCTGCTTGTCAACAAAGGATGTGTGGGAGAGCCTGTGTTTCTTTGCATTGGGTGACTTTGGGGCTTTGATGGCCATTGATGATTTTTAGTGATAACCTTCTGTCCGTCTCGAGGTGGCATGCTCTTCACCAGAAGAGTCCGATACTGTTTTTTCCTCCAAGACATCCAGAGCCTCCCAGACATAATCTAAGCATAGTCCTTCCTGCTAATTTGTGTTTTCTTTGCTCGAATGTTAGTTCCTACTCTGTGTAGAAAAGTTGATAGCTATGAAGCATGTTATTTTCTGCTTTTGTGGTCATAGGTTTTTAAAATTGTTATATTTTTTGGATGTCTCATAATCATTTATTTTTCTGGGTACCATTTTAAAATTCCAGAAACCCATTTTCAGTAAGTTCAAAGAGTAAATAACAGACATTTGCTATCCAAAGTAGATACTTAACACAACCTCTTTTACTTTTATGGTACTGGGTTTTTTTGGTTTCCATTTTACCTGATTTTAAGTGGCCTTAAATTCCTAACAGCAGCTTTTTCATTTGGATTAAGGCTGTGTCATGCAGCCTTTTGTGAGAACTGACCTGACACGACTTTTGAGAAGGCATGGTGAGATGTGCTACATAAGAAGCTCCTCGCAGTCTGGAGCTAAAACGAGAATCCACTTGAACGTCAATATGGCAAATGATGCAGTGGCTTTATACCACCAGCTGCCTGTCCATCAGTATTGAATTTGTTGCATTCTTTACTATTTTTTTTTAGCTAATAACAATTTTGTGTGTGGTCATTAACTACAGTCTGTGGCTTCTGTGCAGTCTGTTACATTTTATTTTGCACAATGAAACTGTTTATGTTCCTAACAGATTAATATCTATTACGTTTAATAGAGCCTTTTCCTGTTTTTTTTTTTTTTAATGGCAAACGTCTAATTTTCTTAGGCAAGAAGATTTTTACCCCCTTCTAGTTGAATCTTATTTTTAATGACCATGATTTAAGGGTTATTGTAGGACTTAAACAATTAGCAAATAGTGAAATAACTTTGAAGCAGCTTCTCTTTTTGGATTTTGATATAAATCAATTTCATGTTCTTTGTATCATTTTTTAAGTGATAACTAAGTACAGTTTCTATAACTGAGTGACTGGCAATCATATAGTCCACACTTTCAATGCGAAGCACTGTCTTTATGAGTGATTTGGATTGTTTGTGTTCTCTCTAATTTTTTTTTTCTACTTAAAATATGTTTCAGGAAGTTTATCACGAAAAGGACATCAAAGCATTTGTGGACAAAGCTAAGCATGAGATCAGTACTATAAAAATAGTAGGACCAGAAGAAAAACTAAGTCAAGCGGAAGCCAGAAACATGGGAATGTATGTTCAAATATTTTGTACTGGGTTGTCATTGAGAAAAAAATTCCCCCAAATTATTCTATTAAAGTTGCAAGGTTCCTGTTCCCATGTGTGTCAGGGACATGCAGGAGTCTTTTCCGCATGGGTGTAGTTACACAGGAGTAGCTGTAAACGTTTCTTATTTTTCTTTAAACCTGGTCAAAATATTTAACCTCTTTATGAATTAAACTTCAGCTTAAGATTGAAAGAAAACAACTATGAATATCATGACCACAATAGCAAATGCCTTACATTTAAATTTACCATCAAAAGGCCATGCAGTAAAGCTCCTGTGAGGAGTATGTGTGTTCCTGTGTGGCGTTGCTAATACCATATACTCAGAGATGGCCGTTTGGGGTCTTTAATACTTCCAACAGAGTCCGTGTCAAACTCCGCTCAGAGAGCAGGCATGTCTTCTGTGAATGCCAAGTTGATAATCCAGACAGCATTCTGAGAGCATCTCGTACTGCTGCCCAGCTCACAGCTAGTGGTTCTGCTTGGGAAGGGCTTTTAGACTAGTCAGGAATGTCTGGACCTCAATCACTGGACAGCTCCCTGACTCCTCATTCAAGACTTCCTCCCTCTGACTGCTATAAGTCCTCCCATCAGCTGTCTTGCTTGGCAGCTACTGTGAAAAAAAATGTACCTAAGAGCAGAAGGTGGCCAGTGAGGCCAGCTGTCTGTGCGGGAAGATGAAGCAGGCAGGCAGAAGCCATAACCTGTGGAGAGTTCACAAGTCATCGTGGGATCAGCAGTGGTTCAGTCATTGGCGTCCCTGCTGAAAACGCTGCGTGCTCTCCTGGAAATAGACTCCAGTCAGCATCTCCAGTGATCAGGCCAAACGAAACTGTCTTAAAAATCATGCTAGTCAACCAAGTATAAAATATCAATACTCAGGGAGCTTTTAACTTCATCTCCACAATTTCTTTCAAATGATTTTGTCAGTGTTTAGGTTTGTAGTGCAGTGGTCTTAGCATGTGTAAGGATGGGATTAATTCATCTCCATCATCATCCTCCACACACACATACTAACCAAAAACAGGGGGGAAAACCCCCATCGAATCCCCTTTAAAAATCTGAATTATTGTAGATACAGTATTTCATCTTGTGTGTCTATGTGTTTGCATATAAAAAGTAATTTAGAATATAAATAAATTATTTCTCCCTTAAAGCATTTACAAGTTTCACAAATTCCCAGATGTTTAGTATGTATGTATTTAAATGTGTGCACCTATCACATGTGCAGACCCAGAGCAGGACACGCCTTGCCTGTCAATACCCACCTTATTCCTTTGAGACAGCATCTCTTACTTCCCGGGAGCTTGGCTAGAGGCCAGCCACTCCCAGCCATCCTTCTGCTGTGTCCCTGCAGTGCTGGGGTTACCAGCCTGTGGCCTGCATGTTGAACCACGCCCAGCTTTTTTACGTGGATTCAGGGCAATAGGACTTTATGCTTGCATAGCAAGCACTGTTATGCACTGAGCCTTCCCCACGCCTCCTCAGTGCTTTTATGACCTGAAATATTTAGTGACTTAAAATATATAGCTCACGTGGCCTAAAGTTATAGTGACGTCTACCTATGGATATACCTATGTACCTATGGATATATACCTATGTTGATGAATCAGGGATTTTTCAGTATCAAGGCAGTTTGGATTGAAAAATACATCAGAGCATTCCTACTTATGTTTGCTTTATGCTAATACTTCCAAGTAGGAAATTTTGTCTAATGCTTATTTTATTCTCCTTCTCAACATCAGGGATTTCTGCCGTCAGGATGACAAGTGTGATTACTACTTTAGCGTGGATGCAGATGTTGTTTTGACAAACCCGAGAACTTTAAAAATTTTGATTGAACAAAACAGGTACTAAGATTTAACATGAGTTCATTAGTAATATGATAACTTCCCACATCTGTGTGGGCACACTACCTAACTGTGTAATGACTTGAGGTAAGTCACAGTCAACTATATCTGTCACTGCCAGTATTAAATAGTTTTAGAGACAAAAGTGCACTAAAAGTGGGTCTTCAATGATACTTGGTCATATTTTATTTAAAGCTAAGTTTAACATATTATTAATGTGTTTGATACTAGCAAATTTTCTTATTTTTGTCATCCATTGCTATTTATTTTATTTATTTTTATTAAATTTATTTATTTATTTATTTTACATTCCAATCACTATCCCCTTCTTGCTCTCTACACAGTCCCACTCTCCCACCCTCTTTTCCCCTTTCCCCTGCCCTTCTTAGAAAAGGGGAGCTCCCTGTGCAAATATTTAAATACGGGGTTTTGTAGAATGCATCAGTTGTTTCATAGAATTGTATTTCTAAGATTAGACATTTCAGATATTCTGACTGTTCCACAGCCAGCCACAGAATGTCACTGAACCCCTGTTCTCACTGGCTCGAATGGAAATGGAATAAAGACATAATGGATACAAAGGCCTTCATCCAGCTTGTTAGACTACAGCTAGGACTGAATCTGTTGCTAGCCACTGCTCCTTGTAGCTCACATTCGTACCGTTTGTGTGCTCTAACAATTGTTTCCCACAGCAAAGAGAAGGCATGGGAGATGAGACGTTAGCATGATATCACAATGTTAGGGAAATACGCCAGAAGCTGTTATACAGTGTTAACCCATCCTGTGTATAAACAAAGGCCATTAGATAGTCAGTCAGTTTGGAAATTTTAGTCTTTGCCTCAAACCTGACTCATTAGATGTAATCTGCGTGTGAATATCTATTGTGTTCATCCATAGAGAGCTACCCTAAGTGAACAGTTTAAATTTTATAGTTTCTCAAAATACTAAGGTCTTGATCAGTTGGCTTAAATAAGCAGATATGAGAGGTAATAAAGTTCTCTCATTCATAAAAGAAATCTACAGAATTCAGTAAGTTTTAAAATTTGCTTTGTTGATTTCTCCACACTTTGACTTGGATGCAGTGTGTTATAATACATACAGAGTTTCAGTAATATTTAAGTACTGTTCTAGTTTCATTTCTGCTGTTGTAAAAAATAACCTGAAAACGCCCCTCCAACTCAAAATAACTCAGGGAAGAAGACTTCTTTGACTAGAGGTACAGGCCGTAGTCCATTGTTGTGGGGAAGTCAAGGTTGGAATTTAAATTACATCAACAGGCAAGTGCAGAGAGAGTATGGATCCTTGCTTGCTGCTCTCAGCTAGCTTTCCTCTTCTGTGACTACCCAGGATCCCCTGCCTAGGTGCTGCCCACAACAGGCTGGGTCATCCTACATCAGCTAACAATTAACACACTCCACCCGATGACATGCCCATTAGCCAACCTGACCTAGAATTTTTTTCATTAAGATTCTTCCTTGGTGATGCTAAGTTTTGCTGGGTTGAGAGTTAAAACTCCGCGGCACAGATGAGTTGATTTTAGGATAATTTGGGTAGTTCCTTAATGATTAGTTACGGCCATCATACCAGACAGTTCATACCAGATATTAAACATACATTCCACCATTATTACTCACAGGTGTAAATGGTCTTGAAAATAAAATTAATTCAAAAGGAACTCAATTGCCTTTTTTTTTTTTTTAAGTCCTTACCTCTTTACTGACTTGTAAAACAAACGGTTCCTCCTTCCATGGATTCCTGAGTGACAAAAGTTTACGTTACTGTGATTTCTGTGTTTGAGTCTGATGTTTCCGTTAGAAACATGTACATAACATGTGTGAGACACCGAGGACTTGAGTGCAGGTTGGAGGTTGAGGAATAGGAGATGCAGCTTTGGAGCAGCTCTCAGCTCTCTGTTCCTCTTGTTTCTGCCACTACTTGTTGGCTAGCTACAAATTTTACTTCTTTGTTGTAAGAGAAGTCATCACGCCCAGATTGTGTCCTCACACTTTCCATCCTTAAAAAACACTGAGGCACACAGTAGACAAGCAGTGGTTTCTATGGCTCTAAGTATAATTCTTCAGGAGCAACGAGATGATAAATTACGAGTGGTATTTTTTTTTTTTTTTTTTGTCTATTTAAAAAGTAATTTCTAATGATTTACTTATTTTTATTTTATGTGAACTGCTGTCTTTTCCTGAATGGATGTCTGTATGAGGGGGTTGGATCCCCTGGTTTTAAGGAGAAAGATGCACCGATGCCGCTCATTGTTCCATCTCTCAGAGCTCTCGCCTTAGTGGTTAAATTTAAACTCTCGTTTCTTAGGGGACTTTCTGTTCCAGGCAAGGATCTCTGTCTTGTTTTCTGAAGCAAAGGCTGACGTATGCATTGCTCCGAGGCCAGCTTACAACTACAACCCAGTTTAAAAGTCATAAAACACCGAGACAGATGGTAAAGTGATTAGGACTTGTTTTAGGAACATTGCCTCAACACCATCTCAGCCCATCTGCCTGTGTTGTTTTTCACTCAACAAATATTCATTGGCTACCGTATTACAGTAGAGAGTTCAGCTGGCCAGCTAAGCATGAACTCGCTTTAAATGCAGTGAAGTAGTTCAGTTTGACTCCCTTAGATGTAACTAGTGTACTGGTAAACATTTATTTCAATACTTTGTTAGCATTTTTAATAAATCTTCCTTTTTGTTGCTCTTTTTAATTGACATGATGGAAAGTTTTCAGTCTATCCATTGAAAGAAAAGATGCCGTGATTAATATTTTTGTGTGTCGCACACACACACACACACACACACACACACACACACACACACACACACACAAATTTTGTTTGTTATAATAAGTTAAATAAACGTCACTATGTTATGTCTTGAAAAATAGGCCGGGCATGATGGCGCACACCTTTAATCCCAGCACTCAGGAGGCAGAGGCGGATCCTTGTAAGTTCAAGGCCAGCCTGGCCTACAAAGTGAGTCCAGGACAGCCAAGGCTACACAGAGAAATCCTGTCTCGAAAAACCAAAAAACAAAACAAAACAAAACAAAAAGAAAGAAAGAAAGAAAGAAAAAGAAAAAAGAAAAAGAAGAAAGAAAAGAAAAATATACAACTCTGATCCTTTAAAAATTAATAATAGTGTGTTTCCCTTTCTTAGGAAGATCATTGCTCCTCTTGTGACACGTCATGGAAAGTTGTGGTCCAATTTCTGGGGAGCACTGAGTCCTGACGGATACTACGCTCGCTCTGAAGATTACGTGGACATCGTTCAGGGGACTAGAGTGTGAGTTGTCTGACTTAGTCATATCACATACGATACCATAAAGACCCTGTCTTACTAATATTACTTGAAAAATCGTCTTTTTGCTCATCTTTTCATTGTCCTTACTGTAAATTTGAAAACATGGAGACCAAAGGATACTGGAACATTTATATAAAAACAGTATGTATAAATTTTAAGTTAGAAAGCATTTCTACATCATTAACAGGACAACTTCATTGTTGTGTGTTAATTCTTGGTTGCCGTGGGTACCCACCTATTGGTAGAGAAGAGTAGAGATCTTCCCTAAAAGTTGGGAAAGACAGTTTAGCTAATTCATTTAGTAGCTCCAATAAAAAGTTGTCTTGTCTTTAGAATGAATAAATACAGACATAATTCACAGAATACAAAAACATCCCAACATTCCCAGTTGCATGAGTTGACTTTGTTATTGACAGTGGTAGCTTTTTGTTTGTTTTGTCATCTCTGTGTGTAATTGTATACATAAAAAGGTAGGAAACTTTACTGACATCCGATTACCATCCTTTAGATGTTTCAAAAATACACATGCTACAAATTCAAGTGTTCAACTGATATGTACTTCCTAGATGATAGCTGATATTTTCTAAGTTAAAAATTAATCAAATATCAAGAGTTTTGTTAAGGAAATACTGGGCAAGATGTCATTCTTTTTTCCAGATGTGCTCAAGTCCTAACTGCTTTGTCTTAATTATCAAACTCAGTGAAAAACTGGAATATACTGTGACATCAAAAAGGAAGTGCCCATAGATTAAATACCTTGTATTTTCCTTTAGGAAGTAGTGGACGGGGTAAGGATGAGCCTAGAAGCTTTACATCTGAATGATGCAGCTATGATAAAGTTTTTGCTAGCTGATAGCATGGTAGGTAAGAAACTAGTATTACGACAACTCTTTTATTTCAGTTACTTAAATGACTCTAAAATGACTTACGTAAGCCACATATTTGATGCTGTCCATGGATTAGATGGATGTGGAGGCTGCCAAATGCAGGATGGTGCATCCGTGTTGACTGTAGGAAGTCATTGCTATTTCTTTGTACACAGTTGGTTTCCTGCCTGGTTTCTCCACAGGAGAAAGTCAAGAGGCTGATAGGGACCTTGGTTAGTGAGTGACTTGTTGGAGGGCACCTGCACGTGTGCCCTTAGAAGCACCGTGCATTCCATCATGACTAATGCTTGAATTTACGTAAAAAGTCATATAAGGCTAAGGGCCTTTTTATTCATTAGATTTTCCCCATCAAAGTAAGATGAAATGATGTCTTTACACTTCTTTGGTCAAGATTTTTCCCTTTCTGTTTTCTAAACATGACAGACACAGGCCTTTAGGCTGGGAAGTCTCTTATAGAAAGAGCCCTGGCAGAATGGGGTTGGGAACGGTGAAGAAAGAGAAATGTCTGCCATCACTTACACTTCCAGCTGTTTTTCCTCATGTCTTCCTCATCCACCCAGATTTAAGGAAATTCAGGAGAATATGATTTAAATGTTTTGTTTTGGCTGCAGTTGGATGAATACCCTCAATTGTAGTGCTTACAAAGTTCTATGGTATAAATGCTTCTCTTATGGCCTACTTAATTCTTCAATGCAGTCTTTGCACTGATGTCTGCTCTAGGGAGCTGGGCCAGCTAGTGCCAGCACACCTTTTGTTCTGTGTCATTGCTTTAGCTATCAGATGATTGCTGTTAGACAGAAGATATTCTGACCTAACTGACAACGGTGTCACGAAAGGCCCACAGATAAATACAACCTAAATTAAGTCTCTCTGTAGATAACAACTTCTTCTAAACATCATTAATATATATAATATTTCACATTTGTCAAACATCAGCATATGTTTTACCTACAGATTACTTTATATATATAAATCCTGAACATGTACAAAGCATCTATTTAAAATATAGACATGAAACACATTTTTTTGTATGTGTGGTATTTCTGGAATATATACATATATATATTTTTTTTACTTTCAGAGGAATTTGGAATGTCCCCTACATGGCTAATGTGTATTTAATTCAAGGAAAGACACTCCGTTCAGAGATGAATGAAAGGAACTACTTTGTCCGTGATAAATTGGACCCTGATATGGCTCTTTGCCGCAACGCTAGAGAAACGGTAAGATGCAGAGCTGCAGCTCGCTTGAACATTCTGATCAGATGGCTTGCTTTTCAGTCCGTGTGTCACTGTATTTGGATGCCCCCTTTTTATCTTTCATTTGTAAATACTAGCCAATTTTTTTGGTTCTATATTTTTTTGGAGACTAACATTTGAGACACAGTTTTGAAATGTTAGACTAGGCTTGACTCATAGACCAGCTTAAGAAGATTTTAATAGAGGCAGAATTAAGAATAAGCTTTGTTTTTTTAAGAATATGTCTTGACTCACATTTGAAATTTTTTTACTAAAAAATTGAGTTTATTTAATATTAATCTGAACAAAATGTGTTTTACACATTTGATAAGCATATATTCATGTTATAAAATCAGTGAATATTTTTAAAATGTATCCTATAATATTAGTGATGACACTCTTACAAAGCAGGTGCCTTAAACTATGGAAATAGTCTATTTAATCTCTGTGAAAACTTGGTGATACATTAATGTTTTAGAAATGTTATTTCTACATTAATACTTATAGAAAGCTATAGAAATGCTTATAAAAATATTTTTTTGAAATGCACAAATGTGTTTTTACTCAGAAACATATTTATAAGATTTTCTGCTTCAAATATTGTTATTTTTATTTCTCAATTTATATAAGCAGTCATGGCCTTAGGAATATCAGAAAAGTTGGCAAGTGTTTTTTCTTAGTTTAACAAGGCATGTGTTGTTCCGGTATGTTTGTGTTGACTATGTATGTACCTGTGTGCATCCTCACTGAACGCCCTCAGTACCTTTGTATTTGTGCTCGTGTCTGGCTGAGTTCACTCAACAGTGCATCAGGAATGGCCTCTGTTACTCATTTTTTCCCCTTTGTCTTAATTATGTGTCTAATGAAGTTTTGCTAAGGAATGAGCTTGGATATGTGTTTCGCCAAACACGTCAAAATAAAACGGAGGGGGTAGGCTTGAAGTTCTTTGTGGGCTCTGCAAGCTTTGCTTGTTTTGCATGTGATCCGGGAAAGACATTTCACAATATCAGCTTTTTATCAGAGCTGCTGTATTTATTTACCAAGATGCCTGACTAATGGGGTGTACAGATCAACTGACCCAATGCTTCTCTTCATTTTAGACCTTTCAAAGGGAAAAAGACTCCCCTACTCCGGAAACATTCCAAATGCTCAGCCCCCCAAAGGTGTTATTTTTATTTACTTTTTCTTCTTTTTTTCTTTATGTAATTATATTAGATATGCTATTTTGAGTGGCAGTAAAGCCACTTTCTTAAGAGGCTCCTTGGCATTGACTGGTGAAATGTTGGTACTCATGAGATCCTTACCTGTTCATATGTGTGTTGTGGGATTTTGGAGGAGTGTTGCTGGGTGTTCACCTCTTGGGTCATTGAAGTAATTTCCATTTTATAGTTAGCAAGTAAGAGAAATGACCACAAATACTAGGATTTTTGGGGTGCTGTGGAGAGCGAATGGAGTAAGTGTAAAGTACATCTCTACTAGAGATGGCATTTGGGAACCTGCCAAGGTGTTTGTTTGCTGCTAATCTCTTTATAATAAAAGCAGGTACAAAGAGACATCCTTGGCCCAGAGCTGTCGGCCACATTCATGTGGTTTAGGGCAAAAACGGGAGAGTTCTCTCTTAGACCATTACATGCCTGCAGAATTGTGCTGGGTGCTGAAACCCTACAATAGAGGAATACAGGACACCAAGGAACAACTTCTGGCACCTTGAGGTTGCATAAAGATTGCATTTCTTTGAAAGGAACCGAAGATAAAAAGAAGATACACTTCATTGCCTGTTGATGTCTGAAATACTTTTCTGCTTTTGAACAGGATTTTTTTTCTATCTGTATCTAGGTTCACTGAGACAGTAACAAAGCAGCCCAGCAGCCGAGTCTTCTTCTTTTCAGTTGTCCACTAGGGCTATTAGTTTATGTCTTGTCTGAATTTATAACAATTTATCTGAAATAATACATGTTCTATGAAAAATTAAAATGCATGTTTATGAATTAAATATTAAAAAAATTGAAATCAATACATTCTCTGTATTTTCCCCATGATTAAATGTTTTGTGCTTTGAGTTTAATACTGCTGTTTTTTTGGTATATAGGGTGTGTTTATGTACATTTCTAACAGACATGAATTTGGACGGCTGTTATCAACTGCTAATTACAACACCTCTCATCTAAACAATGACCTCTGGCAGATCTTTGAAAACCCTATGGTATGCTCATTTTCAACTCTCTTGTTGCATATCTTCCTGTCACTCTAAATGGGTATAAATCATGTAATAAGACTAAAATATAAAATTTATTTATTTATTTAGATTTTTTAAGATAGGCTTTCTCTGGGTAGCCTTGGCTATCCTAGACTCACCTTTAGACCAGACTGACCTTGAAGTCGCAGAGATCTGCCTGCCTCTGCCTCCCGAGTGCTGGGATTAAAGGTGTGCACCACCACTCCCAGCACATAAACATTTTTAAATGTGTACAGTTGTATTTTATGATCTGTAGTAGTTCTCAACTTGACCAAGAACTTTTGAAAATTAAGATACACATTTCCTTAAAGGAAGGGAATTTATCAGTTTTTTTTTCTTTCTCCCAACATTTCTGCTTTCTGTATTCAAAAGTATTATCAAGTTTTTAACCATTAATTAGAACAAAATGAATAGCATACATATGTTCAAACAGGGTAGGGTGGGATGAAAGAAGCTCAGTGACTAAAGGTATGGCTGCAGAGTAGAACTCTTCCCCTAGCATGCAAAATGTATTAGGTTCATTCCCAGCTGTCCCCACTCCCCACAACACACACACACACACACACACACACACACACACACGCACGCACGCACACATACACGAAGATATATCAAGAAGTTAGTTTGGGGGAATACCCATTATTTTTCCACTTAGTAAAGTGCTACAACTTTTTTTTTCTTTTTGTAAATATATACTGAAGATAGCCAAAGGAAAATGCAGAGTAAAGCTTCCTCCCATATGAAAAAAAAATGCGTTAAGTTGAAGAAATGTGCTGAAATAGTAATAGCTCCTGGTCTTGAGTTTTTTAGGGATCTCTTTCTTCAGTAGGCTTAGCCTATTTGTCCCTTGAGAAAGCTTTCTTGAGTAGTCATTTCACTTACCTTGTCTTTAAGGTCTCTTCTCTTGCCAGCAGTAAGTGTTGAATTGCAGCCTCCAGCCTCCTAATGTGGGTAGTCTTTGATTTTACAGAAGTAGTAGGATTCCAAGAGCAGCTTTGAACACTGAATCCTCTGTTGGAGAGAAAAAAAAATTTTATTTTTGGCATTTTGGTATTTTAAAAGTACCTTTGTTCTATGTTTACCTGCATATCTTCATCTTTAATGGGATAGAACTGGAAATGGTTTTCTTTGTCTTTTTTTAAGGCGAAGATAGAATCTACTCACATAACTTGGGTTCTGAATTTTTGAGTGTTCCCGAGGGGTAGAATTACTTTGTTATAGCTTGCAGGTGAGCTTTATCATAGATTCCTGTGGGAACTCGGCTCTCCTGAGAGGACACAGTGCAGTGGCCTCTTTTCTCTTCCCATGGTCTTGCTTATTCTCTCATACTTCCGTCTGAAGATGCACGATGGCGGAAAATAAACACCTAGGGGTCTCCCGTTTTGTAAGTGCGATCATAATTGACTCAATGACCAGAACGAAAGGTGTTTTCGAATGAAGAGTTAGTATTAATGCCCACTATAAAACATTAAAACCTTTAGCATCAGCTAAGGTAAAATGATGGCCCAGCTCAACTGCAATGGGAGGTCTGTATCCAGGCAAGGGGTTTTCTCTACCCTTAGGACTCCGGGTTACATTCTCAGTTCTGTTCCTTGTGTTTAAACATCTGTTTCCTAAAAACGGCTTATAAATCTTATCCATTATAATACTATTCCGTTTTAATAGCTTGATACCTGAAAGTTTATAGATAAAAAGCTTGGTTCCCCGGGATGGTGGACGCATACACAGAATCAGGCGAAGATGAACTGGTTCCTGAAAATTATCATTTCATCCAGTTACATAGTTACTTATAAGTTATATAAATATTTCTACAATCTATATGCTTATTAATGGAAATTTTATTTTTTTAAATGTGTTTTCTCTCTCTCTCTCTCTCTCTCTCTCTCTCTCTCTCTCTCTCTCTCCTCCTCCGCTCTCTTCATTTCTCTCTCTCTCTCTCTCTCTCTCTCTCTCTCTCTCTCTCTCTCTCTCTTTTAGGACTGGAAGGAAAAATATATAAACCGTGATTATTCAAAGATTTTCACTGAAAATATAGCCGAGCAGGTTTGTGCTAGTAGTTACAACATGGTTTTTGTATAATTTCCACAAAGTCTTACCTAAATACTACTACATTAGCAGACAGTTCAAATGTGGAGAAACAGTTGGTTAGGTTATAATTCATGAGGTTTACTTACAGCTTTTAATTTGCTTAATGGAACCTAGCATTTAAGACCTCACTGTCGTCAAAAACATGCAGACATGCAGCTGCGCACCAGAGCTTCATCAAGCCACGGAAGCTGGGGGACTCTTAGTAGACGGTTGGACAGTGGAAGGTTACCTTGGGAAACGATGGGTCATCTCTCTTAAAGAGCCAGTACTCAGAAAGACAAAATGTACTGTACTTCAGTGTTCAAAACTGTCAGTTGGGTTTGTTTCTGAAGAAATAAAGTTTCACTGATACACCGTTGTTTTAGGCATGAAGAGGAACAAAACACACTACAATTAAACTATTATGAAAGTATCTTCTAGTAAAGTTTTTAAAAAACAATGCATACACATTAAGAGCTCTTACTGGTGCTGCCCTGTCTTTTAACGACGCACTGCATTGCAGCCTTGTCCAGATGTCTTCTGGTTTCCCATATTTTCTGAAAGAGCCTGCGATGAATTGGTCCAGGAGATGGAACATTATGGCAAGTGGTCTGGGGGAAAGCATCACGTGAGTTGTAATTTTACAGAACCGAGTGAAATGGGGAGGGAAGGGATTACAAAGGACATCTTTCTTTTCAGTTACGTGTGTCTCTGAGACCTTGATCTAAATGAGTTAGCCGTGAAGAAAACTTTTTAGTCTGGTTTTACTGATTACTAATTGTTTTAAATTACTCTCTGCCTGGGTCCCTTTCTCATTTATAAGAGTAATTACATTGTTTAGCCTTGAGGGATCAGTGCCCTCAGATTGGAATTGATTAGGAAATACATTCCTTTACCTATCAGTGCTCTTTTTCAAGTACGTCTTCCTGGGCTCATCTTTCTACTGCACTGTAGTGAAAATGCTCAGACAGACTCCATTTGACTGTCAGCATGAGTTTTGTTTTTTTTTGTTTTTTTTTTTGTATATGTGTAAAATAGTAAGGTTGAATATGTGATTCTGCTTTTTATTTACATTCGGTTAGAAACTTGGCAGGAAGTAATACCAGCATTGATTCCACATGTGTCTCTTTAAGAAGCCACAGGGACAGCCTGTTCTTGAAAATTACACTGGCGTTTTGGTGGGCTAGTTTGGAATCTAACTGCATTTGCCAGACTTGCCTCACATCTATGTAGCTAGGTGACCAAGAAGAGGCACACTGAAAATATGAGGAAGAACTCACCGTTCAGAGAAAGACGTGGCTTTCACCAAATGAAAGCAAGGTTTGCAGGGTCAATGACGCAAAAGATCACATGAGTGGAATCTACCATGAGGGTGATTATAAAAAATTATTTTCGAGGATGGTGTGAGGACTTAGAAGGTCCATTTTAATCAATTTTCTTGTGAAACTTATATCTACAGTTAATAAGTAGAAATGTGTTTTCCAGCTAAAGCTCGCTTCAACACTCATAAAGGTCATGTGCAAAGCTATGTTACCTAAATGGTCTTGATCTCCCTGTACAGACGGCAAGCCATAAACAACTGTTCATTTTATTATGATTCCTGACTGAAAAATGCCAAGGTAAACAACGCAAATAGTCTTTAATGCTATTTCCAGGACAGTCGAATATCTGGTGGTTATGAAAATGTTCCCACTGATGACATTCATATGAAACAAATCGATCTGGAGCATGTTTGGCTTCACTTTATCCGCGAGTTCATTGCTCCAGTGACGCTGAAGGTCTTCGCAGGGTATTACACAAAGGTATCTGTCCCACGCCTCCTCCTGCCTGCTCAGTCTCTCTTGGCCCTGCATGAGCATCTTTTCATTGTTAAGCAAATCCTCCATTGCATTGCCTTTCTAGGGATTTGCAATGCTGAATTTTGTAGTGAAGTACTCACCTGAAAGACAGCGCTCACTCCGTCCACACCATGATGCCTCAACCTTTACCATCAACATTGCTCTAAATAATGTAGGAGTAGATTTTCAGGTAATTATGGCAAACATATTAAAAAATGTTTTCCAGTGACTGTGGCATCATGGGAAAGGCTGTTTAGATGGCACGGTTTGAATACTGCTGCTGATTGAAAGTGTAAAATAATTAAGTTGATATATTTGTTTGTGCTTACCTTTCTTTAGGGAGGTGGCTGCAAATTTATACGGTATAATTGCTCCATTGAGTCCCCACGGAAAGGCTGGAGCTTCATGCATCCTGGGAGACTTACGCATTTGCATGAAGGACTTCCTGTTAAAAATGGCACGAGATACATCGCAGTGTCATTTATAGATCCCTAAGTTATTTACTTGCCTTGAACGGAATCATTCTCTGAGATGGAGGACTGACACGAACATGCCTCTGAAGTTGTGCTTGAGAAGATGAGAGGAATATTTAAAGGATGCCAACAGAACAACTTCACTTTGGGCCAAACATTTGAAAACTTTTTATGTAAAATTGTTTGATGTTTCTTAATGTCTGCTCTGAGCCTTAAAACACAGGTTGAAGAAGAAAAGAAAGGAAAAAAAGTGGAACTTGGTATTTATTTCTATGCTTTAATTTTCTCTGAAAATAATGACAGTTTATACAATGTTTAGGTACAAAGGCATGAATGATAATAAACAATCCTAGTCATATTTTCTTACTTAAGGAAAACCTGAGATTTTATTTATCAGTGAGGAGAAGTATAGAAAACGGTTATAAAGGAAAAGCAGCAAGTCTGGAAATGCAGAATTCTGAAGCTTACTGAATTTATATGTAATTAGTAAGTCATGTTGACCTCTGCCTGGGTCTGTTGTTCAGTAATTAGGAAGGAAAGCCAAAGAAAATATTACACAAAGCTTTTCCTCAAGAAACCCTAGCGCAGACAACCAGTGGGAGCATATCCGTTGGAACTACAAGCATGTAAGGCAGATACTCATTTCTGCTGGAAATTAGACCCTTGTGTTAATCCAGAGCAAGCTCTCGGGGCAGTTGATGTCTTTCTGCTTTGCAAAGTGCTTCAAATATAAACTCCCAAGTGTCCTTATGTCAAAAGGATTGTTTGTTTCCTTCTGGGTTTTTTCTTAGTTATAGAAAATAGTAAGAAAAACAAAAAACAAAAAACAATTTCATTGAGACTAATGAAATGTTTTTTAAAAATAACGAAAACCAAACTTCTTCAGTACTTGAATTTTATATCAGGAAAATAAATAGTTTGAGCCTTGGTTTTTTGGTTTCTTGTTGTTGTTATTATTGTTTGTTTTTTTCCCCTTAGGTGATCTCTGTTACTTTTTTCCTGGGGGTAAATACTTTTTTTCTCCTCACCATAATCTATTTCATCATTCTTAGTTTTATTAATTTTCCTTTATCCCAGTTTTAAAAAATTCCCACAACAAAAATTTTGATTTCAATTTTTAATATTTCTCAGAACAAAGTTTGAATATCTTTGTTATAGCTACTGTTTTTAATTTTAAGGTTACACTTGAAAAAACTTCATGGTGCCAAAATTAACTTTTCTAACTCTGTGTGTTAGAAAATGATGAAAAATAAAATAATTTTTAAAAATCATCATGCTTTTCAGTATTATTAATGGTTCTTTAGAAGGGGGCTGTATCATAAACCAGTCTGAAAGCATATCTGTATATAAAAGTCATTATTATTTCATTTAGCTTACTATATCAAAATTGCTACCTGAACTTTAAAATTCAATTACGCATAAATCATTTAGTAATGCTTTTTGAATTTAAGTGTACTTCAGACAGAGTGTTCACAGTATGCAGATCTGGTCTGGCACTGGTGCCATCCAGGTGAACCAGACTGTAAAGCAAGAGGAGTTAGCCCCACACCCAGTGCTACACTGTTCGGAGCACGGCAGGCGTGGGCTCCTATGTGACAGAGGCCCTAGGCTGCCACCGAGCGTAGTGAGCCATGCCACGTTTCCAGAAGTTCAATAAAGACAACCAACTTAGCAAAATTTTCTGTTTTTGAAAAAATCTCATTTAGGGAAACTATATATTGTTTAAAGTCTTAGAATCCTAATTAGTGAGAGTAACCCTCCCACAAGTAGACTATACAATCTAAAAGATGAAAAGAACATGAGATATCCTGCTAGACGGAGGAAACTGACGGAGATGGCTCTGACAGGAAGTTCCTGAGGTCACTTCAGAGGCATGGCTTGTGCGTTCTTTTTTCGGGAACAACAAAATGGCAGATGTCTCTACAAAAGAGGCATATGAGGAAAAAAATCAGACTATTAGAGTGCAGTACCAGCTATGTTAAAAACAGACCTCCCTGTTTTCACCCCCTTTTGTGTGTGTGTGTGTGTGTGTGTGTGTGTGTGTGTGTGTGTGTGTGTGTGTAAAGTATTCTAGGGAGGAACATAATGGTGTGACCTCTTGGAAGAGTAAATAGATTTTGTGCTTTTGGTTATTTTTTTTTTTTTTATAACTGAAATCTTACCCAAAAAATGCATTTAGGCGTGAATGGAAAAAATTCAGGAATATCATTAATGTCTGTATGATAAGAGGGCTTTTAAGTAATCGTGTTGATGTCATTTTGTTCCAAGTTATTTTTCTCCTTTTCTAGTCTTCTTTCTTCCTCTTCCCTTTCTTTCCTCCTGTTTGAAACCAGAGCCTTTCACTCTCGTCCTTTTTACACCTCTAAGGTCTGCTTTTGTTAACTGTTAATGCACATGGAAGTCAGTATGAATATTGACCCCTAGAATAAATAATTAATTATTTTCTGGTGACTCAGTGTCAGTTCTGCTTTACCTATGAAAATCACTAACTTTTTATTGGTAATTTTATAGAGTAAAAGTATGGAAAACCACACATCTTTGTATCAAGTGGGGCTTCTTGTGATAGAAGCAGCCCACGTTCCTGATTTCCTATCTGAGTGTACACTGGTTAACTTGCCTGCTTGCTGAGGACTAGGGTGCATCTCATGTGCTAGTGTTTGGATGTGTCATTCGTTCAGGGCATAGGACTATTTATACACCAGATCTCTTTAAACTGCAGACAACTCTAATAGAATTTAAAATTGCTGTCCACAGTGGAGCGTCGGCCTGGGTAAGTAGCTTTGTTTCACTAGATGCTGTTTTTGGAAACTTAAATTATTTAAGACATTATGAAAGCAGGCTTTGTCAGCACTGTTTTTCTGTGGCCGTTCAGAAAACAAGTATAGACTTAGTATTTCCATTAAGAAAAAGACATTGGGGGACAACAAGGAGAAAAATCCATAAAGGGTTTTTTGTGTGTGTATGGTGCATGAATGAAGAAATGAGCTTTGGATTCAAATTAAAAAGTAATGAAGAGAGTAGAAAGCTGCATACAAGCATGTTTCTAAAATGCAAATTGAGCTGTGGACTGGGCTTCAGGTCCAGTGGAATGGTTCTTGCCTTATAGGTACAAGACCGTGCATTCAATTGTGAGAGTTGGTTTTCACGCTAACAATGTATAATGTCCATATTTATTCATTTAGTATATAAAGACCATTTAATGTGTTCTGTCTTCACCACTGAAAAATTGGTGACTACTTTTGAACATTGATTGTCTTCTTAAATTAGTAATTTCTGCCTATATAATGGTAAAAACCACATCATTAATTTAAAATTAAAATAGCATCTTATAAAGAAAGGTTTCCATTGTAAAGTCTCATTCTAGAGTAAACGCTACTTTGTCACTTCGAATTAAGGAATGGGGAAGGTTCCCTGTAGATTTGTGGCAGATAAACCATTCTGTGCATGGTTGGACAGTAACTTTTGAAGTAATTTTGAAAGACATTCCTTTTGGTCAGTGTTGCTCAGTGATCAAGACTGTAGTAGGATCTCTTAATGGAGCCAAGGGAATCAATTGTGCCCTGGTTGCATCTGGCCGAGCTCAGAAGCAGCAAGGGCAGTCCTGAGCACGCGGAAATCCATTTCCTACTGAGCATAAGCAGTGCATCATTGGTTAATTGGAAATAGTGTGTGCTTTCAAAACTAAGTTAGCCTTTTTCATTGTGTTTTATTAAATTACTCTCATCTGGATTTACATGGTTTATAAGTATTTCCAAACTGTGACATCACAGCTCCACCTTGTGGTTAGAAGCCACAGATGATAGCTTCTAATCAAAGCAAGATGCAAAAACTTTAATTTTCTTTTAGTTGTTGCTGAGCATTTTTTCCTTGAAAGCTAGTATAAGGAAGATTACAGAAATGAGGTTTTTTAAAGCAGTTCTTTTTAAATGTCGTGTTGTGCTGTATAGCAATGTTTTAAAAAAGCAGGAATCACAACACCTTATCTCAAAGAATGGGCATGCTTCCAGTTAATGCTGATGACAAGCATTGTCCTTAACTTTACCTACTTTATAGTCCTTTCATCTATGACCAGTAGGGACCGCTAGCCTGTCCTGCTAATAAAACTTGTCTAGACGATGTCAGATGAAGGTACAACTCATAAGTATTGGAGTCCCCAAGTTCCATCTATACCAACGCAGGAACAGGTCTGTAGGCCTCTACTGTGCAAAGGAAAATCCTTTGAATTGCTCTATGGGGAAAAGAAATAAATAATAATTGTGAGTGATCACCAAAAGGCTGATGGTTGTAACATTAAGGACAAGATTATTGTGGTTTAAAGAAAAAATAGGAACTGGATGACTGAAACTCTGAAAGCTACGGTAGTTGCATTTTTGACATTAGTGGTGTAAATGGAGGGAGATTGCCCAAGGAATTCCCAGGTATGTCTGCTTTGCATGTTCAAAGGTTCACAGCCACCCTTTCCTTGTGGCTTGGATGCTAGTGCAGTGGTTCTCAACCTTCCTGATGCTACGACCCTTCAATATAGTCCCTCGTATTGTGCTGACCCCCAACCATGAAATTATTGTGTTGCTTCTTCATAACTGCAATTTTTGTTACTGTTGTGAATCATAATGTAAATATTTGTGTTTTCTTATGGTCTTAGGTGACGCCTATGAGTCTTTGGACTCCCAAGATGTCACAATCCATAGGTTAAGAACTATTGCTCTAGGATGCCATCTTTACACTCATCGGTGAGCCTCCAGGACAAAGAACGGGAAGCATTGGTTATTGGGAAGATTGAATGCTTGTGGCGGTGAGCTGTGGAGCTGGTCCTGTATGGGTACTGACATGGGCTGTTGTGAAGTCACTGCCCTACACATCAAGTCCATGTGGACCCTGTAGAAGGAAAAAAATTCATCCAAAGGTGATAGCATTGCTTCCAAGTTGAATTACAGAAGAACTTACAGTGTTAGTTCTTTGGACAGTGACTTTCAGGGAATTATCTCCAGACTCCAAAGGCTGATTTTTTTTTTTTTTTTTTTACAAGCTCTGCCAGCAAAGCTGAGCACCCGCTTCAAGCCAAGTCATCCTCTAAGAGGCACAGTCCAGCAGAGAAAGTAGAGTGATAACAATGTAAACCACGAGGCTTCCATGGGAAGCAGCCCAATGCCCTGGTGCCTCCTCTGGATACTGGCTTTATTTACATTTCCCCCTCAAGTTCTTGAGCTTCCCAAGGGCAGAAATAAAGGCTCCTCTCTCAGTAGCCTTCCCAGTTCTGGAGCCTCTTAGACATTCTAGCCCCCCCCTCCCCCCCCCCTGTCTGGAGCTACAAAATACTTAACTGTGAGTAACTGGGAGGTGCTTTTATTTGTAAAATTTTATTGTGTTTGAACCAGTACTTGAAAAGAGGTTGTGTGGGAGCAGAGGCTTTGAATTGAACAGGTGAACTTTTTTTTTTTTTTTTTTTTGAAATGCACGGGTCTTTGTCTGCAAATACAATGAAGGTGTACCGTCTGTCCCAGAATAGAGCACCACACATGTTATCCAAGTTGGAGAGAGTGATGCATTAAAACTGTAACAAGAACCCACTGCCCCTGCTATTCTCATTATTTATTGAATTTATGAGTGACCTGCTCACTGGTGGCCATGTGGTAGACTTCCAATAGGCATTTTAAAATCAAATGAATCTGTGTTACACATCTTAAAATAGTGTATTTTTATGTTCTTCAAAAAGTGCTATGCCTATAAACTATCCAAAAAGCCCCCCATTTAACCCTCTAACTCTGAAGTAAAATAATTCTAAACTAGCAACCTGTGACAAGAGTGGATTCAGATGCTGAGGAAGAGAGTAGCCTTGATGTGTTTATTGGAACCACACGGTTACCATGGATACTCACGGTATTGCTCACCCCTCTTGGCTGGCGGATTTGGCCAAACACCATTTCGTCATCTTTTCAGATTGGTCTAAGATATGGGATAAATACTACTTAGGAGAGTTAAAACTACAATAATGTTGAAAGAAAAAAAAATTAAAAGGCTAGAACTTAGAAACACTTCTCGTTGAAAGGTAGACATTAGTGAGTCACATAATCTTAGAAAATAGCAATTTTGTAAAAGTATGAAGAGGCTATTTTTAACTTTAAAATTCCTATAAGTGAGTTGATCATGTGTAAAGAGAACTTGCAGTGAATTCAAGGGAAAAGTAATGATGAAGATAATAGTCAGGGCTCAAGGGGGGAATAACATGATTATTATTTTTATTCTTGATTTAAAAAAAAAAAAAAAAAAAAGAACCAGGGTCTCAGTATGTAGTCCTGACAGTTCTGGAGCTAGCTATGTAGACTAGACTGGCATTGAACCCAGATCTTTCTGTCTGCCTGCCTCTGCCTTCTGAGTGCTGAGACGACGCGATGGGATACCACTGCCTGGCTGAATATTCTGATTTTATTACCCAGCTGTGGGGCTGGAGAGCTGTGGGACCCAGAGGAGGTCATATATCCTGGTAGCCAGGTTAAACTCCCTTTCGCCTTATAAGGTCATGTCTGACAGCACTTGAAATTCTCCCACAAAGGTTTAAGTAGCATTTTTACACCCCGCCCCGCCCCGCCCTCCCACCCCCGCACCCCCCCACCCCCGCTCCAATTAAACAAACTGCCTCACTGAAGCTGTCTCCCAAGAAGTCTGTTGTTGCTCAATGCACTCACAGCCCTCTGAGGTCTCCTTCATCCCCTGCCATTACAGGCCCCCCCCCCCCCCCCCCCCATCCCTGTTTCCTCTCTTAGGATCCACAGATCACTGTCCTGTGTGGAATGCGAATGTGCCTTAAAGTGGAGCCTGAATGGCACCCAGCAGATGTGGAAAAAATTGACATGAATTCATACGTTAAATAGCCTTTCTCTACTGGTTCTGGACATTTGTCTTGGCAGTGTTTTTTGGATAACAGAGTTTGCAGTACATTTTGTAAAAATTTAGTCCAGCTTTAAACGACTTGTGGTCTAAAATGAGGGCACCACTAATTCCAAAATGCGGACTTGTCTCTGCGACATCATTGATGGCTCTTAGATGCTTGTGGCCCTGGATGATGGCTGATGCTTCAATTCTGTGATAATTACAGGTACTCACTGAGTACAAACGCACTTCCAGATTCCCTGCTTTGTGACGGGTGGGATCATGTGACTCTGGATCACTCCCAAGACAAGCACTTAGCACCCATTTGGGACACCTTTTAGTGCATGCACACCGAGTTACTCTTGGAAATAAGTATGCTTGAGCACTTCAAGACATTTGTATGAGAACTAAAGTTGATTATGTTACTTAAGTAACTGAGGCTTAACTGAGTTTGCCCAGCAGTTGATTACAGTGTAAACTGATGTCCTCCAGGTTCTCAGACATTTGAATAATTGGTCCCCAGTAGGTGCTACTGTCTGGGGAAGCTTAGGAGGTGTAGCTTTGCTGGATGAAATATGTCACTAGGACAGGCTTGGAGAGTTCAAAGCCTCCCATTGTTCCCAGTTCTCTGCTTGCTGCTCACAGCTCCAGGTGAGGGCTCACAGCTCCAGGTGTGGGCTCACAGCTCCAGATGTGGGCTCACAGCTTCAGGTGTGAGCTTGCAGCTGTTTCTTCCTCTTGTCTTCCTGATGCCATGCTTCACCACTCTGATGGTGACAGATGCTTACCCCCTCTAGAGCCCTAAACCCCAAATACACCTTTTTCTTTATAAGTTGCTTTGGTCATGATGTTTTTTGTTTTGTTTTGTTTGTTTTAACATCTACACAAAATGTGCTAACACAATAGTGATGAGAAGAGGAAAAGATAGAAATGGATAGTCACTGACTTACCAGCTTAGGTTTTTTGTTTTTTGTTTTTTGTTTTTTTTTTTTTTAGCTTTTGGCAATTCAAAAGTAATATACATGAAGTATAAAAATTTTGAAATTTTATATTTTCTCGGGTTATTGGTGCACATAGTACTGCCTCTATGTTGCAAAGTATCATTTGTGCTGGGCTTCCCAAAAAGCCTGGGCGCAGGGGCGTGGTGCTCTGCACTGCTGTGCTAGGGTGTCAAGCTTGTGCTAAGTACACTTTTTTTTTCACTTTCTCCTTTTTTTTTAAATTTCATTAATTTATTCATATTACATCTCGATTGTTAGCCCTTCCCCTGTTTCCTCCCATTCTTCCCTTCCTCTCACTTCCCCCCCTTCTCCCTCTCTTATGTCTGTGATTGAGGGAGACCTCCTCCCCCTATATATGCTCTTAGAATATCGAGTCTCTTCTTGGTAACTTGCAATCCTTCCTCTGAGTGCTCAATTCATTGTGTAGGTTGGGATATAACTCACATCTGTATGTGTTGAATCTCAAGTCATTAAATGATAGCATCATCTGAAGACTTTAGTGATTGAATTTGTCATCTAAGAAGAGAGGTGTATAGGCAGTGGCAGTTCACGTTCTATGCACTTCCACCCTAAGCCGAGCCTTTCAATCTTTCCTTGTTGACCACCCACCCACTCTCACCCACGTGAAGTCTTCCTGTAGTGAGTGAACCCATTTGTGGAGTCTCAAGTTACAAACATGAAGGAGACACCACCTTGCACTGCAGACCAGTGGAAAACAAATTGCAAATTTCTCTTCAACTATTAAAAGTCTGCCATTTGTGAGTTCTAAGAATAAGTTTGTATATCAACAAACAATGTCAAAACACACACACACACACACACACACACACACTAAAATGTTTTAAAATGTTAATATTTGTAATCATAATTACCACTCTGATTAAGATGGCTTATAGAATGTAATTGCAACTTAGATTAAAGTTCCTGAACAGGTCTATATATACATTACAGATGTGCCTTGTTCATATTCAGGTGACATGAACTAGGGGGAGACTGACAAATTATATTAGACGGGGGAAATCACCTTGCACAAATACATCATCAACCTAGAACTACAATTTAAAGCCACAAAGAAAAATGTAATTGGGTAGCTTTCTATGCTAGCCTCAAAAAAAAAAAAAAAAAGGAAGTTATGAGATTGATAATGAGGAGAACAAAATCTTATCGGACTACAAATAGCCCATAATAAAATACAACTGGGCTGTGCAAAGGTTCGTGTTGTTGGAGTTGATCGGCTTCTGTGAAGTCTATGAAGATGTGCTTTCAAAAGAAGTCGGCACAAGTGTGAGGCAGAAAGCAAGGACTGGAGAATTCAGCTCCTGATACTCCACCACACATGAGGTAGTTAGAAGTAACGCTGTGGTCTCTCCCTCTAGGTTAAAGAGAGCTTTGGCTCTCTTCTCCTTTTTCCAATAGATCAAAGCAGCTAGATTTAGCTCATGTTCCTTTAATTATTAATGTCTGGGAACTCTCAGTGGAAAGATTCTGTAATCAATTCTGAAGTTTTAGTTTTCAGGGTTAAAGTTTCTTTATAATAGTGTACCATGGTTGCCTTTAGCAGTCCTTTGACCATGTTTGTAAAGGATGCTTGGCATTTCCTCTATAAGGAGGTGGTTCTTTGGTCAAGTTTAACAATCAGTGTCTCCTGTTCTTTTAAACTCCAATGGACACGGGTGAGGATGGGCTTTGGCTGCAAGAAGGGAGTTATTTACCGAGCCTCCTCTGATGTGCGGCCACATCAGAAAGAATCTCAGCTCTCATCTGTCTGTTTGTTTCACTATTATTTGTCTCTTTAATTGGCCTCTTGAGGCCATGTGGCTGATCCTAGCTTTTCAGGCTTGTTGGAGCCCAGGCTCTAATCCTTACAATTCCAGTAACACTAAAAGCAGAACAATGTTTTAAGAAAACTGTGTTTTAAACAGAAATTAAGCCACTACATCTATATTAAGGTATTGAATTTGACCTTGGGAATTTCAGGATGCCTAATTACAGCTAATTTAGTTCTGGCATGTAATCTTCATTTAAATTTTAACTTTTATAGCATTTTTTATGATTTACTTTAACTTTTTAGTTTTGTCTTCATCTTGTATTTTCTATTTTAGAACAACCCTTTATTTTAGAGTGTATATAATTTTTAATCTTTTAAAAATATTTTTATTAGTTTATTCATATTACATCTCAATTGTTATCCCATCCCTTGTATCTTCTCATTCCTCCCTCCTATTTTCCCCTTACTCCCCTCCCCTATGACTGTGACTGAGGGGCACCTCCTCCCCCTGTATATGCTCATAGGGTATCAAGTCTTTTCTTGGTAGCCTGCTATCCTTCCTGAGTGCCACCAGGCCTTAAATACATTTTTATCTAAAAGAGTTTTTTCTTTAACCTGCTTTTGCTTTTCTTTAGCAAAATACTTATACAATGTTTACTTTTCTTTTTCTCATTTAACAGCTTTATTTTTTGCTATTTATTATAGCATTTAGGAAATGTGATCTGATGAGATGGCTCAGCAAATGAAGGAGGTTGCCCCCAATCCTTAAACCCAAATATGATCCTTAGGATCCTTTTCCTGGAAAAAAAGGAAAAAGAAAAAAGAAAAGAACCAGCTAGCAAGACCTTTGTCATATAGAATAACTATTTCATGAAATCACAAGAGTTTCAAACTGATTAAAATGTCGACATCATTTTGAATTTCCTGCATGTTCAAGGTGTTGATCTGTATATATCCAGTAAGCGGAAACAAACAAGGAAAGAAGAAAAGGCTTGGACATTGATTGACCAGTAATCAATGTTTAAAGATATGTATACATTTATCACATTCTAATCCAGTTCTGACTAGCTCAGCTCACACCAGTAGCCCTCAGTGCTGCAGGCCATGCCACGTGGACAGTCCTAGGGTTTTCTCTCCACAAATCTCAGGACAAAGAGTAACATTTCTCGCCAATTTATGACCCTGGGTTAAACACAGGACCAAGGCTAGTAATTCAGCTTACCCACAAGAACAACCCGTTTTATTTGTGTCATGACTGGGTATAGCTAGCACAGCCCAGAATCCACTGGGCGCTGTTGAGGGCTCAACTGTGTTTTTTGGAGAACTTTGTCTTATGGACACTTGAACATAACTCTGCAGGCACTGCAGTTTACTTTTATTTAAGCAGTTTACATAGTTGGGATGGGGAGGTGCTAAAGCTATAAAAAATAACATTATAAAAGACTATAGTGGGGGAGGAGGGCCCACTCGGTCTTACACCTAGGAGAGGGAAGTAGAGTGAAAGCGGGACGGAAGGAGGAATGGAAGGATACAAGTGGTAGGATAACAATCGAGTTGTAATATGAATAAATTAATTTAAAAAGATTAATACTGTCAATAATTTCATTTCAAGATAGCAGTTCTGTTCTTTACCTGTTTTATCATCAACTTCTCCAAATATCAGAGTGTAGGCATGTGTGCGCAAGTTTCTCCTGTAGTGAGGGTGGAAAGTGGAGAGGTGGGGTCGTACTGTAGGTGAAAAGACCATGCCACTAGGAAAATGAATTTTAAATAACTTTGGTAACATCTTTTGGACCTCTTGTGTACCATACACTGTGGACAAAAGGTACAAGGTTTCAGAATATCAAGATTAAAGCCAGCAAAGATTTTAGTGTAGAATTTTTTCTTTGAAAAGTAAAGTAATTTCATATTTGCTTGTTAAATCTCATACAATTTTAATTTGGTAAGGAAGGACGCAATAATAAATGATGATAAATATGTCATGGATATATATGTGAAGGCAAAGAAAATTTGGCCAAGTAGGTGACTAAGATGGCTGAGGAAGCTGATGCACACTTGATGCGATGCACACAGAAGAAGAGAGTGAGAGAGAATTACCCAACACACATAACCAGGTTACAGTTTGGGAAGCTGGCCCATTGGTACCTCCTTCAACCATGAGGGAAGCTTGTTTGCTTTCAGGGAAGGTGGCACACTTGTTTAGTATGATGAGCCATACCTTCAGGGCCAGGCTTTGCCTATAAAAAGACAGGAGTGGGGATCTGCAGTGCAAAGGTGGTTATTTACCGACACACACTTGGGTGAAGACCTCACCCACTGAAGGAGCATAATGAAGCCTTCTGTAAGGGTTTGTGCTAATCACAGAGCAGGGGAGTTTGAGAATGATGAGGTTTCCCTCTCCGTGATGCTGCAGCTGCCAGGAGGCGGGCCCCACACCCATCAGTTATCCCTGGAGGTCTGTTCCTCTTGCAACTTCAGCCTTCCTCAGAAGAAAGGGGTTTTCCACGATATTTGTGTATTTTCTCCTCTGGTGGTTGGATTTCAAAAATTAGATTTGACTATTGCGAAGCAGAACTTGGAATGATGGGATTTAAAAAAAGGCTAATTCAAACTTTGTCACTTTGGCCTATCTTTGTCTCTTCAGTTTTCTTTCTTTCTTTCTTTTTTTTTTTTTTTTTTTTTTGGTTTTTGGAGACAGGGTTTCTCTGTGTAGCGTTGGCTGTCCTGGACTAGCTTTGTAGACCAGGCTGGCTTCGAACTCACAGAGATCCGCTTGCTTCTGCCTCTCGGGTGCTGGGATTAAAGGCGTGCACTACCACATCCGGCTGTCTCTTCAGTTTTAATAGTAAATGCTACACACACATCTTGTCCCACCAAATGTTAGGGCTTGTTGACTGATGCTGTGAATAGCAGCAGACGAATATAAAGATTTGGTTAAAAATACAAGCTGTATGAAGCATGTTTAATTAAATTCTGGTGGGCCAAGAGAACATAAAAGAAATTTGCATTTGTGTATAGCTACTTAATGAGTTTACTTACATCTCTAAGCAATTGCAGGGGACTGCTGGAAACAATCAATATGCCGGTTTCCAAGACTAAGCAGTGCTGCAGGACTCAAGGGCTTGAGCATGCTCCAGTGTCAGCAGGTAGTTTCTTTCTTCCCTCACTCCTGGTAGTAGACATCTTTGACTTAAAAACAGATATAGATAATATTTATAAAACATGTTAGTCATGAAATGGTACTCACGACTGTGAGCTTTCTCTAAACAAACTGAGTGCAGCTCTGCAACAAGCACTTCTCTAACGTCTGCAGACATCTGCCGAGCAGGGGACTGAGTTTTTACTTTGAAGTACCTGATGGCCCTATGTGCTACTCCATAATATCACTCATTTCGTATTTTGCTGTTAAACCTTTGACTAGTTTTAATAGAATGCTGTTCCTTCCTGGCAATTTATTTACGTATTTATTGTCAGTTCTTTTTGTTAGCTCATGCATACTTACTTGTCTGCTGGTTTGCTGAAGCATTCAGTCATTAGACAACATTTGTCACAACAATGGCATCAAAGTGGCTGACCATGAGAACTCCAACACCGCATTCGTAGAAAGACGCTCTCCACAAAGGGGACTGATTTCACCATTTTCGTGCACGTTATAGGTGCAGTTTCTGGACATCCATCTTGTCCTTTCTCTTCTGCTTGTGCTTCTTGAGAGTGACGTGAGACTTCTTTTTGTGTGCGGCACCACGCAAAGGTCTCAATGCCAGATGAAGGGTGGTCTTCTTTGAAATGTTGTAGTCAGAAGGAGTTTGTCCATCTTTCAACTGCTTCCTAACACATCAGACTCTGCTGAGCAGGAGGAGTTCCTTCCTGATCATGGATCTGAGCCGTTACATTTTCTATGGTGTCAGGTTCAATCCTAAAAGCGATGGTCTTTGCCAAGTGTGGTGGCACACACCCTTAATCTCAGCACTCAGGAGGCAGAGGCATGCAGATCACTGTGAGTTTCAGGCCAGCCTGGCCTACAAAAGGAGTCCAGGACAACCAAGGCTACACAGAGAAACACTGTCTCAAAAGACAAAAACAAAACAAAACAAAAAACAAAATAAAACAAAAAGTGATGGTCTCCTTCATCAGTCTTTACACAAATCTGCATTTGGGTGCCTGTTCCACTGAGATCTAAATTTCCAGAGTTCATTCAGAGTACTCCTAAAAACCTAAGGTGTGTAACACAGTTTTTTTATATTTGGGAATATTTAGCAAGAAGTGGGCACAAAGGTTATACAGCCAGTGTAGACCAAAGGCTCCTGTCCTGTTCATATAACGCTGCAGATTACCATGGAACATGGAGGCATTCAACCTTCTCCAATTTGCTTCCCAAACTGTGGCAGGGAAAATGATCTGTCAGGGAACTGAATCTCGGTTCCCTTCGATTTAGATAACTGATGCTGGGCCAAGACTTCTTCATGGAGTCTAAAATCAGCTCATATATTTTTGTCATATTTAAGCATAACACAGGACTAGAAAAACGTTTTCAGATAACAGGCAAATCAGCCCCATGAGTGCAACAAAGCTTAAGGCTTGTTTACATTGAAGCTCTCTACAAAGTACATATGGCATTGTCCATAAGAAGGGTCCTTGTTGACTTAGAAACAATGCTCAAGATAAGTGTCTTCTGAGAATGACAGAGGTAAACATAGCCTGGTGGGAGTCAGGATTTGGCCTGGTCCTAAGAAAACATAGAACTAAATTTGTAAAGTGCAAATGATATCCCTCAAAAGAATAAGTTTTTTTTTCATCTTTTTTTTATTAATTTATTCATATTACATCTTGATTGTTAGCCCTTCCCCTGTTTCCTCCCATTCTTCCCTCCCTCCCATTTCTCCCCTTCTCCCCTCCCCTATGTCCGTGACCGAGGGAGACCTCCTCCCCCTATATATGCTCTCAGACTATCAAGTCTCTTTGTGGCACTCAGAGGAAGGATAGCTAGTTACCAAAAAGAATAAGTTTTATAATCTAGAAGCAATCAGTGCTCAGGGTTTTAGGGAGAAAAAGTCTGCGATAAACTATCTTAATATTCTGGTTGATACGGGTTGAGCCCAACAGATAAAAAACAATTACCAGGTTGTAAAGTACATTCCCCACCCCCACCCCCCAGCATGCCTGGAGAACAGTCAAATATCTTCTCCTTTTGGAAAGTTCAGCGGTGTGTTTAACTTTTCCTGGCTTCTCCAGTGCTTATCTGGGTGCGCAGTGCTCTTTTTGCCCTCCACACCAAGTCAAGGAAAAAAATGCATTTGGTAGGCCACAGCAGCCTTGTCTGGGGAGGGGCAGTTAGTGCGGTGGCTTCTCAGCTAACCCGCAAAGACAAGGCATACAAGCAAGGCTCTCTCCAAGCTCAAAAGGCTTTGAGAGTTCAGTCTGGATTTCTGGGAACATTGGAATCTACAAAAATTGGCAGGCACTGAGCTGGTAACAAGGGAGTCTTCATGTTAAACCTCGGACCTGCTAGGAACCAATCTGTAACCATGGCCAAAGCCTGTTCCCATCCCCGGGCCAAATTCCTCATCTGAAATATGTGTATAGGCTGAGAACACTGGAGGCTCATGGAAGAAATATCTATTATGGTCACAGAAGTCTCTTATCCTCCTTTCTTTCCTCATTTTTCATACTTAAAAAAAGTTTAAACACTTAATAGCTAATAACTTTTCTTCAGGATATAAGACAACCAGCTGTGATACAGTCACTCCTAGAAACGGCTGCATAAACAGGACTGTTAAGTGGTCATATCAATAGAGTTGTTAACTTGGAAAGGGGAAACTTTGGCAGGGTTCCAAGCTAGACAAGGAACTACAGGCACCTAGTGACTGCTGCTGACAAGGACAATTAACCTATGCGTTGTCCATGCAGAGTTGTCAGTCCTGACACCATATGTACACAAACAACCTAAATGGACCCGGTAAACTATATCATCTGTACTTTTATATTCTATATCTATCTACATTTATATCATCTGTATATTTTTACATACATATATGTTCATACATGTACATGTATATGTATGTAACAACTATAGTAAAAAAAGAAGAAGAGCTACCGATTTAAGAATGGGAGGATATGGGAGGTGCTCCAAAGAGCATAACTGGGAGGGTCTGGAAAAGAAAAAGGCATGGGAGAAAGTGACGTAATTCTATTCTAATTAAAACCTATAAAAATAAATAATAACAAAAATACTAAGTGATTTTGCTCATAGGATATGTTTGCAGTTTCAGGGGGGATTTGAGAAGCTTTGGCTGTGTGGCGTCTGTGGGTGGGGCCACAGGGTCAGAACAGAACAATAGAAGCACTACTGGTGCTTGGCATGGGTTCAGACTCTGTATTGCCACAGCCACAGTGCCAGCAGCAGCCCTCCCTCAACATCATCCTGACCTCAGTAGGCCCTTGCATTTGTGACCTATGGGATTTTAGGCCTGTGATTTTCCTGCTATTTTCCTTTCATCACAGCAGGACTTGTAATTCTCAATGGGCAAACTAGTAATTACATCTTGTTTATATTGCCATTTCAGCAGCCTGGCACAAAAGCTGGAAAATCCTTAGTACAAGACCCGGCTAAATTAGCATAACCAGAATTTTTTTTTTCCTTCTACATGTTTTCCTTGTAGGGGGCAGCCTTCCTACACCGCATGACTTTTCCACCTCTTAGGTGCTTGCTGGCTTGCTCTTTTAAACAGCATATCCTCAAAATCAGAGGACGTTCACTTAAAAAAAAAATTCTTGTACTCTTTTCAAACTGAATCATCTTCAGAACAAACCAAGTATGCAGGCTCAAGATGCCAGAATTTGTATTATTTAGCCAACTTAGCAGACCTAAGGAGCCTGAAAATGGTATCTCAATCCTATACAAAGTCTAGGCATGATTTCACACATGTTCACCTACTATGTGCACTCAGATTCTTTCAAAAGCACTTTCTCTTTTGTCCTTTTTGCTCTCTGTCTTCCATCTTGTTGACATCTGTTCATCATCTCGGCTCTGGTCTTTGTGGTCTGACACTGCCCTGCCGATTTGCCTTCTCATCTTCTTTAAATGACAGGAAGAACAAAGAGAAATGCAAAAGCAGTTACAGAGTGTGTCCTTCAGTAGTTTCCCATTTTCTGTTAAGTAACTATGTTTATACTTTATCCCTACCCCCACCCATCTTCACTGGCTTTTCTGTATTTAAGAATGGTGAATCTGTGACAAAAGTCAATCATTTTCCATTCTGAGACAGATGACTGATTTCCTATGTCCCCTTAAATACTGTGCAGGATTGATGCACTAAAAAGAGGACATTTTGTGTCTAACAAAGAAGCATTTGACATTAGGCATAATCTTGCCACTGTTTCTGCCCAGATATAACACAGGAAAATGTGAGGGTGTGATCCCCCTCACCCTAGCTACTTACGGCTTATGCAGGTGCTGCCATTGCCAGGGTGAGGTAGAGGCAGTTCTCAGGTTGTAGAGAGGGCAGAGGGGAGTTTGACCTGGGGCAGCACTTCCTCGGCAAGAGTGTAACAGCATCTCTGGCAACCTGCCTGCTACCTCTGAATCAGGCCCCCGTGTTGACTCATGCAGATACAATTTCTGCACGATCTATGGCATTGTCCTCACGGAAGGCTGACTTTTCCCATCTCTAAGTCCTTCTCATGGGTGTGGTATCCTCTAGGCTTCACATCCACAGTGGAACCTGAAGTCTAACTGGAGGGCTTGCCTACACTGCAGACATTTGTTGTCTTGCCTGCCAAGTGTGGATTGTCATGATTCTGTGAGCTTCTTTCCATTAGCCGCTGTTACCAGACTCTCTATGGAGTCTAAATGCCAGCCTCCATAGTACGCCATCGCTATCTTCGTCCTTATAGCTTCATGATAGTTTCCTACTGCGGCCTCATGTTTCTTTCCATTTTCTCCTTTAAATTGCTTTATTTCCATTTCCTGACTGGACAGACATGGACTTAACAGTTCATGGATTAAGTAAAACTTGAATCCACTCAGTACTTCACTGTCAGAAACTTCCAGAAGAAAGGAATCTGGAGTACATCATGGACCTCTGTTGCTTCTAAGAAACAAGGCTGGAATAAAGTTTCTCACAACTAGCCCTGTTGAACCTAGCCGCAGTTTCTGCAGATGCGAGGTGGTGGGAGAATATGCAAGAAAGAATGTCAGGGTCACCACTCCTGACGGTAGAGGAAACGCCACCTTTCAATGCATCTTGACAGTATTTGTCATCATTGTCTGAAATTAAATATTTTTGTAATGAAAAAATTGGACTACATTTGTAATCAACACAGCAAAGCCTATTAAATGGACAGCTAATTCAATGCTGCGAATACTTACATGTATGCCTTTAACACTTTTTTATGAGAAGCAAAAACATAAAAAAAATGACAAAAAATTCATATAATAGACCAGAGAAAGAAATAATAAGCAATAAAAAATAGCAAGCTATATGACAGAAAAAAAAAAGAAATAGAGAAAATAAGTAAAGAGAAAAGTTGATCATTTCAAATGATTAATAAAATTCATTAAAATAAGCATAAAAACTCAGAAGTTCTAGGATGATAAAGGGATTGTTATTACATAACTTGAAAACTTAACAGCAAAAACAGCACACCAACAATGTTAGGCCATGAAAACTGCAATATACACTGAAGCTATGTGTAAAAGCAAATTGTAAAAATGCGCTTACTTAGAAAACCTGTTATCTTTATTTTTTTTTAAGAACCATTTAACACACACAATCACACATACACACACTCATAAACACACATTAATTCTCTCTCTCTTTCTCTCTCTCTCTCCCCCCCTCCCCAAACACTCACATACATGCACACACACATGCACAGACACATACATGCACACTCACACACAGATACTCACACACAGGCTCAGCTGGCATCACTGCTGAATCCAATAAAGTGTTTAAGAAGGCCGTGACACAAATCCTAAAGAATTAGCTTTTAGAAAAAGAATAAGGAGACACTGTAAACATGTCATCCTCAATATCGAAGACTCACAAAATAATTTAAAGGAAAACTAGAGGCCTGTGTATTACAAAGAGAGATCCACAATCTTGGTAAATTCAATCCAATGATACAGGAAAAGAATAATAAAGGTGTCCAAGTGAGATATTCTATCAGGAATAGCAAGTTGATTTACCATTAAAAGGAGTATTGATAGGATAGCTGTACTCACAGAATAGACGAAAATAATTTTTACTTATATGGAAAACCATTGAAACATTTCAAGATGGAGCTTTAATATTTTTTTTTTTAGTGGATCGATCAACCTTCTCCCAACTGGATACATTTACAGATACCAACACAGTTAAAGACAAGTCAGTTCTTTCTTCGAAAACCAGGGCAAACGTCAAACTTGTTATTCTTTTGTATCACCGTATTTTAGAATTTCCAACCAGCTCAAACAGACTGTGTGTGTGCAAGTGCGTGCATGCATGCATATATGTGTATGTGTGTGTGTATGCAGTGCGTGTGCATGCTCTTATTTTCATGTACATAAAAAGCATGTAAATTGGCAAGAGAAAACTTTTTGAGTCTTATAATAGTGAAACATGAAAAAAATCTACAAAAATTTATTCAAATTCAAAAGTGATTTTAGCAAGGCCACACTCACAGACATATGTGGAACAAAAGTAAAAGATGTGATATAATTATATCTAAAAACCATGAATTTTTTGGCTTTCTTCCTAACATAATATTTGTAGTATGTAAGTGCTGGAAAACAACACCAAAATCTAAAGAGCACTATGTCATAGTTACTGAGAAGAGGAGCCTTTCCAGTGAATTATCTCAGCAATTTCCTTGAAAATTAGTTGCCATTTCTGGAGGCTGTTCAGTGTTCCATCAATGTGTGTTTATTATGTGTACAAATGTGTGTATGAGGTAGGGAAGGCCCTTATGATGTTTCTCCTATCCACATTATGAGGACTACTGGTTGGCCATCGTATGGGTCTGGTTTAGTTAACCATGTTGTTGAGATTAATGGGTAGAGCATCGATTGGAGTTGGCCACTATATGCTCATCTGTGCTCTGTATTTTGACAACTTGCGGATTTCTACAATGGCAAAAAGAAGATTCTTTGATGATTGGTGAGAGTTATAACTGTGGATGTAAGGATAATTATGTAGACGGAAGAATATGTAGACATTATACTGTTTGTGGGGGAGTGGTGGTAGTAGGTTTAGTCCTATCCATTAACCTGCAAATGTCATGGTATCATGTTTCTCTATGAATATGCTTGAATAGAATTCCAATTGGCATATGTAATACAATTTATTTATCCATCCATCAGTTGAAGGACAGTGAAACAGTTTCCATTTCCTAGCTTTTACAAATAGAGCAACAATGGGCATGGCTGAACAGGGATCCGTGTATTTGGGCATATGTCAAAGATTGGTATAGCTAGGTCACATGGTAGATTTATTTTTGGCTTTTAAAACATTTGTTCATTTTACACCCAATTGTAGTCCCCTCCCTCATCACCCCCTAGTCCTACCCTCCCTCTCTCATCCCCCTCCCCCTCCCCTAGTCCTCAGAAAGAGGGAGCCCTCCTCCCCTCTCATCTGACCCTAGCCTATCAAATCTCATCTGGACTGCCTGCATCCTCTTCCTCTGTGGCCTGTCAAGGCTCCTGCCAGGTGGAAGTGACCTATGAGTAGGCTCCATAGTCCATGTCAGAGGTAGCCACTACTCCGCATGTTAGGGGGCCCACAAGGAGACTGTGCTGCCTTTCAACTACATCTGAGCAGAAGGTCTAGGTCCTCACCAGGAATAGTCCTTGGTTGATGGATCAGTGTCCATAGCACCCCTCCAACCCACATCCAACTTTGATTTGTTGGCTCTATTGCTCTTCTTGTGGAGCTCCTGTCCCCTCTGGGTCCTTCTATCCCCTAACTCTTCCATAAGACTCCCTTAGCTCCATCCTAAAGTTTGGCTGTGAGTCTCAGCATCTTCTTTGACCCCCCCCCCCACTGGATAGAGTCTTTCAGAGGACCTGTTCCTTCTTTTCACCTGCTTCTGGTGTCTATTCTATTTGTCCTTCTGAATGAGACTTAAGCATTCTCCCTAGGGTCCTCATTGTTATTTTAGCTTTTTGAGAATTCTCCACACTGATCTCTTATATTTTTGGTTGTGAGCCTAGTCTTTAATGGCTGAGCCATCTCTTCAGCCCCCACACAGATTGCTATAGTGGCAGGCTCACCAACTGTGAATGACAGTTCCTTATTCCCAACAAACATACTAGCACTTGTTAGTTGCTTTCATGATATTAGCCATTGTGAATAGAGGGAGATGGAATTTGCATTTCTCTGATGGCTAAGGATATTCAAGACTCATAAAATATTTATTAGCTATTTTTATTTCTTCTTTTAAAAATTCACTGATCTATAAACCATTTTTTGCTTAAGTCATATTTTTTTTTTTTTTTTGGTTCTTTGTTGAATTCTTTGTATGTTCTGGATTTTAATTCTCTGCTGGATATATAGCTAGCAAAGATTTTTTTTCCCCTATGCTGTGAGATTCCTCTTCACTTGATTATTTCCTTTGCTGACAGAAATGTTTAATTTTATGAGGGTTCATTTACCAAATGTCGTTAATTCAAGAAGTGAATCAATTATATTCATAAACTCTTATCTTGTAAGGTATACTTTACAACTTTCAGTGTTTCTAGTTTTACATTGAAGTTTTTGATGAATTTGGTGTTGATTTTTGTGTATGTGATAGGTAAGGTCAATTTCATTCTTCTACCTGTGGATGATCAGTTTTCCCTACAGCATTGAAAAAAAAAACACCTCTTTCCCCCAGAGTCTGTTTCTTGGCATCTTTGTCAACTCTCAGAAGATTTTGGGTATGTGTAGTTTGATTTAAGTCTTCCATTCTGGTATATGAGTTTCAGTGAGAGAATTTATTCATTAGTCTCTGTAATGCATTTTGAAATCTGGAAAGCATTCCTTCTAGAGCTTCTCTCTTTGCTCATGTTTGCTTTGACTACTTGGGAACTATATTAATCAGAGTTCTATAGAGTAACAAAATGAATAGAATCAATCTCTATATGTATCTATAGAAAGGTGACTTATTAGAATGACTTACAGGCTGTGCTCCAGCTAATCCAACAATGACTGCCAATAAACAGGAGGTCTAAGAATACCACAATTGTTTGGTCCCTTAGTCTGAATATCTCAGCTGGTCTGCCAGATAAGCCAGAATCCAGACGAAGCAGGCGCTGACACCAGTGAAAGAATGGCTTGCTAGCAAGACAAAGGCAATCAAACAGAGAGCAAAACTTTCCTCTCCCAGGTATGTACATGGGTTCCCTGAAGAAGGCCAGGCCCCGATGACATCTGAATTAAAGGTGGGTCTTCTGACCACAAGAGCTGGATTGTTGCTATGTCTTCCCATTTCAAAGATCCAGATTAGAAGTAGATCTTTGCACTTCAAATGAAGAAATACTTCACAGATGTGCCCTCCATTTTTGGTTTAGTTAATTCCAGATGTTGTCAAGTTGACAACAAAGAATTGTCATCACAGGGACTTTTGTGTGACATACGATTGTGTGGTTTTTTTTTTTTCTGTGTCCATTAAGAGCATCCTGGGTAACTTACTTGGTATTATATTGAGGCTATAACTTGATTATGATAGGATGAGTATTTCTACAACATTGATTCTACCAATATATGAACATGGGGGTATCGTTCCATTTTTAGAGTATTTTTCAATGTATTTAATTATTTTTTAGGGACTTAGTGATTCAATTTTACAGATCTTTTACTTCCTTGGTTAGGCTTTTTCCAAGATTTATCTTGCCACTATGTTATTAGTGAGAGTATTTTTTTTCTTCATCATGCTTGTGTGTGTGTGTGTGTGTGTGTGTGTGTGTGTGTGTGTGTGTGTGTATGTGTGTTTGTATGTATGTATCTATGTATCTATACCAAGACTACTGACTTTTGAATGTTGCTTTTATCTCTTGACATTTTTTTTTGAACCTGTAGATCATTTCCAGTAGTTTCATGGTAGAATTTTGGGGATCTCATATATATATATATATTATTTGCAAATCATGATATTTTGACTTCTTTTTATATTTATATTTCTTTAATTTCCTTGCCTTATCTTTTTATTTCAGATATATTTATTTTTATTTTATTTGTGTGAGTGTTTCACCTGCATGTTTGTCTGTGGACCATTTGTCTGACTAGTTAACCAAAAAGGCCAAAAGAAGCTCCTCTGGAGCTATAATTAAAGGTAGTAGTTGTTATGTGGGTGTTAGGAATCTGGCTGAGGTCCTCTGGAAAAGCTGCAAATGCTCTCAGCCACTTAGCATTTCTGTGGCCCCTCCTTGTCTTCTCTTACAATTCTACCCAGTGCTTCAAGCACTGTATTAAAAAGAAGTAACTATAATGGGCAGCACTGTTTCATTGTTTATTTTAACAAGATAACTAACTTTTTCTCACTTTTTTCCTATGAGTTTGTTATATACAACATTTAGACAATGATGTTATTTTTTGTTGTTGTTGTTGTTTGCTTTTTGTTTTTCTTTGTTTTTTAGAGATAGAATTTCTCTGTGTAACAAGTCCTCACTGTCCTGGACTCACTTTGTAGACCAGGGTGACCTCAAACTCATAGAGATCCACCTGCCTCTACGTCCTGAGTCCTAGGATTAAAAGCATTGGGCATCACACCCACCTGCCACTGATATTCTTAAATGTATGTAAAACATCAATTTCCTACCCTTCACCTTTTCTGTTTATTTGTTTCTCTTGATCATTGCCCTGCAATGCCTCGTTGTGGATTTGCTAAACTTCACACTTTCAGGTCCAAGAGAATTGTTAGCAAAGTATGGCTTAATACTTTGTGGAACTCTGGACTAAATCTGACTTACTCTTTTTTTTTTTTTTTTAAACTTGTTGGATGTTTACCTAATGTGAAGTGCCCAGTAAATAAAACCACCATGCACATCCCTTGATGACAGGCCAGGCTCTGTGAAGCCGCTGCTTTACTTGCTGAGTTCCTGGTCACGTTTGTACATTGATTGCCCACTCAGACTGGAGAGTGTCTGAAAAGAGAAGTCTCTCTAGGAACACTCATTCATAAGAGCTGTGAGCATGCTTGGGTGCTAGGGACAGGTGTGTGTTTGATATTCAGAATCCCAAAGGCTAATTGCTTCTTTTAATCACTGTGCTATAGGAGTATAGTTTTCCTATTTGTTTTTAAACATTAGAACATTTATGTTATGGATTTTAGTCCATAGGAGGGCAATGTTGAGCTGTAGGAAAACATTTCTTGATGTTTTTGCAGAAGAGCATATAGAACTGGTTAATTTAAAAATTAATGAATTGAAACAGAGTACTTAATTTAAACACACTACAAGAAAACACTTTAATAATATGCCAGGCATGAGTTGATGGTCCCCATATTTGCCATACAGAAAACTATAAACTGAGGTCAGCAAACCTTGTCATCCAAAGCCAGACCACAACAGTCCCTTGGGTGGGGAATGTTGGATTCTCTATGTAATTCTTTAGTGTAGACACTGGAAGAAATTGAATTCCATAGACATAGAATATTATTTGTCTTTGTAAAAAATATGGCCTGCTGTAGATGTCCCCTGCAGGAGGTGAGGAGCTTTGTGGTTCTGATTCCCACTTTCTGTGACACTCATGCTGGGGGCAGAGCTTTTGGCTACCTTTAGCCAAATGCTGCCACAGAGCCTTCAGAACCAACGTTCCTGAGTACAAGAAGCAGGCAGACACTGAATAACTGCAGTTCATGTTTATCAGATGCTTAATGTATGATAAACACTGTAATAGAATATAGTGCTGCTAATTCAATTTAATTTTTACAACAATAGCTTACATGGTGCTGTTAATATAATTTACTAAGAGAGGAAACAGAGCTTCACAGTGAGTAAAGAGCTTCTTTAAGGTCACAAATCTTTCTGAGAGACTGAGCCCAGTGGTTTTGGGGAATCTGTCGTCATCAATACTTCTGGTTTAAAAGTAAAGTGATCAAGTCTCTTCTTCATAGCTGGCTATCCTTCCTCTGAGTGCCACCAGGCCTCCCCATCCAGGAGATGTGGTCACATATGGGGCACCAGAGTTCATGTGAAAGTCAGACCCCACTCTCCACTCAACTGTGAGGAAGGGAGGATACAAGGGATGGGATAACAACTGAGATGTAATATGAATAAATCAATAAAATATATTTTTAAAAAAGTAAAATGAAACATAGAGGACGGGAGGTGTTACTGTTGCTACAGAGCAAAAAGGAAATAAAGGAAGCTGGGCTGATTCCTCATTAGCCTCTGCTTAGCCGAATGCTTCTCATTCTATTTGAGGAGGCAGAGATGTCAAGAGGGAGAGCCAGCCATGGCAGGATTGGATGTTTGATCTGCTAATATGTCTTTTTCTTTTTTTACAGTAGTGCTTCAGGACTCAATACGATATTATATTATAATGCCCTGATGAGTAGACATTGCATCTTTAAATTCTTATTATCTAGGACAGCAGTGTGCATCATAGTCATGCTCAGAGGTCATTGCTGGGACTTTTGGGCAAATGCACACATTGGAGGTGATGCTGGTCACCATGAGGCTGTCCAGCATACCTTCATAGATGAAGAGGTCAGCACAGATGAACTAATGAGGATATAAACAGTGTTTAATGATCACCTTTTAATGATTTCAATACAATTAATACAAATGTAGGATCTCTCCGACCTTCAAGTCTAACTGAAGCAATAACAGGCATCAAAACGAGTGCCTGGAACTCCTCAGAGACTTGGTTTCTCTTCTAGTTGAGGTATCTGTGCTCAGCCACTAAGAGGTTTCCACAAAGTTCAGGATACAATTCTTGGCTTGGGTCTCTTGTAACTAAGGACGTTTCAAAGTAACTAAAATATTTTGCTTTATACCTAAATAAAATATTTAACTTGAGGTAGCTTTAGACTTACTGAAAGTTCTCTAAGATACTGCAATAAGTTCCAATATATCTTGTACACATTTTCTCTGTTACTATCCTGTATCATTATGGCACGTAGTTAATGAGACAATATTATTATGTTATTAGTAGTACTTTAGTTTTTCCAATGCTTATTTAAAAGTTTTTCTGTCTCTGTCTCCCTGTTTCTGTCTGTCTCTGTCTCTGTCTCTGTCTCTCTGTCTCTGTCTCTGTCTGTGTCTGTGTCTCCGTCTGTGTCTGTGTCTGTGTCTGTGTCTGTGTCTCTGTGTCTGTGTCTCTGTCTCTGTCTCTGTCTCTCTCTGTCTCTGTCTCTGTCTCTGTCTCTCTCTGTCTCTCTCTCTCTCTCTCTCTCTCTCTCTCTCTCTCTCTCTCTCTCTCTCTGTGTGTGTTCTCTCTCTCTCTCTCTCTCTCTCTCTCTCTCTCTCTCTCTGTGTGTGTGTATTGTGTCTGCCACAGAGTGTGTACAAGATTCTGAGGATAACCTCAACTGTTTATCCTCATCTTCCACCTTTTTACATACAGATCCATGTTTGCTGCTGCATTCATCAGGCTGGCCTTTCTGCAGGTTCCCAGAGTCTCCTTGTTCTGTCTCCTATCTTCCTGCAGGGGCACTGTGGTTACACACAAGTGGTGCCACATCCTGTAACGTTTCTTGAATATTACTACACTTCGATCGAGATACCAGACTTGTTCCAGCCATGTCTCCTTAGCCTTTTAATGCTTTGTCATGACTTTAATGGTTTTGAGGGGTTCTAAGATGGCCATTTGTAGACTGGTTCTCAGCTTGTTCTTTTTCTAATGTTTATGTCAGATTTGTTGTTTTGGGGGCAGACTACAGAAATGAAGTGCCACTGTCAATATACGTTACAAATGTTTGCCTAGAATGTAGTGTCATTGCTGATGCTTTCTGCGGTCACCTAGAGAAGGAAGTACCTTCCAGTCTATACCACAGGGGATTTGTTCATTCTCACATACCTCACCATACCATGCAATTTGTCACTAAGAACAGAACACACCTAGGGAAAGAGTGAGCCATTCACTTCTCTTCCATGGAACATGTGATATGGTGAGTCCAATCTAAAATAGAGTCTTTTCAATTCTTGTGTAGAAGTGTGCCTACTTCATTTATCATTTACTCATTGGCTCACTTCTGTCAGTATGGATATACACAGATAGTCTTTAACATGCGATGTCTTTAACATGTCTTTAACATGTTGTTGTTGTTCTAGTTATTTCTGCTTTAGCTGAAACTGGAGCTCTAAAACTAGAGCTCTGTGTCCTTTTGACATGTGGTCATCATTTTGTCTTTTTCAAAATATGGTCAACTGTGGTTCTGAAAGATACTCAAGGCTCACGTAGCTATTGCTACAAAGTCAGCCACTTCCTTGAGGAGAACTTTGAGAACGGTATTAGCAATCAAGGTCTGGGAACAAATACTGTTCTCTTATTTTTTTACTTTTTTTGTTGTTACTACCATTCTATTGGAAGAAGTATTGAGAAGAACTATTAAGTAAATGCTTCTGTCTAAGTAAATGTTTAGTATACATTGTGTGCACGTGGGAGGACACCCATGTTAATAGCTAGGGGGAAAAAGGGGAGAAGAAGGGGCACTTTACCTCATCTGCAGGTAAGGAAGATAATCACACTTGGCTCTTGAAACGACTTCTGGGAAGGGGCACTCATTAAAACCCTCCAGCTGAAGGATGCTATTTACCAAATTTATCTTTAAGGGGAGTAAGGTATGACATTCTCCTAGGAATGAAGTAGGATGGGAAGCTGACCTTTGTTTGGACAGTATCTTGACTATGCTCTGAAGTATAAATCATGTTTCCCAATAGGTGTAAGGGATTTCTATGAATATAATTTAAAAATACCTAGTATCCATATTACAAAAGTTGAAAGAGTTAGATTGAATTAACAAATAATGGCATGCATATATAAATTTAACACAAATATTCAAATATCATTTTAAGAGTAAGTATAATATTATTGGGATATTTTGCATTAATTTTCTTTCACCCAAACTTTTGATGTCTAAGTAGAATTTTTCACTATTTTGACTTTTTGTCTGAATTACCAAATTTCAAGTATTTGATACATATTTATAAACTGGGAATTGTGGCATATGCCTTTAATCCTAGCACTCCAGATGATGAAGAGGGAGGCAGGTATCCAAGTTCGAGGATATCCTGGTCTACAGAGTGAGTTTCAGGACAGCCAGGGCTACACGGAGAAACTCTGTATCAAAAAACACAAAGAAAAAACAAAAAACCAACCAGATAAACACATGTGATTAAATAATACTGTTTTAAACAATTCATTTAATAAGTATATGTAGAGTATTAAGTGACCAAAGCTTTACTCCTTTGTAACGCCACTGGTGCTTTAGTCTTGGGTTTTATTCCCTCCTGTTTGTATCCCCTATTTAAACTGTGACCTAAATAGCAAAGAGACTATTGAGAGTTTCAAATCGAGACTTTCAGGAGAATGTCATTACATGAGCCTTAAGTTTTGTTCATTTACCTGTTTGCTGCGTTTGTGTTTTATATCGGTAGCTAGAATTTCTTGTTTCTTTTTTTGTATGACGTTGCGGTATGTCAAGGGACCATGAGGTCTTCCAGCATTTTGCCCATTTAACCTCTTTTATTCCGTGTAAGCTCCTGGTGCTGAAGTGAGGGCATTACATTCAAAGGCAATGTATAGGACATTGACCATGAATAGTGAGCTGTAGCTTGGAGGCCTCAGGTTCTGCCTGAAGTTGCCATTAACTCTGTGAGGTGCAGTAGCTCTTCACTGGCATGGCCTCTTCTTTTTAACCTCACATTTTCAGCGTGTGCACGATCTGCCAGACGTATCTTGTTTATTTGAAAAACTTGATGCATTGTTCAAAAAGGCACATGTGCCTGTAAATGAAAAAGTAAGGTCTGAAATGCTATGGGTCTCATATAAAGACAGACATCAACACACATATGCATACAGAATACCAATATCATATGAGGAATATAAATGTCAGATATCATTGCTCCAGAAATCCCTATTAATTCACCATGCTCCCCGACTGGCTGCTTACACTAGACAGGTGCCTTAGGGATGGGCAGAGAGTGCCTGCCTGTGCAATAGCTGCTATTCCTCAGGAAGAACCCAAGGAAAAGCTTTCCACAAGTCTATATTGGAACAAGTATACTGTAATCTGATTCTGTCCTTTGTCTTTAGGCTTCGATGTGACCTGTGGTTTGCAATAAACTTATTATTCACTGTACATTTAAGGGCTTCTTTATCTAAGGCTTATTTTAATGTGGTGCTGAACTGACTCTGAGCTGTAATCATAAAACAAAACAAAACAAAACAAAAAAAACCCCAAAAAACTGTAACCTGAAAAACAGAATGTGGTTTGGGGTGATAATGAGAAACGGGCTCACACTTGTCCAGCTGCAGGGGTGTAGCTTTGCGTGACTTCAGGAGCTGTGCAGTTTTGCAGTCATCACACACTTTACACAGACTGTTTACAACCAAACGATTGAGCGCAGCTGGAATGGATTTGGAGGGCGGAAGGTTTCTGGGAGTCTAAAGGCTTGTGGACCCCTGAATGCGCAGCCAGAGTGCCTTTGCCCCGATTCCATGCAACTTGCTCATCATTTCTGTCAGTTTCAGTAGAGCTCACTCGCACTGGGTTTCTCCAGCTGGTCTGGCTTCTTCCCTGTTTTCCTGCACATAGTCTTCACCTTTAAACAAACCATTCCAAGATGAATCTTCCCTTCAGGCTTGCTTCTTAGAGGGTCTAGGAGTAATAGAGTGATGTGGAATCAACTGGCATTTTGACTTTTGAATGAAAACATTTTTGTGGCACTGCAGGGACGTGGGGCCAGTGTGAAGGGTAGCTCTGCAGGGTGCTGGTAGCATCAGCTGGAGCAAAGTGTTGGATTCTTGACTGGACAAAAAGAACATTTTTCGTAGGAGTACAGGGAGGCGGCAGCAGCTCGGAGTCAGCAAAGGGAACAAGGGAAGAAAGATGTGGTAACAAAGGGAGACTCGTTGGACGCTGCAGGAAATGAGCCAAAAAGGCAACTGAGAGATAAGGGGAGCCAGGTTTCACCCTGTCAGAGACAGAAGAAGGTAACGTGTGCCAAGGGAGGACTGTGTATAAACCTGTGGTGTTGGATTTGCCAGTGCAAACTGTTGGCTGTCAGTGTGGATGTGTAGTTATGGGTGCATGTGTGCATGTGCATACGAGACATCTTTCCCAGTTCTGACTGAGGATATCCATCCCAGTAATAATGAGCATGCAAACCATGCAGAATCTCATTATTTTTAAACATTTTTCATTGAAAAAATGACCTTCTCTTTTGACCTTCCTTCGTGGTGTGTGTGTGTGTGTGTGTGTGTGTGTGTGTGTGTGTGTGTGTGTGTGTGTGTGTGTGTGTGTGCATGTGGAGTCTGGGTTAATGTCAGGAATCATCTTTCATCAGGTGTCCTTCCATTACATAAGGAAGCTGAGTATCTTAATCAAATACAGAGCTCATGGTTTGAGCTAGTCTTGCTAGTGTGAAAGCAAAAGTCTGAAGAAAAGCTTCCTTTACCTGTGAATAAAAACTCCTGAAAGAAATCTGTGTCTGCAGGCACTGGTTTGACTAATTTCAGAACCGTGGAAAGATTGGAATGTTGCAAGTCTAGAGGCTAGTTATCTTATCTTGGGCTAAGTTCTGGCCCTCCTGAAGAGCCATTTCTTTTGCCTCTGTGTTAGAACTAACATCTTGTGACAATAAATACAAACTTGTTAGGATCTATTGACTTAGCAGGCCACTAGCTTCTAACAACACAAAAGCTGGGAATGCCATCAGATAACATCTTGAGTTTAAAGGAAATCTTCCTCCATCTCAATGTACCTGCTTTTCTGATGTACACACCACTGTATTTTAAACTTTTCTTGATTTACTAATTACTCTGTTCTGGAAAACTATAACAAGTTCCTGGAATTACTTCCACACTGGAGCATAAAACTGGCAACCCAAATCTGTGTTCCTGGGCAATGGTCACACAATATGGCTCAAGAGTAAACTATCAAAGCAGCCAGGATGTCCTCAAAAGACTCCACCACCATAAATTAGACTTTCCAGATATGAGAATCATAAGCTAAATAAACCTTTTTTTTTAAAAGAGTAAACTATCACTTATTTCCTTAAAGATGAGATCTGTGATTTTTGTGTCAACACTATCAAACTTATCTTTAAAGGTGTGATGAATAATAATATATTTAAAGGTCTTAAATACACCCCCAAATAAGCAACAGATGAAAGAATAGCCACAGCGTGGAACACAATCTCTTGCAAGAGCCCACATGTCAAATCATCAAAGATAACTTCAACAAAGAGGAAATTCAAAGGGAGATGTAATGTAAGGGGAGAATGAGATCTTGGATCTCTTCAGGGAAATCCGTGTACAATTGGAGCCTCATGATGAGGCAACAACTTCAGGAAAACACTGAGATACACTTCAAGCCAAACCTCTACACACCAGTCTTAGGTACACTGTGAGTCAGCTCAAACTGCTGGAAAGGACATGGAAAACAGAAGGAGGTTGTCGTGCCATAGATTGAAGGACTTGAATACAGCTACAGGACTTGAAGAGCACAGATGTAAGTCTCAGGCTGCCTTTGATAGGTAGCCTACGTACTGTCCAGAGCTGCTAAAGATCTTTGTGATCCTTCCCAGTCAAGAACTTACTGCCTACAATTTTCTCAACTTCTTTATGGGTAAAATTCCTAGGCTAAAATTTGTCTGTCTATATTTTAATTTAGAATTGATTTATGGGATAAATACAATTTTTCCTAGGTCTTTGTATTTGTTGATATTTTAAAAATTCTATTTATTGTTTGAGAATTTCATACATGCATGTAGTATGTATATTTTGATCAAATACACCTCCCAAACTCCCCCTTTAAGTCCTTCATACACCCTCATACTTTTTGAAAATATATACAATTTGTATATTTGTTTGCTTCTTCCTTTTACAACCTACAGAGTCCACTTAGTACTTCCTCCATGGGTATGAGTGAAGGGCAATCCTCTAGAGGATGTGCAGGCTCTTAGAGACAACATCCCATAATAAAACTGACTCTCATTCTACCAGCAGCCATCGACTACCAGTAGCTCCTCAGCTGAGTGAAGCTTCATGAGCCCTACCCACTTCTTTCTATTTCGGCCAAATGTATCTTGCTTATGTCTAAAACATGTAGCTATAGCCAATGCGAGTTCGTGCATACAGTGGTCCTGCCTGTATCTTCTCTCTCTGCCTCTTAAATTGTTTCTACTCTCTCGTCAGCATTTATCACTGAGTTTTGGGAGAAGGGAGTGTGATAGAGATGTCGTATTTAGAGGAGACCTGTCCACTATGTCATATTCTCCTGCTCATTGGTAAGTCTTGGGTCTCTGATTTAATCACCAGTTTCAATTATCACTGATGTGGGGAAAAGGGGAAGATGTGTGGTAAGTAAATACTGTTAGTGCTTGGAAGCTCCAATAGTGGCTGTAGTGTGAGTAAAAACCGGTGTGGTTACTATGGAAATCAATGTGGTACTTCCTAAAAAAGCTTATCTATCAGAGGATGCAGCCGTACAGCTGTTAGAGGTATTCCCAAAGGAATTTACAACCTACTACAGAAGAGTACGTTCATGTTCATTGCTTCTCTGTTAACAGTAACCAGAAAATGTGAGCAAGCTTAGATGTCTAACAGTGGATAAGTGGATCATGAAAATGTGGTGCAGAGTGGAGTTTTATTCTGCTGTAAAGAAAAATGAAATTCTGTTACTAGTTTTAAAACTGATGTATTTTAGTTTCGTATTCAAGCTTTTCCTAAGTAGTGAGATGAACTGTCAAAGAGCTGCAAACCCACTGAAATTGGGAGTGGAAATGCATACTACATGTCAGTAGGTGCACATATATGTTTCTTTCAGTGTAAGGTTTTTGTTTTAAGTATTGGTTTATCCATTGAAACTGGACAAAATATCTTGAATTCTATAGAATATAAACTAGGTTATGAAAATTAATGATTTATAGTATTAAAATATACAGACGAATTATTGTGTTCTAAACTGTCTTGCATAAAACAAAGCATTATCATAAGAGTTTGAGTCAACATGAACATCATGAAATGGATAACAAATAGAATTAGGCTTGCCAAACGCAATGTTTTTAAATTATAAGAGTATGAAAGGTTTCATGAATGCTTTTCAATTTTTTAAATTGTGATATTATAAACAGAATAAAATATTCTTTTTCACTTAATTATTTTTTGCTTTTTAGTATTTTCTCCCTTTTATTAGTTATTTGAGAATTTCACATAATATGTTTTAATCATAGTCACCCCTCTTCCCAGTCTTCCTTCCTAGCTACTCAATTTTATTTCTTCATCTTCTTCTTCTTCTTCTTCTTCTTCTTCTTCTTCTTCTTCTTCTTCTTCTCCTCCTCCTCCTCCTCCTCCTCCTCCTCCTCCTCCTCTTCCTCCTCCTCCTCCTCCTTCTTCTTCTTCTTCTCCTTCTTCTTCTCCTATCAGGTACATTTGGCACTGCCCATATTCTCTTGAATACAAAGCCTCCCAGTGGAAGGTGATCAACCTACCAGAGGCTTTACCCTTTAAAAATGTCCTCACCTGCTCCTAGCAGTTATCCATTACCAATTGCTACTAAGCTGAGGGTGGGACTTCATGCCCAAGTGCTGAATGCAGAGTGATTAAATTGGTTTTGAAAAACATATACACATTCACTCCACAAAGGGTATTTTCATAAGCTGGAAACAAATCCTCTGATCCTTCCTGGTCTACTTTCATCATGCTTGATGCAAAATTAATCTATCTATGATGCTTGAATTGGTTTTATCCTTGTAAAATTTCATATGTCAATGGTATCTTGCAGCACTTGTTATAGAATGGTTATAGTTACATCAACATGTATGATACTGTCATTTCCATTGTGGTTATATTTCTAAGTAACCACTGTCATTTCAGTATATAAGAAAGTGGTAAAGAACAAGAATGAGAAGACACTTCCTTAGGTCCAACTTTTAAAATGAAAACATACAGCTATTTGTTTCTATGTACTTTGTAGACTCCTTTATATTTTGCATTTATTTTAAATGTCAACAAATATTCAAGGAATTAAATCAGATATAGTGTATTTTTATAACCACAATGAATATAATCTAGAAATAAGCAGCAGAAAATTAAGAGGACAACCTATAAACACTTGATTAAGTGATAAACTTTATAATAAACAATGAGTCCAAAAAGAAAAAAGAACATAAATTGTGACTGTTTTTTTTTTTGACAGGCTGATAGTGGAAATACAACATATCAAATTTGAAAGCTAATTTCAATGGACACACTTTAATGGACACACTAAAAAACAAGAAAGATCAAAAAATAAAGTAAGCTTTGTATTGCACAATTATCTAAACATTATATTGATTTTGTTGTTTTGTCATTCCTGGAATTGAACCCAAGCCCTTGCATCTGATAAGCAAGTATTCTACCACTGAATTATGACTATAGTCCTAATTAAAACATGGGGAAATAGCAATAAAAGAGAAAATATATACAACAGAGAACAATGACATCACAAGCACGTCAGCAAGATGATAATAGAAAACACAAAGTGCTCATTCAGAGATGAAAAAGGTAACTCAACTGCAGATAACATAGAAATTGGAAATACAACCAGGAAGATTGTGAATCTTGAGTAAGATTGAGCTTACGCCATATAGTGAGATATCATATCAATTAGTCAAAAAGAAAAAAAGCAAGGCAAATAGAGCACAAGTATATGTTGAGGCACAACCTTCATAATTACTAGGAACATGCAAATCAAAACACTTTATACTCTCTATAATGCAACAAAAAGAAAAAGGAAAAGAAAAAAGAAAAGAAAAGAAAAGCAGGACCTGTGGGATGAAAAGAAACAGGGATCGCCACACATTTCTCTTTTAGAAATGTAAAAATGGTTCATCTGTTCTCTTTGGCAGCGCTCAACACATGAAAGATGGAGTTAGACTGTGACCCAGACCTCCCTACTCTTGAATTTATATAATCACATGATTAAAAGCAAATGTTTAAACAAGCATCTCAAGTATTGGCATGGGAAGAGGCTTCCTTCATAATAGCCCACAGAGGAAACAACCCAAATTTATATCAACTGATGAGTAAAAAAAGATGGTGTGTCCATTACCCAAGAATACTGGTGAGCAGCAGAAAAGGAACAAACTATGGACAAGTGCTGTTACATAAGGAAGCCTTGTAAACACGTCACTGAGTGAAAGAAACCAGACATAAAATGACACACAGTGTATAATTCTATTTGTGCATGATGTTCTCAGAAGGCCATTTTTTTAGAGACATAAGACAGGTATGCAGTTGCCAGAGGCTAGGAGGAGGAACAGCTAGTGACTGCTAACAGTTGTGTGACCTCTGGGGATTTCAAAAAATGTTCTAGAATTAATAGTCATGATGATTGCATAACCTTGTAAATAGTCTAAAACCCCGCTGAACTGTGCACTTAAAAACGGTCAGTTTTATACTATGTGAACTAGGAACACAAATACACTAAGATGTTTGAAAACAATTCAAATAGATATTTTCTTGACAATAAACAACTTACAAAGGAATTTTGGAGAAATTTGGGGGGTGGAGAGATGTCTCAGTCAGTTAGGTGCTTGCTATGCAGTGACGAGGACCGGAGTTTGGATTCAAAGCTCCCATGTAAAGAACTGGGTGTGGCAGTACAGCAATCATCTGAGTGCTGAGGAGGCAGAGGGCAGCACCTCTGGGGCTCACTGGCCAGCTAGTCTAGCTGAATTGCTAGTGCCGGGTTGAATGTGAGACCTTGTCTCTATAAATAACAGGGGGGTGGTGATGTGGAAGGACAGGACACGAGAATTTAGACCTTCACACGCACATGTAAATACGTGCACATACACCACCACACTTGTATACACGAACATGTATATAATATAACACACACATTTTTCCAAAAGTTAAATAGGTTGTTTGCCGAAGAAATTGAGTTCACAACATTCCAAGATATACATAAAAATTTCATGCTTAGTCAGATTTATCCGTGAGTGAACATTATTCCAAGTATTTAACTGTCTGAAAAATAGTTGTTATTAGTTCATTCAAAAACTAGAAGTAGATTATTTTCAAGTATTTGTGCAAAATCAGGATTATCTTCATGCCACAAACCATACAATAACTTTAAGGAAAAATAAGTCTTACCTGTTTTATGAAGCTCAGTGAAAACAAACACCCAAGAACACAAGTATAATTTATTCTAGGAATGTAAGACAGACCAACCATTAGAAAATTAATCAAGTCTCTTTTCCACTTTTCACAATTAGTGAAGAAAAGATTTATGACTGACTCTGTAGATAGAAGAAAAAATGTAAGTAAAACTCACAATCCATGTTGTATAAGAACACCCAGCAGCATAGAGAAAAGTGATACTCCTTAACTCAAAAAAGCTAAATGGGGTAATGACAACCTTTAGCATATTAAGACATGGAGTACTTTTCTCTCAAACTTGAAAATAATCATATGTACGATCAATGCTTCTAATTAATACACCACGAGGTCTCCAACTAGTTCGCTAAAACCCAGCCTAGACAGCAATAAGAAAATACCATTACTTGTACAATGATTTGTGAACAAATTTATAAACTATCAGAAGAAATTAGCAAGTTTAGCAAAAACATTATTGAATATTCAAAAATATACCAACTGTTAAAAAGTTTAAAATTGAGAACCTAAGCTAAACTATCATTTTTTGATTTATTACTTAACAACTTTCAATAAGAAGTCATTGAAAAGTCACTTTGTCAAGGTGTCAGTTCTGTACCTCTTTTTTCTTTTTTCTTTTTTTTTATTTTTTTGCAGATTCCTCGTAACCTTGATCAAATTCCCATTATTTTAATGACAAACTGCTTTTAAGTTTTAGCTATTTATTTGATGATGGGGATGATATCCCCCCCTCCTCTCTCTTTCTCTCTCTCTCTCTCTCTCTCTCTCTCTCTCTCTCTCTCTCTCTCTGTGTGTGTGTGTGTGTGTGTGTGTGTGCTATGTCTGTAAATGCCGGCATACACATGCCAAGGTATACATGGTGTCGAGATAGAGGAGCACTCCTGAGACTCAATTCTCTCCTTCCACCTGTTGAGGCAGGGTCCCTTTTGCTTCTGTTGCAGTCGGTTCAAGGTAATTTGGCTCTGAGCTTGGAGGTGCTTCTTCAGTCTCTGTTTCCGCAGCTTCCACAGAAGGATGGGTATTACAGATGCACGTCACCAAACTAAGTGTTATACATGGGTTATAATGATAGAATTAAGGTTCCTAGGTTTGTGTGTAAGCCCTTTTATCTGCTGAGCCATGTTATTGACACAAAGTTGATTCTAGACATGAAAAAAAAAAAACCCTACAGTTTCACAAAAACACTTTAAAAATAGGCACTGAAAATGAACTCAATGGCATTTTGTAAGGGTTTTATTTGTCTCATAACGTTTTGTCAGGGCATTTTTTTTTTTTTTACCTTCCATATATTTTGTTTATATGTTATAGTTTTTTATTTTGTGCTTCTTATGGGATTTCTATGTGTGTGAGTGTGTATCTATATCTGCATGTACTTCTCGCACTTTTTCTTTGCCTCTTTTTCCCCTCATTTCCTTGTTATTGTTGTTTTTGTTCTATCTTGATTTGTTTGCTTTTTTAAATACTTGTTTTCTAATAAGAGAGTTGAAATAAAGGGTGTGGCTTTTGATAAAAGGGGAAGTAGAGAGTATACGGGGGAGGGTGTTGGAAGAAGAGAAACCATGATCAAAATATTGATTGTATGAAAAAAACACTTTGATAAAAATACTACAAAAATAGTAGGCATTGAGAACATTTCAGCTAGAATAACGAATACAGAGCTCTGCTAGGCAAGTGTTGACAAGCTAACCAACGCACAGTACAGATTCCTGAAAACAAACATACATTAACCCAGAGACTGTGTTAAATAACATTATAAGTACATTATGTAAGTGAAATAATAGGCTTACCAGTATATTATGTTACATCAACTGATATCAGATACATCTCATTTACTATATATGTACAATTGTTTTGAAAATTATATTTTTAATTTCAGTCCTAAAGATGAAACAATACCAAACTAAAGTATATGAGAATGTATTCAGAATCTTCAGGTAGACAAAGTACCCCAATATTGTTTCCAAAAGCACTAGGCATGGATTTATGAGCTGGATTTTATTTCTTAGAAGTGGTTCCATTCTGTTCATCAATCACCAACATTAACAGTAATCAAAGGAGCTACATAAAAAGACATTTCCAACAGACAAATTTTACAAAGTATTTTACACAGTATGTGTTAGCAGCTTTTACATTTTCATTGTGTGTTAGGGATTGAACACAGGGCTTAACACATGCTGAGGGAAAAAAAGGTTTCTCAGAACCTAAGATTAAAATTCAAGCATTTGAATAAACGCATAACACAGGAAAATATCAAAGTGTCAGACAAACAAACCTACAAGAAATGTGTTCACCACAATTATTTTTTAGTAAAATATCAAATTTATTCACAATACAATATAACAAAATGTACCCAATGGAATTGTTCCAACTAAAATTATTACTAAAATTTATATTGGTGATAATAGCAAATATTTGGAATGGTTCTACATCATTGGCAAGAAATATAAACAGATAAGTCTTCTGTGGAAAGTTGATTACCTGAGTATGCTGGGAGTGGTATACTAAAACCAAATAGACATTTGTGCCCAGCACTGATATTTCTGTGTATATCTTTGAGCAAAATCAATCACAGGGCCCAGCCGTACAACTCATGGGTGTATACCAAGCGGACTCAATATCTTACTCTAGAGATATCTGCTTATCCATGTTTCTGATGTTATATTCACAGTAGCCAGAAAATGATACAGCTCAGATGCCAATCAACTGATGAATGGATAATAAAACTTTGGTACATTTACACAATGGAATATTCAACTTTTATTTTTATTTTTAAAAATATTTTACTAATTTATTCTTATTACATCTAAGTTGTTATCCCATACCTTGTATCCTCCCATTCCTCCTTCCCTCCCACTTTCCCCCTACTCCCCTCCCCTATGTCTGTGACTGAGGTGGCCTCTTCCACCTGTATATGCTCATAGGGTATCAAGTTTCTTCTTGGTAACCTGCTATCCTTCCTCTGAGTGCCACCAGGCCTCCCCGTCCAGGGGACATGGTAAAAAATGGGGCACCAGAGTTCATGTGAAAGTCAGACTCCATTCTCGCTCAATGGTGGAGAATGTTCTGTCCATCAGCTAGATCTGGGTAGGGGTTCGAAGTTTACTGCCTATATTGTCCTTGGCTGGCGCCATAGTTTGAGCAGGAACCCTGGACCCAGATCTGTGTGTCATAATGTTCTTCTTGTAGGTTTCTGGGACCCTCTATTTCTCCATTCTCCCATGCTTCTCTCACCTAAAGCCCCAATAGGATGTCCTCCCCTCTGTCCCACTTTCCTGGTAAGTGAAGACTTTCATGGGACATGGCCCTTGGGTTAGTAATATTCAACTTTTAAAAGCAAAATGGTGAAAACTTTAAGTGAACAGATGAAGTTCGAAGATTCAGACTAGGAAATAATACAGGCACATAAAAGCAAATATCTTATGTTTTTCTATCATTTGTGGATGCTAGTTTTCAATCCTTAGACTATGTGTGTTTCATTTGAACGACTAGGGAGGTCAGAAAATTAGTAAAGGGATGTATTATGAGGGTCGTTCAAGGGAAAGTGACAGAATGCAGTGCTACAAATGGTTGAAAGAATAATGTAAGAGGAAGTGTTAAATTGCCACAGTGGATGAGAAGGCAGAGTGAATAAGGGACTTTGGGGAGAAGCAATTAACATTACATTATTAAAAAGTCATATGGAAAGCTACAGTAGTATTAGTTACATACACATATGTATATGCAAATACACAAAAGAAGTAAAAATTAGCGAAGTTAACCTACATAGCAAGGAGCTAATATATAAGCTACAAGAGGAGAAAATTAACCACCAATCTCACCCAGCTGTGAGCTACACAGCTTGTACCTTGCAAGCTACAATAATACGTGGCCTGATAAGATATCTACACTGGTACAGTAGTGGCATGAAAGCTATGGAAGTATCCAACCATTTTCTTATTAGATCTCAGGCTTGATTATATGATGGAACCCATACCCGGTACAGTTAATAAGGACAAGAGTCTGTGGCCACATAGATAATAGGCTCTATCTAGGTAGGGGAGAACAGAATATTGTTTGTCTGATCAATGGGCACTGTATTAAAATGACTCCTAATGTCTTATTGCTACAATCTTAGATCAGTACATACCTACACGCTCATTAGAGAACTCTTTGTAGTATACAGCAATTAACACAGAGAACCTCAAGTCATCAATGTACAGGGAATACCAACTGTGGCTTTCCCAGTTATAAACAGAAAGTATCCACTGCACACCCACCAGAAGACTTTCTTTGTGGCAGAAGGAAAAGAAAGACTACAAGACCAAGGAGCGGGGGATAACTGAGGAGCAGTGCTTTTATGGACACAATAAGGAAATTATACATATGAAATTATAGTGGCTGTAGCAGCATTCGTGAAACTTATGCAAGCTCAAAGCAGACAAAATTCAAACATGGGATCGCGTGGATACGACCCACACTAGCTGAGGAGGAGCTATTAGCAATTGATGGCTTCTGGGAAAGGAGGAGTTGATTTACTTTAAGGGAACACATCTGGGGGAGGTGGAAGGGCAGTGATGAAGATGATCAACATATATTTGACAAATTTCTCAGTTGATGGAGTATACATTTCAAAAGTTTATTCTTATGATTATCTAAATCTTCCGTATCTGTTTTAATTTCTCCCCTCCCCCCCTCAAATTTAATTACTTTGTATAGTCTCTTTCTCTTCCTTTTGTCTAGTTTGGCTAAAGTTTTGTCAATATTGCTAATCATTGCAAAGAACCAACCTTTTATTTCATTGATTCTCTGTGAGCTGTTGTTTGTTTCTAGTTCCTCAATTTCAGCCCATGTATTGGTTATCTCTTCCCATCTATTGTTTTGGGGGTTTGTTTATTCTTGTCTTTCAAAGGTCTTTAGGAGCACCCTTAAAGTATTATTTTGAAATCACAATAACTTTGATGCAGGTACCCAGTCCATACTTTTCCTCTTGAGACAACTTTCATTGTGTCCTACAGATTTTGGGTATGTTGTGCTTTCATTTTTAATTAATTCTAGTAATCTTACATTTTCCTTCTTGATTTCCTCCTTGACCTGATTATTGTTCATCAGTGTGTTACTTTTGTTTCCAGGAGTTTGTATGCTTTCTGTAGTTTTTATTGCTATTGATATCCAGCTTTATTCTATTGTTGTCAGGTAGAATGCCAGATTTTGATTCAGTTTGCCTGTATTTGCTGAGACTTGCTGGAACTATTAGAATATTAGCCCTCACGAATAGGATTATATTAGCTGTTCTCACAGAAAAAAGAGAAAGCAAAACATCTGCTCTTTAGTGCCAAGCACAAGGCATTCTGTAGTCATCGCCGCTGTCGTTTAGTGTGAGAAGGAGCCATGCAGCTTTCAGCGCAGTGGTATTGAGTTATGCCGATGTGCACTTGGGACACACAATCTGTACAATGTCCCAGTGTGAGCTGGGCCCACAAACGAAGTTAATTGATTTTTTTAAGGTTATAATTTTTTTTTAATTACAAAACCACTTGTAAAAGAAAATAATTTCCATAGAGGCCATAATGCAATCTTTTGAGATTCCCATGTCAGAGACATAGTAGAACAGTAAGAGGATGTTTTATGAAAGAGGTTAAGAAGGGGTAGGATTTTGCTATATTTCTCTCAGTCTCTGAACCTCAAGACTGTAAGATAATGAATACTACACAGAAAGACTCAAAAGACAGACATAACTGAATAGATGCTGCATCTAATCGGGTCTCTTTATGCAGCCTTGCCTAACCTAGAACTCACTATGTAGAGGTGAGTGGCCTTGAACTCACAGAGATCCACCTACCTCTGCCGTCTGAGTGCTGGAGTTAAAGGCATGTGCCATTGCACTTGGCAAGTTCATTAAGTTTTATAAGAAACATTGCACATGTTGTTTACAAATCAACAAGTAAGGCTTTTTAGGAATAAGAAATGCACAGTATATTTTACTGTGGGTATATTTAGAGTCTTCATTTCTTGCACAATGATATGCTAAATCTGGTAACTTATTTAAAATATTTTTAACTGTAAAAACGAATGCCATGATATGAAACTATAAAAATTACACTATACTTCATTTATGATCTAGGATATTTGCTTATTTTGACAGTGGAAGTCAAAATAGAATTTGTCATGCTGTGATCTATCTAAATATGCTATATTTTTATAAACAAAGTATTTTAGGCTATGCTGTTTTCACATAATAACTTCAGATGTGGCAAATATTTAGAATGCATAAAGTAATGCTGTTAATGATTCTATTTTGATATATTTAACAAATGCCATTGCTACTTTTATGTGAAGGGCAGAATTGAACTTCGGGAAGTATCTTGTATTATTTCTTTGCAATTATTTTGATCTGTTTATACAGCTCTAGAGAACTAAAACAGCCAAATGAGTCTTGATTAATTGTTGAATTTCAAATACTGAAAACTTGGAAACATTTCTGGAGTCTTTGGAAGGAAACTGGTGCCTCTCATTTCCAGTGAGCTTCAGCTTCAGAGTCTGCCTCCTCAAAACACTTGGAAATTTTTCTAGGATTAAGACGGCCTTTTGCAATGGCTGGGTGGTCTCTAAGCGTTTCATTTGATACATTGCTGAACAGCTTGCAGGGCGACATTTAAAAATTGTGCTGGGGATGTTTCCTAGTTCAGTACATTATATGTTATAATGTTATAAACTGGTGAGGTGTTTTAGTAGCTTTGAGGTCAACCAAGGACAAGAAGCAACAAAAACAGATGAGGTTTCAAGATTGTATTGGCCTGGGATTTGAGAGTCTGTGGGTCAACATGACATTTCCATTTTTGCATGCAAAGAAAATACACAGTGTCCATTTAGGCTGTTCTTCTACACTTTCCTTTCTGAACCATAACATTTTCTGGACTTCTGGTTTATAGCTTAGCTTTTCCAGACAAAGAAAGGCACATTTATTTTGAAAGGGTAAAAGGCCCTTTAAGTTGTAGGAAAAAGAGAGCAATTAAAGTGGACAGAGTGTCATGAAAATTTGTTCCCCACATCCCAAATTGTTATCAATGGGAAAATACGACTATTGCACACAGCACCTTCAGCCATGAGATATGTGTAATAGGGGGCAAATAAGAATAAAATTTTTGTCTCTGGATATCAGCGTCAGTTGCTATTCTATTGGGCAACAGCCTAAAAATGAGATAGAGCCTTTCGCAGTATAAGTTCCATAAACTTCAGTACAAATGAAATTAAAACAGTCTTTAGAAAGTTTAATTATCTTAATGTCATCTGGATTGCAGCATGTTCTATATGTGTGCTGGTAAACTAACGTAAGACAAAACAAAGAAACATCGTCTGGGAACTTAGTACAACAAAACTTCCTTTCAAAGCTACTTCAAGTGATGGGTGTAGCATAAGGAAGAGGCTCACAGTGGCTGTTGTCTGTGAGTTACTGAGCCTCATTCCGTCTATTCTCACTGTCTTTTTCCAAAACGTAATTAATTTATAATCTTCCTCTTCTTTTGTTCTCTGACAAAACTTGGAACAGACATGAACCTACCAGTTGAAAGCTAGATTGTGCTGTCTTTCTACCCATGCTTCTGTGGAGTTCTGGGGACTCGGATAGACTCTGGACCTCTAGGGTGCAGTAGGCCAACCATAGTTAGATTACATGATGAAAGGAACGCATCTGCGACCATGATAATCCACTCTCTAAATATTTTATGCTTATTCTTGCTTAACCAATATTTGTAGTATAAACTAGTCAAATATTTGCTAAAAGAAATAAAATGTGAGGATTTTCACAGGCAAGGTCGTCAACCTTCTGTGGACTATGTGACCTAGAGTTACTGAGTAGCGGTGATAAACCACACCTGAAAAGTTTGCAGTCAGGGGTTTGTTAAACAGCATTTTCTTAAGTGTCTTTAGTGTTCTTTCTACATTAGGAGGCCTGCTTCCAAATTGCTCACAGATTGTGAAAGTGCTAATTGGTAATACTCCTGTATTGGTTCAGTGGCTCCCACATTCTCTGGCAGTTGGTTCAGTTCAAACATAAAACTACTAAAGGTGCTGTTTTAACTGAAGTAATTTAGATAGTGTTTTGCTTGTTAATTTGGAAAGCTATCTTATGCTCAAAACTTGAGTGACTCCTGAAATTAACTTGGCCATGATTATGTTTACATCAATTACTGAACTTATAACTTGGAAAATATATAGGTAGATGGGCAGGATTAGATGAAATTTCCAGAGACTGCTACTAAACAAAACATATTTTAGAATTTATTGCCTTTTCTTTGTTTATAAATATGTTGTGCATATGCATAATTGCATGGGCATCTATAATATACAAGACTGTCAATGCATCAGTAAGCATATTGGATATAAAGTTGGAAGTTAAATCTTACTTTTGAATGTTTCCAGGAAGATATATCAATTACATGTAAATTAGTGGATATAGTGCCAATTCTTCTTTTTCCTCATATCCCTCATTGTGTTAGATAGAAGAGGGCCACCAGCAGAAATAAAATGAACTAAGCATTCAGAGCAATGCTAATGCTATCCACTCTGATTTCTTCTCAAGTGCTTCTAGAATTTTCTAAATCATTGAGCTGGCATCTGGGAGAACACTGTGTTCTTCCAGTTCACGTTAAATATAACTTTAAATTTGGAAAGAAAGGAGGTTTCTAAGACCAGAGAATATTAGTACATTAGGAAGTATTAACAGTAATAGAAGTTAAGACAGAAGGAAGAAAAGGGGATTTTACCAAAATTATCAGAATTATTTTCTGTCAAATATTGTGTAATATGTCTCCATTTTTAAATGAAAAAAAAACCCACAAATGTTGGAGATTGTCTGAGTCATAGTATAGGATGATTTGAAGAATGTCTGAAATTATTACTTTATTGAGTCTGAATTTTTTCTTTCAGTAGTAAAAGTTGTGATTAACGTTTTTCAGTAGATTTACAATAAGAAGAAGTTAGTAATTCTTCAGAGTTGTCCTATTTTTAGCACAGTTTTCATTTGGAAAAGTCATATATACCTCAATTAATCAGATGTATATATAAAATTATATTACCTTTTTCTTTTACCCTCTTCACTTCACATTTTTAAAATATTTGAACACTCTATTATGTGAAAATACATTAGAAAATTTTAAATGGTAATTTCGCTAATTTCTGAACATTGCAAATAGAGCTTAATGGGCCATTCTGTTGGGAGTTTAACAGAATCATATGAGGCCAGTGGAAGCTCAGTACATGGGGCGCCAGAAAGGAACAAGGAATTATCAAGAAATGAGCTTGACCTTATATTTGTGTGGTGTTTGGACAGAGCATCTGGAAACCTCTTATCTATACACTCAGGACTTGAATAAGGATAAAATTAAAAGAGATAGGTTAATGTGTTTTATAGGTAAAAATCTGAAACAGAAAAGAATCCATATTATTGTTCATCACTTTTATTCAGGTCTCCCATGAAAAGATACAAACAGGCAAAAGATTAAAAAAAAAACTATATGCTTAAAAAAAAAAACCTAAGAGTTTGTGCAACTCACAGCCTCTTGCATGTTCTGAAAAAGATGAAGCAATTGTTAGAGTGAAACATCCTGCTCAGCACAGGACAGTAGGAAGGCTGTCCTGAGGGCAACATCTCATCCGTTAAAGTTTCCAACTTGTAAGAATTCAAATTCATCTGAAATGAGAGAGCCTAGACTGAGGATGCTGCTGAAAAATTGCTTACTTGTTGAAACCAATTGATGGAAATGTTTCCTCAGGGTCTGCACACAGAGGATACTGCAGTTGTGGTCCAAGCTGGCATCAGAACTTGACAGTATCATCCACATGGTGCCAGATCTGCAAATATAAATGATGCAAGATTGAGGGAGTCATAGAGTTTTACATTATGGTTCTATGGGCGTTTTTCCAGATTATAGCAGAGCCAGCATTCCCTTAGAGAGGTCCAGAGAGGCCACTGCATAAAACTGTGAAGGTGAAACCTAAGTTACAAGGAAGAGCCCAGCATGTTGGAGAGGATAAAAAAATAGGATGTCTAGAGAGGGACGTTGCAGGCACAAAGTGAAGTCATCCTAAGACAGATGCTATGCATACAGCATTCTGCATGCAGAAGACTTGGAAGGTTGGAGTTAGCCAGGCCTTTTGGAGCCAAGGTGATGTCATTATGAGTCCTAGATGCTTAACTTAAGATCCTCCTAGGATTTGATGTTTTCCTTTATGAATTTTGGGTTTGCTTTGGCTGACTTTTCTTTGCCATGGTGTCATTCTTTTCTTTTTGGAATGTACCAGTGTGTGTTGGAAGAATGTAACTTGGTCTTCAATTTGACAGAGGCTTACCATTAAAAGATATAGCCTGAGTTTCAGAAGAAACTCTGGGCTTGCAAACAATGTTGTAATGGTTAGAGATTATGAGGACTTTTAAAGTTGGACTGAGGTCATTTTGTATTCTGAGATAGCCATGGGACTATGGGGATAGCATAGAAGATATGGCTTAAAAGTGGTATTTTTAGTTTTTAAATTGATAAAGGTGGACTTGTAATGGTTAATACTGTCAGCTCAACAAGGTTTGGATTGCTAAAGAGAAAAGCATGTCTATGAAGGATTGTCTGGATTAGATTAACTGAAGTGAGAGGACCTATCCTAAATATGAATGGGACCACCTTATGGGCGAGTTCCTGGACTGAATAAAAATGAGAAAGTGAACCACATACAAGCATCCATCTCTTTTTGCTTCCTGAAGGTGGATATGACATGGACATCACCTTTCACTCTTGCCACCATAAATTTTTCCATCATTCCTGTGTTGGGCATCTTCTGGTACTAGAAACCTGACTGGAGCAAGGGGGTGGAGTTAAAGAAAGGATGGACACACATACAGAAAAGCTTGGTTCAGATGGTCCATGTTCATTCTGACAGAGTGGCCTTAACTCTTCAACAACACAGAACATCAGTACATTTCTTAGGTACAGCAGAAGGTGGCTTTAGCTAATAATCTTAGTGGCAGGTTTCAGTAGAGAGCCACCTCAGGCTATCCACACCTGGGAGGAGAAAGGTGGGGCTCAACTTCTCTTTCCGTCATGTCAGCATTCACCAGAGGAAGGCCTTGGCAATTTTCTTGGGTCTGAGACATTGGGGCTTGTCAATAACACATTCTGTCAGGACTTCCTTGGGTCACCAGATACTGTGATGGACTGTACTCTTTCACTTTGTGCCAGATTAAACCCTTTGTTTGCTAAGTTGCTTTTATCAGGTATTTTGTCACAGTAATAAATAACTAATATGTAAATGTGTTCTTCTTATAATTCCTTTATCCTTTCTTTTGTGTTTTTTTTAATTTCTTTTATTTAAGGTAAAAACCTATATATGCTTATAACTCAAGGAAGTCAGTGGGATGCCATCATGCTAACATCATGCTAATAGCCACTAGAAAAGCCTGTGATCATACAGGTAAATTGGAAGGAGGTACAGCTGCTATGCACTATGTGCCAGGTGATTGGGAAAAACAATTAAACCCAAAAGAGTGAGATTTTGGAAATTAGAAACAATCTTGCTTCTCAGGATTTTCCAACCACTAGGTCTGACAAAGGAATGCTAATATCAACCAGATGATTCCAATATGTAGAACACATTCAGGTATTCTGCAAGAATTGACAGTTAGAAACATTTAGAGTGTCCTAAAAGTAATTGTATCCACTTCCCACCCATAGAGATACATGTTTAATTGGTGAGAGGTACTATGGCTCTCAGGAAGTTTTAAAAATCAAAATAACCCTAGTGTGCAACGAAGTTTTAGAATCCCTTATTCTTAGACTTCTGTTTGTTCCAGAATCATCTGAAGTGTTTGTTAAAACAGTTTGCTAGGCCACACTTAGAAAACGCTGATTGAATACATCTTCACTGGAGAGCCTAACAGTTCTGAAGACGTTCCCAAATGTTAATGCTTGTCTTTTAACGACTTCTGCTTTTAAGCAGTGTCTCTTAATTGTTATCTTGTGAAAGATCACTTGGGTTATGCTCATGGATCAGTCAGTCTGGAGTAGAGTTGCAGTTCTGCCAAGCTTCCAGGTGGTACTCTGGACGAAAGACTACTTTCTACCAAAGAAAAGTGGCTAGAGACTGTAGTGGAGCAGCCACATGAGCAGCTGGAATGTTCTGTGCAGCTATGGACAGAGAAGCTACTGCTCTGGGGTTGGGGGCTGCTAAGCATTGCATCTACTGCAGCTCACGTCCTGTTAGTCATCACAGTAATCCTCTCTCTCTCTCTCTCTCTCTCTCTCTCTCTCTCTCTCTCTCTCTCTCTCTGTCTGTCTCTCTCTCACTCTCTCTCTCTCTCTCTCAGCAACTGATCTAGTGCATCCAGATGTGTGAAAGCATATTAATTCACAGGGAATTAGACAAGACTAGAGTGGAAGTTTAGTGCATTAGGGTCAGCAAATTCTTACACAGTATGCAAAAACCACAGGATGTTTCCCTGTTGGAAGATTGCCTAATGAGCACTAAACAACTTAAGAATTCAGTTTATAAAACATTTCTCAGATGAAATTGGCTGAGACAGTTTCTTTTTTTAAAATTTATTTTATTTTATTTTTTATTAATTTATTCTTGTTACATCTCAATGTTTATCCCATCCCTTTTATCCTCCCATTCCTCCCCCGCCCATTTTCCCATTATTCCCCTCCCCTATGACTGTTCCTGAGGGGGATTACCTCCCCCTGTATATTCTCATAGGGTATCAAGTCTCTTCTTGGCTACCTGCTGTCCTCCTCTGAGTGCCACCAGTCTCCCCCTCCAGGGGACATGGTCAAATGTGAGGCACCAGAGTACGTGAGAAAGTCATATCACACTCTCCACTCAACTGTGGAGAATATTCTGACCATTGGCTAGATCTGGGGAGACAGTTTCATCCATTGAAATTTTTTTTCCCAAAAGAATCATAATGTGTGAACTTCCTTTGTAAAGATGCAACTCTCCATGAACATATCTGGTAAGCCTGCTGAGATTACTCTCCTTCATTATAAGAAGCAGTGTTTTGGTCCTGACAACCATTAAATATACGACTAATGGCTATGAAGATGCAGTGATACATCCAAGTGAGGACCAAGGTTACAGATTCTGTTGAAGCTATTAATGACCTGTCAGGATAAGGACGTTCTCAGTTTTCTTGATGAGATCAAAATAATTGTTTGAGCCTTTTGTAGTAAAAAAATGAAAGCATAAAAGAGTCCAAACAGTAGATACTTCTAGAAGCTATGAATGTTTCCAGAAGACAGCTAATAAGAAAAAAAAAAAAAAAAAGGATTCGTGTCCACACACACACACACACACACACACACACACACACACACTCACACACACTTCATACATGGTGTTCCAAATGAAATCACCAAAGAATGGGAGATAGAGAGCCTCAGAGATGTGTCCAGCCAGCCTTTAATGTTTCATTTAGCAGCACATGCAGAGTATGTTTAATATTATTCTTAAGGGCTCCAAAATAATATGATCGTTGACACTGTTCACAAACTAATGGCTGTACTTGTCCTAACAAACCATCCTCCTGCCCTTTGAAACTTTACATCCAGGCACTGGCTTCTCTCCTCAGGTTACAAAAGCCCTAGGTGACATCTATGGATGTATAGAACATCTGCTGTGTAGTGGGACCTTCCGTCTATTTTCTTAGCTTGAGTTTTGGATGTAACAGCTGCTTCTACGTCAGTGCTCACTGCTTCACTCTACACTTGTGGAGACAGCATCTTCTCAGAAACCTCACTGACCAACCACTGTCAGAGTCACCCTTTCCTTCTGCGGCTGCCTCACCTCTCCAAACCTTCTCAGAACAAATCTGCACTGTCCTTTGCTCTGGATAAACCTATAGTTTAAAGAAATGTGTGACTGATTTGGTTTTTAATACAGACCATTAAAATATTCTCCACAGTCATGGTCATTTTATTTTTTACCACAGAGTCGCTAGAGTACAACATTGAATCCCTTTCAAGAACTTTCCCTGTAAATTCGTAAATTGCCTAAGTATGAGATACAGATTTTCTTTTCTCCCTTTTTCCTTCCTTCCTTCCTTTTTCCTTCCTTTTTTCTTTTCTTTTCTTCTTCATTTCTTCTTCTTCTTCATTTCTTCTTCTTCTTTTCTTCTTCTTCTTCCTCCTCCACCCTCACCTCCTCTTCCTCTACTTTTTTTTCTTCCTCTTCCTTCTCTATCATTTTGGTGTGGTTTTTTTTAATGGTTTTTTTTTTTTTAAAGACAAAGTTTCTCTAAGTAGCCTTGCCTGTTCTGGAACTATGTAGAACAGGCTGGCCTTGAACTTACAGAGATGCTCCTGCCTCTGCCTCCTAAGTACTGGGATTAAAGGCATGTGCCACCACCACCCCAGTTCATTTTTGTTTATTGAATGCTTATAAGTTCTTCTTAATTTCTGTACATTGCTTTGTCTCTGAGAACCCAGAAGCTGAAGGACAGGGAGAGAGAGACACACAGAGACAGGCAGACAAAGAGAGACAGAGAAAGACAGAGACTGAGACAGACAGAGAGACATATATCTATGCATATATATATATATATATACAGAGAGAGAGAGAGAGAGAGAGAGAGAGAGAGAGAGAGAGAGAGAGAGAGAGAGAGAGAGAGAGAGAGAGAGAGAGAGAGAAAGGGCAATGACATATATAAAGAACAGCAAACACTACAGTTATAGAATCAATTTTCTGACTTGTGTGTGTGTGGAAACTTTGTTTAAGCAATTGAAATATTTTTTTTTAAATAAACACCAAAATGTGCCCAAAGGGACACCAGACTTACTTGACAGGTATTGTTCCAAACTTTCAATTTGTAAAACAACATATGTCAGCAAAGCCCAATAATAATTGGAGAAAAAGAGTGACCAAATGTCTATCTTTATTAACAAAAGGGAACACTCAAGAATCACATCCATTTCTGGCAGTTCTTTAAATTAAACCATAGAGTAAATGGTTTGATTTAGTGAGATAGTGAGAGAGTTCTTGGCATGGTTTCTGGCTACTTAACTTAGGGGAATGAATGTGCCAACATCTGGCTCATAGAGTGAAGGGCTCCATGAGGACAGATGATGTCCAGACTGGCTTCACATCAGAAAGCCATCAGGTAGGTTATAGTGAAGACTGGAATTTCTGGTCAGGGAAAAATATAGGGATATTTTTCTCTATCCAATGTTATATTAAACAACATCTCTCTCTCTCTCTCTCTCTCTCTCTCTCTCTCTCTCTCTCTCTCTCTCTCTCTCTCTCTCTCTCCTCTTCTTCTTCTCTCTTTCTGTCTGCTTGCCTTCCTTCCTTCCTTTCTTTCTTTATCCTTTAAAAAAACTAAACTGTAAAAATCTTCCTTCATGAGGCCTGTAGGCTCCAAGTACATCACTATCTGAGCAGGAGCCAGCAGCTAACTATGCACAGCCTTCAAAAACCCTTCACAGGAATGGAATAGCTGATATTTCCCCAGAGCAAATTGTGCAGATGCAAGATTGTTTCGTTGACATGATGGACAATATCTGAGTAACAGTAGCCAGGAGAGAATAATACCTCACAACAAGATGGCGGCTTCCATCTGCTTCTGGGTCCCCAAAGCCTGACGCCAGTGTGAAGAGAACAGGTGCAGCTCCAATTTCAGACATAAAAGCTTGTGCGCTAGGAAATCTCAGATTTTCCACTATAAATGCATAGAATGTTTCCTGGTAAATATCTTTGTTATCTCTGTAGTATCCGCGTCAAAAGGAGAAGTGGGAATGTCTTAGGTGGATTGCTATTTCTCTATAGAATATTAGAATTTAATGGAAGACGGTGGAAAATTGAGGAACCACTCCTCTCTCTCTCTCTCTCTCTCTCTCTCTCTCTCTCTCTCTCTCTCTCTCTCTCTCTCTCTCTCTCTCTCTCTCTCTCTCTCTCTCTCTCTCTCTCTCTCTCTCTCTCTCCCTCTCTCTCTCTCTCTCTATCTATCTGTGTGCATACCTGCACTTATTTGGGTATTAATGTCATTATTGCTTTCAGAGTCAAGTACTGATTTGTAAAAATTCTGGCAAGAATTATTACCAACGGGAGAGCTTCAAAATCATTATAAAAGCATGGTAACTGAAACAGCAACTAAACAGCAGGTTTTGGGAGGCAGGGAGACCAGAAAACTATGATTCACCTGGAACCAAAGCACATTTCCACTCAACTTATAAGCTGCAGAGAAGTAGTACACAAAATGCAATTTGGGGCTTATGCCCTAGATGAGGGAATTTTCTGCAAATGATACCCGTGGCTTTAAAACCATGAATGAAGGTATTGCCATGTTCTGAATATGAATGAGATCATGCCCATGCTCTTTCTTTCTCCCCACTCACATGCAGATATACAGGTGTGTTTGTATTACTCAAGCACAATTTCATAAATTTTAGAATGTGAAATATAATATGAGGTATCTTTTTTAAAAAAGGAGTATAAAATTTGAAATTAAAAAATAGTCAGTGAGCATATTCTTGACTTTTCCACAGCTTCAGAAACATTTATAAAGTTGAAAAGTTCATAATTTTAAGTTTCTTTATCTTTGCAGTAATTTCATTTCTGGTGCTAACTATAAATTTAGAGAAATGCCATATAGTCTGAAGACTCTAAAGCCAAGTAAATGACTTTCATTTTTAAAAGAATTGAAATAAAAAGTCACTGGTTCCTAGGGCCTTATAGCACCTGTGGGAAGAGAGAAAATAGAATTTTACTTAGAGTGGTGACATTTGAGTAATAATAAAGTTTAGCATGATGTGAGACCATTGAAACCATTCTTCTTTATATGAGACTACTATGTGCAGAGCATTGTTCGGATTACTTGTTTGTGTGCCATATACCATGCACACGCACACACACACACACACACACACACACACACACACACACACACACTCCAAAATGCACTGCCCTGCCATTTACAATATACTTTAAATTACAGATTAACAAAAATTGGAAAAACAAGTGCTAGTAAGTTATATATGGTAAGACGGCTTTGGGTGACAAAATCTAGTCTTGAGCCCAGACTGTTGGCTTCAGGTCTAGTGTTTATTAATGTCTCCCTCTATTTACACTTCCCCATGGGCTATGCTGATTAGGGGGTCCAGTGAGGGGTTGGCATTCTTTGAGGGGAATGATCTTTCAGTGACACCAATACAGTAGCACTTACCTAAGAGCAGTTAAGACTTGGGATTTACCAAAAAGCTAGTGCTTTCTCTATATGAAATTAGTTTGTCAACATTAGCCAAGTATTGCTAAGTGGAAGTTCATACAGACAATAATGAATTGTTCCAGCTCATAAAGATGAACCATTTATTATATATGATCATTTGTTTGTTTGTTGAATGAGGCTTTAGAAGTACTAGTCTAAATGTCCTTTTCATATCTTGTGCTTTGTAAAGGAGTGTATATTATGTTGGTGTCATGGGTGTGCAAGGCCAACTTGACATAAGTGATCACTACTCCTTTCCACTCTGAACATGTACCTGTGAGTAAGGAGTACTGACTTCTCATGTATAGTCTCATATGATAACACGTCACCCTCCTTACTCCTTTACTGATCTTATGAGGCAAGTATTGCTTTGTGTCGACTAGAGGGAGGAGTAAATTGACCCATAGAGAAATGACATAACTCCACCCTTAGTCAGCTGTAAATAGAGGAAGTATAGAGGATTCAAACGTAAGCTTTCTGGACATTGAAGTTGCTTTCTGACACCTGTGCTCCTCATCCAAAGTGTTTATCTACAGGAGGTATGTGTTGACAGCGAGAAGGGAGTAGTAAATTGTACAAAAGTTTGAAAGCCTTGGCTTTGGTATTGCTACACGAACAAAAGGCACCCATAGCAAAGCTGTTAGAGTGGGTGCAAGGAAATCAATGCTCAAAATTTTTAGTGAAAATGTACAGAAGTAATGGCTAAAAGGACTAGTGAAGAAATAATAATTATGCTTGAATAAATGACAGTGGAATATAGGATCTATTAAGAACTGATCATGGTCAAATATGGTTGTAAATGTATTATGTCCATTGACAGTTTCTGTCCCAAACACTAAGTTAGATGTCATAAAATATCCTTATTTTGGCAAAGGGGAAACTGGCACACTTCAGTCAGGCTGAAAACTTAGGCAAAAACATTCAATGTAGAAAAAAAAAATGTAAGCACCATATATCAGCTGCTGTGGTAACTTCTAAAGGAAAAAAATGGCAGCAAAACCATAAAATTGTAGTTAGGAAAGATAGGAAAATTGATGCATGTTTGGAAGGCATCTTTCAGAAACCTGAATTGAAAGGAAGGTCAGGTTAGACAAACAAAAAAGATAGGAGAGGTTTTGTTTGCTTGCTTGTTTGTTTTTAATGGGAAAAAAAAAAAAAGATGCGTAAGCAAAGAAAATGAAGTAAGGCAAAATTCTTCTTGAAGGGCCCTCAAAAGAAGCTGTAAAGCATCAGTGGTGGAAATAAAAACACCCTGGCTCCTACAATCCTTCTTTCTGCTCTTCTGCAGGATTCCCCAAGCTCTGCCTAATGTTTGCCTGTGGGTCTCCGCATCTATTTCCATTGGCTGCTGAATGAAGCATTAGGCATCATTCATTGACTTTTTTTTTTTTTTTTTTTGGTCAGTTTGAGTCTATCCTAGGTCTCCGGGATATCCAGCCTCTGTGTCCTGGACCTCCAGGCAGTGTCAGATGTCAGCGCTTTGTAGAGAGTTAATAATCACTTACCACATCTATTGGGTGTTTTCTGATGCTTCTATGTCTATGGTAGATTTGGCAGCCGCTTGGGTAAGTACGAGGAAACTTTAGTCTGACTTTTCTGTCTCTCATGATGCCTCTGCTTATTTCTAGACCCTGGTGTCTAATATGAAGTGGCAGATTTTTTTTTTCAGCTCAGTATTTTCCAGTCATTACAGTAAAAGTGACCTATTTAAGCTTTTCCTGGTTGGTCCCTTTCTCCTTATTTTGAGGAGTCTTTGCTAAATTGGATTGCGTCTGTTTGTGGAGATGATGATAATGTTAGAATTCAGGCCAACAGTAAAATTGTTTTTTCCTGAGTTTGGGCAGGAACTTTATTAACTTAAATACATGCCTGACATTATTCTTGCTCTCTCCGTAGCCTGCGTGCTCTCCTGCACATTTGTCTATCCTCAGAGTCCCCGGTGGACTGCTGAAAAACCTCTAAAATTAGGGAAACAGATCTTTCTCTTTGGGGATTTACAGAAAAGGTATTGGAGTTGCTTTAAGTCCAGATAAATTGCACCTGATTCTATCTCCAGTGCATTTTAAGTTTGCCAACTTAGCAAAATAGGATAGAGAAAGTTAAATAAATATAATGATTGTATGCATAATGACAGTCTGGAGAATTCAAGGCAAAATGAGAAAAATAATTTGAAAAGCGGTAGTGACAACTATTTTGTGGTAATTATTCGTGCTCTAATATAAATTAGACATTTTATGTATTTTTAAAAATTTCACCTAATGGGTATATTATTGTTTTCAAGTAATTAGAATATACTTAACATTGTAACAGTTTCAAGTCTCATTCAGTTCCATCCTTTTATTTAACATGGGGTGTAAAAAAATTGCTTCTTCCTTCCCATTTGTAGAGCACAGATTGTATTAGGAACATTATCCTGTGAGCACTGCAATCAACCAGGGAGTGGCATGTTTGGGGGGAACATTGTTCTTTTTTAATAAATAAATTACTATATTAGACTCTTTTTATTTTGATTTTTTATTTTTCCACCTTCAATTTATTAACATTTTTCAATTTATTATAATTTATTCAGATTACATCCTCATTGTTATCCCCTGATTGTATCTTCCCATTCCCACCCTCCCTTCCTTTTCTGCCCTATTCCTCTCCCCTAGACATGTGACAGAAGGGGACCTCCTCCCTATATTAGCCTCCTACAGATAAAGATTTTCAGGACTTAGGAGCCCTTCAAAGCTAGCACAGGCATGCTATAGAGGAATCCTGCTGAGATAACAGCTATGAAAGATCTGACCTATGTAGGACATGTCGAATACCAATGTATCTATATACGGTACCATAAGAACGTAATAAAAATAACTGATTACTGTTTTAGTAATGTTATCTAAAAATACCACTTTGGCACAACTCAGAATATTTAGGAACAAGAAAATTCATTAGTATATTAAAAGATTTTGGCTTTATTCCTGAAAGCCACAATTCTGACTGTTAAAACCCCAGTGCTTATAGGGAGGCCTGGTGGCACTCAGAGGAAGGACAGCAGGTTACCAAGAAGAGACTTGATACCCTATGAGCATATACAGGGGGAGGAGGTCCCCCTCAGTCACAGTCATAGGGGAGGGGAGTAGGGGGAAAGCGGGAGGGAGGGAGGAATGGTAGGATACAAGGGATGGGCTAACAATTGAGATGCAATATGAATAAATCAATAAAATATTTTTAAAAACCCCAGTACTTATTACTATAGCTCTGTAATACAGCTTGGAATCTAGTGTGGTAGTGTGGTAGTTCCTCCAATGTTGTTCTTTTGCTCCGAATCACTTTGCCTACTTGGAGTCTTTTGTGGCTCCAAATGAATTTGAGAACTTTTTTTTTTCTATTTGCGAAGAACGTCATAAGGATTTTGGTTGGGATTATATTGAATCTGTAAAATACTTGTGGTAGCATGACCATTTTCACAATATTAATTCTGTCAATCTATGAGCCTGGTTGGCCTCTCTATCTTATAGCATCTTCTCCAATCTCTGTCGTCAGAGGTTTAAAGATTACATTGTACTGGTCTTTTAGTTCCTCGCTTAGGCTTTTTCTACTTATTTCGTTTAGGTTAATGTGAATTGGAATATCTTCATGATTGCTTTCTTGGCTTGTTGGATCTTGGTTGAAAAATCTTACTGATTATCTGTAAGTTGTTTTTAATAGCCTGACCAAACATCGATCTTTGGCAAAAGAGTTGATCATTTCTAGAACATTTTGGTTGCATCAATCCTATTAAAATCACAAGCAAGACTATCCCTACTTGTATTCAATATAGTGCTTGAATCAAGAGCTAGAGAAATAAGACAAGAGAAGGAAATTAAAGAGATACAAATAGAAAAAGATGTGAAATGATCCCTGTGTGTAGACAATATATTTTGCATACGATAGTACAAAAATCCACCAGAAAGGCAATGCCTACTTTCCTGCCAAGGGGTGGTACGGTGCATCTGAGATCTGCAAGATGGTGGTTGTTTGGCTAAGAGGACAATCATTCATGACAGGAAACACACACACACACACACACACACACACACACACACACACACACTTTAAATGAAGTTGAACCATACATGTGCTTCTTGGGGGTAACTAAAAGCTATTAGGACTTTAAGGTCTGAGAAATAGAAAGTAAATCCTGCTGGATACTCATGTCTGGGAAAGACATAGACCCTAGAGGAGATCTTACTATTGCCATTTCCTAAATCAATATACTTTTTAACTGTATTCTAAATATGTATGCTTATATTCACAGGTATATTCCTCACCCTTCATCAGAGAAGCTTCTTTTGGCAGAGGACAGAGACTATCACAGGAACCCACAACTGATCAAAATGAAGAGAAAAAGTGACTGCTTTTTGCCCAGCCCCAACATTCCCCTACCCCAGACTTAAGGCTCAGGGAAAACAGTGGAAGAGGAGGCAGAAAGAGTGTAAGAGCCAGAGAGCCAGGAAGTCTGGTTTGCAGTAGTGTCTTTTAGACATGACAGGAATGGTTTCTGTACCAAGACATCTCAACACCATATCTACTACACAAGACCTGCATAATGATAACACCAGCTGACCTGCTGATATGCATGCGGGATTTCATAAGGAATCACCCCTAGGCGAAGAACTACTGAAAATCCAATCAAGAGTTGGGAGACACAAGATCTGGCAGAAAAAGGGGGCAGGGGAAGAAATAAAAATGGTCATTTATGAAAGTCTCAAAAATAAAAATATAATAATATACAGCCCCCCCCATATCATGGGTCCTGCATAATGTTAGAAGAGTGAAAAACTTTTATTTATTTATACTTTTTTCCTGCTTTCCATTTCTTCTGGGTTTTTAGATATTTCCCCGTGAAACCCAAAAGAGCCACTGTGGTATCCTCTGAGAAACTATATGGTAGTAAACGTCAGGAAGGAAGTGCTGAGTGCTAGCATCCATTTCCCACTCCACTCCGCTACTATGACCGTGGCATTGTGAACTTAAATGGAGATGCTGAAAACCTGAAACATCAGAAGGCCTCTCTCTTCAGAGGCCACAGGCTTGGGGAATCTGCCTAGTCCTACAACTGATGTCATAGGAATTAAAAATGTGAGCTTTTATTTTGAGAAGCTTATTGGGAAGTTCATGTTATTGCCAGGGTGTGATGGATGCTCCCACGTAGTGCAATGCAGGCTAATGTAGCTCTGGAGGGTATTTATAGAGTGTTAGTGTGTGCCCTGTGCATATTTAATAGCAGATGCCACTCCACGTGTTTACAGAAATGGAAAGAATAAAAAGATGTCATTTTGATGCTCGATTTTCCCAATTCCCTAAACAACTTACTGGGCAAGCGCTGGCAAATTAGCTACCAATATGAGAACTATTTTTCTTTCTGATAAAAGATACAGAGAGATAAAAACAACTGTGTCAGGATGCCCTTCTCAGCACTATAATGTTCTAAATATTGTACTTCTAAATCTTCTAAAAGCCAGAAGCAATCTATTATCTTTTTGAGTTTCCTAAATACTCCATAATTATTGCTTGTTTAAATCAGTAAGTAGTTCTCAACCTTCCTAATGCTGTGACCTTTTAATATTCCCCTCATGTTGTGGTGACCTCCAACCATAAAATTAGTTTTGCTATTTCATAACTGGAATTTTGCTACTGTTATGAGTTGTAATGTAAATATTTGTGTTTTCTGATGGTCATAGGTGATCCCTGTGAAAGCGTCGTTTGAACTCCAAAGGGGTCATGACCCACATATTGAGAACCACTGATCTAAAGAATCTAATAAATGTGTTCGACAGCCAGGGTGTGTATTTGTGTAGTGCAATAGATGAGATCCTTTGTATACCTAAGATTGATGACTTACAAGTAATTAACGAAAAATGAAAAAAAATTTCACTTTACCTGTGACTATTTCATTTATGACTAGAATCAATATTTTTGATATGCTTTAGTTAGCAAGTAGGTGGAAGTCCACTCACTTATACTCAGGGACAGACTGCCATTTTTGGGTTGTCAGATGTTGCTGTTGTCTGAACTGACTCAAGCAGGGTCATCCCACCTGCTTAGTTACTAGAGATAGCTCCAGAATTATGGCTCTGAGAAGAGACTCAGCCCCAAGGTGTATTTCAGCCTGACTTCAGACTTACTGTCTTCTCAACTGAGCTTGCACTGCCTGAGTTACTATATCAGTACTCTGCCTTATTTGATTTGTTTTCTTGTCAGATCTTGATTGGCTTCCAAGAATGTCCCGACTTTTCCTGCCTTGTTATTTTTTATCTCACAAGCTCCACAGACCCACATGGTAACAAAGGAGTCTTCATTTAATTACATGGGCAAGAATAATAAAGGTGACCCTAATTTATTTCCTTCTAAGGCTATTGTGTATCTCTTTCCTCTGAACTGAATATTCCCTGCTGGAGTGGGGAGGGAGGCTCATAGGACTTAGGAAGTAAATAAAATTCTCAAAGCTCTCAAAACTCCTGAAACAAGATCCCAAGACTTTTCCCCAGGGCTTTGTGATTGGTGTCAGCTGCAGAGGAAAGAAAACTCTCCAATTGGCCAAGCTTCTGCAAGTTATTCTCAGAGCTCAGAGATAAAGCATCCATGAGCCATCACCCATGCTAGGGTGGGCTTTCTGGTGATGCTTTTAAGCCACCATATTCCTATTAAGAAATGCTCACCCGCACATCTGTAGGTAACCTGAGTAAACTAATTGGCCCACTAAGCCAGACCCAGGTAAAATTGATTTTTTTTTTTTTTTTAGTTTGTTTCTTTTTTGTGTGTGCTACATCAGTTAGCACTCTGTTCATAACTTCCTCTTACTTGGTTCATAAAAACTCAGAACATTGAATAGAATGAACTCAGGGTTAATATTATGCTCTATGCTCTAATACATTGACATAAATAAAAATATTGGTGGGCACAATAAAAAGGAGATATAATGAAAAATGAAGAAAACTGCCAGAAAAGATAATTTCCTCATCTGTTTGGCCACAGTTGAATAGTAGTATCTTGGGAAAATGTCCTCTAATCAAATGGTGGTTTAAAGTAAAATTGGAAGTTCTCTCATTACTTCATAAGTGGTTTCATGACTTTAAAAACACTATTTAAAATATTAAATTATTTAAAATCTTTGCCTTGACATCTTTCACTGTAGGCTCTTAATTATGCTTTTCTAAATTTCAATATTACTTAAAAACTTCAGAAGACAAAACCTTGGCTTTTTCTTTCCTTTTGGTAAGTTGTTTTGCTCATATGAGGAGAGACAGAATAATTAAATATACCTACTAATTTTAAGCAATTTGTGAAAGGTTATTACAACTGGAACCTATAGATGGGTGTTACTATGTGAATATTGCTTAGGATGTTCTGGAGAAATGATGAGGAGAGACATTTGTTTCCTTTCCATTGATATGCCACATTTCCTTGTGTCTCTTGCATTCTGATCTTAACATATTCCCTGGGATAGTTTGTAAAACGCCTTGTTTTCTTGGCCAGCATGGTTTCTGAAAGGATTAAGAGGTGATATCTTTAAGTATAACTTTATTATCTGTATATGAATCAGGGAGCAGTTATATTGAGAGATTTAAATGTTATGAAAAGATAAACTTTATGAAGCATACCTCATAAAAATGGATAAATTTTTGTGCAATCTAAAATGAAATGTACATAAACCTCAGGCTTTTTCTCCTTGATAGCTTCCTGAATATAAATGTGTGATAAGTTAAAGCCTGAAATTCAGGAGTGAATATTCTACTTCCCACAATTATACCGTTGTTCCTCTGAAAGCTAAAGTTGTATTTCTAACATCTCTAAATAAAAGACTTGATACCCTATGAGAATATACAGGGGGAGGTAATCCCCCTCAGGAACAGTCATAGGGGAGGGGAATAATGGGAAAATGGGGGGGGGGAGGAATGGGAGGATACAAGGGATGGGATAAACATTGAGATGTAACAAGAATAAATTAATAATAATAAAAAATAACCGCAGGCTTTACTTTTTGCTTCAATTTCACATTTTCTTATGTTCTTAATATTTTTAATTTAAAATTACTTCTGTCTGCCTGTCTGCCTGCCTGCCTGCCTGTCTGTCTGTCTCGATGTCTCTGTCTCTCTGTCTTTGTCTGTGTCTCTGTGTCTGTCTCTCTCTGTGTCTGTGTCGGTGTCTCTGTCTCTCTCTCTCTCTGTGTGTGTACATGCAGTGCAGGGGACAACTTGAAGGAGTTGGTTCTCTTACTCCATCAAATGGATCCTGGGGAATCAAACTCAGGTCATCAAACTAGGCAATAGGTGCCTCTATCCTCTTGCTAGCCCATTTATTTTCTGAACATCTGCAATTAGTTGTTGCTCTGCAAAACTCTTTAATGTATTTAAGTTTAATGCAGGAAAATAGTTGCTGTGAACTTTGGAACAGAAGCTGAGAAAAAAAAAGCTGCACTAAAATCTCATGGATTTTCTTTTTCCTTCATTATAATTCAACAAAAGACCTAAAGGATGTTTTGTTCAGTTTTTCCTAAATATTTGCAAGGTTAAACAATGGCCATGGTAGTTGTAGAAAGGTGAAGATGAAAGCAGCTGTTCTGTGTCTTTTCCCATGTCCTACTTGACATAGGAGACACAGTGATATTAAAACTGCTGAAGAAAAAAGACAAGCTGACTCCAGAGCATCAATGTGGGAATCCAGTGTAAACATTGAAAGCTGACTGGAAGACTCTCTTGATTGAACCTGCACCATGCTGAGTGAATAAGAAGAGTAGGGTGAGACTATGATGAGGATCCTGTTCTTGGGTAGAACTCAGCTGCAGAGACATAGATACCCTAAGGGGCCTCATCCGTAATAACATTACATTTATTCTGTATTAAACAATCTCAATAAGTGCCAATAAGAATATGCTCTACAGGGTTTTGGAGACATCTCAGAAACCCAGTGCCATAATTTACAGAAGAGGAATAGAAGCTTGAGAAGTTTGTGAGCAAAGACCATGAGTGAAACTTCTCAACTTCTGTGAAGTTTTCACTTTGGGCCCTTTATTTAATGAACTAAAGCAGAAGGACCAAAAGGCAAATATTAACCATAACCTATAAGTAAGGTTTTGTTAGCTCTTAGATGATTTGGCTGATAGAGCAAAAGAAGAAGCATCTATAGTCAAAGTAAAATGGAAAACAGCAGAAAACAACAACAACAACAAAACATAGAAAGGAGGGCTTCACTCAAAACTGAAAAAGAGAATATTAAAAGACAAAACAAAACAGCAACTTGCCACAGGTGAAACAACCCATGATAAGTGTCCCTGCTCTGATGACAGCACAAGCAAAGATGAGTACATGTAATTAAAAACTGATTTACATTCAGTCTTAAATTTAATTCCAGGTACCTATAACCTCAAAATGGAACGTAATACTTCCCAAGGGCCACTTATTTGTTCAGACAGAAGAAACATGAGACAGCAGAGTGAGAGAAAGAGTGGATTAGCCAAGGGACCCAAGGCTTAGGTGAGGAGAAATGTCAATATCTGAGATGAGATGAGGGATCCCAGAGAAAGAAGATATGCTATGCTAATGTGGATGAATATTCTTTCCACTAAACACTGAACCCTGTGGCTGCCAGAACATCCTCAGTTCTATTTTCTCAATATTGCCTGGGAAAAAATGGAGTCATTTAATATGATTTTATTGTCTGGATAGATATTTTGGTTCCTGCTGGGTAGTTGGTGTCTAAGGTATTATTTCTCTAATATTAACAAAATTCCTTATTATGAAGTTTGAATGTAGATATAATTATCATTTCCATTTCACAAATGACACTTTCTAGGTACTCTGGAAGGAATTTCTCTCCTAAGCCATAGACACAAATCTTTCCCCACTTGTAGTTTGAGAAATCAGAAGAGAAGTCAGATTTATTATTACACAACTAGAGGAAAGAAAAGAATAGTACCCACATGTTAGTCTGGCTCCATTCCAGTACAGACCACCCTTTGGGGCTGAAGTTACACAGAGGCACCTAATTGATTTCATGTCATCAGAGAGGGTTGGTGAAAGGTTAGAAAAAGCCTTACCAATTGAGTGTGAGCATTAGAGGGCCTTCTAAGAGACATCTCACTTCTCTACCTTCTCGCTGACTTTTGTTTTCTTATATGTTGTATGCTACTGAGGAAGTTGTTCTGTGAACTGCTTTTATAAGGAAAGGAAAGTAGACCTCGAGAGAAAATCACTGCCTTTCCAAATTATGAGCAACTTATTAGCACATATCCCTTCCCTAAGGGGAGATGAAGGTAACTTTATATTCATTCTACCTTGTCCCAAAGAGGGTTAAGACAGCTGCATGATGGTCTTAAAAGGGTATTTTCTGCCATATTTTCCACCAGTTTTGCCAATCTTCCAGCTGGTACCCAAAGTCTGTAGAGATGTGTGAGATAAAAGAACTTCTAAAGATGGCTACCAGAGTTCCCAGTTAATGACAGGGGGATAGGCAGGGTTTAGAACAGACAGCACTTAAACAGCAGTCATTTAAATATTAAACTCATGGCTTTCATTTTAAAGTACTTAGATAATACTACTCATGTTTTCGTGTTTGGTGATTTACATCTGAACTAAAGGAAACACCAAATAGACTTAATTTTTCTGAATTAGTCATCTGAAATGGACTATACAGATGGAATGACATATTCAAAAACATCATATGTGCTCATGACTATACAAAGTGTTTGGTCTGGCATATCTGTCAAAACCTGTTTATGATACTAATGCCATCTTGTTAAAGGTGAATTACACAGGTGTTCTGGGCAATTTACTGAAAGCAAAAATATAAAGTTAACTTGATTCATGTGGTAATATTTCACCTAAAATTTTACATTCTTTTGACTGCTATTTTATAAGAGGTCATTTATATCTATCTGAATAATTCAATATATTTTTTTTATAAAAAGTAACGGTGCCATTAGAATTATAAAGACTTATCTAAAAGCAAGACAGATATCAAGAGACATTTAAACAATTCATAAAATATAGAAATGTCTAACATAAATAAGTTCTGGCCAACAAAAACTGAGAAAAGTGAGATGGGTTATCATGCAGACAGATAGTGTTTTCTAAGTTTGAAGCACCTCTGAATATGTGGTAAATAGTGATGGTAGCAATTTAGTGGTGAAGGATGGCATATGGGATGGGAGACCTGTAAAAGACAAGTGTCCTTAAAGAGTGACAATGCTATGGGGCTTAAAGATACTCTCCAAAGAAGATAAGGCATCAATTTTGAAAACATACTACTGTGAATTGTAAGCCACTTAGAGCATATTTTTAAAAAGCAGAATTGTGTGTTTAGGGGGACCCAAATTTACTCACTTAAAGGAGTATTTGAGGAAAACCAATCTAACTGTTCTTTGCACAGATTGGACCAATAGGGAAGCAAGAAGAGTAGCAAGGGTCCCATAGGTGGCACTGATGACAGTGAAATGAAAAGAAGTAATAACACAGATGAGGACAAAGACCAAAGAATGAGAGGCATGTGATCTACAGAGACTCACCAATGCTTGGGGGCAAAATAGGGATGTGAAAAAAATAAGTGCTCACAGTCTTGACCTTGTATCTTTTGTCATTTTGCTTAAAATAATAGGACATTATCACTGGTATATCAATGATCATCTCAAGCTCTCCAGTCATGACAGCACACAATGTCAACAGCAAAGGCCACCTTCCTTAAATAAATGCCACCCCTGCCCCTGTTCTTTTCATTCTCTGTCTCCTTCTTTTTTTGATATAGGGTCAAACCTGCACTACAGGCCTGGCTTTATACCTTTCTAAGCAAGGTACTTGGGTAAGTAATCTATCAAATGAGCTCACCTCAGATCTTCCTAAATCTGTATTAATGCAAATGTCCTTTTCTTAAGAATGTTCTGTTCTTGTGCTTATGAGGACCACAGTGGCAAGGTCTGTTTGGTTTTGCTTTTTCACATGTTGCCTGATCTTTTCAGAAGTTTATTTTTGTAAGTGACAGAATGATGTAAACACATATCCATTCTATGCAGAGAGCATCTGCTCAGCTTTAGAAAAGTAAAGACAGTTACATCAAAGAACTTAGAATTCTCATTTCCCAAGAAATAAAACATCTGACAAGGGCTGCATTCTCATTCTTAAAATGAGTAATTTCACAGAATGCCATTTTTTTGCCCTTCACAATACCAATCTATTACTTAAGTAATTAAAAATATTTTCCTTCAAATAAATAAAGTATTAATGTAAGTAAAATTTAAATAATCACAGTGCAAAGAGCTTCATTTGTAGCATGAATTTTACATTCCATATGTAATTTTACCAATTTCCACATAAGCCAACAGCTTTAAAACACAGCTTCCTATTTCAACACCATACTTAAACATTGAAAAATATACCAAAGCCCAACACAGAAGCAATATCTAAAAGCCTACATAAGGAAGATTGAATATTACATATAGTCACAAATGTTTACAGTTTTAGGTTTCATAAAATATATGCTGCTCAAATTAAAATTCCAATTAGAATTCTCAAAAAACTCATTTCTTTTGAATGTATTCATCATTAGAAAATTGTTTTGTAGATTTTTGTTAAGAATTTAATTATTCTAGTTTATTTATTTATTTTAAATTTTATTTATTTTTATTTTTAATTATTATTTAATTAATTTATTCAGATTACATATTAATTGTGATCCTGTCACTTGTATCCTCCTATTCCTCCCTCCCTCCTGCTTTCACCCTATTCCCTTCCCCTAGGTCTATGACTGAGGGGGACCTCTTCCCCCACTATATGGTCACAGCCTATCAAGTCTCATCTTGGTAGCCTGCTTACTCTTTCGTTGAGTGCCATCAGGCCTCCCCACCAAGGAGAGGTAGACATATATGGGGCACCAGCGTTTATGTCAGAGTCAGTCCCTGCTCTCCACACAACTGTGGAGAATGTCCTGTCCATTGGGTAGATCAGAGTAGGGGTTCAATGTTTACTACTTGTATTGTCCTATAGTTTGGGGAGTTTTATAACGCTGCCTGTAGGCTGATTTCCAACCCACAGACTACAGGTATCAAGAACATAAGATTGTCAGAGACCTTCAAGCACATCAGATATCTGTAGACTTAAAAACACTGGCATTTCCTGGGTAATTAGTGAGGTGAATTGGGGTTGGGAAGTGGCACTTGTGCCAACATGGAAGTTTTTTCTCAAGTAAGGGGTGCCGGGAAGATGGAGTGCACAGAGTTCATAGACATTTCTCAGGTGCAAAAGGAAGGGATCCAAACTTATTTTGCAGTCAGGATTTGTTGGGAAAGTTCAAATTGCTTCGCAGAACAGTATCATGACAACAGTTAAGGTTTCCAGCCTCTTCCCAACTTTATTCTATCTCTTCCCAATCCAAAAATTCAGCCTCATCATCTTATGTTGCTGTGGTATTGATTTACGTTGCTCAACTTCATTGTCCTGGACAACCATCGTTCAACCCATACACCTGATTTCTGAATTACTCCTTTGCTTTCTCAAGAGAGCCCACTCTTTGTTTGGTGGCTGTCTCCCGACATGACTGTCCTATGGACAAATGAGCACAATGTACAGGGACAGAGCAGTTACCCCTTTCTCCTACTATGGTTTTGTGAAGGAATTCAAAATTGTTCTTGAAAAAAAAAGTTCAGGTGGTACTTTAAAAAGGAGGCCTTTTTTTCTTTAAATATTAAACAAACTACCCCAATGTTTTACAGAGAAGATATCATAGAGAATACAGAAAATGATTTCAAGATAGATATTGAAAGTTGAAATAATTTTTATATAAAAAAAATCTTAAAATGAAGCAGAGGCATCTTTGTAACCCAGAATTTAAAAACAGAGAGAACAAAACAAAACAGAAGTGATCAGATTTTAAGAGTTTTTTTTAAAAAGGGAATTTTATACATGAATATTGTGTTTACCTCATTTCTTTCCTACATTCCCCCTGCAACTTCTTCCATGTTCCCCATCCCAATACTAAATCTCAAATTCTTGATGGCCTCTTCTTCTTTAACTATTACTGTTACACACACACACACACACACACACACACACACACACACACACACACACACAAACAGAGAGAAAGAGAGAGAGAGAGACAGAGACAGAGACACAGAGACACAGAGAGAGACAGAGAGAGACAGAGAGAGACAGCGAGAGCCTACATCCATTTTGTGTTGTTTCATATGTACGTGTGGTCAGGGACATCAGGGATAAGCAGTTGGAAATAGATAACCACTCAAAGGCTCTTTCCTGGAGAAGACTGACTCTCCCTCACTCAGCTGCCACTGAAGCATATTTTGCTACCAAAGTGATAGACAGACATGTTTCTATGGAAAATAGGATCATATAGGAGGTGAAAACAAAGAATCTGAATTTGGTTGTAGTTACCCGATTCCTTAGCTGAGCAGTCTAGTGAGTGAGTTTCTTGAGGCAAACTTTTGTTCACCTAGCGAAGAGGGATGAAAGGTCTGTAGTGACTTGTATTCAACAACTACCACCATTAGATCTCACTTTATTGCTCTGTTCATTTCCTCTTCAAGTCTACTGACCCATGTCTTCAGGCTCCATGATTAACAGAGGCACAATAAAGCCTCCTTCTTTGCTTTGCAAATTCTTGCTGCATCAGAGATTATATTAGATTTACCTGAGGTTAAAATGCTAATATGTTGAGCTGGGCGTGGTGGCGCATGCCTTTAATCCCAGCACTTGGGAGGCAGAGGCAGGCGGATTGCTGTGAGCTCGAGGCCAGCCTGGTCTACAAAGTGAGTCCAGGATGGCCAAGGCTACACAGAGAAACCCTGTCTCGAAAAACCAAAAAAAAAAAAACCGCTATGTTTTTGTCTGACTATAAGCCTTTCATGTTCACTAGTTTTAATTAGTCTTACTCTGTAATATACCTGCGCTGAATTTGCTGTGCTCAATTTATAATGCTTATTAAATCTTTGGTTTGAAAATATGGTTATCTGGCCTATACCTTAAGTTGGCCCCACAATTTTTGTTCATAATATCTAGAAATTAGGAAAAACAATAAATAATAGAGAGAAATACACTAAGCCTCCAGGTAATGGAATCCATTAATGAAAAATTTATATGTGCATTTAAAAAAGTACTGACAATGTAAGAAATTTAAGAGAAGACTGAACAGTGTTTTAAAAGTTCATCTTTTCAGACCTAAAAATAAATAAATGGAGTAAAAAATGGACTAGTTGCAACACAAAGCAACTGGGAATAGTCATGGCAAACATAGAGGTGAAAAAAATAAGGAGAAGGAAGGAGATAGAGCCACAGGCATAGGACTGAGCGCCAGCACAGAGAATAGGTAGCTCACTTGTGTGATTTCCCCCTCTTGCCCAAAGCCAAGACTCCGGTAATCTCAGCTCTCATGGATGAACTCATTCAGGGATGCCATTTAAAGTGTCTATCAGCAGACGTCTAAGATACTGGCTCCTCCTGCAGAGGACCTGCATTTGGTTCCCAGCACCCACCTGGTGGCTCACAACTGTATGTAATTCCATTTCCAGGGGACCTGACACCTACTTGTGACCTCTGAAGCCACCAGGCGTGCACTTGGTGCAGACATGCACATCTATAAAACCTATAAAAAATAAAATAAAATACTTCTCTGGTTGTCTACTTCTTACCATCCGTCCTTCTTTTTAGGGACAGACATTTAGCACTTTGACCCTAGTCTACAAACCCCATTCTGGCTTTGTGACGTGAAAAAAAAGTTTTATTCTGTTTTTTTTTGTTGTTGTTGTTGTTTTGTTTTGTTTAGTTTTGTTTTGTTTGTCAATTCTGCTAGAACTCAAGGCCATTCTGGGAGAACAGGGCCTCAATCCGGCTCTACCACTTCAGCTTTTCCTGTCTCTTAGTTCTCTTTCTCTTATTAACTCCTAGGTAACTTTAAGTATATTTTAAGTTGTGTTCTTTGTATTTGCTGGGTGTTCTCAGGCATGTAACGAAACATTTTGTATCCTACTTTCTGAAGCTAGAGTAATTTGGGTTTTTAATTTAATTGGAGAAGTGTATATAGAATAATTTGAAAGGGCTCTGTGGGCACTATTTACATTTCCTGCATGAGTTTCTAGTAAATTCCAGAGCCTCTTCTTTCTCTGGCCTATTTGACATGCCTTTCCTTATCTACTGTTGTTAGTTGCCTTCATTACCAATTGTAAGAAAAAAATTGCCAGCTATGTATTTGATATTTTAAAAGAGTTACATTCACATTTTAGCCTAAATCTATTTATGTTTTAGTAGCAATACTCTATCAACTAAACATGAGGATTCCTAGATAGTTAGCATGTAGATTAAATTAAGTAAAAATAAATTAGAGGTTATTTTCTAACTGTTAAGAGTAGGAAAGAAAATAGCATGTCCCTCGGTGACCCTGAGTAGCCGGCAAATAGATGAGTTGCAAAGTACATGCAGGGAGAGACAAAGCCCAGAGGTCCCAGGGTCTCTTTCTTGATGTCTCTGTCCATATTGTTGGGCAGAGTTGACTGAGGAAAATCTCAGCCTGATTATGCCTTTTGAGTGACAGTCAGCCCGTGTGTATAATTTTCCATTTTAACCTAGCATTCTATTTCCTGTTTAATTCGAGATTCTGAAGAACTGATTCATCCTTACAGTCAGTTGTTTTTTTGTTTTTTGTTTTTTTTGTGTGTGTTTTTTTTTTGCAAGCCCTGTGATTTTGGAAGTTTGACTTCAGAAGTGAAGGTTAAAACATAGGAAGGAAATGCAGATTGAAGGCGAATACACTGCACGACTCGAGAAAGCTGCTGCACATCTCACAAAGAGTCTGAGCTGGAATTTTATTTTTGCCACATTTACATTAGCGTCTGTTGCATAATGAACTACAGAAGATACACTGCTGATAGCTGAGGGGCTGTCAGCAGTTCTGAATGGAGCCAAATCTTTCTTAATGCAACGTTGCCAGTAAAATAAGCTTTCTATGCCAGACTAAACCAAGGCGAGCCTGGATTACAGCACTCACTTGCTGCATCGGTAACTAATGTGTGATGCCCTCTGGGCCTCCATGGCCTCACCGTTCCCATGCCATGCCTGCTGCTATGAATACTTAGCCGTGTCCATCAATGGGGGAGTGTGTTGATAAAGCTTGCTTGTCAGCTTGATGAACTAATCTGCCTATGTCTGTGAGGGATTGGCAAAACTGAGTTAAGTGGGGAGAGCTACCTTAAGCACGGGCAATGCTGTTCTGTGTGCTGAGATTCCAGACAGACAGAGTGTACACCCACACTCACTGCTCTATGACAGTGGATGCCACAGGACCAGCTGTCTCCTGCTCCAATTGCCATAATTTCCCCCAGTATAATGTATTACAGTCTTCTTGAATCTTGAGCCCAAAGTATCCTTTTCTCCTTTAAGTTGTCTTTTGGCAGTTTACAACAGCAAAACAAGAGCTAATAGAGAGTCTCTGTCAATCTAGAGTGTGAGCTTGTCAGCTACTTATTTTCCTTCCTGCCACCCACAGACTTAGGGATAAGAACGGTGATTTATTCTTGTCGTGAGTTTTCCTTACCCTCTAAGAAATTTTTTTTTATGTAGCTATCAGATTTTTAAAAACTACAAAAGTATGAAAAGCATAACTTTATACATAAAATTATATTGTTTAAATATAACACAATTGAAGCAAGCTACACTCCTTGAAAATAATGGCGTAAATAAATCCTTAAAAAACAAACTAGAAAAAAAAAAACAAAAACAACAACAACAAAAAAACCAACAAACTAGAAAATATCATCCTGAGTGAGGTTGCCTAGACCCAGAAAGACACATGTGGTATATACTCACTGCTAAGCAGATTTTAGCCATATACTAGATGATGACCATACTACAATTCACAGACCCAGAGAAGAGTTACAAGGACGATCCAAAGAGGATGCTTAAATTTCACTCAGAAAAGGAAATAGAATAGACAGCAGAAGTGATTGAAGAGAAGGAACAAGGTAGGAAAGGGAGCACGGAGAGAAATGAGGGTGGAGATTAGACTTGGGGAGAGTAGGGGCAGGAGGGCAGAGGGCCGGCAGAAAGACGAGAAAACACCAGCGGGGCATCACTGAGACACCTTATCTTCAGAAGAGAATAAACATTCTAATTTTCCAATTTTATCATTATCTACATTTCTTTTTTGGTAGATATTACATGCTTTGTTCACATATTTGGGTGTGAAATATTACTTGTGGGAAAAAAAAAATGGATACCAGAGAGCTGAGTCAGTGGGCACGGCTCACCTGATCACTAGCAGGACACGAGAGCTCCTCAACTTGTTTGATCCTCAGCGAAAAATATGAGTTTTGAGCCAGTGTGTATTTATGTATTCTGGATATTGTAGATTTCTAGGGTTGCAGACTCCTGAGGCTAAGAAAATGAAGCCTACCTGGTATTGGAAAGGAAAACAGAAAGCTAGGGCCAGCGTATGATAACTGTCTATTATGCTGACCCAACTCTTACCTTACATTAAGCTGGAATTACTAAATGAACTATTTCATAGACTGTACAAGCTTTATGTTAAAAAGTAACTTATGCAATTACACAGTTGAGGAAATGTGCAAACGAGTACTTTTTAGTTGGTTATAAGTTCTACTGTCCTCTCAATGATCCATCTATGACCTTAGTCCTCGACCACAAGTCTGAAGTGGCACTCACAGTAATGCAAGCTCTTTCCTGTTTTCCTCTGCCACGTAGCTGTCAGGGGTATGTGTCGATGATTGCATGTATTATATGATGCATGGATGAGGTATGTTTGCTATCTAAACAGAAAGAATCACAGTGGTTTGAAAGGAAAGACATAGAAATTAAAGAAATGAAGAGCGTCAAGTAAGAGCATGACCGAGTGTTCATTGTGCACAGCGTTCTACAGTGAGCAGAGTGTCATGCGCTTTCGCGTTCCTGGGGCATGAATTTGGGATTACAAGGAGGACTGCAGAGCTCCACTTACTGGAGAAGGTTTCTACTGTCTATTTTTATTCACACTTACATGTTCTTCTAAGAGGCTGCCGAATTAGGCATTGTGGTGAGTGTGAGGATGTCAAAAACTCTGCTTCTGCTCTGCTTAGTGACAGGTTGACAGGGTGACAAGGTGACAAGGGTGACAAGGTGACTGGTGACCGAGTATTGCCTTAAAGAGGCAAAACACTTTTAATTTGCCCTCCCCCACTAAAAAGTTTTCAAGTACAGGTCCTTGTTGGGTTTTATATCCAGGGATTGCCAATTTTTTTTCCTCTCTCTTCTTTTTTCTATTCCCTATCTCCATCCTTTGTGCCTTTCCTCCTTTCTCCTTGTTTTTCTTTTTGTATTAGTCTTCAGTAATTCAAGCCCCAGTTTTATACAAAATGAATATTTTTCATCTAGTTTTGTGCTTGAGCCAGATTTCTTGGGGACTTAGTGTTATTCTCATCTTTCCGTTGCTTTGTGTCTCCTTTGCAACCCTCTCCCCCCTCCCCCCTTTAAAAACTCAATTAGCTTCCTCCACTTTGTCTCTAAATTGTTATTCCTTCTTAGGTTAGAAGATACCACATGTTCACTCTCTCAGTACAAGATGTTATTTAAAATAATTACATAATAACATTTTACATAACACTGTTTTCTCCCGTTCTCTAGTAGGCACTGTCAGAATTTTGAGTTTGTTGTTTAAAGTCTCCATTTACAGTGAGAGATGTAGCTCTGCATCACAGTGCTGGCCTATCATGCATGGATTCACGGGCTGAACCCATCAATTCCCAGGGCTGAAAAGCTGACATGCACCTCTCAAGGTTGGGCTTAGAAAAAAACCTTCTATATGTGCTTCATGGCATGGGCATGAGGAGTATTTGATTCAAAGCGATGGCTCTGCAGAGTTGGCCAATACTAATAAAGTCATTTCAACCTCCTGCGTGCCTACACCATACATTTCATGTGTTCATTCTTTGTAAGAAAACCAACATCGCCTTCCAAGCACTCAGATTTCTTGAAGACATTTACTCCCTCTTTATATCCTAATCAGATTCGCTTCATGGAAAACCACACTCCTCACAGAGAACAACATGTTTTCACCCTCCAGTCATGACTAACCGCTTTTGCTGCCCTCATGACTTCATCGTTAGCTGTTATTTTATGAAGTCAGTTGTTTTGCTTTCTGGTTGTGCTGTCTGTTAGACCAATTCCCCATCCCATGGTTTCTCCAGCCCACTCATCCTGCTATGTGAAAACGGTACCACACTGGGGACATGGTACCCATTTTCAATGCTAAATCATCTTGAGTTACACTCAGTACTTAGGGATAGAGTTTGATTTTGACACAATGCTTCCGATTTGCCATATAAAATCATAAAACCACTTTTGATTATAAGCTTAAACCACTTTAAAGTCTGGCTTCAGACGAACAGGTTGCTCCATAGATGACACGGCTGGATGTTCTGCAGCTGAGTGGGCTGAAGATGGTTAGAAGTCAGCTGTTTGACAGCTGTTCTCCTTCTTCTCTCTGTTCTGCTTCCTTCCTTCTTAACTCTCAGGCAGATTTTGTGATGGCGCCAAGTCTTTTGTGGCTGTAATCCTCCTTTCCTAGAACCTACCTTGAAGAAGGAGACTGTCAGCCAGCCTCCCCAGCATCTTCTTCTACACTCTGCCTGCCTGCCTCTGAGTTTCTTGCTACTGAGGAGTTTTAGTTCTTCACTCTGTCAGAACTGGGAGCAGCACTAGCCATGAATGGCTAATAAAGACATGGATCTCGTTTGGACTCAGAGTCTAAGAAAGATGGCTTTTCAAGTTGGTATTATAAAAAAAGAAATATCAACAGTTGCTATATTAGGAAACATCATATGATGCTCTCTATAAATTTAGGCTTTAATGTTAAACTTAAAATGCATTCAGTAATGGTAAGAAAGAAAAATTCAATCTTTCCATCAATGATTTTATGTCCTACTATTTGAAAAAAAACACCTCCTTTGGACATTCCTGCCAAAAATTGTGGATTTTGATATCAATCTATAGGTGGTTTGCTGTTTTAAAACCCTTCATTTTTGTGCTTTGTATACTGACCCACAAGCCTTACAAACTATCACTTTTCTTTACTCTTGTTTCTGTGTGATGTGGTATTGTACTCACCTTTGAACCTATACCTATGTCACCATGGAGAGATGAAGTAAAAGAAGGAACTATAGATTGAAAGGAACTAAACTGCCAGCTTAGAAGTTCTGGAAGGCAAAAGCTAGAGCCCCAAGACTAGAATAAGTACCTAATGTTTAATGTCTAGGACAGATCATGTCACATACTAACAAGCATAAAGAGTTTTCAGAAAACTTACTTTCATAAGTCCTCTTTTCATTGCATTTTTACTTTTTCTTTCTTATATATAGCAAAACGTTTTTAAAATGTCCATGTAATTGAATGATTGTCTCACTTAAAATTATCACTTAATAATTGATAGCTATAATAAACTGTATATTATTTAATGATAAAGCCATCATAATAATCATTCGCAAGTGGTTTTATGTTGTGAAGACATTACAATTAAATAGCACTATATAACTTGCAGCTATATTATCTATAGTCAAAATAAAGTATGGATATGTGAAGCAGTAATTAAAATACTTCCTCTTTATTTCAGATAAATTTTACATATGAGCCATTTAGTCTTAAATTTTACTTTTATACCAGATTATTTGTATTCTTGCAACCTTTGCCTATGTGCAGATATTGTCTCATTATTGAAAACAGAGAAAAGGAACATCCATTTGTGAAAGTACAAAATAAACTGAGTTCATTTTCAAAAAAAAAGTTTAAGAGTTACTGTAAATGTAAGACAATGAACTACATGTCTAACATGTGGGATACAGCAAAATACAGAGCATTACTATACATCCCTGGTGGATTTACGACAGTCCAATTAGAGTAGACTGATCAGACTTTTGGAAAGCAATGTGGTGCTCTTCGATTTTCTTGGCCAGGGAATTGTTTCTTACTATTAATATTTCCCAAGCCCTGACAGTTAATTCTTACTGGGTTTGTTCAATTGATCGTGATGTTCTATTTCTTCCAGTGCAGCAAATTCAATGAAAATATTGTTTATGGGGAGTGTCTATAAAGCCTACATTTGAAATAATGAGGTTGGGCCTAAAACACTTTAGTGCAATTGTCTAAAAGATGAGTGTGGATCATACACCTAAGGTTCTTCAGCCTTGTTGGAACATGTTAAAAACCTCACATTTAAAGTGCGTGTTTTAAACTATGTGCAGAAGACGGAGCAACATGGTTCGTGGGATACAGGTGGGTTGGAAAATGGAAACTAGAGGCGGTGAAGGTGGAAATATCATCAGTGAGGTCAACAAGGTTTCTGTGCTCTGTGTGTATGTGCTTCTTGACCTGACTTGATAGAGAAGATTAGTGGGATACAGGACGGAAGGGACATGCCCGAGTCACAAAGGAGTGGTTTGATTGTACTTAGTGTGAGGAAAAGATCTTGTTCTCTATCACCATTGCAGCTGGTTTGTCCTAATGAATGGCATTTCTCTCCCTTCTTCCTTTGGCGTAAAGACTAGTCTTTTACTAAGCTGTTTCAGTATCTACCCAACCTCTAATCACTGGGGAATCAGATTCAACATACCTCTGTCTAGCATTATAATCACCAGCCACTTGTTAAATAATCAAGTACGTGATGATAAATAATAAACATGGGACGTATATATTCTATAAGTGTAATACTGAACAGTGGTCAGAAGGTATGAAATGCATATTACCACTTCAAGATCTGTAACACACTATGTTGAAAGAAAAAAAAATGAGTCATTATTTTATATAAATTTTAATCCTTAGAGTACCTAACTATGAGCGATGATGTTTATCAGTAAACAAATTTTCCCAAGGTAGCTTGAGATAATATACGTTAAATAGGTCAGTGTGGATGATATGAGGTGACAGACCCAATATGTGAGGGGGAGACCAAAGGGAAAAATCATGTAACCATAAGCAACAATGCATAGATTAAAACAACACTCTACAGGCTGAGAAAGAAGCATCAAATCACCTTATCACCTCCTCTATCCAAATGAATGAATAAAAGAATAGGGTTAAAACTGATTAGTGAAGGTGCAACGTTTCTTATTGTAGATAATTTATTAATACAGGTGGCTTTTCTGTACACCCATTCTAGCTCCCAAATGAAAGACACAGAGACTTCTTATATTTATTAATAATCTATAAGCTCAATATCTGGGCAGATATGATTTATATTAATTTTCTAAGCTAGCCTGGCTACTTCCCAACCACACACCCCAAAGTTACTTGCCAATATTGGTCCTGTCTGGGCTGCATCTACTCCACCAGGCCATGCCATTTATCTCCATCTTTTTCTTTCTTCTGCTCTTCCCCATGTCCTGGCCCGTACCTGAGACCCTAAGCCCTGGAACTGAAGCTCTGACTATCTCTCTTCTGCCCAGCTACAGGATGCCCAGCTTTTTAAAATTAACCAATCAGATAACATTGGGGAGCAAAGTATTTAGACTGCAACCAGATCTCAGGGCCCAGAATTTAGCATTTGTCTAAGTAGAGCACCAGACCAACCTCCAACAGTCTCTGCTCTGTTCCCCATTAGACTCTGACTGATGAATGAACTTATTCAGATGAAACACCTTTTGATTTGCAAAGTATCTGTCTTGAGGTTACCCGGGAGAGTTGGAAAGCACTTTGTACCCCAGTGACTTTGGATTTGTGTGGTGGGAGTTGCCCTTAGAATTCGTCAGAGGGAGAAGGGACACTGACCTGGTTTTCCTGTGATATAGATGAGACCTTGCTGCTCACACAGGACAAAAGTAACTCACAGTCTCTGCACTCTTTTTGATTTACTATTTGGCGAAGGAAACACACAATAGCATTGAGAAGAGAGGAAGTACAGACGCTGTGTCTGCAGGCACTGCTTTGTGTGCCACACCACTGTCAGCTGATTGACATTGTTTCATTAGCATCTGTTAATGGAGACTCATTATCCATATGACCTGTGCAGGAGAAAGAATTCTGTTCAACTGTAATTAGGAACACTGGAAACCAGAGGCAATTCCCCCATGGAGCTCAGCATCACAGCTGTGCTTCCAACCAGGGCACCTGATGCTGCTTTCAAATTGCTTTCCCTGCTGACTTGCATGCAATAAAAGCGTTGGAATATAATGACCATTGTAACGGCGCTTCCATTTGGAAATATGTATCGTAGCTCACACTGGGACTGGAAAAACATACAGTGGATCTAATTTCTGAGCACACTATGTGAGAAGACAACTGACAAATTGATATTCACACAGTAAGTAAATTACAATTTAAAAACAGAAAGCTTCATAAAACCTTAGAGTGGTTATGCTAAATAGTCATAGACTTAAATTCCTTTGATCAAACTGTGATATAGCACATTTGTCATAGTTACAGGACTTTAAGTTGCCAGGGTTATGTATACTGGCTCTATTGAGCATCTCCGTATATTCTAGAAAGTTTGTCTACTTCTATCATTTCAACCTTACAGATTCTTGAAAGGGAGCTGCTTCCTCTTAAGTTATTTAGAGTTTAGAAAATGAAGGTTCCGAGTTCACATGGCTCAGAATATTTTTCAGCCACCGAATGGCTTGGATAGTCCCCTCAGTTTCCTATGCAGTAAATTTATGGGCCTCATAGAAAATCTGAGCTCTGTCTTGGTGTAAGTATGTATCACTTATACTTGCCTGAAAATACAGTGACTGGGGCTGTTTATACAGGCCACGCCTTTGGAAGGCTACCATAATTGGGGGTGGTGAATGCCTGATTTGTGACAATAGAACTAAGGCTTTTCTAAAAACAGTGCACAAAATGCGCATTCCCAAAGAACAGGTGCCAGTTGTAGGGTTTTTTTTTTAAATAGATTTTTGGAGGGGGATAACTACAGAATGAGTTAATGGGAGGGGTATTTCACGTATGAGTAGAATAAGATTCCTTGTCAACTCAATGTACTAGCCACTCAAGCCACTCACTGTATCATATGAAGGAATCTGGTCGTTGCATGAAGTGTTTAATATTACTTGGACATATTAATATACTTCGCTCCATGTAAAGGCTGATGTGTTTCCCAAATGTGCGGTCTACCCCTGGGCACTGTATTTATGAAGTGCAAAAAGTTTCCTCAATGCCAACAGGTCAGTTTTCATGTAATAGGAATCTCCACTTCCACTTGGAAAGTCCTCTGGCTGGACCAACAGCAAAAGAGCAGCCGTGTGCTTCTGCCAAAGCTTTCCACAGGCTACCCAGCCTTGACCTTCTGAACAAAGGCTGCCACATCAGATATCCTTCAGTAGATACACCCAGGAGGCAGGTTTTTGGTGGCTGAAGTCTTCGGTACTAATGCTGTCCTTTACTGCCCATTTCCCTCCATAGAAGCCTGAATTCCCTGCTCGCCCATTCACTTCTGTTCAAGGATGCGAGGACAGCTGCTAGGGCTTGACCACAGCTCTGTGACTCTTCACCCTCGCTGCTTCTCTGTTGGAATGTTGATTGCTACTCTCAGTTTTGGAAATGGAGCCAGCCCATCAATCCTGTTTTGAGACTCAATTTACATGCTCTTTGTAAATGCCCTCAGCCATCTTTGAGCGACATGCCTCTCAGAGGTGAAATGGAACTGCCTGCTTGGAAAGAAATAGCGAAATGAAGAAAATAAATGGCTTGAACAAAAATATGCTGCAGTAGAGAGATAAGAAAATGCATGGAAAATATTCTGCCAGTCAAGTTAAGTCTATAGCCTTTAAACTGAGTTTTGTAGAGAAAAAGAAAAGCGGGAAAAAAAACGTGGGGAGGAGAGCTGCCAAATCCGTGTGATACAGTGTCCAGTAAATTGAAAGCCCTTGTTAGGATATGATAGAAATGTTAGTGTGAAGCTGGGAGGGGAGGTACCATGAACACCATGGAAAGCTGGAAGCCTATCCCTTGCAAACCAGCAGCAGCTTTCTTTATGTACTGGCAGGGACGCTTGCTGGCCTGGATCCTGGAGTTCTAATCTTGGTGGGTGGCCTTCCAAAGGGTGGGGGTGGAAGTGCATCCCTAAACTCCTCCTGTGCTGCAGGGTTAGACCTTGTCTTTATTACTGCTGCACTTGCAAAGAACAGAGAGGGTAATCACTGAGATGCTGCACCTGGGGGACACACAGAGCGATCACTATCAGCACAGATCAGAACAATTGATCCAGAGCAGTTATTCGGTTCGTTTTCACTGGCGAATTCATTTTCAAGAACAAAATGTAACAAGGGTTTGCAGCAAGACTCTCACAAGTGCGAAGAGGGTGAGGTAGTGCTTACTGCTAATGAAAATGACTTCCCCATTATGGAAGAGTAAGCAAGAGGTAATTAGGTTGCTAATTCATTATGAATGAGAGTGGACAGGGGAAACCTTCCCCATGTCTTATAGTTTCACAAAAAACAATGATAATAGTCCGTAGGGAGAGGTGATATTCTACGGCCTCACTTGTAACTGAACTCTGACACAGGTTTATGATTTTGGTAATATTGTTCACCCATCTTAAACGCAATGAATTTCCCAAGCTTTGTGATGAAGCCAGCAATGAAATCCACATGTGTTATGCCCTCAAACTGACTTCATAACATCCAGGTAATAGAGAAGTACACCTTTACTTGTGATTGCAATATTTAATCCATTACTGCAGCTCAAAAGTGAGATGTCTCCCATAGGCTCATGAGTTTAAACATTCAGTATCCATCTGCTGCTGCTAGTTCCAACAGTTACAAATCCTTGAGGAGGCGGGTCTTGCCAGAGGACATGGGCTACTAGGAATGGATGGGATATTATTTTAGAGCTTGGCTCTGCCCCCACCTGCTCTCTGCTTTCTGATTCTGGTAGTAATGTGACCAGATGTGTCACACTCCTGCTGGGTGTCTTCCCCGCTTTGATAAACCTTCTCATTCTAATGAGCCAAAATAAGCCCTGTGTCCCTTAAGTTACTTCTTATTTGATCACAGCAACAAGAAAGTAACCAATAGATTCGTAAAGTAAAAAATAATGAGCTAATGGGCTAGTCTGATGGCTCATCGCTTAAGAGCACTTGCTGTTCTTTCACAGGACATGAGTTCAGTTCCCAGTATCCACATCAGGTAGCTCATAGCCTTTTTAAATCCCAGCTACAGGGTTCATTTATTTTAATATGTATGTTTACACATACATAGGAAAAATACTAGTAAGAAACAGGCATTAAATTAATCTTATCTAGGAGAATGCCAGAGTTTGAATGCTTGGAAGTAATCTGTATATCAATTTTCTTTTTTTTATATCAATTTTCATTAAAAGATTTTTCTGTTTTTGAAATAGGACATTGTGATAACTGTAGATCATCTGTTCCAATTATGCGAAGAACAAAATTCAAAGCTGTGAAATTTTGTTTGAGTGGAATATGTGAGAATTGTCCTCATACTTGGCGAGATATTGGAATTTCTTAGTGGACTTTAAAAATGTCCAGACATCCAGGCCCTACCTACCTCAGATGCTGTTCTCAACTAGTGCTGCACGTGGCCTAAATATCTGATGTTTCCCAAGATAGCAAGAGGTTCCTAACATTGTCATCTGCTGCAACTAATCAGTCAATAATGCTTACCTAGAAGGTAGTCTCATTTCAAAGCCCAGACATGCATGCAGGAGTCAGGCGGGTACATCAGCAATACCTCAAAGCAACAGCATGGAGTGACCACTTGCAACTTTACATGTATTTTAATACTGATGACAGATCATATTTTTCTCCAAATTATGAGAGATTATATGAAAGTCTGTATCATTTTTACTCAGTTTAATGTCATTAATAGCCTCTATAAATATTAAATGATATACAGTTAGCTAAAGATAAATGGCTAGACAATATAGAAGAATTTCTAATTTTTTCAGGGCAAAGAAAACCCAAATTATTTTTCATAATCTTACATTTGAGGGAATAGTACAGAATAAAAAGACATTAAAAACATAAGAAATAACTTAATAGAAGTTTTCCCTATCCCCTCAGTTAAAAATGAAAAAAAACTCTTTTAACCCTTCTTTGCCCTCAGTAGCCTAGTCTCCCTGCATGTTGCCCACCTCCTACCTTCTTGATAATAGAAACATCCACTGGAAAACCTTCGACCATCTTGTTTACTGTCTTAGACCTCACATTTAATTTGGTGACATGTTCGTAACATCGGGATCAACTCTAAAAAGCTCAAAACTGTGAATCTTTCAGTCTTCCTGTGACATGTCATGACCCCTGAGAAATCCAAATTCTGCTTTCCCGAAAGAGTCAGTTTTCTCTTTTATCATTTACAAGCAATCACATCCATGTGAGGATTTACGGTTCGTATTTGCCTAGAGTTACTGTTTATGATGAATGATATATAAGCAATTTCTTCACCTAATGCTGTCACCCACCAATGCAACAAGGCACTCTCATGAGTACCTGCACATACTTTGGTGTATCCTTGTCTTGATCTATTTTCCTGTTATGATTTTTAAAAATGAAACTTAAGGAAGAAAAGGTTATTTGGTTATTTGGTCTCGCAGTTCAAGGGGGCTAGTCTGACAAGGCAGTGAGGTCAAGGCTGCAGGACACTGAAGCCTCTGGTCATGGTGTTTCCATCATTAGGGACCAGAGTGATGAAGAGTTATGAGAGAGTACTTGTGCTCAGCTAGATTTCTTCTTTTTACAGAGTTCGAGGCCCCAAACCAGGACATGATGTCCTATGCTTTGTGTTTGAGTCTTCCCTCTTCAATTAACTAGGCGAGATCTTTCACAGGCATGTCGAGAAGCTAAACAATCCTCTCACAGGTGTGCATGGACGCTCTCTGCTAGCTAACTCCAGATCCTGTCAAGTTGACAGTTCACATTAACATCACAACCCCCTCCTCAGCAGTCCAGAAACATTTGTAAGTGGCTGAGATTTTTCATTGTGTATGAGTGATGTAAGACTGACGACTAACTGGCTCGTTGTGTCCATCCTTTCTTAGGAGTTGAAAATTGACTCTAGATGAGAGAAGCATGGGAGAATAGCAAAGTAGGATCCAGAGGGTCCTAGAAACCTACAAGTAGAACATTATGATAGGCAGATTTGGGCCCAGGAGTCCCGCTCAAACTAAGGCACCAGCCAAGGACAATACAGGAGGTAAACTTTAAACCCCCACCCAGATCTAGCTAATGGTCAGAACATTCTCCACAGTTGAGTGGAGAGTGGGATATGACTTTCTCACGAACTCTGGTGTCTCATATTTGACCATGTCCCCTGAAGGAGGAGACCTGGTGGCACTCAGAGGAAGGACAGCAGGTTACCAAGAAGAGACTTGATACCCTATGAGCATATACAGGGGGAGGTAATCCCCCTCAGGAACAGTCATAGGGGAGGGGAATAAGGGGAAAATGGGAGGGAGGGAAGACTGGGAGGATACAATGGATGGGATAACCATTGAGATGTAACAAGAATAAATTAATTAAAAATAAATAAATAAATAAATTAATTAATAAAAAAAAAGAAAATTGAATGGCCATTTAACATTTTATGCTAACAATAGATAAACTAGTTTTATATTATGAGGTGTATTAATTTGATCAAACATAATTAACATCCAGCTATTATTCATGTGTCAAATTCTTTCCATGCCACTGTTTGTGTATATGTGCATGTATGTTATTTTGATCATTGTAAAAAGTCATAAAATTAATACTATTATTATCTCAAGGCTGTAGATAGGGAAAGTAAATGCATGACTAGAAATTGAGGGCGGTATGTTTTAAATTCCTATGGTTGGATTCCAGGAAATGGGTTTTTTATAATTATATCTTATTAATTTGTACACACAGTGGTGTTAATACCATGTTTCATATTTCACTTTTATTTTTGCCCAGCATGTAGATTCTACACATCACATAATTGGGTCCATTAGTTTCTTTCTTTCTTTCTTTCTTTCTTTTTTCTTTCTTTTGTTCTTTCTTTCTATTTATTTATTTTTATCTCGGTTGAGGGTTGAGAGTTTCTCTGGGAGGGGGAGCAGAGTTCTCTCATCTTGAAGGTTATTGAACACTAAGCCTCTCTCTCTCTCTCTCTCTCTCTCTCTCTCTCTCTCTCTCTCTCTCTCTCTCTCTCTCTCTCTCTCTCAGGTTCAAAATAGGCTATGTAAAACCACATTCCTCTGATGCCATCTGTTTCTTTTGGAGCCCTGCTTCCCTTCTGAATTCTTTTCTCCTCAGCAGAAGTTTCCAAATAGAAAAATGTCTCTACAAATCACTATACCTTATACTTTCTGACTATTTTTTTATAGTAGCTACTCAAAATTTGACATTTTTTTACGATTGCTTTCTTTTTCTTTTTCTTTCTTTCTTTTTTTTTTGTTTTTGTTTTTTTTTTTGTTTGTTTGTTTTGTTTTTAGTTTTTATGAGACAGGGTTTCTCTGCATTGCCTTGGCTGTCCTGGACTCTATTTGTAGACCAGGCTAGCCTCAAATTCATAGAGACCTGCCTGCGTCTGCCTCCCCGAGTCCTGGGATTATAGGCCTGTACCACCGCAACCAGCATGATTGCTTTTAACACAAAATTCATGCCGTTTTATTCTCTCAACTTGGTTTGCAATAAAGTAATTAAAATAAAACATGATGAATATATTTATGAAAACTTTTTAAAGGTTCAGACTAGTTTTTATAAACTATTGAAGTTATCTTTCCTCAAAGAAAAACTTTTTTGTTTCCAGTTGATTGCTGTCTGTACAACATCTATCTGATCTATATGTGCATTTGAGGGAAATGGTGTTACTCTCCATAACCAGAGATTTACGTCTTCCTTCAGCTGAGATAGAAATTGCAGATAGCTTTTTAGGTATTTATACAGATAAACAGTGAAGAGTTCATTATAGAGATTTATACAATAGTCAATAATTCCAATTGCATATGAAATGTACCCTGGTTTTTTCTTTCTTTTATGCTTCCTATATGACACTGTAGAAGAATGACCCCAAACTGCATGGGGTGAATCTCATATTGCACTGGATGTATGTAATAAGATGACACTGTCAAGAGCTACATGCAGGCTCCTATCTCAGAGAGAGGATGGACTATGTGCTGGGTTCTTTGCAGATAAGGATTGCCTATATCAGATTACCTTTTCCTCTTTATCTTAGCTGAGAGACAAGAATATTCTGAAGGGTTTATTGAAAATAGCAACTTTGCCATCCATACCTTTGCTGGTTGTATTTCCTGGCTATTGTGAATAGTGCAGCAGCAATGAACATAGATAAGCAAGCACCTCTGTGGTGGGAGTTACTTGGGTCTAGGACCAGAAGTTGTACAAATGGATTGGCTTCGTGAGAGGTCTATCTCTAGGCTTTAGAGAAGTATCCACAGTAATTTCCACAGGAGGTGAACCAGTTTGCACTCTCACTAGTATCCTCCCTTTTCCCCTACACATGCCAATATTTGAGAAATCTCTGTTTAATTTCATATTCCTTTAAAAATTTTATTATTTGCTTTTTTGCTTAAGAAGATTGTTTGTGTAGTCTATATACTTTCTCCCTTATTAATACTTGGTTGATAAATGATTTATCCAATTCTATAGGCTGTTTCTTCATTTCAATTGTGGTGTCCTTGGCTGTACAAACCTACTAATTTTCACAAGGTCTCATTTATGAACTGTTTTTCATAATTCCTGGGCTACTGTGGTCCTCTTTAGAGGGTTCTTTCTTGGGCCTATAAACTCAAATATAATCTCTGCTTTCTATTCTATCAGACTCATGGTATCAAGGTTTATGTTGAGATTCTTGGTTTATTTGGAGTTAATATTTGTGCTGCGTCGGAGAATAGGGTCTAGGGGAATTTGTAGGGTGAAATGAGACAACTTTATCACACCCCTTCCTTTCTGAGGCTCAGAGATCATCACAGAATAGGGAACAGAAAGATTATAGGAGCTAGAAGCAGAGGATGACAACAAGAAAAATTGTTTTCTGAACACAGATGGGCAGCTTCACATAACTCATAAGAGTTGGGATAGCACGCGCAAGACCTGGGATCCCGCAAGAATGTGAAAATTCAGGCATGGAGATGGGAGGTGGGTTGGGGCCATAAAGTCCCACCATTATTAGGTGAGTGGCTATTGGCAATTGTTTGATGTCAGGAAACAGAGAGTATGTGACTTCAGGTTGATTAACCTGCTCCAGTGGATGGTCATACACTCAGGAGCATATGAGCGAGATGAATTGGATTTGATTTTGTTGATTTTATTTCAAATGGGAGAGGGTTATTTTTCCTCCCAAAATGAGTATAGTATAGATACCACCATGGATAAAGTCACTCCAGAGAGAAAAATATGTATCAACACAACATGACAATTCATGTAAGTGTTATTGGCTACTTCTAGTGCTCTCTTTTCCCCCTGACATTTATTCATTTATTTACTTTTAGAGAATTTCATTTATAAGTACTATATTTACATCCTTTCCCCCCCTCCTTTCCTCCCTCTAACTCTTCCCATGTCCTTTCTACCCCTCAAAATCATGATCTCTTATTATTTAATTCTCTCTCTCTCTCTCTCTCTCTCTCTCTCTCTCTCTCTCTCTCTCTCTCTCTCTCTCTCTCTCTCACACACACACACACACACACACACACACACACACACACACAAATACAACCTGTTGGGTTTATTTAATGTTGCTCCTATATGTCCAGAGCTAGCTTCTTGGGACTGGATAATCTGTCAAGGAGATGATACTTGGAGGATACTGTTTCTCTCTCAGCAATAATTATTGCCAATGGTTCTTCATCTAGAGTTGAGATCCTTTGAGAATTCCCCTATTTATGTTGGTATGTTAATTGCTGCTATCATTTTTCAGGTATTATTTAGGCAACCTGTAGAGGAATTTTAATCTAGAAATCTTAGATCTGTGTGATCCAGGTGGAATACAGACGTGCCCTTAGTACACAACTTTAATCCCTCTGGCTGGAATCTAGACAGGACACACCTTTTAATCCTTTAGCTGTAATTTAGTACACACCTTTAATCACAAACAAAGGTGTCTAATTGAAGGAGACAAAAAGTGATTAATCAGAAAAAGATTTGACAGAATGAGCCAGAGACAGGATACACTCAACTCTCACAAGAACAGACAGCAAAGAGAGCCAATTTAAGAGCAGTGCTGAGAGTTCAAGGAGACAGTACAGTAGTTTGGGAGTATTGTACAAGTGGGTGCAGTGCAGTAGAGCTTAGTTGAGTGCAGTTGACTTCATTCAGTTGAGTTTGCAGAGTTCAGAGGCAGTGTTCTAAAGCAGAACCAATTACTGAAAAGCTGAGAGAAGCTAGTTTAAATCAGCCTACTTAGAAAGGAGTTTTGAGCCAGAACAGCTGAGTTGATCCACCTAGCCAGAATTCAGAAAGAACTAGAAAAGATGAACTTATTTAGCAGTAAGTCTCAGGGACTGAAAACATTCTAGGCCTAGGTAAGCAGGCAGAGGGTAGAAGCTGAAGCCATTAAAGTCTGGGTTTGCAGGAGTTCAGATTGTGTGGAGGCTAGAAGCTTCCAGTCCTAGGGAGAACAAAGGGAGTGAAGGAGGCCATGGGAAGCAAAAGGAAGAGGACAGAGCTGCAGTTGAGTAGAAAGGGGCAAATGGTGACTACAGAAAGCAGGTCAGTGGGCAGCCTTAGAAAATGACTGGCAATAGAAGCTCGAACAGTGAGTGGACAGCTTCACTGTTTGGAAGTGTTTATTTTCTTGAACAAAACTAGCATAGGCTCACTTTTAGGGCCGAGTGGCAGGTGGCAATCAGGCTAGTGTTTGATGAAGATGAATGGATCCAGTGTTGAGACAAAGCTTTGAAGTCATCAGAGTTTGTGTTTCATCTCTGGCCCACAATCTAAACTGATAGTAGTGCAATAATCGTTATATGCCTTGATGGTTTGTTTGTTTGTTTGTTTGTTTTTTGAGACAGAGTTTGGTTTGCTTTGGTTTGGTTTGATTAAGAACTTAATTAAAATTTATCATGTAGGAACCAAACAAACCAGACCAAACCAAACCAAAATAAACCAAACCAAAACAAACCAAAACAGAAAGATCATATTACATAGTCTATGTGAAAAATCCAGGTTGGTGTCTAAGACCCTTCAAAATCCTGATCCTCCTTGCCTATGCTTCACCATTCCTGAGATCATAGGTGTGTCCAGCCATGCCTGATGCACAAGCCCTCTTCTCAACAATGTATAGTAGTTATACTGAGACATAAACATAGATTTTAATGGTGTATACTATATTCGAGTCTGTGGGGCTTGGAAGGACATGACCCTATATTAGTTCATTGTCCAGACTTTCCATTTATTCATTTTTCTTTTATTAAAAATAGATTTTTATAGAATATATTATTTAATACAATGATTATGATTTCTCCTCTTTCAACTCCTCACAGTTCCTTACCAGCTCCCATACTGATTCATTTCTGTCTCTTGTTAGTAAACAAGATAAAACAAAAGCAAACAATTTGAAATAACATAAAACAAACAAACAGTAGAAAAAGAGTGAAAGAAAAGGCCTGAGAAACACACTGGCATTGAGTTCATTTTGCACTGGCCATCTACTGCTAGGCATGGGCTCTACCCTTCAGATTGGTTTGCCTCCCCAGTAAGACTTCCTTGGACAAAACTCAGTTTTTATGTGCAAGTGGTCATCAATTGGAGCTAGATTATAGGTTAGGGATGAGGACTTGTGTTCACTTCTCCTCTAGGTTCTAAGATTCTATCTGGGACAGACCCATACAGGCCCTGTGCATGCTGTGATGGTGTGATGGTCTCTGTGAATTCACATGTGCTTTTTTTCCTGCTGTGTTTAGAAGGCCTTGGCATCTTCCACCTACTCTGGCTCTTATACTTGTTTGGCCTCCTCTTATACATGTCTCCTGTGACCTGAAGGGAGGAATTGAATGGAGACACCTCATTTAAGGATGAGGATTTAATGGTCTCTCAGTTCCTTCACGTTGTCTGGCTGTGGATCTCTCTGTATTTGTTCCCATCTGCTTCAGGAGGAAGTTTCTTTGATACCAGAATGTCATCAGGAGTTATTTTATTGCTTTGTTCCTTGAGCAGAATAGTAATATTTGTTTTTCTGTTAGGTCCCTGAACTACCCAGGCTCAGGTTCCAGCCTACTCGAGCAGTGTCAGGCATAGGTTCCATCTCATGTAATAGGTCTTAAGTCAAATAAAATCTTTCTTGGTTACTCCCACACTCTTTGCTTCATTATTACACCAGTGTATTTTGCAGGCTGGTCATCATTGTAGATCAAAGGTATTGTAGTCAGCTTGGTGTTTGCTCTTCTCCTTTGGTAGTGTACAGAGTACCTTAAGTACCATGAATGTTATTGCACAGGAGTGAAAGCTCTAGTTAGGTATCATCTTGACTTCTGTGTGTTCAATGACTTGTGTAGGTGTTGTCTTCAGTAGTAGGGCCTTACTGTCATTTTGTTGAGAGGAACCAATAGCCTTGGAAATAATCTTGGTTGTTTAGGGGTTCCCATTGGATCACTTTTGCCAACTTAATTAGACATAAGCCTGGAAGCTTCAGTTGGTAATGAGAGATGTCCAGTTGGCATTCTCTCTTATCCCCAGGTTCTAGCCCTTACTCCCCATCCTTGCTGAGGGTTGAGAGCTATACTCTTCTGTGGAAATTAAACTTCTTAGAGAAGTGTCAGTAGTAGTTGAATTGAGAAGAGGATATGATAGGCTATATTAATATGGCAAGACTCAAATATATGTTCATGGGGGAAGAAATAAGGTTTGCCAAATATGGTTGATCTTAATGTCAATGCACCCCATCTTTCACTCACTTGGGTATGTGAGTTAGTGACTTTTCTGAATATATCAGAAAATGAAGAGATATAACTCTAATAGCCTTGGGTCTTAGATATATCTAAAATGGAGAAAATGACCTTAATTGTTTGGTCTTACAAGTTAGGTTTATTATTGCTAGCAAAACAAAAACAAGGTCCCTTCCTATCTACACATGGTACTCACATGAAGTCCTTATGGAGCTATTTCTCTTCACGCTGACAGTTTACTAGGAGACACTGGCTGAGTTCTCTAACTCAGTTCAACTTTAGTCTCATTGAGACACTGGGAAAACAGGAAGAGTGTCCTGAGGGCAAATCCCACTTCTTGGGGAATCCATCCTCTGACGATTCAGGTCCTTTAGAAGAAGAAACCCAAAGCAGAAGGCATTCTCTGCTTCTAGGAAGCTACCACTTAGGAAAGTATTTCACTAGAGTAAGCACAGAGAGACTGGTATGGTATGCAGCAAGTGGATGAGGTTACATCTTAGAAAAGCAACAGAGCTTGACACTATTGTCATGTGGTACTGATTTAGTAGGTGTGGAGGATACAAGACTAAGGGAGTCTCGAACAGTGCCTAAGGGTAGGCATTGTATGGGCAGATTTGAGTTCCTGCAAATTTACCTTGAAAAACCATTTCATGAAGGTGTAAAAGTAGACCCTAATTTGCACTGGGGGGCCCCAGAATATTGGAGATGACAGGACAATGAGCCATCTACTAATGAAGGCTATAGGTATGGAATGGTTCCAACCTAAGAGAAAAGTTATTTGTACCACAGGCTGCAGGAATGAAGGAATTGGGCCATCAAAGACTTTAAGATCCCAGTTGATTATGTTATGTGCTTCAAATGCTGGACCGAGAGCTACCTCCAGGATTTGGTGTTTGTCTTGTTTGATTGTGGTTTTTTTCTCAGATCTAATCGCATTTTAATATTTCCAGATTCTTTTTATTTTAGAATAAGAATATTTACCTCTGTGCCATTATATTTGGAAATATGTAACTTGAAATTTTATTTCATAAGAATTCATATTTAGACGCCAAGTAGCAGTGATCATGGAGACTAAAGAGGATACCCTCTAACTATACATGACTCCTAGTGGAAGGAGGGGAACAATAAATTCACCCACAAAAACTTCAACCCAGAAATTGCCTTTCTTACAAGATGTGCCGTGATAAGGATGCAGCAGAGATTGAGGAAATGTCCAGCTGATGCATGGCCCAACTTGAGACCCACCCATAGGAAACAGCCAATCCCTGGCCCTATTGATGATACTATGCTGTGCTTGAGGATGGGAGTCTAGCATGACTGTCCTGAGTGGCTCTACTCAGCATCTGATAGAAGCACATGTGAAGATACACAACCAAACATTGAATGGATCGTGGGGTGTCTTGGGGGAAGAGTGGGAGAAAGGATGGAGGACACAGAGGGGACATGTGCTCCATAGGAGGTCTGACAGAACCAACTAAGCAGGGCTCAGTGGGGCCTGTGGAGACTGGGGCTCTAACCAGCGACCATGCATGGATTGGACCTGGGCCCTTTGCATAGAAGTAGCCAATTGGGCAGCTTGGTCATAACATGAGCACCCTAGTGAGGGAAATGGGGGCTACCTCTGACATGAACTCTGCTGACTACTTTTTTGTAACTTTCCCCTGCTGGGGCTGCCTAGCTGGGTCACAGGGTAAGGGGATGCCCTCAGCCCTGTTGCAACTTTATATGCTGTGGTGGGTAAGTGGGAGGGTTCCCCTTCTCTGGGGAGTAGAGGGGGAGGGATGGGGAAACAGAGAGGGAGGGTGGGAATCGGAGAAAGAAGGAATGGTGCCATGGCCAGGATGTAACGTAAATAAAAAGAAGTTAAAATGAAAATTAAAAAAAAGAAAGAAAGAAAGAAAGAAAGAAAGAAAGTTGAGATGACAGAAGTTGGTACCAGGGTCTGAGGTATTATTGTACCAGGCCTGACTATGCTGTTTTGGGGAGGAATATAAATAAGTTTGGGACTTTGGACTAGAAGAGTGGTTGAACTCTGTAAGCAGGGCTTAAGGGGCCCTCCTAGTTGAACCTTGGAAGACAGTAGTGTGGAGAGCCATATGGACTGTGACAGCCCAGCCCAAGAGGCTTCAGAGGACAAGAATATTATAGACCATATTTGTGATATTTTGGCAAAGAATGTGACTGCTTTATGTCCTTGTCAAAAACAAAAAACAAAAAACTGCTAGAGGCTAAATTGAAGAATTTTGGATTGATGTTATTAGCAGAAGAGATTTCAAGACAAAGTAATGTTGACTTGTCATATGGGTAGTTCCTATGCAGAGCTGCAGTGAAAAGGAGCAAGCAAAGCAAAGAGAAGTACAAAATGTTAAGTTGGAGGTGAAAAGGAGAACCTACAACTCCACTGCTTGAAGAGAAAAAAGTTTAAGTGAAGGCCTGCTTGAAAATGGAATTAAGGGAGTGATACCCTCAGGGCAAAACAACACAGGAGCTAAGCTTCCAACTTGTGCAAGGCAAAGCTCATAGTGGATACTGTTTCAGAGATGAACAGTGATGGATGTGCCATCAACAAGTCAATCAAAGCTTATGAAAATGTGATTCCTGCAGAGAGAGCTAGATTTCAGTTCAAGCAAGCAGAAGAACGTGACAGGTTCAGCCACATCATTTTGGCTTTGAAGTCAAGTATATTGGAGTAAAAGAATTATGGAATCTTCCTCATGGTTATGGAAACCCATGGAGGCCAAGAATGTGGCAGAGCAGTCCCTGCTCTCTGCATGGAGACTTGGAGGGGCCATTGTGTGAAGCTGTGAATGTGACTCCTGTACTAAATTAGAGTTCCCAAGATGTTGGGGATTCCAGAGCCATGGGATACCTACCAAGGAGACATGCAAGATAGGTGTATAACCAGCCCAAGAGAGAAAAATGGGTGGAGATCCAAAGAGCTATCCAAGTCAGGACTTGGAGTTTGCCCTGCTAGGTTTCAGTTTGGCTTTGGTCCAATCTTTCCTCACCATTGGCCCCTCAAAATTTTCCTCCTCTCCTCCCATTTGGAATGGAAATATATATTCTATGCCATGGTATATTGGAAGTATATGGTTTGATTTTGATTTTATAGTTACAAGTAAGAAATTTCCTTGAATCTTAGAAGAGTCTTTGGACTTTTAAGCAGTATTGATACTGTGAAGAATTATGGGGACTTCTGAAGTTGGACTGCATTTTGCATTAAGATATGAGTACAAACCCGTGGGGCCCAGGGAGAGGATTGTGACGTTGTAAATGAGAATGTTCTCTATAGGCTCATATATTTCCATGTTTGGTCCTCCGCTGGTAGAACTGTTTAGGAAGGATTAGGAGGTGTGCCCTTGTTGGTGGAGTTGCGTCAGTGGTGTGTGTGTGTGTGTAGGGCAATAGTAGGATTTGAGGCGTCATAAAGCATGCTAGGCCTAGTCTCTGTGTCTGTGTCTCTGTCTGTGTCTGTCTTGTCTCTCCATCTGCCGCTCTCCCTCTCCCTCTCTCCCTTCCTTTCTGTCTGCCTCCTTTGCCCCCCCTCTCTGTCTCTCTCTCTGTCTCTCTGTCTCTGTCTCTCTGTCTCTCTCTTGCACATGCCTTCCATTGGTAGGTAGAGAGGTAAGCTCTGAGCTAATTGTTCCAGTGGTCTGGCTGCTAGCACACTTCCTGCACTGGTGATCATGGACTAATCCTACAAAGCTATTAGCAAACTCCTAATTAAATGCTTCTTTTTTGCGGGGAGAAGTGGCAAGTGTTATGATGGCTGGTATACATGTTATAAGCCCATATTAAGACACACAATGGTACAGAAATGGAGAAATTTGATTTCAGGACAGACTGGAGTGATGTATCCACAAACTAAGGGAAGCCAAACAATGATGGAAATACAGGATGGATTCTTTGCTAAAAACAAAGAAGAGTTTTATCCCCAGATTTGTAGGGGAACATGACACTGCTGATACCTTCATTTCAAAATTCTTGTTTCTGGAACAGTGAAGAAAATGGATTTCTGTTCTTTTTACTCAGCAAATATGATATACTTTATTAAGGCTAGGAAGCAATAGGGAGCCAGTAAAACTGGAATACAGAAAGCCTGTACACCTTAGACAGCCACGAATGCTACATTTAATATTTCAGATGTGATCTGATGCATTCTTGAAACCAAATCAAATACTTCCCACTAGACAAAATTTGTTTGTGCTTCTATTGAGAAATATGCTCATGTGTTATCAGCTTCCTAGGATTTACAGACATGTAATCATAGTTCAAAAATTATTGTCACAAATCAGTATAGATTGCCCTAACCCGCAGCGTGTGGTAGTTAACACAGGATGCCTGGAAGTTTTACTTTCCTGGTCCTTCTTTCTCACTTCACTATAGCTTGAAATTTGACCAACATTTGAAAGATAATTAGTGATAGGTTTTTAGTTGAAATAAACTACTCTGAAGGGACAGGCCTTTTTGTTTTGCTCTGTGGCTTTGGGTCCACTGTACTAATACGGGTATGTGTTTTTTTAAAATATAGCTAAATTGTTATTGTAACAATTATCTTACTAAAATTTATTTCTCCCTAGATATGTGATGGCCTTCTAAATCCTAGCACAATCTATTCATGGTTCAAAATGGTATTGCTCTATCCTCTTAGACTTCTGATCTGTCCTCTCACAACTCTACATCTTCACCCTGAAACCTTTTTCAGTTTGGGAAACAAGGATAGCTTTCAGCAAACTTCATTCACCTCATACCCTGTGTGTGCCTCTCTGTCCTGAATTCACTTAACCTTGAGTGGAACATTTTCATTCATGGATTTATGAATGTTCCCACTTCCTCTCAGGTCTCCCTTACTGAAATTCCATTGCATGTTAGTCATCTACTGTACTAAGCCTTTCATTATCTTTTCTCCATATGGCAGTGCACATACTGATGGAGGAAGAACTTCATGTGTTTTCCAGTACAATACCTTAAAAATGGAACTTGATAGTCTTTAAGAGGAACACAGCCTTCATTTGTCTGCACCTCTCACTGTATTCTGTTACTTTCATCTGTGAACTCAGACATCGTGTCCCCAAATGTGGAGGACGTTGGTGCTTCATTACAGAGAGACTAGGAGCTTCTGCTGTTAGGAGCGCTGTTCTGTACTATATACAGACCCTGTCTGCAGCCCTCTGCTCAGCTGTGTGTAGGTGTGTATACATATGGATGTAGTCTTTTTATAAGTGAGTCAGAAACAAACTGTTTGGTTATATGAAAAGCCAATTAAAGTAATAGCACAACCTCAAATTTGTGTACTTTAGAGATTGTAAGCATTTGTATACATATTTTCTTCATTAATTCTCATAATTATCCGATGAAATAATTATTGTTTACATGAGGAAACTGAGTCCCAGAGAAACTATATATAGATTTACTCATTTCATAAAGCTTGGGTGTTGTTTTCACATCATGTGAAGAAGTCCTAGTCAATATAATTCACACACGTGCTTGGTTCTCAGCATAAAGGGAAAACAATTCTAAAAATGCTGCAGGCGTTTTGATGGAACATTTTGCTACACTGCAGTGGAACTAGGAAAATATCTAGTTAGCTTTGCAAATTGCCTGGAAGCACTTTGTCCGGAAATATATTATTTGGTTTATAAAATTATCCTCACCTCTGCCCATATTCATCAGTTTTTCCCTCTCCCAGTTGTTCTCCTCATTTTCCCCCTTGTTTTTATCTCATCTGATTGAAGAGAACACACACACACACACACACACACACACACACACACACACGCACTGTTTTTATAGAGCACCTTCATGCAGAAAAATTTTATTGTTAAAAAGAAGAGACCATGTATATATACCACATTTCCATTAATTCCACCGCCAGATATTTTCAGATCCACATTACATTTATGAATCTCTTTATTTTTGTAAATCTGTGTCATGTCAGACACAGATCAGTTATTCTTATAGCTGATTTAATAAAAAAATTGAATGCATTATAATGACATTAAAATGTATTAGGACTTCGTGTGGCCTTTCATAAGATTAGAGACCAATGAGCAAACTGGCATTCAAGTTGTCAGGAATACAAGAAGCCTAGTTTCCATAAAACAGAAATAAGCTGAGTTGTCCATGGCTTTTACTTGATTAATATCTATATAGCTTTATATATGGAAACAAACTTCACTTAGTACAAGGAATAAAGTTTCTCCAAATTAAAATTTTAACTGAAACAGGAACTTCTTGGGGGAACCAAGGTTTAACAGATGCTGGTATTCACCAATCTACAGCAGTCTAGTTTCTTTTTTTTTTTTTTTTAATTTTTTATTATTAATTTATTTTTGTTACATCTCAATGTTTATCCCATCCCTTGTATCCTCCCATTATTCCCTCCCTCCCATTTTCCCCTTATTCCCCTCCCCTATGACTGTTCCTGAGGGGGATTTCCTCCCCCTGTATATGCTCATAGGGTATCAAGTCTCTTCTTGGTAACCTGCTGTCCTTCCTCTGAGTGCCACCAGGTCTCACTCTCCAGGGGACATGGTCAAATATGAGACACCAGAGTACGTGAGAAAGTCATATCCCACTCTCCACTCAAGTGTGGAGAATGTTCTGTCCATTGGCTAGATCTGGATAGGGGTTTAAAGTTTACGGCCTGTATTGTCCTTGGCTGGTGCCTTAGTTTGAGCGGGACCCCTGGGCCCAAATCTGCCTATCATAATGTTCTACTTGTAGGCTTCTAGGACCCTCTGGATCCTTCTACTTTGCTATTCTCCCATGCTTCTCTCATCTAGAGTCTCAATAGGATGTCCTCCCCTCTGTCCCAGTTTCCTGGTAAGTGAAGGCTGCATGTCGTCCTCCATGTGACTGGTGGCTGTGAGATTGAGCTCCAGGAACCCTAGTTGCAAACAGTCATTTATCCCCAAAGTAAGACTACAAACAGCCATGCTGCTCTAGTCTGCCATTTGTTTTTCACTGTGTATGTGACCCTTCTCTCTCCACCTGTTCTCACTCTTATTTGAGAATTTCATACAATATCGTTTGATCGTATTCTTTGTCATTCCCCAATTCCTCTTTGATTCCCTTTGCTATCCATGCAACCTCATATGCTTTCTCATTCTAAAAACAAAATCATAGGCAGGCGCGCGCGCGCGCGCACACACACACACACACACACACACACACACACACATGGAGACTGTTTTCTGTTGACTAAATACACCTGAATATAAAGACTGTCCTGGAATGTCATTGATATAACCAGTATCACTCCATTGAAGAAAACTGATTTTTCACTCTTGCGGGGTATCAGTTGTAAACAGCTTCTTGGCTAGAGGTGGGGTAGGACATTGTATCCACTTCTCCTCTCCTCCCCTGGGACTTTTGTCTGTCTTAAACAAACTTGTACAGGCTGTGTGTGTGTGTGTGTGTGTGCTTCCAGAGACTGTGTGTTCATAGGTGCATCAGTCCTATTGTGTCTGGAAAATTGTTTCTTTGACATTGTCCACTACCTCAGGCTCTCACATTCTTGCTGTCTTCTCTTCTGTGTAGATCTATGAGCCTTCAGGGGAGGAGTATAATAAACATCTTATTTGGGGCAGGGGACTGCAAATCTCTCCACATCGTCCAGTTGTGGGTGTCTACGTTAATTAGTATCTACTGAAAAAGCTTCTCTGATGAAGGTTAAGTGATTTCTAGGTATAGTAATATGTCTTAGGAGTCATTTCATTGCCACATTCATTAAGTGGAGAAGTTATAGCAGGTTTTCTACTAGTCTTTCTTAGATGTCAGAGGCATGCAAAACAAAACTGCTTTGAGATTTCATATTATCCCAGTCAAAATGCCCAAGGTTAAAAAAACGAATGAAACAGATGCTGGCATGGATTTGGGGAAACTGGATACATATTTTTTGCTGGTGGAGGTGCAAACTGATACATCTACTACGGAAATTATGGTGGACATTTCTCAAAAAGCTGAAAGTATATTCAGCTATCAAAAACAAGGAATTCCCAAAATTTGTGGACAAATGGATCGAACTAGAAATGATCATAATGAGTGAGTTAACCCAGAAGCAGAAAGAGTCAAATGATATACACTTATTTATATCTGGACACTAGCCCAAGGGGCATGTCCCATGAAAGTCTTCACATACCAGGAAAGTGGGACAGAGGGGAGGACATCCTATTGGGACTTTAGGTGAGAGAAGCATGGGAGAATGGGGAAATAGAAGGATCCAGAGGGTCCTAGAAACCTACAAGATGGGCAGATCTGGGCCCAGGGGTCCTGCTGAAACTATGGCACCATCCAAGGACAATACATGCAGTGAACTTTGAACCCCTACCCAGATCTAGCCAATGGACAGGACATTCTCCACAGTTGAGTGGAGAGTGGGGACTGACTTTCACATAAACTCTGGTGCCCCATATTTGACCAAGTCCCCTGGAAGCGGAGGCCTGGTGGCATTCAGAGGAAGGATAGCAGGCTACCAAGAAGAGACTTGATACCCTATGAGCATATATAGGGGAAAGAGGTCCCGCTCATTCACAGTCATAGGGGAGGGGAGTAGGGGGAAAGCGGGAGGGAGGGAGGAATGGGAGGATACAAGGGATGTGATAACAATTGAGATATAATGTGAATAGATTAATAAAATATATTTTTTTAAAAAGCTGAAAGTAGCTCTATTGCAAGATCTAACAGCAGAAATCTTGAATATATATCCAGAGCACTCTATAACTTGCCACAGATATGTTTTCTCATCAATGTTTATTGCTATTCTATTCATAATAGACAAAAATTTGAAACAGCCTAGATGGCCATCAACTGATGAATGGCTAATGAAAATGTGGTATTTAGACCATGAAATATTATTCAGCTATTAAGGAAAATGAAATGATTAAATTTACAGATACACAGTGAGATAGAAATGATCACTCTGAGTGAGACGAATCAGACCCAGAACAAAACATTAGATGCTTTCTTTCTTTTTATTTTTTTTATTTATATTTTCACTTTACACCCCAATTTCCCACCCCTCCCTCCTCTCCTTCTGTTCCTTCCCTCCCTTTTCTCTTGAGAAAAGGGGAGCCCTCCCCCAACACACACCAGCACATCAAGTCTCATCAGGACTGAGCTCATTCTTCATTTACTGAGGTCAGGCCAGGCAGCCCAGTTCAGGGGAAGTGGTAGAAAGCCGGCAACAGATTCCATGTCATAGACAGCACTTGCTCAACTTACTAGGGGATCCACAGGAATATCAAACTGCCCATTGGTTACATATGTGTAGGGAGTCTAGGTCTAGTCCACGCATGGTTTTTGTTTAGTGCTTCTGTCTCTGTAAGCCCAAATGGGTCTGGGTTAGTTGACTCTGTTGGTCTTCTTGTGACTTTCTTGTCTGCTCCAGGCCCTTCAATCCTCCACCTCCTCCATTCTGGACTCAGACTCCCTGAACTCCTCCTAATGCTTGGCTTTAAGTCTCAGCATCTGATTTGATCAGCTGCTGGGTAGGGCCTCTTAGAGGATGGTTATGCTAGGCTCCTGTCTGTAAATATAGCAGAGTATCATTAATGGTGTCAGGAGTTGTTTGTCTACCATGGAGTGGTTCCCAGGTTGGGTCAGACATCATCAGTTGCACATTCCCTCAGTCTCCACTCCATCCTTATTGCTTCATCAGCACAAATACAGAAAAGATTGGCATACTTTCTTTTATATGTAGATGTTTAGTTTTTACTTTTAGAATATCCATAGAGGTTAGGCAACTAGTAAAGGACTAAGGAGGAGTAGAGGATCATCCAAGGATGAGGAAATAGTGTAAGTGTTATAGAGAGCTACTGGGGGAATCAGAATAGGAGTATTCAATGAAGAGGGTGACTGGAGGGAGGGTTGAGCATATATCATGGCGAGAAATAACTCCTCCCTCTTTGAAAGATGATTTTTATAACACTTGTATGGGTCTCACTATGTATGACATTGTGTTGCCATTTCTTATTCCATCATGAGAGAAAAATGAAAAAAAAGTACAATGAACAAAATAAAACTATTCGAGCCTTTTTCAACTTGGCCTTGCATCTTTTTAGAGAGAGTCTATGTTCTGTAATAAGGAATAAACATGCTAAAATTCATCAATTTGTCAATTTTTTATTATTCAATCTGTTGTTTAAAATTAATATGTATGGCAGTTCATTAAATTGAGAAGACATGTGTATTTGCATATGGTGAAGAGACAAAAATTAAGATATGAAATTATGGGCAAATAATTAAGAGTTTCATAAAGCAGCCGCCTAAGACATAATGGGAGTTGGGGGAAGTGAGATGGATCACTGTGAGTCAGGTGGGAAAGGGAAGATCACAGTTACCCTGGATTGAGTGATTTCTAGTAAGATGGAGAGCTTGAAGTGAAGCAGCAAGATCTATGAGTCCTGCATAGGATGTGGACTGGGTGAGAGGGTTTGGACATCACCCTACCTGAAAAACTCAAAACCTATCAGCAGAGATTTATTTGGAAGGTTGGGTAAAAATATAAATTCATAAAATTACCAATAATATTTGGCTTACCCTGGTAAGCCAAACAAGTGAGTGAGGTGTATGTGTGTGTGTGTGTGTGTGTGTGTGTGTGTGTGTGTGTGTGAGAGAGAGAGAGAGAGAGAGAGAGAGAGAGAGAGAGAGAGAGAGAGAGAGAGAGAGAGAGAATTAAAGAAGTAGCTGATGGCATGTTCACTGATTCTTCTGGGAAGAAGAAGAAAATGGATGGAGGACAGCAACTTTACCATCATCAACAAATGTGCCTTGCCAGCTATAGAGATGAGGACCTCAAACTGGCGGTGAAACCTGCCCTCAGCAGGTACTTGCAAAGGACTCAGCATCTTAGATTCCTTGGAAATATGTTTATGAGGGCTAACTATGACTCTTTCAGCCTCAGAATTTCTGTGGTTTTCATGTTTATTGATGTAAGATTTAAAACATGGTCCAGCTTGAAAAGAGAAATGGTCTTAAATTTTGATGTCCAAAGTAGTTAGTTGTGGAGGCCCGTGGACAACTCAAAAGAGTTGGCTCTTCCCTTCCACCTTGTGAGCCTCTGGGATTTAATGTAGGTCCTCGGAGTTAGCAACAAGTACTTTTAACCAACTGAGCCATCATGTTGGCTTTTCATACTCTATTAAAATATTTGCTTAGGGCATTCTTATCATTACTATGGCATCTTTTCTCTCTACTGATACTTCTGTAAACTTTATTTCATTTAGGATACATAAATTTTGACACTCTATAATTTAAGGTTATTTTGAGTAGTTAGTAGCAATTATGTGAATAATGGGTTTTATTATGGCATTTTCACACATACATGCAAGATATTTGGATTGAACTCTATCCACATAAGCCTCACTTTTCCTCCTTCTTCTTCCTGCTTGGCTCTTTCTTATCTCTTAAATCACCTCTTTTCATTTTCAAGTCATTTTAAAAATGTTTTCCATATGAGACAAATGTGATATTTGTTCTTTTAAGGATCGTTTATATTATTTGGAATGCTGATTTCTAGTTTCACCATTTTCCAGCATAAGAAATGAATTTTTCTTAATGTCTGAATTGTATGTGTGAATATATATACATGCTATATATATTGCACTTTATGTGTGTAATATGTTATATAATGTATAATGTTATATAATGTAATGTACATTATATAATAATTTTTAATTAATTAAAAATAAAATAATATGTAAATACACACAAAATCACATTTTCTTTATCTATTCCATCTTTGACAAGCACTGAGTCTGATTCCATGACTCACCTAGTCTTAATAGGGTCTCAGTCAGGATGTTTGTGTAGGCTTCTGATAGCAGGCTGCTTGGGTGGCCTCAGGTTCACACACAGTGGTGTAGAGCTGCGTCATCAGTGATTCGATTTTGGGTTTGAGAAAGACTGATACTGATTTCCAAGGTGGCTGGTATAATTTCCATTCCTGCCCCTGGAGGTGCATCATGAAGTTATTTATTTGAGATCTTCTGGCCATGTTTTTTCCATAAATCAGTCCTTTTATTGCAGGCTAGGGATGTCTTCAACAGTTGTCTTTCAGTTCCTTTAGTTTCTGGGTGGCCGGTTTGACTGTGGCAGCATAGGGGGTATCGTAGGTCCAGACCCCACCAGCCGTTGTTTTCATGCGGGACCCATCATGCTAGGTGTCTGCAGCCTATCTCTTCATTGGGGTTTTAACGAAGAAAGAGTAAGTATACTTGGCATGCTGGTTCATTTCAAAAATTTTTAAACCACATTATCTAGAAAAGTATGACGGAATATTTACCTACAACTTCCATCTGCTTGATACCTTTCATTATGTTTTTTGTAATGAACACTGTAGAGTCATATGTAGAGGTGTAATTTGAGATGTGTCCTGACTTTAAGGCAAGCACTCCTGGCTATGAACTTTCTTGTTAGTATACCCTCAGTTAGATCTCAGTGGCTCTGGTAAGTTGTGCTTTTTTTTTATTTTTATTTTTTATTTTTTTTTTATTAATTTATTCTTGTTACATCTCAATGTTTATCCCATCCCTTGTATCCTCCCATTCCTCCCCCCCCCCATTTTCCCATTATTCCCCTCCCCTATGACTGTTCCTGAGGGGGATTACGTCCCCCTATATATTCTCATAGGGTATCAAGTCTCTTCTTGGCTACTTGCTGTCCTTCCTCTGAGTGCCACCAGGTCTCCCCCTCCAGGGGACATGGTCAAATGTGAGGCACCAGAGTATGTGAGAAAGTCGTATCACACTCTCCACTCAACTGTGGAGAATATTCTGACCATTGGCTAGATCTGGGAAGGGGTTTAAAGTTTACCTCCTGTATTGTCCTTGGCTGGTGCCTTAGTTTGAGCGGGACCCCTGGGCCCAAATCTGCCTATCATATTGTTCTACTTGTAGATTTCTAGGACCCTCTGGATCCTTTTATTTTGCTGTTCTCCCCTGCGTCTCTCATTTAGAGTCCCGATAGGATGCCTTCCCCTCTGTCCCAGCTTCCTGGTAAGTGAAGGCTTTCGTGGGACATGCCCCTTGGGCTAGTATGCAGATATAAGTGAGTATATACCATTTGATTCTTTCTGCTTCTGGGTTAACTCACTCATTATGATCATTTCTAGCTCAATCCATTTATCCACAAATTTCGGGAATTCCTTGTTTTTAATAGCTGAGTAGTATTCCATAGTGTATATGTACCACAGTTTCTTTATCCACTCTTCTACTGAGGGACACTTAGGCTGTTTCCATGTTCTGGCTATTATGAATAAGGCTGCTATGAACATGGTTGAGCAAATTTTCTTGTTGTGTGCTGGAGCATCTTCTGGGTATATTCCAAGGAGTGGAATAGCTGGGTCTTGAGGAAGCCCTATTCCCATTTTTCTGAGATAGCACCAGATAGATTTCCAAAGTGGCTGTACTAGTTTGCATTCCCACCAGCAATGAAGGAGTGTTCCTCTCTCCCCACATCCTCGCCAGCATGTGGTGTCGCTTGAAGTTTTGATCTTAGCCATTCTGATGGGTGTAAGATGGAATCTCAGAGTTGTTTTGATTTGCATTTCCCTGATGACTAAGGAGGTTGAGCATTTCTTTAAGTGTTTCTCAGCCATTTGATACTCCTCTGTTGAGAATTCTCTGTTTAGTTCCAAGCCCCATTTCTCAATTGGGTTATTCGGTTTGGTGGTGTTTAATTTCTTGAGTTCTTTATATATTTTGGATATTAGACCTTTGTCAGATGTAGGGTTGGTGAAGATTTTTTCCCAGTCTGTAGGCTGTCGCTTTGTTCTCTTGACAGTGTCTCCTGCCTTACAGAAGCTTCTCAGCCTCATGAGGTCCCATTTATTAATGGTTGACATTAAGGCCTGGGCCGTTGGTGTTCTGTTCAGGAAGTTGTCTCCTGTGCCAATATGTTCCAGGCTCTTTCCCACTTTTTCTTCTAAGTGAGTTAGTGTCTCTGGTTTTATGTTGAGGTCTTTAATCCACTTGGATTTGAGTTTTGTGCAAGGTGACAAATATGGGTCCAGTTTCATTTTTTTACACATAGACCTCCAGTTAGACCAGCACCATTTGTTGAAGATGCCATCCTTTTTCCATTGAATGGATTTGGCTTCTTTGTCAAAAATCAAGTGACCATATGTGTGTGGATTCATATCTGGGTCTTCGATTCGATTCCACTGATCAACCAGCCTGTTGCTGTGCCAGTACCATGCTGTTTTAAGTACTATTGCTTTATAGTACAGTTTGAGATCAGGTATGGAGATTCCTCCGGAGCATCTTTTATTGTACAAGATTGTTTTAGCTATTCTGGGTTTTTTGTTTTTCCATATGAAGTTCAGAATTGAACTTTCAATGTCTTTAAAAAATTGTGTAGGTATTTTGATAGGGATTGCATTGAATCTGTAGATTGCTTTTGGTAGGATGGCCATTTTTACTATGTTAATTCTCCCGATCCATGAGCAAGGAAGATCACGCCATCTTCTCAGGTCATCTTCAATCTCTTTCTTCAGAGTTTTGAAATTTTTTTCATACAAGTCCTTCACTTGCTTAGTTAGGGTAACTCCTAGATATTTTATATTGCTTGTGGCTAGTGTGAAGGGTGTGGTTTTCCTAATTTCTTCCTCTGTAAGCTTGTCATTTGTGTATAGGAAGGCTACAGACTTTTTTGAGTTAATTTTGTATCCAGCCAATTTGCTGAAGGTGTTTATCAGCTTTAGGAGTTCTCTGGTGGAGTTTTGAGGATCACTTATGTACACTATCATATCATCTGCAAAGAGGGATAATTTGACTTCCTCCTTTCCCATTTGGATACCCTTGATCTCCTTTTGTTGTCTTATTGCTCTGGCTAGAACTTCGAGTACTATATTGAAGAGATATGGAGAGAGTGGGCAGCCTTGCCTTGTTCCCGATTTGAGAGGAATTTCCTTGAGTATCTCACCATTTACTTTGATTTTGGCTATTGGCTTGCTGTATATAGCCTTTATTATGTTGAGGAAAGTGCCTTGTATCCCCGACCTCTCTAAAACTTTAAACATGAATGGGTGTTGAATTTTATCAAATGCTTTCTCTGCATCCAAGGAGATGATCATGTGGTTTTTTATTTTCAGTTTGTTTATATGATGGATTACATTGATGGATTTCCGTATATTAAACCATCCCTGCATGCCTGGAATGAAGCCTACTTGGTCATGATGAATGATATCTTTGATGTGCTCCTGTATTCGTTTTGCAAGTATTTTATTTAGTATTTTTGCATCTATGTTCATAAGAGAAATTGGTCTGAAATTCTCTTTCTTTGTTGAGTCTTTGTGAGGTTTAGGTATCAATGAGACTATGGCCTCATAGAATGAAGTTGGTAATTTTCCATCCATTTCTATCTTTTGGAGTAGCTTGAAGAGTATCGGTATTAGCTCGCCCTTAAAGGTCTGGTAGAATTCTGCACTGAAACCATCTGGCCCTGGGCTTTTTTTGGTTGGGAGACCATCGATGATTGCTTCTATTTCTGTAGGGGAAATGGGACTATTTAACTTGTTTATCTGTTCTTCACTCAACTTTGGCAAGTGAACTTGATCAAGAAAATCGTCCATTTCCCTTAGATTTTCAAATTTTGTGGCGTATATGCCTTCAAAGTAGGATCTTATGATTCTTTGAATTTCTTCAGTGTCTGTTGTTATGTCTCCCTTTTCATTTCTGATTTTGTTCATTTCAATACTGTCTCTCTGCCTTTTAGTTAGTTTGGCTAATGGTCTGTCTATCTTGTTGATTTTCTCAAAGAACCAGCTTTTGGTTTTGTTGATTCTTTGGACTGTTTTCTTAGTTTCTAATTTGTTAATTTCAGCCCTGAGTTTGATAATTTCCAGGCGTCTACTCCTCTTGGGTGTTTCTGCTTCTTTTTTTTCTAGGGCTTCCAGTTGTGTTGTTAAGATGCTTATGTGCGATGTTTCCAATTTCTTTTTAAAGGCACTTAGTGCTATGAATTTTCCTCTTAGCACTGCTTTCAATGTATCCCACAAATTTGGGTATGTTGTTTCTTCATTTTCATTGAATTTCAGAAACTCCTTGATTTCTTTCTTTATTTCTTCCCTGACCCAGGTGTCATTTAGCAGAGAGTTGTTTAGTTTCCACAAACGTGTAGGCTTTTTGTTATTTCTGTTGTTGTTGAATTGCAGCCTAAGAGCATGGTGATCTGATAGGATACAAGGTATTATTTCAATCCTCTTGTATCTGTTGAGGCTTGCTTTGTGACCTACGATGTGATCAATTTTGGAGAAGGTTCCATGGGGTGCAGAGAAGAAGGTGTATTCTTTCTTGTTTGGGTGAAAGGTTCTATAGATATCTGTTAGATCCATTTGACCCATGGCATTGGTTAATGATGTTATTTCTCGGCTTAGTTTCTGTTTCAATGACTTATCCTTCAGTGAGAGTGGGGTGTTGAAGTCTCCCACTATTATTGTGTGGGGATCGATGTGTGGTTTAAGCTTTTTTAGGAGATCTTTTACATATGTGGGTGCCCTTGTATTGGGAGCATAGATGTTCAGAATTGTGATGTCATCTTGGTTGACTTTACCTTTGATGAGTATGAAGTGTCCTTCCTCATCCCTTTTGATTAATTTTGGTTGAAAGTCTATTTTGTTCGATACTAAAATGGCTACACCTGCTTGCTTCTTGTGACCATTTGCTTGGAATATTTTTTTCCAACCTTTTACCCTGAGGTAATGCCTTTCATTATGGGTGAGATGTGTTTCTTGGATGCAGAAGAATGTTGGGTCTTGTTTATGTACCCATTCGGTTAGTCTGTGTCTTTTTATTGGAGAATTGAGGCCATTGATGTTGAGAGATATTAATGACCAGTGACTGTTAAGAGTCTTAATTTTGATGTTGTTTCCAGTCGAGCGTTTGTGTAGTTGTGTTTTTGCCATGGGATAGTTATCTATTTCCTGGGTAGTTTTGGTTGTAGCTTGACCCTTTGGGATGGAGTTTTCCTTCTAGTACCTTCTGTAAAGCTGGGTTTGTGGATAGGTACTGTTTGAATTTGTTTTTGTCATGGAATATTTTGTTTTCTCCATCAATGGTTATTGATAATTTTGCTGGGTAAAGTAGTCTGGCCTGGCATCTGTGTTCTCTTAGGGTTTGCAGGATCTCTGTCCAGGCCCTTCTGGCTTTTATGGTCTCTGCTGAGAAGTCAGGTGTAATTCTGATAGGTTTACCATTAAATGTTATTTGGCCCTTTTCCCTTGCAGCTTTTAATATTTTTTCTTTGTTCTGCATGTTTTGTGTTTTGATTATTATGTGGCGGGCAGTTTTTCTTTTCTGGTCAATTCTATTTGGTGTTCTGTAGGCCTCTTGTATGTTTATAGGCATCTCTTTCTTTAGATTGGGGAAATTTTCTTCTATGATTTTGTTGAGAATAGTTTCTGGGCCCTGGAGTCTGATGTCTTCTCTTTCTTCAATGCCTATTATCCGCAAATTTCTTCTTTTCATGGTGTCCTTAATTTCTTGGATGTTTTGTGTCAGGAGTTTTCCAGATTTGGCATTTTCTTTAATGGTTGATTCAATATCTGTGATTGTATCTTCTAGCCCTGAGATTCGTTCTTCCATCTCTTGGATTCTGTTAGAAAAGCTCACCTCTGTGTTGCTCGCCTTCTTCTCTGAGGTCTCACGTTCTCGTTTTTCTTCTGTCTGTGTGTTTATCATTGAATCCATTTTCATTTTCAGATCTTGAACTGATTTTTTGATTTCTTTCATCTGATTTTTTGTATATTCCTGAGTTTCTTCCATTGCTTCTTTATAGGTCTTCAGAGCTTGAACCGTTTTAGTTATTTCTTTCATCTGGTTGTTTGCATTTTCCTGCAATTTTTCCAGTTCCACTCTATGTGCTTCTTTTATGTCTCTCACCTGTTTGTCTGCGTCTTCCTGCATTTGATTACGAATTTTATTTGTTTCCTCCATTATCATCCTCATTACTAAGGATTTGAGGTCATTTTCTTGTATTTCCGTTGTATTTGAGTTCTCTGGGTGGTTTTCTTTGGGATAGCTGGAAACTGGAGACGCCATGTTGTTTTGGGGTTTTTTGCGTATGCTTTTTCGTTGTCCTTTAGACATCTTGCCGTCTTTGTTTTTGTTGGGTAGCTTCCAGAGTTGAATGGAGGGTGTCTGACGATAGATTCACTTGTTTTCTTACGATTTCCCTAGGCTGCGAGCTCAAAGCTTCACTGGTGTGTATGTTAGGAGGTTAGCCCTGTTGTTCTGGTCTCTCACAGCCAGTGATCCTCAGTCCCTCTCTGCTGTGGATCCTGCAATTGTTCTGGGACTCTGAATGAGCGTTGGGTCAGGCCAAGGTATCCACAGCCTTCTGTGTTCCCTGCCAAGTCCAGCCAGGAGCACTGGGACCGAACCACGGGCAGAACTCAGCTAGATTCTCAGGGCCAGAACCGTCTGCCAAGCTCAGCTAGGGATTTTGGGCCCAAAATGCACACAGGGCCCAGCCAGAATTTTTGGGCTGGGACTACGCACCAAGCTCCACTAGGGCCTTTTGGCCCAAAGTGCGTGCTGTGGTCAGTTATTGACTCAGGGCCTGAACTGACCACCAATCTCAGCCAGGAATTCTGGATTCAAACTGTACACTGTGTCCAACCAGAGTCTTAGAGCTGGTGGAACCGAGAGCTCTGTCCAGCCTGTGCCACAGCAGGAGAACTGCGGCTGCTCTGAGTTAGCGCCAGTGGTGGAACAAGTGCTCCGCCCGCACTGTGTCCCCGCAGGGGAGCTGCCGCTGAGCTGAGGTGGTGCCTAGGATGGAACCGAGCACGTCACCAAGCCTGCGCCACAGCAGGAGAACTGCGGCTGCTCTGAGTTAGCACCAGTGGTGGAACAAGTGCTCCGCCCGGACTGAGTCACCGCAGGGGAGCTGCCGCTGAGCTGAGGTGGTGCCTAGGATGGAACCTAGCACGTCACCAAGCCTGCGCCACAGCAGGAGAACTGCGGTTGCTCTGAGTTAGCGCCAGTGGTGGGACAAGTGCTCTGCCCGGACTGTGTCCCCGCAGGGGAGCTGCCGCTGAGCTGAGGTGGTGCCTAGGATGAAACCGAGCACGTCACCAAGCCTGCGCCACAGCAGGAGAACTGCGGCTGCTCTGAGTTAGCGCCAGTGGTGGAACAAGTGCTCCGCCCGGACTGTGTCACCGCAGGGGAGCTGCCGCTGAGCTGAGGTGGTGCCTAGGATGGAACCGAGCACGTCACCAAGCCTGCGCCACAGCAGGAGAACTGCGGCTACTCTGAGTTAGCGCCAGTGGTGGAACAAGTGCTCCGCCCGCACTGTGTCCCCGCAGGGGAGCTGCCGCTGAGCTGAGGTGGTGCCTAGGATGAAACCGAGCACGTCACCAAGCCTGCGCCACAGCAGGAGAACTGCGGCTGCTCTGAGTTAGCACCAGTGGTGGAACAAGTGCTCCGCCCGGACTGAGTCACCGCAGGGGAGCTGCCGCTGAGCTGAGGTGGTGCCTAGGATGGAACCTAGCACGTCACCAAGCCTGCGCCACAGCAGGAGAACTGCGGCTGCTCTGAGTTAGCGCCAGTGGTGGAACAAGTGCTCCGCCCGGACTGAGTCACCGCAGGGGAGCTGCCGCTGAGCTGAGGTGGTGCCTAGGATGGAACCGAGCACGTCACCAAGCCTGCGCCACAGCAGGAGAACTGCGGCTGCTCTGAGTTAGCGCCAGTGGTGGGACAAGTGCTCCGCCCGGACTGAGTCACCGCAGGGGAGCTGCCGCTGAGCTGAGGTGGTGCCTAGGATGGAACCGAGCACGTCACCAAGCCTGCGCCACAGCAGGAGAACTGCGGCTGCTCTGAGTTAGCTCCTGTGGTGAAACCAAGTGCTCCGCCCGGACTGTGTCACCGCAGGGGAGCTGCCGCTGAGCTGAGGTGGTGCCTAGGATGGAACCGAGCACGTCACCAAGCCTGCGCCACAGCAGGAGAACTGCGGCTGCTCTGAGTTAGCGCCTGTGGTGAAACCAAGTGCTCCGCCCAGACTGTGTCACCGCAGGGGAGCTGCCGCTGAGCTGAGGTAGTGCCTAGTGTGGAGCAGCGTGCTCAACTAAGCCTGCGCCACAGCAGGGGAGCTATGGCCACGCTGAGTTAGTGCCTCAGGCAGAATTGTTTGCTGGGCCGGGCCAATACCCGGGACTCTGGGGCCGAACTGTCCGCCGAGTCCAATCTGGGTCCAAAGGCTCCACGCGACCCAAATCCTGCCCCGAGTCCCCTCTCCCGCAGCAATTCCCACCAGCCACCACACCAATCGCCTCCACCGGAAGGCTATGAGCTGCAAACCTCAGCCGCCGCTGCTGGTGCCGCTGGTGCTGCCGCCTCTGCCACTGCCGCTCCGATCAGAGAAAAACCACGCTCCTCCCGTGTGCAGGGGCACGCAGGTCCTCCGCACCCTGGTCCCTCCGAACCGTGGAGCACTCCTGCTGCCGTGATGTTCGGACCTCGGTGTTCCTGGCTCAGAAATCTGTGCAATTCCCTGAATTGTTCACTGGAGCCTCCAAACGCGGTCCACACTGCTCGCCGCCATCTTGGATCCTCGTAAGTTGTGCTTTAATCTTTATTTGATTCTTAGAACATTTTTCTCATGTTGACAATGACACACCGTTCCATCAGGTGTGCCTTCTTCAGTCTTTCAGCACCTTTATAATGTCTCTGCTTTCTTTCCAGTGATTTCCAGTTTTGTTACACTGTAACTTGATAACATAAAGACATTATGGCAAGTATTTTAATGTTTAAGATTTGGTCTGAGACCTACAAAATGATCTGTTTAGAGTGCTTGCTCTGTAGACAAGAGTGTATATTTCAGAGCTGTTATAGGAAATGTTTTTATCAAAGTTCTTTAAGCTCATCTGATTTATGGTCTAGTTTAATCTCTGAATTCTTTGCTGAATTTTAGTTTGGATTGCCTATCTAAAGATGAGAATGGGTATAGATGTCACCAATTGTTCTCATATTAGAAATAATTGGGCTCTTTATGTGCGTATTTGTGTGTTTTATGAGTTGGGAGCACCAATGCTCTGTTCATAGTTAGTTACAGTTGTCAAATTGATCAGATCAAAACACTACTAAAATACAGTAGATATAGAAAACAAGTTGAATTAGAAAAGGAAGGAAAGAACAGGAAAAAGAAAAAAACTCAAAAAACAAAGATGCCTCAAAAAAAGATGCATACACAAAACTTATTGTTGTGGTAATGGCTCTAAAAACAAAAAAGGAGTTTTTTTAAAATTATGTTTCTTTTTTGACATATACATTTATATTATTACACATGAATAAAACAAAGTACATACAGAAGGAATAACCATGAGACAATAATGAGTTATATAAATGTTACATTCATAGTGATTTGGCTATTTGTATTTGTCAAACTTGAAGTAAACATCTTTCCTATCTTCTTGGCTCTAAATTTCTGAATGAAAATCAATATCTATCATATTTCACCACTAATTTAAATCATCTATCTTGATCTAAGCATATCTTATCCCATAACCAACTAATCTCAATTGAAAGACTAAACAATCTGGTCTTCAGCTCCATCAAAGACTTGAGAAGGAATAAAACTTAAATACCTGAGTGAACCAGAAGCACAGGTTAGCAGCTTCCAAAATGAAAAAAAATGACTGAGACAGTTTACTGCCTGAACAGTCACCCAACACTCTGTATAACGTTGGAGCATCATCTTTGGTATGTGAAAATGTTACAAAAGCATAGTAAAAAGGAAAAAGAGAAAATATAAGGCAAACAATTATAAAACAAACAAGGGGGAAAACTGTTGGTGCACCTTGGAAGCTGGAGACTGCCAGGTGTGTACAGGGGAGTAGGGAGTTGAGCTTGTGGATTCCTGCTCTCCTCACTCTCCTAGCTTTCTTTGTGCACAAAGGAGCATTTTGGTTTTTTGGTTTGGGCCACATTTAGCCCTGCTGTTCATTGCCAGGTGGATTCACTCATCCTCCCATGACTCTCCGGTTGCTAATATTCAGCTGGAGAGGGTCTGCCAAGTGCATCGAAGGGGTTTGTGTTGGGGAGGGGGAGCAAACATGGCACTGAGAAGCAAACAGGCCTATCTTTGTGTGTTCCATACCCGCTAAGCACTAATCGCTCGGCTAGAAAGAGGTGACATACCACTGCACCTCTGAGACCTTGGACTCTGGCAGTGAGCCTCATGACAGGTTAATGGCTTCAGAGGTTATACATCAAGTGACCTTAAGCTCCATATTCTGAGGGACTGGTTTTCTCACAGAGACTGGTGGCATTGCCAGTCCATATGTGTTCCATTGTCTGAGTTAAGCCTCCTGCCACCTGTCCTTTATAGCCTGTCCGGCTCTCTTGTCATCGACAACTCATCTCTCTGGGCTGTCTCCCACACTGGGCCTGCAGCAGGTTGAATTTGGGATTCCTGGCTTAAAACTCTTCTCTGTTCCCTTGCTTCAAGGGTATCTCATGTTTTCAACAGTAAATTTCCTCTCAGTATGGTGCCTGGCCATAGCACCCCCTCCGCCCCAGATCTATAGGAACCGCTTTCCACTGCTCACTCATGCCACTGGAGAAGTCAGTATCTCAGTAACACTTGCAATGAAGTGTGAGTCATTGTGACACCTGTGTGCTTGTCCTGTGGGGAGGACCTTCAGTCTCTTTCATCAGTACTCTCTGGCTGTCCTTTAGTGTGAGCTGTTTCCCCCACCCGGCCAGGGAACTATGTGGCTGGAGCTATTTGCTTTGACTTTTCACAGCTTTCCCTGCTGTTTCTCTGAGTTGCCTGACATCTGTCACTCCTCTCATCATTTTCTGTGGCTTCTATCTGCAATAAAGGCTATTTATTTTTTTACTCTTGACACTTCTCTTTTATCAGGTATTCTGTAGGCAGTGCCTCAAATGCTGTCTTACTAAGGAGTTTTAACACTACTCCTTAAAGAGAGTGTTTTTCACCATTGTAGATTTTGGTATTTTTGTCAGAAATTGGTTAATGTAATTGTGTGGGTTTATTTCTGGGTCATCTATTGTATTTCCTTGCTTTCTATGTTTTGTGCCAGGACCATGCTGTTTCCCATCCCCCACCCCACTCCATTGGTTCTCTAGTAAAAAACTGAAATCAGCTATTGTAACATTTTTTTTCTTAGAGAATTACTTTGGGTGTTTGAGATCTTTGGAGAATCTTATGAATTCCCAGAGTTTTTTCCAAGCTCCTTGAAGAATGTCATTAGAGTTTTTATGTCACTCTGTAGATTTCTTTCAGCAATATGGAATATGGTCATTTTCATAGTATTAATTCTTCTTACCCATGAACATAAGAGTTTTTCTGTTGCTAGAGTGTTCTTCAGTTTCTTCCGTGTTTTATCATGTTCATTTTAAAAGTTCTTCCCACCTAAGAATTATTTCTAGTTCTCTCAAAATCTTGTGCTACATAAAAACATGTCATTATAACTGCAACATTGAGGAAGAGAGTGGCTACAGTGGCTTTGGTGATGTAGCTGTCCTTGAGTCATTTCTACTTCTGTAAGTAGCCCCTCACCCATATTCCTGTAATTAACCTCAATAAAACTTATTGGACTTGTGTCACAGGCTCCATATCTGGTGTGAATAGATGTGTGTATTTTATGTAACCAGGAAAAGTCTTGTCACACAGCACTGGGCACCTGAAATTTGGAAAGGAAGTTCAGATCATGCAGAACTAACCTCTGATCCTCATGTTGAAAAAATTGTAGTGTTTCTAGTTAAACATTAGTTCCAGGACTTGATGATGGTTTTGCCTTTGTGTGATCATGGAGTTCATGGGTGTGTGTGCGAGTGTATGTGTGTGTGCGTGTATGCATGCATGTGCATGTGTAGGGGGGGTGTACATGTTTAAGAATCTGATGTGGGGATGATTTCCCACACAACCTGATTAAGACCCAAGATTTCTTAGGATGGCAAATCCAGAAAGAAATGCAAAGTCTGGATTTTGTTTTGATTTTGGCTGGAAAGAAGTGACTTTGGAAAAAAAACAAACCTTGTATTTGGATTCATGATGCTACTACTTCATTAACGTGTTATGTAGTTAAGAATATTATCAAGGGGCCATGCTTAGGCCCTCAGCAACCATTTGTCAGAAATCACTGAGACAATACCGTGGGCCAAGACCAGACATCACCGGCAGGAAACACACAAGTAGGTGGTAGAGTGAGGTGAGAGAAAAAAGTGTGCAAACAGGTGCTGTAGAGATTGACGGCTAAGAGAAGTCATGAGCTTTGTGAGCTATAAAGAGAGGTGGAACTGGAGATGCTATGGTAGTGGGGAATAGCCTGATATGAATTACCTACACTGCAAACGGGGGCCATGTGGACGTCACTGTTGAAGGCCATGTCTGGGCCCATGTCTAAGTCAATGGTCCATCTTACCACCGAAGTCCAGGCCAACAGCCCTGGTCTGGATTGCTTTCTGGGGCCATGGACATGTCAGAAAGCTAAGCAGAGCTGCCTCTGCCCCTCACGTGAGCAGTGTGAGAGACCTGACCCCCAGCTCCAGCAGCCCACCAGCTGCAGCACTTGGGAGAGCTGCCTCACACCTCTCCACATTGAGGCAACATTGCAGAGCTGGCCCTGGTGGAGGGCATGAGTGCAGGAGAGCTGCTCCGTCTCCTCACCAGCAGTGTCCCTGGGAAGTGTGAAAGAGCTGGCCATGATGGTGTGCATGAGGGAGAGCCAGTCCTGCCCCTTGGGACTGCCACAGACAGGAGTGCTTTGCCCTGCCCTTGTTTGGGCAAATGGGAAGAGCTGTCCCTAGTGGCATAACAGACCAACTCAGCTGCTACCACCCAGATTCAGATCCAGGACTTTGAGTTAGTCATCCACACCATCTACCTCATCTATGAACGGCTAGAATCTGTGAAGGTGCCAGTTCCGAAGAACTAAAGCTTCAGGGTCTCCAACAGAATATCCAAAAGGAGTCCTGGTGGTGATCCAGTACTGGCAGTATGGCGGAAGGCAGAGAGAGGCCTTGAACCAGACCAATGACTCACTGGAATGACTATCTCCAAGTGGAGCTCTTTGGACGAAAGTGTATATTGTGTCACACACCATGACACACTGCCACTTCCACTCGAGATTTTTGTTTGTTTTGGTTTGTTTTCTTTTGGGGGGGGGAGGTTCAAAGGTTGGAGGGCCGATATGGAGGGACAGGGAGAGGAGTGAGATTGGAGGGTTTGATGTGAAATTCACGAAGAGTTCACAAAAATATGTTAAAAAGTAATATTATTAAAACATATAAAAAGGTAAATTTTAGTATGACATTTTTTATCTGGTGAGTATGAAATTTTACATTGACAAATAAATCAAGCTGTTCAGGTTAACTTGAAAAGAAGATAACACAAACACAATATATTTATGTAAGAGAAAGGCAGGTTAAGAGTCAAATTTTACAAAACAAAATTTTCCTGGGTGACGTAGAGATGGCTCAGTCGTTAAGGGACCTGCTTGCTCCTCCAAGGAACCTGGATTTAATTTCCTGCACCTACATGGTGTCTCACAGTCATCTCTAACTACAGCTCTAGGGGACTCTCTCTACGGTCCTTCATGGGAACCTATACATATGTGGCATACACTCATGAACAGATACATGCACCCATATCAATAAAAACCTTAAAAATAAACAATCAACATTATGTTAAGAGATCCTTTCTAGAATCCTTTACTATTGTTTTAAAACTTAAATCATCCTATATGTGGCTAAGATGCATACTCAATGAACTTGAATGCTACTTAAATGAATTTTCCTATTTTTAGAATCTAATTTAAAAAAAGATTTATGTATGTATTTATATGTAGAATGTATGTATATGACTGCTTTATTTACATGTACACCTGCATGCCTGGAGAGGGCATCAAATCCCAGTGTAGATGGTTGTGAGCCATCATGCGGTGCTGGGAATTGAACTCAGGACCTCTGGAAGAACAGACAGTGCTCTAAACCACTGCTCAAGTATTACTCTTTACTGAGACTTAGACATGACCCTCAAGATCTCTTTGTCCATGCAAGTCTGCTTGCCAACCTACTACTAATACCCAGGAAGTCACTGTAAAGTTAACTTCTTCAAAGCATCTTACTTTCTACGTGGTGGCACCGATGTGACAACGTGCCTTGCTCTATCAGTATCACTGTCTGTTTAAGAAAACAGGTAAATATCAATGTTTTACACTTCACTAAATATTTTACTACAAGCATGATCATTCCCCATCTCTCAATTTAAAAAAATCTTTACATATGATTTGTAAGAACATTTTCTTCAGAGAAAAGCAGATGGTAAGAGCAAACATTGCCATCAGTTTCCCACTTCTATGTCTGTCACGAATCTTCCCTCAAATGTAGCTATTAGTTTTTCCTCAGTTCTCCCTTGAAAAAAAAAAAAACCCTAGCACTATGTGTTCTGTGTAATTACATATTAAAGAATAACATTAAGGCATATTTGTTTTTATGAAATCATCACCTACACACTGCCTGTAATTATCATATATGAGTAATATTCTCAGAACTGTTATATATAGTTTTACTAGCTGGGTAGTCCCTCTTGGCAGCATTTAAGTTAATTTACCTCATCAATATATAAATAGAGATTTTGATGTTTTTCAGATTATTTTAAGAAAAATATATACCTTAGATTAAAGGAAACTGTCTTTTCCTGGCACATTGGAGAAGGAACAGATACACTTCAAATGTTGTTAAAGACTGGTAAACCTCTGTCAGTGCTAAGCTTTTTTTAGAAACATCCACTTCAATGCTATCTTTAAGGCATTGGGGGCCAGGTGTGCTCACTTTTTAATAGAAAGTTATTAGGCATGTCTGTGGTACTTTCAGTGCCTTGGGATAAAGTCCAGGAGCCAAGTGGCCGGCTAGCCTGTTGCCATACTGGCTGTGGTCATTTGGTCCTTGTAAACAGTCCGAGAAGGTCCGTGAAGACCATAGCATCCATAACTACTTGCTACCAAAGCATGACTCTAGCTTCTAAATGCAGTGTTTCTGCCATGACTGCCTTGAAAGTTTCTTTTAAAAAAAGGGGGCGGGGGGCGGGAAGGACTCTGTATAATGTTTTGCTTGGAGCAGAGGGGAACATGTCTCCTGGGAGGACAACCGAAGGCCTGATACTGGCCCAAAGACAGTCACTCGTTTTAGGAGGAATAGTATGTTTGCTATGAGCACAGCTTTGCATTTGCATAAGGAACTGTTGCCATGATTGGTTCAAACACAGTCTTTACATGCATGAGATCCTTCATGATTGGTGCAAATTCCCTTGCTATACTCCCTTTTCAGACCTATTAAGAGGGTACTTGGCTCACTGTTTGAGCTTTCAGGAGAGTAGTTTTCTGGAATCAAAACATTAGGCCGCCTAACAGGCTTTTTCTTTGGTTTTCTTGCGTCCCTTTGATCTATAGTGTAGGTGGAGCAGGCTGAGCTGGCAGCACAAAGAAAGGAGACAATAGCAAAGGCAGCAACAGCGGTGGCAGCATCGCGACATCAGCAGTGAGTTAATAAGTCGGCTGAAAAGTTTCAAAGAGCAGCTGATAGACACATGGCGGAGAATAAAGGGGATGGATACAAGCTGATGATGAAAACCTGAAGACCCTATATATAAAAGCTTCCAGAGAGCTGATAAGCCTTGGACACCAATGGTTTCTGATACCTGAGGCATGAAAACTGTAACACTAGCCACAGTCAAAATCTGAGAAACTGTTGTATACCCATTTCTTCACTCATTGTGGTTTTTTGATTGAGAATGTCTCCCAAAGCTCAGGCATTTGAGCACTTGGTCCTCATTTGGTGGGGCTGCTTGGGTAAGTTTGGAAGATATGACCTTGTTGAAGGAAGTACGTAAAGTAGGGATGGATTTTTGAGGTTTCAAAGGTATATACCATTCCCAGTTTGCTTTCTGATTTTGAGGTGCTGTTAGGCTCTACCTGATCTGCTGAAGAAAGACCCCAAGGCAGTATGGAAAAACAGTGTGTTTATTCTAGCATGCTAGGATGGCCTCTCTCCTCTAGAGGGTGACCCTGAAATGAGCACACAAGATCAATTTATAGATAGTTAGAGGGATTTGTGACAAGCTTTAATTGATTGGTCAGAACTGAGTCAGAGTGTATGAGGGGATTCAGGATTGGCTGTTTGTTTGGTTACTGGGGACTTCTTGAGTCACTGAGGTTTTGCCTCTTACTCAGGATTTGGCCTTTAATTTGATAGGATGGGGCCAGTGGTGCTCTTTACCAAAGCCATGAAGTAATAAAACATGGTATCTAGTCATTTTGTTCTATAAGCTGATTAGCTGTCCATGAGCTACCCATGAGCTGTCCATAACTTGTGGTTTTTCCAGAAATTGTTAGGAACTTGGCCTACTTAGGCAGAGTGAAAAACCTGAAGCCTGTCATGGAGTTGGTCTAATCAAGCAAACTGGGGTCTTTGAGGTGTTTGGGGTCCTTGGGGGAGGGTCCCTTCAGTGTGAGAGCTCAGATGATCCCTTGGCCATATTGGCTGTTTGCTACCATCGTTTGTCAGCAAGACAGATAATGCTCCCTCTGAAACCTAAAGCCCAAATAACCTTTCTCAAAAAAAATTGAAGCTGCTTTGCTCAAAATGTTTCATCATAGCAATAAAAAATAGAGACTACACCCATTTCCTGTGAGTAACCCCAGTAAAACTTATTGATTCTCCAAGTTGGATTTTGGTCGTATTTTTACTTTGATCTGTCATTTCTTCCCTCTCTGGAGTGGGCTGATGTTTGTTTGTGTCTCCTCAAGAATATTGTTGCAGAATAGTGCCTCACTTTCTTGACCTCCATAATAGATTGCAAGACTTCTCACATTGGTGTTAACTGTCCCAGAGCTAGAGGCCTAGACACGCTGTACAATAGAGCATGTTACAGGCTCCTGCTTGCAGTTATAGCTGTTGTTGCTCACTGCTGCCTCCAGTGGACTGATACAGAACTGCCAGCCACTTGCACTGAAAGAGCTTCTTCCCACCCCTTTATCATTCCTGTCTATGTCAAAAGCAAAGATAACACAGTCACCAGATCACAGAGAGTTTTCTGTTCTTATTATTGATGAGGATGTACAAATTGACATAGGGGTTTCTATGATTAAAATGGAAAACATATTAAAAGACAATACTTAAACTATTGACTTCATCCCAAAATTACTATAAATAAGGAAGATTTAAGACATAATTGAACAAACAACTTGTCAAAATCAAAAGTCAATATCTGTAACAAGCAAAGAGGCCCTCAACTCAAGCCTGGTGAGCTGGCAAACAGAGTTTGTTTTTAAGCTAATTGACTCTTAGAAATTTTAAGTTTCTTACTCTGTTTTTCATGGGTAATTTTCTACATGTCAACAACACACAAAACCGAACACACACAGAACACACAAACAACACACAAAACAAAAACAAAAACCGAAGAAACAAACAAACAAACAAAAAAACCCTCAAAGAACTAAGACAATAAGGCCTCAGTATGTACAGCGAGAGTTTCTCTCCCTCCATCCTCTGCTTCCCTATTGGCTGACCTCACCCAGCTCTGTAACTTATGCTGTGTTAATGGAGAAACACCCTCCAAGAGGCTCTGTTATTCTCTGACTGAGAACTGAGTCTTCACTAGTTCTCAGAATCCTTCTTTCTAAGCACTCTGATGAGGCTCTGCGTTTCAAACTAATGTCGCCATACCAACAAAAAGGAAAATGTTAACCAAATCGTATTTCCAATCTTTGTGTAAAGAGTACATGTAAAGCTTTTACTTTGTGTGGTTCAAGAGAAGTTAAAAAAAAACCCACAAACAAACCTTTCATAGATTCAGTGGCTATAAGAGACACTATGAACAAGACTAGTTTATTTAGGAAATAGGGTAGGGTTTCTTGAAGGGAAGAGAGGAAATAAGAGGCATGTTACCAAAAAAAGTTTATCTGGGTAATGAAAAAAACATTCTCAGTCTTCTAAAAATGTTCTGATCACCATTAGAATTACATTCTCAGCTTGAGAGAGCCTGAGACCAATACCAGATGACCTGCGGGGGCATGAACACACACTAACTGAAATCTCACGTGGAGAAGTGCTCAGCTCAAAGGCACACCAACAGACTAGGATCTTGCAATAATTGCACGCAATAAAATTTATGAAATACAGAACAAATAATGTGTTGGTATCACATTTCAGACTCACACTGGCCACATTGTAAAGACCAATAGGAAAGGTACATTATATTGGGTGATGGACCAAAGGAATTATTTCTTGGTCTTTATTTGATTTTTGTATCCTCCAACTCTGTTAGCACTGAACAATGTTGCCTTAGCAACTGAAGAAAAATATATATTGGACACATCTGTTGTTTATCCTCTATCATTTCAAAACACAATTTGGTTGTGCTGGCATGCAAAGTGATCCTTAATTTAATGAATGTACACAGTTTTCACAGATTTGCTATAAAAAGATCTATCTAAATTAGTTCTCAGCATTTTAGATTAAATGGAGAAAATAAATATCCAGTGCTAATGGAATACATTACCATCATAACCGCCTGATTAAAATTGAGATGTTTACATAATGAAATCTGATCCAGAAAGCTGCCAAAATGCACTTTCCGTATACAGTAAACAATAGCAATAAACATTAGGAAAAGTACATTAGCATTAGGACATTGCTACTTTGGCTGTTTGTCAGATTCCATATAGGGCACTTCACTGGCCCAATTAATAGCTCATGATCATTCCATTGTCCATCAAGTAAGCCATATTCAAATGAAGCTGTAGCTCACTTAAATGATCTGTAACCAAGTCAACTCTCTGTTACTCTTCCTTAAATCTCATAGGGAAAGGGAAGGGAAGCAGTGGGAATTTATCTGGATGACCACACTGCTGAACTGTTTTTGGACATGCAGGTTAAATATTCTAATTACAGCTTTACATATGGGAGAGACTGAGAGGCAACGTAACTTTTACAAGATTCCATGACTATTAATTTGAACACAAAAGCTCGGTAAAGGATGGCAAACCTGTAATCCAAGCACTTGGGAGACCAAGACAGCAGGATAGCAGTTTCAAGACCAACCTTTGCTACATGCTGAGTCCCAGACCAGCATGATGTACATGTCTCATAAAAATAGAAGGCAGTAATAAAACAATCACAAGCAAAACTCATTGTGAGTTTTTGAGACTGAGTTTCATGCTGGTCAGTATGGCCTCAAATTTCTTAACTGATAGATGATTCTGAACTTATGGTGGTCCCATCTCTGCCTCCCAAGTGGAATTAGTATGATGGGGTAATCTATGACATCTAATGCTTTTACTTTACCCTGAGAATTCTGCTTTGCACTTCTGTTCTATGTAAATAATCTATCTCATAGCATCTACTTATTTTGACAAGCTTTATGTTTCAAATGGAGATCTAATTCGTTGATAGTTGTTGATTTCTGGTTCATTCCAATTTAGATACATTTTTCTTCTGGTGTTATTTTCCAATTTCATTTCTTTGATATGTTGTCCCTTGTTGACTCCTTACTATTGACTGTTTATTGATATACTTTTAATCTATATTATCTCAAAATTTATTGCTATGTTTTGCATACATGACAGACATTTTATTAGGTTTCTTCTACAAGAGAATATAATGTCAAATTGTTTAGAGGAAATCTGTTCAACTGAGAGTCTGAATGGATCCAAGGAAGATAAAAATTAAATACATTAGTCAAAAGGCACTATGACACCACCTAAAACTCACCACCACAGTGGTAGTAGCCTAAGGAAGATTACACTACAGTGAGTTACCTGATGTGAATGTTAGCAGTTACACAGGAAGAAGTAAGCCCGCCTCACAGAAGATTATGGTACAATGATCATGGAGTCCAAGATATTTGGCCAGAAAAGGGTCAAGATAGTTGAAGGTAGTAAACTCAAACAGAAAGGAACAGGTGTGGAGAACCCAAGGTAGAGTTAAACAGTTGGCAAGGGATCAGGCTTCTTCCTCCCAAAAATTAATTACTGCATTAAGCTACCTGCCCCTACCTTACCAGGTACTCAGCTGCTGGAACTCTGCTTAAGGATGTTTAGAGTTCTTGCTGTAGTGCATGTAGCATAGACCTCGGAAAATATATCCCATATAGGCTTGCTTTGTTGCTAGTTATTTGAAATGAAGAAAACCCCAAAGCATTCACATGCAATGGGGTATGAGCTTTGTCAATCTTACTCTAAGGACCTTGTGGAACACTCTCAACAGTCTATACATCTATTAGCAGCCGAGCTCTAAGTAAAGCTTCAAGGCTCACAAAATAAGCAAGAAGGCCAGGATGAAACAGTACAAGCAGGACATCCTAGGAGTTATTAGAAATCTGTGTTTCTCCAATTTAAGATACAGTCTAATGTGTCTAAAGTGGGATGTACAAATTTATCCCAGAGCAAGCTGAGTCTTCTGCTGAATTCACCAAATACCAAGGAAAAACAAAGGGTGGGATTGGTTTTAGTTTCAAAATGCTTCAGAAACAGTTCTTTTATAAAGGAATATGGCTGACTAGTTAGGAGACAGGAGCCAATGTGTGTTCTCCTGTAGACTTCTTCAAGAATCATGGAGCTGTCAGTCAAGTGTATGCTGGAAGCAATGTTTCATCTTGTCATCCTGAGGTATGGTATTGGTGACTACTACTGCTTGAAAGCAAGCACTTTTGATATGAGAAATGCCTGGGCCAGAAAAGATTCCATGAGTCAAGATAGCATAAACTCTGGTGGCTTCAGCTGAGAGAAGCTTCTCAGCAGCATGACAGATGGTATCGTAAAGGTCATCCACGTCATCCACAGGGACATCCACAGGGACACAGTGGCACCACGTGGTCCACTTCATTGTTCTTCTTCTGTTCCTTGTGAATCAAAGCAAAATCCACACTCAATCAATCTGCCACAGGGGTCACTCTCTTGGTGTCAGGTGAGACAATCACACAGCTTCACCACTCAGATATACTCCCCTTTATCCACGTTAGGACAGCTGGCTCCACCTATAAAATGTCCATTGAGATAACAACAACAACAACAAAAAAAGCCCTGAATTTGAGGTGTATGTAGATCCACGACGATGATATGATCTGCACCTGATACAGATAGCATATTTGCAACAAGCTTAAACAGACTGGAATCCGGCTCTTATCCTTCTTATCCTGGCTGGAATAAGGGAAGCATGGGATGGCTTCAGTAACCTGGAAGGCTGAAGCGATTTGGCAAGCGTTAATCATGATCAAAAGTTCCATTAGATTGAAATTTACCTGACCACACTCATTCTGGACAATGCAGACATACTTTCTACGTACACTTTCTCCAACTTCCACCTATAGTGATAATTCACGCAAATATTAAATACTCACTGTAGCTAGGTTACTCTGTAGGTACACTGTAACTCTACTACAAATACGTAATCATGAGTGAAATGGATATAGGCTCAGATATCATTTTGTGTTAACTACTCTGACCTAAGCAGAAACTCCCAAAGAATGTGTTTGTATGTGTGTGCACAAGATGGTCATGTGTGTGTGTGTGTGTGTGTGTGTGTGTGTGTGTGTGTATGTGTGTGTATGTGTATGCAGATGCATGTGCACATATGTGTTCATGAAAATAAAAGTCAAAGTAAGCCAGTCTTAGGTTTCATTCTTAAGGTGCCATCCAGCTAGTTTCCTATTTGTTTGCTGTTTTTAAAGACAGGTCTCTCACTTACCTGTGACTTGCCAGTAGGCTGGGCTTGCTGTCCAGTGCAACCTTCAGTGTGGCTTTCCAGAGCTGAGATTACTAACATATGTCACCATGCCCAACCGTTTTAATGAGGGTGCTGGTGTCAAACTCAGGTCTCCATGCTTGCAGAGCAAGCACTTTATTGAATGAGATGTCTTCTCAGTACCTCTTATTCTTTTAATTAATAGAAATTACAGCATTTTCTCTTCATTATCAAATTTAACGCTTTAGTGTTTTCACTTGGTTAATAGGTAGACAATTGGTTTTCATTGCTTGGTACTTTATTAGCTTTCTATCAAAAGGTCGTATTTCTTTAGATTTTATTGGGTTTCACTGTATATTACATGTGGGATTTATAAAATGATGAGAACTATCTGAGTCTCATAATCCTTGAGAAAGGGCTCTGTTGGCTTCTACTGAAAAATAACTTATTAGATCACCTGGTGTATTAATTGCTTTTCTGTTTCTGTGATAAAACACCATGACCCAAAAAGACTTACAGAAAGAGAGTTTATATGATCTATGGTTCCAGAGAGACAAGAATCCTTCATAACGAGAAGGCATGGCAATAAGCTGGATTGGTTTGCACAGTGCTTAAACTGGGCATAAAATAAAAAAATTGTCTTTGGCCTCCCATGCGTGCTGGTATACTTTGTTCCTTCTGTATGAACATTTCTTCTGAATGACCCATTCTGACTCCAAAAGTTCCTCAGCAGTGGGACTCCACAGGCCTCTGATTCTCAGGGTTTACCTCCTCTGAGGTATTTCTCTTGTAATTGTAGTAGTTTATTTAATGTTAAAACAACCCTATGAAAGAGACTTTTATTCACATTCTGTATCTGAGGAAAATAATCTTGATCATAATCTGATATTGTGATATGTTCATACTGTCAAAGATGGTGATGAAAGAAAACTTTCTGGTAAACTGGTAATTTTTGAACTTTGAATAGATTGAAAGGTAATGGGCAAGAATATAAAATATTACAACGTGTTTAGAGTTGAGATTGACAGGTAAAATATTCTTATTTTTTTTGAATACGTAGAAGTAGGTGAATGGAAGTAAGAAGAAAGTGAGGAGACTATGTTTTGTTTTTTTTTTTTTTTGCAGGAATATGTAGTACATATTTATATAAAAATAGAGGAAACAGAAAAGCTTAATAGATTTGTATCTTATACCAAGATGGTGTTGCTTGTATATATTGAAGTTGGAGATAATCAGATTATTGTTAGGTATTCTCTTTTTTAAAAAACAATTTTATTAAATATTATATACCTACAGTAAGAAGAACCATAAAACAATCATTATATATATATATATATATATATATATATATATATATATATATATATATATATATTTCATAGTGTTTTGGCTATTTGTATTTGACAGCAATGAAGAAAACATCTGTCCTATCTTGGTGTGTCTAAAATTCTGAATCTAAATCCTTATCTATCATATCTCATCATTATCTGCTTAAAACATCTATATAGACCTAAAAACATCTTAACGCCTAAGCAACTAAGCTTCATTGTAAAACTAAATTATCTGATCTAGAATCCCATCAGATACTTGAGAATAAAAAAAATTAATTACCTGTGTATTCAGGGAGTACAGGTTAGCAGCTTCCCAAAAGAGAAGATGGCAGAGATGGTTTGCTGCCTGAACAGTGGCCCAAAACTCTCTATTGGAGCATCATCTTCAGCCTTCTGGCCCAGTATATCTGACAGACGTATTTATGAGGCAGGAACCACTGAGGACTTGCTCACCCTGTCTTGGCAGAGTTAACCATCGACTCTGCCTGCATCCAAGCTTGCCCTTTTTTAGGAAGAATTCTGTCTGTGGTAGAAACAAGGACATTTTCCCCAGTAGCTTGTTTGCCACATTTGAACTCATCTCCATAAGGAGGTTCTTTGATGCTCATCATCTTCTTTGTGGTAGGCTGGATGTTGCCAGGAGTTAACCTGACTCATTGCAAATGTATGTTTGAAATAATAAAAACATTTTAAATGTCATATTCTGTATGTCTCTAGGGTTTTTGAAGATCTAATCTAACTACTTTACCTTGTCTTTCTATAGAATCATATCTATCTGTTAGACATAGGATGTATATTTTTGTGATTAAAAATAGACTAGTAATTGATATGACCACGATTTGATCAACTAACAACTTGAATATCTTATTTATCTTAAACAGCCTGCAATAGCACTTTCAAAGTATTTGAAGTAAACCTTGTATTATAATCGAGTTGCGGAGGATACAAGTGATGAGATAACAATTGAGTTGTAATCTGAATAAATTAATTAAATTAAAAAATAAAATAAAATAAATAAAAAATAATTGAGTTTCATGGGTACAATATCACATATTAGAGTAGAAATATGTATAATGTGTAATTATCCTAAATTTAAATTCTCTACCAATGTACCTAAAATTAAACTTATTTTGTATGTATATACAAAATTCTATACCAATGAATTAAAAATAACCTTTTGAGTAACAATTAAGGCATTAATTTGAGGAGTAGATTTAATAATCTACTTTTTATCCTATCATCCCTATTTATTTCTATATTCCCTCTTTCTTTCTTTTCAACCCATACCTCCAAACTTAAGGATCAAAGATAAAGGAAAGGAGAGACAACCTTGAGTCCAACCTTGTTTTCTCTCTAAATTAGACCAATAATAACTTATAACCAACTCCCAATGAAAATGAACATCTATTACCCAAGAAAACAACCAAAAGCCTTCCTAATCCCACATGAGGGAAATGGGACACATTCTCTTATGGTTTCTTCCAGCTGATTTGGGATGAATAATAAATTTGTATGGGCCCAAATAAAATTGGGGAACATGGTTAAATAACTAGGAATAGCATTTGTGGTCAATTTTCTAAATTTTGAGAAATTCCAGGCTTAATTAGAGTCCTGTGTAGGAAATGCTGAATCATTTCACATTGGAAGCTTTCTTTGAAGCTGTTCTGATAAAGCACAGCAATGGAAGTACTTGGTGCTGGAAGATGAAACATGAAGGATGTCAGCATTCAGCATGCTGAAAGGAAAGAATCCTGTCAGGTCTGATGTAGGGTCAGTGAATCAGTGTTCTGAAAACATAATTTCTCACAAGAACTATACAGTCCTAAAATTATAAGTGTATAAGGTGTGAGTGATGCACAGAACAATTAAGGCTGGTTCTTTGCTCTTTGTATGTGCAGAAAAAGACATCTATAAATCTTCAAGCATGCCATATGAATAATGGCATCTAGTAATAATTCAGAAGGATTTGTCTATGCAGAGACATTCATGTCTCAGCCAGCCTCAGTTATTCCCATGTAGTGGGATTGGCAGTATAAGCTACCTGCTTGTTCTTCAGTTTGAATTCTTCACATCCTGATTGTATCCTCCACCCTCATCCCCTCACAATCTCCCTTCCCCCCTCATCCACTCTCTTTCAGATGAGGAGCCCTCCTCCCCTAACATCTGACCTCCACTTATCAAGTCTCAGTTTTTCTACCTGTATTCTTTTCCTCTGTGGCCTAGCAAGGATGCCCTGTGAGGGGGATGTGATCAAAGGTGGGAGGCCAGAGTCCAGGTCAAAAGTAGTCCATATTCCCCATATGTGGGACTCACAAGGAGACTGTGATGCCTATCTACTACATCTGAGCAGAGGGTCTTGGTCCACACCACATATTGTCCTTGGTTGGTGCATCGGTCTATGAGTTGTAGAGTGGTTGTCCTGTACTATGTGGTTAATATCTCCTTATGAGTGAGTATATACCATGAGGGGTCTTTCTTGGTCTGGGTTAACTCACTCAGGATGATATTTTCTAGATCCATCCATTTGCCTGCAAATTTCAAGATTTCCTTGTTTTTAATAGCTGAGTAGTATTCCATTGTACAAATGTACCACAATTTCTTTATCCATTTTTCAGTTGAGAGACATCTAGGTTGTTTCCAGATTCTGGCTATTACAAATAAAGCTACCATGAACATAGTTGAGCAAATGTCCTTGTTGTATGATGGAGCATCTTTTGGTTATATTCCCAGGAGTGTTATGGCTGTGTCTTGAGGTAGAACTATTACCAATTGTCTGATAAAGAACTAGACTGATTTCCAAATTGGTTATACAAGTTTGCACTCCTATCAGAATTGGAGAGTATTCCCCTTTCTCCACATCCTCACCAGCATGTGCTGTTATTTGAGTTTTTTACCTTAGCCATTTGGATAAGTGTAAAATGGATTCTCAGAGTCGTTTTGAGTTGCATTTTCCTGATAACTAGCAATGTTGAGCATTTCATTTAGTGTTTCTCAGCCATTTGATATTCCTCTGTTGAGAATTCTGTTTAGTTCTGTACCCCAGTTTTTAATTGGGTTATTTGATTTGGTAGTGTTTAATTTCTTGAGTTCTTTATATATTTTGTATATTAGACCTTTGTCAGATGTAGGCTTGGAAGACATCTTTTTCCATTTTGTTTTGTTGACAGCGTCATTTGCCTTACAGAAGCTTTTTACTTTCATAAAGCCCCATTTATTAATTGTTGATTTTAGAGCTTGAGCTGTTGGTGTTCTGTTCAGAAAGTTGTCTCCTGTGCTAATGAGCTTAAGGCTCTTCCCTGTTTTTTCTTCTAATGGCTTTACTGTGTATGGTTTCATGTTGAGGTATTTAATCCATTTGGACTTGAGTTTTTTGCATGGTGATAAATATGGATCTACTTGCATTTTTCTGCATGTGGACATCCAGTTAGACCAGCACCATTTGTTGAAGATGCTATCTTTTTTCCATAGTGTGGATTTGACTTCTTTGTCAAAAATCAAGTGTTCATAGGTGTGTGGGCTTATTTTTGGGTCTTAGATTCAATTCCATTGATAAACCAACCTATTTCTATTCCAATACAATGCTGTTTTTATTACTGTTGCTCTAAGTACAGCTTGATATCCGGATGAAGATTCTTCCAGAAGACCTTTTATGTTTTAGCTTTTCTGCTTTTTGTTTGTTTGTTTATTTTTGTTTTTGTTTTTCCATATGAAACTGAGAATTAATCTTTCAAGGTCTGAAAAGAATTGTGTAGGTATTTTGACAAGGATTGCATTGAATCTGTAGATTGCTTTAGGTAAGATGGCCCTGTTTACTAAAATGATTCTCCCAATCCATGACCATGGGAGATCTTCTGAAATCTTCAAATTACTTCTTGAGAAATATGAAAAAATTTTCCTAGAAGTCTTTCACTTTCTTGTTTAGATTTATACCAAGATACTTTGCATTATTTGTAGCTATTGTGAAGGCTGTAGTTTCCCTAACGTTTTTCTCCGCCTGTTTGTCATTTGTATACAGTAGCCTATTGGTTTTTTAAAGATGATTTTGTATGCAGCCATTTTGCTGACAGTGTTTATCACATATAGGAGTTCGTTGATAGAATTTTTGGGTCACTTATGTATATGTACTATTAGATCATCCATAAATAGTGATAGTTTGACTTCTTCCTTTCCAATTTGTATCTCCTTGATCTCTTTTAGTTGCCTTATGCTCTTGTTAGAGCTACAAATACTATACTAAAGAGATAAAGAGAGATTGGAAAACCTTATCTTGTCCCTGGTTTCAGTGGAATTGATTTAAGTTTCTCTCTGTTTAGTTTGATTTGGGCTTTAGACTTTCTGTGTATTGCCTTTATTATGCTTGGGTATGTACCTTGTATCCATGCTCTCTCCAGGACTTTTAACATGAATGGGTGTTGGATTTTGTTGAATGCTTTTTCGACATCTAAGAAGATTATCATGTGTTTTTTCTTTCAGTTTGTTTATCTGATGGATTACATTGATGGATTCCCATATATTGAACCACCCCTGAGTGCCTGGGATGAAGCCTACTTGGTCTTGGTGAATGATAGTTTTGATGTGTTCTTGGATTTGGTTTGTGAGTATTTCATTGATTATTTTCACATCAATGTTCATAAAAGAAACTGTTCTGAAATTATCTTTCTTTGTTGAGTTTTTCTGTGGTTTAGGTATCAAAGTGACTGTAGCCTCATAGAATTAGCTTGGCAATGTTCTCTGATATTGACTCCAAACTCATTGATATTGACTTTCCAAATTTTAAGATATGTGTTAATATATGTCAGCTGAAATTATCATCATGAAAACATTTGTCAGATAGGACAGGCAACAATATCAGGAACTACAGGAGACCTTTAGTGCAGAAAAAGAAGACTCCATTAAAAGGAACTTACAGAGCAAGCTTCAACTGAGAAATGTAATTATTTCCCATTCACTGGAACTGATATTAAATAAACTCAGACTAGTGGCATTCTTTGATGGACATCTTACAAAGTAGTATTTTTCTCCTTGGTCTATTACTACACCTCCATTTAGCAGGCCATATTCATGAAAAGTCAAATAAAAAGTGACTTTGAGCAGGGTGTGGTGGTTCATGCCTTTAATCCCAGCACTTGGAGGCAGAGGCAAGTGCATTGCTGTGAGTTTGAGGGCAGCCTTGTCTATGAAGTGAGTCCAGGATGCCAAGGCTACACAGAGAAATACTGTCTAAATAAATAAATAAGGAAAAGAAAAGAAAAGAAAGGGGCTTTGGCGTACAGTCTCAATTTCTTAGAATTTGTGGGAAAGGGCTTAGAAAACAATATTATTATCACTTTGAAGATAATCACCATGAGAACTTAAAAATAGTTAACCCTTATATATATCATTGTTTATTGATTCACTTTATTTTAAAAACTTAATCACATAAATTGTTAAATCTAGTTTCTTTCGTGGCAAAGTAGTTACATGGTCAGATTTGACAATGTAGTATGTTTTGTAGCAGAATTTAATTCAATAAATCAAAACTGTAAACAAGGCCCATGTGGAAATGTCACAATTGAAAGTAAATCTCATTACAAAAGGAGATTGGAAATTCCTCAAGCCTGGCAAGATCAGAGACCTCAGGTTTCAGCAGAGTAGATAGAGATCCTCCTGGAGAGAGGAGCAGGAAGTGAAGACTGGTGGTGATGATCATAGTAAACATGATAGAAATGATTAATGCCCTTGACATACACAAGGAAATCGTATAGAAGCAGAATAGTGTTTCCTAGGTGCCATGGGAAGAGTAGGACAAAGAATTGTTATCGATGTGTTTTCTGAGCTACACTAAAGGAGCAGGTTTAGAGTCCAGATGTGCAGTAAGTAGCCTGACAACTAATACCACTATCTACTCACAATGAGGTAGGATAGCAAGTCTGACACCAAATGCTTCAAAGCTAGACCAAATCTTCAGAAACATCAAAACCTATGTTATACAGTATTGCATGGCAGGAATCTAGTTTCGTGTCCTTGAAAATTTTTAGTAATGTGCATGCATGCTTTCCCTGTATGTATGTCTGTGAACTAATTGCATGCATGCCTGGTGTCCATGGGGGCTATAAAAAGTATTGCATTATGTGAAACCAGAGTCATAGCAAATTGTGAGCTATCATGTGGGTTTTGGGAATTGAAAGCTGATCTTCTGGAGGAGCAGCCAGTACTAAACTGATGAGCCATCTTCCCAACCCTCTATTTCACCTTTTTAAGGTTCAGGTGCGTGTAGTTGGCCATGGCTTAATCAGGTTAAATGGAAGACTTTTAGAGACAAGGAATGGTTAAGCTTTAACATATGGGGCATTCTGAGCAGCTGTATAGGAAACTGCGCTGGTAGCCACACTATTTATTTATTGACTGTGGTAGTATTTATGAAGGGATTTGAGAGTGACAGAACCTTTTTCCAGTCCAATTTTGCATGACCCAAGAACAGAGAGATTCCAGACACTCACATTCATCAAATACAGACCTTGGGCAATGGCTGCAAATTTGTTGCTTCATATCAGTGAGAGTTAAAGATGCAGACTCTTGGAGAAGCATGCGCAGTAGCAGCAAGCTTTACTAAGTGTGATTACAGAGAAGTGAGCAGTTAATAAGAAGTGAGAGAAAACTCCTGAGGTGGGACATGTTTCTGATATAGAAAAAAGCCATTGAATTTCCTTGGTCTCGAGGTTTTTATAAAATAATAGAAAAACTGAAGAAAGGCCGAGGTAATCTTGCTTAAAATTGGTGAATTCTCTGTGTTATCATGGGTCAATCTGGTAAAGAGGTCACAGGCTCTGTGCATGTTCCTTTAGCCCAAACAAGGAAGTGATCACATGCTGTTCATGGGCTGCTGCTTGTCCCCTCACTGAGAGTTAATGACCTCATCGGTATTACAGCGTTTGTGATCATACAACTGTATTTTACTCCTCTTTACTTGAAAGAGTCATGATGCAAGTAACGCAGACCGGCCAAAGATAAGCTGTAAAGTGCATATTTTAAGTGATAAAGTGAACGTTGCTGAATTAAGTGTTAAGGCCAATAGTTGCCTTTTTAGTTAATATAGAGAAGGTGGTGAGGTGCAGAGTTCTGCATTCTCGTCAGTTTCAGCTTCCATCGCGTGTCTTAAGATTGTTTCCTCAGCAAGGTAGGTTAGTGCACATATTTTATCCTAATAAAAATTTACATGTAAAAGGTAAATCTAATTGAATCATGCATGAGACTATTATAAATGAACAAGCATCTTTTTTTCTACACAGGAAAAAAAAATGTCTCACAACTCCTCCAGGTCCTTACATTTTTTAGGGCTCCAGGGATTGAATTCCATGTTTACAAATAGTATACTTGGCACTTCCTGGGAAGTCAGTCACACTGGTGAAACTAGGTATTACAAGGAAAGAGACTGGAAGAGGCTAGTGGGATGTCATCACAGGCACATTGTATAAACAGTGCCATGACTAGTAAGCAAGGTTTTTGACAGATATTCACTCCCTAAATATTACATTTAGTTATTTTATCCTTTGTTAAACATGGACTACAGGATGTGAATTATCTCTTCTTGTTGACTCTGAAAATATGTCCTCACAATATATCTGAGCATCTGCAGACCAATTACACAATCATCAGGCTACAGCACACACTGACTTGGTGGCACAGTATTCCCACAAGGAGACTTTAACAATGAAAGTGACATTTCTCAGTGATCTTACCCTGGACTTGGGGCACATGACAGGTCACTGAAAGAGGTATACCTAAAACACTTTTACCTCCAGAGCTAATCTGTGAATCCTAAGGTCAACTCTAAACCCTGAAGTTACTGGGAATTTCTGTTGTTGCGCAGTCAAAGACAGAAACTTCATTTTGCCAAAATTCCTCTCACTATTATGTATTTTAAGTTATTAAAACACTGCTCATTTATTGTTCAAGGATAATTCAAAACAATTCCTTGAATCAGGCTATATTGAAAGTAAATCAAAACTAGGTACAAACACCCACCTCCCAATGGTCAAAATGATAACTACACATTTCCCTCTTTCCCTCCAGTGCTAGAACAGCACTTGTTTTGAGTTAATAGAGACCTGGTTAAATTAATACCTGGAGATGTACATTTTGGTGGTGCATACCTTCTGCAGCTTTTGATGCATTAGACCTGCACAAATACGACTCCAATCCAGGTTACTTAGTGACTGGCATCTAGTTCTTTTCACCCAGATTTAGATTCTGGGTCTATTCAAACTTGGTGGTTTCTTTTATATGAGGTGAGATTTTGGCTTTAGTCTTGTCATGACTTTGATCTTGCATTCTTACTTTTAAAAAACGTCTAGTCCATTTGGAATTTAAATATTTCAAAGACTCTCGATTTCTACAAATACCTTTCTTGTGGTTTCAATTTCAAATCCTAAAAAAAAATTCAATACATGAGGCTGACATTTTTAACTTAATTTTTGTTCTTTAAAAAAAAAATCCTCAGATGCTTTTGTTTGTGTCTTTCCTGGTGATGGAAGTTAGCCTCATTGAAGAATTTACCTTTCTGCCTACATAGTTTAAAATGTATAGAACAATAATCAGAATAGAAACATTTGAATTGCGATAATTTTGTCAAATAAGTGATAATGAATACTACTAAATTTGATATTTATGAGTTGGCATCTTCAAAGCAGTAGATCCAGGAGAACATACATAATATTTTACTGTATGCATATTTAGCTTGTGTATAACCGTGGTCTGAGGGGATTCATTAGATTGTCAGGTTATCCTCCCATGTATAAACATTTAGACTAGAAAATGAGGATTTACAACAGGCTTCTTAGGTTGAGAATCCAGAAGCCTCAGGGCAAGAAGCTAAGAAGGAGGAACAGTCATCAAAGAGTGAGCAGTCTATGTTCAAAGGCCGAAGAACCTGGAAATTGATGGCCAGGAAAAACAGCCTCAGAAAAAGTACTTGCTAGATGATGAAGGTCACAATCTCGCCTTCTCTCCTTTTCTATTTCTTCTTAATGCTCAGCCTATTAGATGTTTCTGCCCATACTCGGGGGTGGCTTTTCTCCTCTGTGCTGACCTATATGCCAAGCTTCTCTGGAAGGATCTTACAGATCAGCCAGAAGTGGTTAACAATGTTCTAGGCATCTCTGAATGTAGTCAAGGTGGCAACAAGGATTAACCATCATGTGAGGACTACGGTTGAAGTGCAAAATATAAAATAATGTAGAAATTATGAAATTGAGCATACTAGAAAGGTCTATATTGAAAGTATGCCATATCATTAATATTATGTACTATTTGAATTCTCTACTGATCTAATGAAGTTTTAAAAATAATCTCCTGGTCACAATACTTTTCCACAGTAATATAAGTTTCAGTGGAAGGCATTTTTAACATGCTCTGGAAAAGTCTTTTACTTAAGAAACTAAAACTTGCCAATAGAATCTAAGTCACAAACAACACTGTCACCCTGAGGCAACTTATAAAAATGTACCATAAATGGACTTTGAATTTCCTAGGCTGGAATGGGCATTAGCTCCATTCACTGAGATTGCAATAGTTGACTTTTATTAAGGTAAAGTCTGTCTTTCTGAGTTTCCCAGTTAACTTTCACAATCCAGATGTGTGCTTGGTTGCTTTGACCTCTAGGGGCTCACTGAAGCATGACAGTCTAATTACATTCTCTTAAAGAGTATGCTTTAGGCATACTCATGAAATTAGTGACGCTTTAAAAAAATCTGATTATTGCATTTTCTTCTCCTTTTTCTCCTTTTTTCTCTTTTTTTTCTTCTTCTTCTTCTTCTTCTTCTTCTTCTTCTTCTTCTTCTTTTCTTCTTCTTCTTTCTTCTTCTTCTTCTCTTCTTCTTCTTCTTCTTCTTCTTCTTCTTCTTCTTCTTCTTCTTCTTCTTCTTCTTCTTCTTCTTCTTCTTCTTCTTCTTCAAAACAGGCTTTCTATGTGTAGCCTGAGCTGTACTGGACTTGCTTTGCAGACCAGGCTGGCTTTGAACTCACAGAAATACACTTGCCTATGTCTCACTGAGTGTTAGGATTAAAGGTGTGTGCCACCATGACCAGCTTGATTACTGTCTTTTCAATTCCTGTCTCACAACCTACAGAATCTCTCTGGCCATTGGAAATTTAACTGCCATGCCAAGATGGTGGCTGTAGTATCTAAGGCAAACACGTGTCTCTGTGAGAAGTTGATTCATAATAAAAAATTCAGTGCTTGGATACTTATCACATACACCATGAAAATTGTTCAAGAGCAACCCTCATTGTTTCACATAAACATCAGAAATTATAGTCAACTCTAGAAGCAACTCTAAGATCTTTTGGAATATTTTAGTAGGGGTGGCAGATCTGCATTTTACATAGACTATTATTCTTTTCTGTTGTTATTACAGACTGTTCCAGCTCTGGTAATTTACTAAATAAAAAAAGTTGATTTGGTTCAAGGTTTTAGAGGCCACGAAGACACTACTAACTCCCATCCCTCCCTCCCAATTAAGGTATTTCAGACTCCAGGCCTTTGTAACATAGGCTTCCACTCCACAGGACTGCAACCCTGGACTGTGATTACACACTATCTCCCCTGGACCCAAAGTATATCACCGAAACCCACTTGTCTTTTCCACAGGACAACGGACACTTGGATATGTAATTGAAAAATCTGACTTTCTTGAAAGACCACTTTTCAAGATCCTATGAGAAATTATCAGTGAATGGAGGTATTAAACAAAATCAGAGAAGTAACTGGGGAAAAATTCTACCGGTTGAACACACAATTCTACTCCTTGATCTAACTCTAGTACCTTTTAAAGACTGTTATTTCAGAGTTCTTTGTATATACTAAGTAAATATTACAGAAGGAGAAATTGATCTATGCTCCCACAGAATTTTGGGCTGATTCAATTTTCTTGAATACAGCAGTATTTGCTCATCTTTAACTATCATATTGTATTATTTTAGCAACTTCAGTATTACAGGACAGCTTAAGCTGGTACTAAAGAACATATTGGTATAATAATTTAAAGAATGGAATATAAATTTATCCAGACACCAGAAAGTTTTTATTTTTTGACTAAGAAAAGGAGTATAGTAAATGTTTATAAAAGTCCAGCATAAACCAAGTATATTGACTAAAAGAAATGAGCATGATGTTTAGCAAAAGAGATTCTTCTTTTCCTATGAAAATGAAAACAATATTAACAGAGACTTTTTTTATGTTTTTTAAATTAATTTATTCTTGTTACATCGCAATGTTTATCCCATCCCTTGTATCCTCCCATTCCTCCCCCCCCCCATTTTCCCATTATTCCCCTCCCCTATGACTGTTCCTGGGGGGGATTACCTCCCCCTGTATATTCTCATACGGTATCAAGTCTCTTCTTGGCTACCTGCTGTGACAGAGACTTTTGAATTGAGTATTCTGTTTAGTTATAAAACACTTCTTTCCTAAATGATTGACATTAAATAAATAATTACGTGGGTGATATACAGGATGCGGAAGAGAATAGTAGGCGGAAAGCTGGAACCTCTATGGCTGAGGTTAGCAAGGGTGAATATTCATCTGAAACCAATGAAGAGAAGAGATAACGGGCTCCAGGGCCGTGCTGCAAGGAGTAAGAAGCCACCCTAGAAGATGATGTGGAGAAAAGGTCAAGAATTCAAGGAGAAGGGTGGTTCTGATGCATGGAGGAGATTGCTCTAAATCTATGCAGTCTTTTCCTGAGCTCACATGGGTAGGCCAAGAGCTTCGGCTGTATTGGTAGGAGAAGAATCATACTAGAGTTTCAGGTTCTTAAAGAATAGAACTTAAGCAAAGCAACCAAAACAATAGAGGAAACACAAAGTTCAAGTTGGAAACAAATGTATATAATTTGCAGTGGTTAGAATACCACAAAGCTGGTATAAGAAATCTAAAGAGTACAAAAGAGTACAAAAAAAATTCTGTTAGTCTTGGAGGAAAAAAAATTCAGATTATTTTGATGTAACACAAGCAAAGCAAAACAAATACATGATCACAGAAGAAAATTTATTTTTTGTGCAGACAGAAGCTCCTGTGATCATGCATTTTCAAGGGAGGGATCAGTAGAAGCTAGATGGAACTTTTGCCAACATGTTGTGTGAGTATTTTAAAAATCTATACTGCTGATAGTAGAAGGTGTATGTTCATGAAGGTGCAATTAGGAGATAAATAGATTTATGAGTGCATTCACCTCAAGGGAATGTAGAGGAATATTTCTCACAGAAAAGGAACCAATGAAGTGAGCAATCTCTATATTGTTAGTTATGACCTATCAGGTCTCAGCTGAGCATGGGCAGAGAGTGCCGTGTTATGCTTGAAATTCTTATAATAACTGGAACTGGTTGGGAGGGCCATGTGTGTTCAATAAAGAAGCAAAACCAATCCATTATAAGTCTTAAATATGTGTAGAGAAGCGGCAGGTTTAATTAAATACAAATTCCTGGCTTGAAATTTTCATATAACAGTTGTGTTGTTGTTGTTGTCTTTAGATCATCTAAGGTTTATTACATAAGTTAAAGTCATGAAAAAATCTTCTTGTATGTGTACTTACAGAACATGATGGTTTTCTTATCTGCACAGCATACAAAATACATATTTTCAATGATATTATATAGCAAGGGGTCTTTTAATTCCAAATTTGATGAGATTGAAATAAAAGGTAGAGGAGGATTTATATTGACATCATGCATTCAGTTTAGGGAGCATCTTTGAGAGGGTGAGCGGCCACACACCCACAAACAAAAAAGACATTGCTTGTTCTGGAAATTTGATATTTTATATACAAGAATGGAATAGGCTAAAATGTATGGGATAACTTCAAGGTTCACAAAAATTTTGTTTGCCTAACTGCATTTCATTCTCAAGCCTTTTCCCCTATTAGGACAGGACTCAAAGGATAAATTAAACATTCTAATTTCTATTGGCTAACAGAGTCCTAGGCCAAGATTCAGTCTTTCTTCCTTGCTCTCTTCCTTTTCAAGGTTTCTTCCATCCCTGTCTGTTCCCAAGCCTGCCAGGGTGCAGGGAGATTCCCCCTTTCTCACGGAGCTTCAGAAACTACTCTCTGCATGAACAAACGCCTCATTCCTCCGACCTCTGAGCATCTTCTTGTTATGCCCAGCTGAAAAAAGCTGAATTGCTTCCTCAGCCTGGCCTAAGAATGGCAGTTGCCTCCAACGATAGATAGCCAGAGCAAACTACACCTCCCTCTTCTGTTTCCTTACATGTAAGTCCAACCCTGCTCTGTTACGCACTTTGCAGCCTTCACTCTAATCTTATCTTAGTTGTGTTGTTTCACACTATCATCTTGGATTTATATACTCAGCTTCTGGGGCTGGAGGCACTCACACATCCACATTCAATGCATAAATTAGGAGCATCCACTCTTTCACACTCAGCTCATGGTCTGCGGATTGGCCTCTGCAGGGCCAGATGGCCTCCTTGCCACTTTCTTTTTATTACACATGGCAAGTAGGATGCCAAAGATGTAGAAAGATGGAAGAGGAAGGGTTTTCTCCTTTCTAAGGGTGTGTTCATATTTTCTGCTTTAATGAGTATACTTTGAGAAACACTTTTGACTCAGGTAGAGGCCAGCCCTTCCCAAAGCCTGGGAGTCTACCTTAGATTCTTCACCTGCAGTCTCAACTGGGTAACTCACAGACATAGGCAACAGGTAACTTCACTCCTGTCTCAGAAACCCAATTTTTAGTGTTACCATCTACCAAGCTTCTATGTCTCCAAGACTCCAAACTTCTCCATTTGTTTTCCTAGCTATAGGTGTTGTCCTTTGTCCTCCTGTTGGGATTTCATCCTTTTACAGTTGCAATTGACTTTTTCTCAGTTATTAAGTTTGGAGACAGCTAACAATACTTAGGCATCTAAGGAAAGAACAGAATAAAAAATTACAATACTTTAAGACAAGTATAAGCATGAAAAGAGAAAGAAAATAATTTGATAACTATGGAACAGGGAAAACAGTGAGATTGACTGAAATGTACTTCAGGAGTAAGTGAAAGTATGAGCTTAATAAAATCTGAAAACCAAGGTTACTTTGGCCACATTCCCAACCAAATTACATAGTATTTGTGATTTATAAACACACACACACACACACACACACACACACACGAGTTTAACTGGAATTTCGCAACACAGGGATTGTGATTATCTCAAAACCCTTAGATTACCAAAAGAAAACTCCATCTTTAGGATCTGAATACCTCTTCCCAAGTTTGTTTGCTGTTGTTCTGAGGCGCCCAGATTATTTGTCCATCAAAAACTTGATGGTAGGAAGCTGGGAGTGTTGAGGATAGGTGGAGGATGTGGGAGACATTAGTAGAAAAATGAGGGTGAATATGATTAAATACATTATATATACACATAAAATTATCTACACATTACTAACGCATATTAAAATTTTAAATGAGAATGCATATTATAATATATACTATTAGAGATAAGAGTATCAAGTAATAATCATAAAATATGAACTATCTTTTCTACGAAGAAATAGAGTCTATAGCAAACAAAAAGGGTTCAAGTATAAATAGTAAATAGAAAGAAAAATGGAAAAAATTTTTAATTCTGCTAAGTAAATATGAGACAAGAGACATTCACATCTTATAAATTTTTTATTTTTAAAACTAATAAGAATCATTTTTTAAAGCCAAATGATTTCTTTACCACTGAACAAACCCAGGAGTGTCTTTCTCAAGGTCCCGGGTGCCATCTCTGGGAGGAGTTATCATCACAGAGGAAGGTTCCCTTTCCCTTCTTTGGTAACCTTCATGCTGGGTGCTTCACATTTAGTAGCAAAACTTCTTTCTGTCATAAAGAAATGAGAAACTTAATATTCCTCAGGATGAAGTCAATTAACTATGACTGATAGTCACCCCAATTACAAGGTGAGTCTAGGATGGACTTTGTGACAAATGGCACTGTCAAGTCCTGTCACTAGAGGACTAATTACTGTTTATCTGGAGAACATGTGGGTAATGGGTTGTGTCTACTTGGCCATATTAAGAGGGGTGTTCCTTTGTGTCTTAGCATCTTGCTTCATATGTTGTCTCCAATATATATACACACATTCTAGTGTAATAGGTACTCAATGTCAATGTAGATATTTTCAGCACTTCAGAGGTGGAGGTTAGATGATCAAGATGGTCTGAATTATATTGCAATATTCTTTACTTATATCTGTCTATCCGTTTATCTATCTCTACACTAATATCTATCATCTATCTATCTATCTATCTATCTATCTATCTATCTATCTATTTATCTATCTGTCATCTATATCATCTATTATACCAGCAACAAATGTGGAGGAGTTTTACCATTACCCAGTTCCCACTTCAGCTTTCTTTCCGAAAATCAACCTTTGCCACCTAAAGCATATATATTTAGGTTTTCATAGACAAACTTGGCATAAAGACTGCAACTAGGAATGTTGAGTAAAGCGACGCAGTTCTTTGGTTCAGCTTCCATGTTGTACATGCAACCTGAGATCTGTTCTGTATGTGATCTATTATTGTTGCTGGTACCTTCATGGACCTTTTCATCCAAACTGCTCTATAGAAGGGCACTGTCTCTCCCTTTTTAAACATGCCTCATCACTGTTCCTGTGTGTACACTTTAAGGAACACTGGCCAAGTTTGTCCTAATCAATCTCTTTATTTTTCAGAATGTCAGAAATTGCAAACACTGCTTTAGAATAAGAATTTCTTGGGACAAAATAAAGTAAGTGGTATATTTACCATAAAATCAACTAGGACCATATATATGAGCAAGGATGACTTAGTGGTTGTATAGAGGAGAAAAGATAAGTAGAAAAAGCAACGAGGCTTCTGTCTATCAGGAGTGGAGGAACAATGATGGAGGCATAGTGTAGAGAAAGAGATGGAGGCATTACACCAAAGACTGAGGATAGTTGAAAGAGCCACATGGGGATCTACTACTTTATACTTTCTATGTTTATTTGTATATAACAGGGTTTAATTTGAATTGTCCTACAAAGATCATAATGCACTTTTCAGAAGCCACAGGTTGCCAAAAACAAGCAAGCAAGCAAGCAAGCAAAGAAACAAATATATGTGTAGGATACCTCCTCTCAAGTTGCCAGTCATATATGTCATAGAGAACCACAAAACAATACAGGCTATTGACATTGCTTTTGATTGGCCACCAGAACTTAATGGTAAGATGTCATTAGTGAAGACATCATATGCGTTGGTCACAAGACATGTAGAAAGAAACGGTGCTGGTGAGAAAACTTCCTTACTGCAGGGTATCTTTCATAGTAAGAGAGGGTGCTATATTAGAAGCTGGGGATGAGAGTTATCAATGTCTTACTAATATGTGAAAATTGTGTACTCTAGTAATGACTGACATGAGAAGATATGCCCAAAGGTACAATAGTGGCACGGGTGCTATAAGAGCAACTGCCTATGTTCTTAATGTTTGAAGCCCCACTCCAAAGGATAAAAGATATGTCTAATGTCGTACATATGGTAAAAAAAAAAAAATCAGTGGTTGATGATCTCATATGTCTTAGTGGTAAGCCAACTACTATGATCCTGTTAAATTAATGTAGAGTCAAACTGCCTTCTAAATTTTTTTGTTTTGTTTTGTTTTGGTTTTCCTTTTTATGTTTCCCTTCTAAATTCTTATCTCTACCTATAGGTCAGTGCAGTTCCTAGACTTCATTAGAAAACTTTGTTCATCAGATGGTGGCTAAAAGATAGAAAATCAGAATTGGGTGAGTTTAGAGAATAAACAAGGTTCAGAGAATAAATGGAGCATTCAGCCAATGAGACATCTGTGTGCCTACATCCCAAGGTTCAGATACCATCATTGACGAAGGAATAAAGATGGTAAGAGCTAGAGGTTGGAGAAACCCATAAAGGAACAGTGTCTTTCACATCTTATAGGACAGCTTGCACAAATGAGCTTAGAGAACCTTCACAAGATCAGGCTTTTCAATACTTTATCATGGAGAAAGAAGAGTTCACAAGTTCCAAATACTAACTGAGGGGCTTTTTACAGTTGATTACTTCTGTGAGTGGGAGAGTCAGGTAGGCTACAGTAGATCAACCACATTCCATTGGATGGTGTAAGCCATAGGAGACCAACTCCGTTGTGTGGCCTTATACCCACATGTATATAGGCAGCACGGGTTTGACTCAACTAGTTATATAAAATAAGGAGGAAATGAAAGTGGAGTGTTGTAAGGAGGTGCACATGGATTAAGTAGGATCTAGGTGGAAAGGATTAGAGGAATAAATATGAAAATATACTGTATGAAACTCTCCAAAATTAAGAAAAACTTACATTAAAAATGTGCTGATAAAGTTCTCACAAAAACCTTCAACTGTATATGATATGCTTCACCTCTAGAATCAAGGCCAAGAACAATAAGAGTTGTTGGTCAGGGGCGACCAAATGACTCCCCCCAAAATATAGGTTATTGGTATTGCCCTTGATTTCCTCTCAGGGGTCAAAGGCAAGTGCCTATTGTTTAAGATACCTTAAACTTTGGACACAAGCCTCAAACTATTTTAAGCTGGGTTTAACTTTAATACCGACAGACGTACTAACAAACAAAGGGTTGTGATGGCTAGACAAACACAGTCAGAGAACTAATGACTCCTGAGAGAAGGAGAGTTAACTTGAATACCAACAGACATGCTAACTGAAGGGAAAAATCTCATGGGTTCCAATGACAAGAAAAAGAACTAAAGACAAGTAATGACTTCTGAAAAAGGATGATTAGCCTCTCCCAGGGATCAGCATCTTAATTAGTTATCCAATACAAAGTGGTTTACTTTGAAAACATATACACAAACCATACTAGAAGGATGCAGTAAGTTGTGTGTGTGTGTGTTTGTGTGTAGGAAGATATCTGTATATTTGTGTGTAACAATAATCATCAATGAAAAAGAGGCTGTCCATTTGAGAGGGAGTGATGGAAAAGGACATGAGGGGATTGGAGGGACAGAAAGGCAAGGGTAAGTGATATAATTATATTTTAATAAAAAGTGTTTAAATTGCTTAAGAAAAAAATATTGAAGACAATTTTTAAAAATGCAGCCATCTTAAGGTCAATTAAATGTTAATTTTGCTTAATTATAAAATTACATAAGTTTAGAAAACTATTGAACAACAAAAGGAAAGAAAGAAAACCAAGGACAACAATTGACAGGATAATATTTGTACATTTCTGTGGATGCTTATCCTTAGTGTCACATGGCCTGTTTGCCTCCTAACCATTTCTTTCTGTGTTGGCATTATTACTGGGAATGAGTGAGGGCAAGTGTTTTCAGTCATAGCTCAGTGTCTTATATGGAACATCTCACTTAATTCTTAAAATAAACTAATGCATGACTATTTATCAGCATTTTTTTTACTTTGCAGAGGAGAAATTGAGACTGTGAAATTGGGAAATTTATGCAGAGACAAAGAGCTTTAGGAGAAGTGGCTGTAGATCTGGGCAATTTGAGTCTAAAAGTGTACTCTAGATGATATATTACATAATTACATGTTATTTAAAATCCTAAAAGTTGTCACAGAGAGAAATATATTTCCTTCTCAGATACATTTGTGTCATTTTGGTTCCAAGGAAAAATTACTTCTTGTACCTTTTGGATAGGAGTTGTGGTGAGATTGGCTTGGAGGATATTTTGGACCACATTTATCCCATAGTTAAAGTAGGCCCTCTATCCATCCATCATGTAGAAAAGCTGTGGTTTTGTTATTCATGTCTGTATTTTGCCTGGTACAAGGCAATGGTATAATTGTGTAATTAGTAATTACATCTAGTTATATAGTATTTTTAGAATCACTATGCCCTGATTTGAGTTGTTATGTCAGCAATATTTCCTATGGACACAACATACCAAAGAGGAAAATAAAACTCAGACAGTAGCGTACAAATCAAGTTGGCTGTGTCAAACATATTGATGTGTTGTTCACAATTAAATCAATGCAGTACACTGCTGCCCTTGAATTGGTGAACTCAGGATTGCCTCTTCCACTCCCTCAGGTATTCTGTTCTAGCTTTAGCAGATGAACATATAGGATATTAAGTTATATTTGACTCTCAGGTAAATAGTAATGTATTTTAAGATAAATGTATTCTTAGAACTTCATGAAACAGGCTTATGGTAAAAATAATCTTTGTCTATCTGAAATTTCAAATCATTTGGGCATCCAGTGTTTTACCTGACCAACACAGCTGGTGAATCCTCTTGCAATACTTTAGAGCTTTTCTTCTGACAAAAAAAAAAAAAAAAAGTCAATCTCTCAATTTATCTGCAGCTTAATTTACTTTTTAAAGTGTTAAGGATTGTACCTATAGCCTACAAAAGCTCTACCCCTCTGAATTGCACCTCCATTCTGAATTTTCCATCCTTATAAAATAAATATGATGGGTAGACCCCCACTTTGCTCTGAGATGTTTTTCTAGTTCCTCAAATGGTCACCTGGGAGCTACAATGTGATTTTCTTTACTAACGACCCAGTTACACTTTTCAAAGTGCTCAATAATACTGATAATACAATATTTAAGAAGACAGTATTAAGGGCATACTCAATTTATAATGCAGGCTGTGTTGTATCCTGCTGAATGTGGAAGCAGGAGGTGTAGTAACGAGGCTGAGTGTGTGCATGACATTGTGCACTGAGTTTAAAAGCTTATTTACATTTATCTTTAATAGTTCACTCAATCTCTTACTTTTAGGCATGTCGATTGATTTTTGTCCCCTGTGGAAGAAATATCCTTATCTGAAAATTCACTCTAACGTTTTGATTATATTCAACATTTTCCCCAAGAATCCACTGTAGTGAGACTGTAACTCATATAACAAAATCTCTCAAAAGGTATACAAAACCAGATAGTGTTTAAGGAATTTTGCTTTGTATTTTTCCTTTCTTGGACCCAGTTGCCATGTCGTACAAAGCTCAAAACCCTCAGAAAGGCAACATGATCTTTGTGGAGACAATCCCGCAGCCAGAGCATGGATGCGGTGAGGCAAATAGGGCACATATCCCATCAAGTCCTCTGCTCTAACCCTAAATCTAGATGGTGGACTCTTAGCAAGAACATTAGAACTGAGTCCAGACAAGCTGTGGCATTGCAATAGTATGTTGCTGCTTTGAAATAATTTACTTTTTTTAAATGCAACTGTCAAGTTTAGGTGGCCTTTCCTTTGTAGACTGATGTAAGGGACTCCTGGCTCACTGGTCTATGTATTTGTTTCCGTTGGCAGTATTATGAGATCTTTGTCATTGTAGTTTTATGGTATAAACTAAGGCAAAGGATTGTGACACCCACAGCATTGGTCTAAGGACTCTTTTAACTATTTAGATATTTTGTGTTTCACATAAATTGTTGAATTGATATTTTTAGATCTGTGATGGATGTCATTGAGATTTTGAAGGTGGTGGCTCTGAACCCACAGAGTGAGTGTTTTTGGCAACATAGTCATTTTCACCATATTAGTTCTACCAATCCAGAAGTGTGTCGAGTCTGCCCATCATCTAGTATCTTCTTTAATGTCCTCCTCCAGTGTCCTTACATTTTTCATTGTGGAGTCAGTGCACAAAAATACACTCATGGTGCATCAATGACATTAATGTAAACCCCAAACCATGCTAGCGCTAGAAGCAAGCAGGGAGTACACTTCAAGATATAGGGATAGACAAGGGTTTTCTGAACAAGATCTCACAAACACAGGAACATGAGGCTACATAAAATGGAAATGTTTCATTACAGGAAAGGAAACTGTCCACAGAGGGAAGAGACGCCCCCCCAGATAATGGGGGTGGGGTGCAAATCTTTTCCATCTATGTTTAAGAGAATAGGTTAATGCCTAGACTATATGAAAAGCTGCATGTCTGCCAGTCAATGAACAGGCTAAGGAAGTAGACTCTTTTCAACAAGAGGCACACAGATGGCTTTGTATGCATATAAGAAATATTCAGTATCCTTTAGTCATTTGGGAAATGAAAATCAAAACTATGTTGAGATTCCATTGCACTCTAGTCAGAAGGCTGTTGTCAAGAAGGCAATGGCATCAAATACTGGCTGAGATGTAGGGAAAGAGGACTCCTTATCCATGGCAGGGGCCAATGCAATCTGTTACAGTCATGTAAGGCAGGATGTTTTCTCAAAAAGCTAAAAATAAAAGGCTGTATGACCATACCTGCTCATATACCCAATGGAGTTTGTGTTCTACCATGGAGATACTTGCTTATCCGTGTTTACTCTTCACAGTAGCAAAAAGAAAAAAAAAAAAAGGACCAAGCATAAATATATATCAACAAAAGAATAATGAAAATGTGGTCCATATACATAGTGGAGTTTTATTTGGCTGCAAGGAAAGTGAAATCATGGAATTTGTATAAAATGGCTAGATCTGAGAAATGCTATAGTAAGTATGATAACTCAGACTCACAAAGGCAAAATGGCGTGTCGTCTCTCTTATGCAGATCCCAGATTAAGTGTTTTGTGGCAATCGACAAGCAGGCTATAGTCTATGAAGCTCAGAAAAAACAAGATGGCAAGAGTAGAAAAGAAGGTATTGAGCATATGAGAACTGAAAGCAGGAGGTGGCTGAAGGGGGTGTGGAGGATGGCAGCGGGGGCACTCAAGGGAATGGGAAAGAAGACCATGGTTGTTCAGAGAAGAAACAAAATAAAAATTTGCATGAAAATGCCATAATGAAACCTAAAACTGTGTATGCTAATTTAAGTTAACTAAAATGATTTGATATTCCTCGTTATCCTGAAGAAGATAACTGGAATACACTAGTAGCAGTAAAAGAGAAAAAAAAAACTGAAGTGTGCAGTATATTAGATCCAAAAGTCACCTTTGACTCATAACATTTAAATATACTGCAATGTACCCCGATCTAGACCTAAAAACAGTGTCTGTGGATCCTAGCCCCAAGCAGACACCACAGACTAGAACATAAATGGATCTGACCTCTAGCTTTAATTCTTTAAATATGTGTATTTAAACAGGATACCTATAGTGTGGGACTGCTTAACACTTAAGATGTGTACCTGGGCATGGTAGCTCACGCCTTTAATGCACCACTTGGGAGGCAAAGGAAGACAGATCTCTGTAAGTTTGAGGCCAGCCTGGTCTACAAAGCAAGTTCCAAAACAGCCAGCGCTATACACAAAGAAACCCCATTTCAAAAACAGACAAACAAACAAACAAAACCCCCAAACAAACAAACAAACTTAAGCTGAGAATAACCCACCTGTCTTTTAAAATGACTCCTTCTACCACTGTTATTCTGAATTATTCAATTTTATTTGATCAAAAGTCTTTTAGGGGTTTCTGGAGATAGTAGGACAGATCGTATATAAAACACACTTTACAAAACCAGCTTGTCTTCAACCAAGTTTTGGAAAGCAGGACATCTATGTACACAGATTTTTAATACTTAGAATCTTATGATGGCTACCACCTAACTTCTAGATAGGTTTCAGTAACTGCTTTTCTTCTTCTTCTTCTTCTTCTTCTTCTTCTTCTTCTTCTTCTTCTTTCTTCTTCTTCTTCTTCTTCTTCTTCTTCTTCTCCTCCTCCTCCTCCTCCTCCTCTTCCTCCTCCTCCTCCTCCTTCTTCTTCTTCAATAACTTAGATAAAAGAATTTTGCATAGGGATCAGATTGGCGGTCTCCTTGCAAAAGAGTTATTGCCAATAAGGAGAATGATCATTATATTAAATATGTTGAAATGGTCCCAAAGTACAAATTTTAGAGACCCATAAACCATTTTCTGAGCCTTTCATTTTCAATTGAGATTATATTAGATTAATAAAAGATAGCACACATTTTTCCTAAAGAAAGGTCTTTTTATAATCCTGGAGGGAGCCTGAGATCCCCCACATTAAGTTCATCCCTCTTAAATCACAAATTTCAGGTATAAGAATCCTAAGATATCTAGTGACAAATGGTTTCCAATTGAGGTGGACAGTTTTATAATACTGTAAAATTCTTGCAGCGTTCATGATGAAGACTGAAGCCGGGTTAACAACTCTATCTTTCCAAATGGCTCTAATAAGTAGCGAGGCTTCTGCATATGTGAAAGAAACCATTGAGCTGTATTTTGAGGCTGTGTCTTACCTTCCTTGACAGGAGCCTTGTTTCCCGTGTCTTTCCAATGAGATGGCAAGTAGGTCATAAGAGGAAATCTGATATGGTGCCAAAAGAATAAAGCCAACTCGTTCAGTGTTTTCGTATCAGTTATCAAATATGCTGACATTTAACATTGGCATCAGCAGAATGACTGCTGAGATTTTCTTTTTTCTAACTATTCCATATAAGTGGACACACTTATTGTTTTAAAATGTTCTTTTTCAATCATATTGAGAAACTGGTGAAAATACTTCTTAAGGATAGTGATAAAAAGGAATATGTTACGTTTGCAGAATGAATTAATTTTTAAAACCTTTCTGGAAGAAAAGTATCTTTGTGTATAGTGACAAGAATTTTATATTCTATGGATCCATTTGAATTTTTAAAAGAGAAGATCACCAAAAAACTATATATAACTAAGAGATGATTACAAATGTACTCAATACAGAGAAAACTTTAGTAAAAAAAAAAAAAAAAAAAAAAAAAAAAAAAAAAAATAGTAAGTTTCCAGCCAAGTGTGGGGCATTATTTTGTGAAAACCAGTTCCTTAGTAAAACAAACCTCAATATTATTCTGTGCTATCTGAATTCTAGTGATGAGCTCCTATGTTCCTGGACTCTCACTCACATGTTTTCTTTGATAAAATAGCACCAGAAACAGATATGATGGTGCCGGCCTCTGGTGTGGTTGCTGTACTGGCTTCTTCTGGATCCGATGTAGTGAGCACATTAGAATATTGTTACCTGGACGACTGTGAATCAGAACTCAGATCCTTGGACTTTGACTTGTGACAGCTGGACCTCCTCACTCATAATTCCTATTTCTCTTCCCTGCTCTGTTACTCAGCTCCTGTTCAGCCCAGCTAGTCCATCTCAACAAGAGCTAGCAGCCAGAAGGGTCCCTTCTGAAGGCTGCAGTACATCTGGGAAAATGGTGAAACTCTAGAAAACACTTCAGACTTTACAATTTTATTATGATGATTTATGTTTCTTTACACTTTTATTATGAGAATTTATGTTTCTGGTATCTGGAGTGGGACAAACGATCTTTAATTTTATTCATTTTATTTTTATTCATATAAACTTCATTAGTTTTGAAGGTTATTTTCTCATGTAATGGTACTGAGCACATCTATTGCTTCTAATATTTTTATGTAAACTACTTGGGTTTTTAGGTAGGTAACTAGCAGATTGTATGAGTCATGCAACCTTGTTATCTTTAAAGATTTCTTTTTACTCTCTTTCCAATATATATTCTACTTTTCTACTTTTCTTGATTGTCTAAGTTTCTGAATAATTCTGATGCAAATCCTCGGAGGACTGGGTTTGCAGAAACTGGCTTTTAAAAGTGAGGCAACATTCCAGATGCTGACAAAAACAGAGCAGCCAAGTCTCTGAGTTTATAGTTAAGTCCCATAGGATGGTGTGTGTCCGCTTAGTCACAGCCTCGGCTAGAGATGATTGTATGCTCTAGTAACTTCATCTGTGGTACTTTGGAGAATGAAAAAGATAGGTTTTTAAAGACAGGAACAACATATGCATCTACAGTATAAACTTAAGGCCTTCTGAACCTACAGTAGATGGGGGGGGGAGGGAAGGGCAAGTTGATTGCTTAATCATTAATAACCTGCAGAGAATAAGGAATTCTTACTTTTACTGATTCTAAAATGAGATAGATAACAACTATGCTATATTATAAAAACCCTCACTGATGTCCCACACAGTGTTGATGGTATGTGTTTACTCTTAAATACAAGACAAATAAATCCTTTCTGCATTCTAGTATCATGTTCTGAAGTCTTTTCGAAATAAAAATGCTAATGCCAGTGGTCACCGCTACTCTGGAGGCTGAGACAGGGGAATTACTTGAGCTTAGGCATTCCAGGTAATCATGGACAACATATGGGAACACCATCTAAAAATATACCTAAAGTGTTGGTATTACACTTCCTTTGTAGCCCACATTAAAAATCTTTTAAATTCCAGATGCTAAAAATAGGGACATGACACGTTTAAATATAACATCATAATCTTCAACTTTACTTGTGCTATTAATGATATTCATTCATGAAGGGATGGTGTGTATTTTAGAAGACACTAATTTTAGCTCATGAAACCACTCTTATTTTGCAACCACACAGTTGTTTGTAGCCACTGATGTTTTAAGTGGTAAGTTCAACACAGATAATATGGATTCTTTGGCAGAAATGCATCTTTTTCCACTCATTTTTTTTCTGGCATTCATTTAATATGCACAATAAAAAGTAAATTAAATAAACATATATTCTCAGCTTCTCTAAACACACTGGAGAGTAATAAAATTAACAGAACACCCGTTTCTGTTTACTTTGTCTTGAAGACATTTTTACCAAGTGGAAGACATTTCAAATGTATTTGGTAAGAAGAGCCAGAGTTTAATAGACTCATTTTAGGGAATTAAATTCTTTTTATATCAGATAATGCGACTATTATTTGGTAACTAAGGGTCATTGTGAGTCAGGAGAGACTTAGACAGTCTGCTGGTTCAGACTTAGTCAAGTGTTGCCTCAAGATGTAGTGCAAAGGCCAACACATCAGCTGCCTTCTGGTTCTTTTTCTTGGAACTTTCTTTTAAGCTCTATCAAAAGACATTACAAAAATGGGTGTGCTCACCCTGAACTTGACCATAGATTGAACTTGTGTACTGGGTAGAACTTTACCTAAGACAGTAGAAAATTCTGGAAGAGGCAATGTCAAAGGCTGGCAGAGTGTTTCTGTTGGGGCAGACAGTTGAGAGGCTTGGCTGGTGACTCTCTATTGGGGTTGGTTGGCCTGCCTTCCTGTGTGGATAAAGGTGTCCAGGAAACCCAAAACTCTGAGGCCTGGGAAGGCATCCCATCTCTGAGGTGGAGCAGTGTCCTAAAGGGAGGGTATCTGAGTCACCACACCAAACGTTGTTTGGTTGGCCTTCCTGGTACTCAAATGGAAGGGTATCCAGGAACCACACAGCTCTGAGGAAAGGTATATTAGAAAACAGGAGCCCAAGAACCATGCAGCTTTGAGGTGGGACAGTGTCCCAGTGGAAGAGCATCCTGAGGTACTGGAATGCAGGAACCATTCAGCTCTGAGGGAAGGCCTTCTCTACAGAGATGGTGCAGCTTCCAGAATAGGGTTACCCAACCCCTGATGAGCTGAGGAACTTAGGAGCTTGAGCCCCACTCTTTTTCCAACCCTTGCAATTCCCAGGGGAGGGTTACCCTAATACTTGGTGAGCTGAGGAGCTTAGGAGCCTGAAACCCACTCCTTTTCCAGGTGATTCAGCTCCCAAGGAAGGGTTTCCCCAACATTAGCTGAGCTGAGGATCTTAGGATCCTAAGCTTTCCTCCCTTTTCTCTTCTGATCTTTTCTTCCTCTCCTTCTCTTCCTCCTCCTCCTCCTTCCTCATTGTCTCATCTGATGAGAGAGTCACACCAGGCAGTAAATCTCTTAAAAGAGATTTATTGGAGGGATGAATCCAGGAGTGGCTGCCTCTGCTCCTGGGAGAAGGCAGCAGGGAACTGGGCAGACACAGCCTTTATTTAGGATTTCTTAATGGGCAGAACTTTCTAGAGCAGGTATTTCCAGAGTGAGGATTGGTGGGATTTCAAGTCCTGATCTTGGGGAGCTCAGGGAATGGTGAGCTTTCCTGTTCAGAGATAGCTTGGTTCTCTTCTTCAGGGATTGGTGGGGTTTTGTCCAGACTTTTCATCTCAAATAGCATAATCTGGGTTGAGTCCTACTTCAGGACTGGAGATAACGGTTACAGAAGTCTGGCCCAGGGGTTGGTCTGCTGGTGCTTTCTGAGGCAGGGGCCTGGCCACTTCTTCCTTGAGGGGTTATAAATTTTACAAAGTACCGAATTTACAAAGAGTCCATGGCAAGGAAGCTGCATGAATAGCCGACAAAGACCAAAATCGAGGTGCTGTCATGAAAAGATTGTCTTCATCATGGACAGCTCCAATAGAGGCAGTAGGCATTTTCATACAGGAATGACTTCCATCATAGCACTACGCTGGGGTGGGAAAAGTCAGCATGGGCAGCTCCCACAGAAGTGCTGTCTGGAGTTGCCATTTTGTCTCTTCCACAGCCCCAGGGTGGGAAGGAGGGACTGGCAGCAGTGAGGTAGGAAGAAGGGGCTGGCAGTGCTGAGGATGGAAGGAGGGGCCTATGAGTGTGCTACTTAAAGCTTTAGTGAACAGCTGCTTAGGGGCTAGACACAGCTTTTGGGGGGGGTTGCATTGGCCTCCATATCTTGGGGCAACAGGCCCTGGCTAGGAATGGCAAGCTGCCTCGGCTTCTGTTGTAGGACGGCTCAGGCCAGCAGCTGAACACCTGAGCTTGGAGGGGTGAGCCTCTGAAGGCAGGCCGATGAGGCAGGCTGCTATCTCTGTCACAGCAGCAGGCGTGAAGGAGGCCGTACACTTTCTTTCATCTCTTCACCCTTTCCCTTCCCCAGCCACGTTGTATGTTTGATCAAATGGCTCCCTTCTCCAAATTTCTCCTCTGGGACCCACTGGCACACAGCTGCGTTAACTCAAGTGGGAAGAACAGCCAAGAGAGTAGAAAGAGAAGGTAGACAGACTCCAGAGTTGGATAAGGGGGATTTAGAGCCTAAAATGTATACAATAGTTTAAGTAGTCTCAAGAAAAATATTATAAAATTATACACAAAAATATGATATAAAGGAGTACATTAATTTAGGAGAACATCGATTACTTTGAGTTAATATATTAGACTTTGGCATGTAGCACAAAAATCCCAAATAAAGATAAACAGCATGTGTATTTCATCAACTGGCTGATGTGTCTCAGAACATTTTCTTTTCCCATCAATTACATGCTCTGTAATCATATATTAATAGGACAATAATTTTGTTTTATAGTATTTTATCTAAAAATAACACAGGAGTGTTAAGTCCCCTAGAGCAGTTTGTCAAAACTATTTTTTTTTTTTTTTTTTTTTTTTGTATTTATCGTTTGTGTTTCTGATGTATAAAGCATGGCTCAGCTGAAGAAACAAAGTCAGTTTTATTCCCCGTTGAAGGATTTTTCTAAAAACTGTATTGCATGTAACAAATTTTATATTTATTAAATGTCACATATTCTAGAAAGAGACTCCTGTTGTAATTTTTATTTCTGTATTATATATTATGTGTGGGTGTTTTGTTTTTATGCATGTCTGGCACCACTTTTGTGTCTGGTGCCTGGGTAAGCCAGCAGGGGGCGCCAGAGCTCCTAAAACTGGAAAAACAGATGTCTGTGAGTTGCCAAGTGGTGCTAAGAGTCAAAACCAGATCCTCTGGAAGAGAAGCCAGTGCTCTTAACTGTTGAGACATATCTCCAATCTGGAGACCTTTGTTTTACTTTGAAAGTAACAGTCCAATTATATTCTAAGATTTTAATGTGATGATTCCACCGCCATGCCACACGTTCATGACACAGGGTCTGGTTCAAATCAGGACACCAGGTACATAAGCTATCTGCATCATAACTACGACAAAATTCATGATAAAACCAATTCGTGGGAAGGGATGTGTTTTGTCTCATGGTTTAAGGGTGGGTCCATTGTGGTACAGAGGTCATGGTGTCTAGAGGTTAGGCAGCTGGTCACATTACACTCACAGTTGTGAAGCAGAGAGACGTAACCATATACTCCTGATCAGAGAGCCTTTTTCTTTTTCTGAAGTATGGGACCAGCACAAGGACTGGAGCTACCACCACATGCAGGCTTGTCTTCCCATTCAAATTAACCTAAACTAGAAAACCCCTCAGAGGCTTGTCTCTTAGGTAATTGGTTGTAGACCCTGTCAAGTGGACAGTTGGTGATAACTGTTACAGCACACAAATCAGCATAGTGGACAATGGAATTTTCCTAGAGGCCAGTTACGTACTAGGATGGCCAAAGATGGATGTCTGTAGAAGGGACTGTGTGAGCTACACCCTGAAGCCTCACTTGTATTTTTCCTTAGGTGAATATAAATTCTGTCAACCACTGTCATGCCAGCTGGCACAAGGAAAATGTGGTACCAAGAAACTTGAAGTGGAAATATAGCATGATCTTATCCAAGTGTAGTTAATATCCAACTGTCGTTGTTTCTCCTGAGAACCTTAAAACTTAGGACTGGGCCTGGAGAAAGAGCTCAGCAGGTAAAGGTACTTGTCTCTAAAAATCTGGCAACTTGGATTTGATCTCCAGAACCCATGGGAAGTGGAAGGAGAGAATCAATTTCAGAGTTGCCCCTCTGACTTCCACATGCATTATATGGCTACACAGTCTCTGCCCTGCCTCACACCCTCCCTCTCACTCTCCCTCTCTCTCTCTCCCAGGCCCCTCCTTCTCTCCCTCCCTCCCACAATCCCTTCTCTCTCAAAACAAAACCCTCTCAGGACCATGTAACAACTTGATTGAGGTCTGGTTAAGGAATGCTGGAGATTTTCAGTTGTTTCTCAGTGGGTTAGTGTTTGCTTGTTGCATGTTTTGGTGTCTCTGACTGTGTTCTCATTCATGCCAGGTTCTTCTCGCAGCAACTGTTGCTCCTGTTCTCCCAGAGAAACCCCTGGCCTGATACTGAGTGTAGTTTCTACCCTGGATTCACGCACCAACCGTAGACTGGGTCCCAGATATTCCAGATTTTTGTACTCATCACTTCTATTAGTTCTCTCTTTTGAGCTAGTAGATGTAGCCTCTGCCTTCCTGACTGGGCCGATAGTAAGAACTTCTCACAGCCTTCAATTCAAGGAAGGAAGTAGTAAACAGCAGTCTTCAGGCATGGCAGAAGTTACTGACCAGACTGAAAGAGCTGCTACACAGAGTAGAAGAAGAGAAGAGCAGAGCCTATGAAATAAAGTTTGAGAGTTGAGCACTGACTGAGCCTCACCATTCCCTTGTCCTCTTTGGGCATTGCAGGTCGGCAAGCTGGTGAAGAGGCCCACTTGCCCACTCTCTTGGTACATAAAGAAAGTCAGACCATGAGTGAGAGAAGGTTCATTCAGAGTGAAAAAATCACAAAATTCCTCATGCTTGTACCAGTTTTATTTTTATTAAATCACAGCTTTCATGTCCATTGCCAAAGATGTATTTACTAAACATTACTAACTTAAGGGTGATACTTCGTAAGAAACTGTGAGCACTTCCATTGTTGAGCTAATCTTTGTAAAGCTCTCAGGGGATCTTATATTAGTCTGACAAGTTGAGATGGTTCTGGCACTCAGATACAAAGTATTTTCTCAGGATGTTAAGACTACTATAATGGCAAACCAATAATGATAATCCCATTCTTAATCAGAAGCAGAATAGCCCCCATAAAAAGGCAAAGGATCACATTGCTGAACATGGATGAAAAAGTGTGTTGATGGGCTTATGAATTGCATTAATGAAGCTTTTTGGAAGTTCCAAGTGTGGTACACATTTACTTGGTTCTTTCTTATTTCTCATTGAGTCAAAAGATATATTCTCATCTTTCAAAAGGTGGAGCTCCATTGGCATGGACTAAAAAAAGATGGATATATGTATCTTGGAAAGGAGTATTCTTAAACATTAGAAAATATTTCAGGGTGAAGTTGTCTATGAAATAAAATATGCAGCTCTGTGGTGGTTAGAATAGGTATGGTCCCCATATATTCATATGTTTGAATGTTTGGCCATAGGGAGTGGCGCTATTGCTAAGAGATGTGGCGCTATTGCTAAGAGGTGTGGCTCAGTGGTTATTTAAAACACTGTGGCCAAGTGATGGTGGCACATGTTTAATCACAGCACTTGGGAGACACAGGCAGGTGAATCTCTGTGAGTTCAAGGCCAGCCAGGTCTATAAAGTAGGATCCAGAACAGTCAAGGTTATACAAAGAAACCTTGTCTTGGGAAAAGAAGAGAAGAACACTGTGTTGGTGTGTGCATAGGAGTTTAGGGCATTGTGGAGGTCAGAGGTCACATTCCCTGGAGATGCAGTGACAGGATTACGTACGCACTAAAGATCAACATTTGGATCTCCTGCAAACATCTCCAGCTTCAAAACAAAACCAAGTGTCTATACTCTCAATTTTTGGGGTTTTTTAATTTTCATTTTTGTGTAGGAAGTTATGAATGAAAAAAAGAAATAAAAACTGGATGGGCTGCTCATGCTTGTAATCACAGCACTTGAGAGGCAAAGGCAGGTGAATCTCTCTGAGTTCAAGACCAGCCTGGTCTACAAATTGAGTCCAGGACTGCCGAGACTACACAGAGAAACCTTGCCTCAAAAAAAAAAAAAAAAAAAAAAAAAAAAAAAAAAAAAAAAGTGTCCTTATTAGAGAAAGTGTGCCACTGTGGAGGTGGGGCTTTGAGGTCTCATATATACTCAAGCTATGCCCAGTGTGACACACACTCTCCTTTTGCTGACTGCAGATCAAGCTGTAGAACTCTCAGCACCTGGATGTAACTGTTCTTCCCACCGTGATGATAACAAACTAAAACCTTTGAAACTTCAAGCTGGCCTCAATTAAATGCTTTCTTTTATAAGAGTTGCCTTATAACCTTATAAACCAAACTAAAGCACTCCTCAGTAAATAGTTTACTGCTAATGGACATGGGGATGTTTTCTTAAGAGTAAATGCTTTCTTTGCAGATGTTCTCCATCTTGCTGTCATTAAATTGCATCAGACACCCAATTTATTTCTCCAGTTACCTAGTAAAATATACCCAACTTTTTTTCTTCTTCAAAATAATAGAAACTAGTGAAAATTTTTCCTTATCCTCACACATTGAGCCAACTAGGAGTCTGAATGTTTTTTTTAAGAACCAAGAACAACAACAAAAAAAGTTTCAATTTACACAGCATTGATCAGATAAACATAGGAAATAACATTTTATATTTGCAAAATGCTCATTCAAATAACTAACGGTATAAACTCATCAAACACATTACTGTTAAAAGTTGTTGGTCCTGTGCAGAAAAATATTGCATTTTCATGGAGGGGAAGGCCAAATCATAAATGGGAAAATATGTTTCAGTATGTAAATTTTATGTAATTATTGATAATATACAGTATGTATGTTAAGAAAGTAAGCTAGGTGTTGCCAACTAAACTGTGAAGCATGCTTTCTTATTTCATATAAATTTCCTACACATTTTTATATTGTCTTAAAATATATTTTTTTAGTTTTGTATTTTCTGAAGGAATGCTCAAATTTTCTCTCTCACATATTCCTAACATCTGGTACTCTTCCTAAAAAATATGCAGTGTTGGCACTTCCTTAAGGATCATAGATAGCATAAAGATAACATCTTTAGACAACAACCACCACAGCAAGGATGTTGTAAATCACAATTATAGTCATCATATAGAAGTAAATGAAAACGATGAAATTATGACTAAATTGGCACATAAACACTATTGATACCCACATCACTACCCTTCAGTAGCAATCCTGAGCTGAGAGACCATGAAAAGAGAAGATGATCTCAGACACATAAAATGTTCCTAAATGTGCAGTTCTGAACTGCAGGAGAAAGTTGCTCAGCTCTTACCCTTGGATGCGTAGCCAGTTTCCCAAAGAGGTGTCTGAGTGTTCCCTTCCAGATCGGGAAGTAGACTATGCTGTCATGGAACACCATACTTCCCAGACCCAAGAGAGTGAAATGGGACAAACACACTCTCTAAAGAAAAAAAAAAAAAAAAAAAAAAAAAAAAAAGCAAAGAAATCATATGATTCCCATGAGGGAAAATGTAGAAAAATTGTATCTATTTTGGAAAACTATCTTGGTGTCTTGGTTTTTACTTCTTTTCAGTGCAAAAGAAGCATTCTCTACTGATTACAATTCCTGGCATCCTTCCTTTAAAAACAATACAAAATAAAGCTTTTAAGACAGCATCTTACTACTGTGCCCAGACAGGAAACGTAGGATCTTCATGTCTTAGCCTCCAATAGCTTGGATTATATAAGCTTCTCTGACCAGGCCTGCCTAGACCTGTGGTGTTTTCATTTTTTCTGAACAACCATCAGTTACTTCACTTCCCTCTTCCTTGCTCCTATTCTGGAAAGGGAAAGAATGAAACTGCTGGCAGTCTTTGCCTTGAAGACAACCATTAATGTCTATTTAGGAATAGATAAATCCAGGCCAAAGTCAGAAAATAGCTCTTTTATGTAAATATTTGCTTACTGTTACAGGAAATTTCATTTATCAGAGCTGTATTTATATTTTTTCATAGATGAAAACTAATGGGTACATCATAATCTCATAATAGTTAAAACTCTAACCAGATTTTCATTTAATATAATATCTTGTGTAAAAGGTATGATTTTTGTTAAACATGGGTTGGGACAATGTCTTTCCTTAGCTCGTTGCTCACACAGTATTTGTAATGTTTTTGAATGGGAAAAATTAGCAAACAAAATTTTTGAGTTAAGAATTTTCCAAATGTTTAAAATACCAACAGATCAAGTTAATAAGTCTCATTTTTTAAATTGGAAAAATATAACAGGGTAATTTACTGAAAGTATAAAAGTCTAATTTTGCTTCTTATAGCCCTTTCCTTGTTTCTGTCTTCAAATGCTTGGTAAAAGCAACTTAATGAAGGTAGGCTCCCTTGAGCTCAGGGTTTGAGGGTTTATTGCAGAGAAAGTAGGGTAGTATGGTCTGCTCTAGATGTGACTGGTCATTTTAAATCCAGCATCAGGACATTTCCTCACACACATTCCCAGGTAAACTTGATTTAATAAACTTGAAAAAGTTATGAACTAAGAAACTTTTAGTAATCCTTTACCAATTCAATGAAATTTAATGGACAAAAGTCACTTTCATTAAGAGAGAAACATTCTATCCCCGTGCTCATTTTCCACAGCACCACTCTCTTGTTCTGTTGCTCTTTCCGACCCCTTTTGCTGTCTATTCTATTTCCCTTTCTGAGTGAGATTCAAGCATCTTCTCTTGGGCTCTGCTTGTTACTTAGCTTCGTAGGGCTGTGAGTTATAGTATGATTAACTGTGGCTTCTCCTCTTCCTTGGTGTGTGTGTGGGGGGGAGTGGTCCTGTTGACCACGCGCCCTTGAAAGCTGGAGGTGCAGAAGGCAAAGTGCAGGGCTCAGAAGGTCATGAGCACAATGGAGAATGATCCTCTGGGAACTATAAGGGAGCTAGTTCATCTTTATTAGGGGAAAACAAAAGCTATATAGACCTTGGGGAGTAGGTGGGAGGCTGCCAGGATAGGTGTACAAAATTGGTTGAAATTAGGCACTTCAAGGATGTTTGATTTGCACTTGGCAGCATGCTCCTACCACACGAAAGGGAACACAGTATGTAATTATCCTATAGGTGCAGGGAGGGGAGAGGTAGCAGGGACTATGTCAAGGGCTATATATCAAATGATGTTAGGGACATCTATGTTGAAAGTAACTCTCCAGATGAAAACAGGCAGAAAGTAGAAGGCTGTGTTCAGGGAGAGGGAGTCCTCAGAATGGGTATCCAGACTGGGAGGACTGCAACCTCAAACAGCAGGGTCCTTTCAAAAGTTAACCTGTACTATATGGCTAATATCCACTTATAAGTAAGTACATAATCTGTGTGTCTTTCTGGGTCTGTGTTACCTTACTCAGGATGATCTTTTCTAGTTCCATCCATTTGCCTGCAAATTTCATTATTTTCTTGTTTTTAATAACTGAGCAGTATTCCATTGTGTGAATGTGTCATTGTTTCTTTATTCCTTCTTTAGTTGAAGAACATCTAGGTTGTTTCCAGATTCTGGCTATTGCGAATAAAGCTGCTATGAACATAGCTGAGTGAATGTTCTTTTTTTGTTTTGTTTTGTTTTTGTTTGTTTTAATGTTTTTTTTGAGACAGGGTTTCTCTGAGTAGCCTTGACTATCCTGGACTCACTTTGTAGACCAGGCTGGCCTCGAACTCACAGCAATCTGCCTGCCTCTGCCTCCCAAGCACTGGGAGTGAATGTTCTTGCTGTATTATCGAGCATCTTTTGGGTATATGCCCAACCTGGACCCAGGAGGCCTGTGGAGACTGAAGCACCAACCTAGGATTGCAGCTAGACCACCTACACATATGTACCAATGGGCACATTGGTCTTCCTGTGAGTTCCCTAGTAAGGAGAGTAGTGGCTGTCTCTGACAAGGACTCAGTTACACGCTTTATTTTATCACTTCCTCCTGGCCAGTCTGCCTTGCCAGGCCACTGAGGAAGAAGATGCACTCAATCTTGATGTTATTTGATGTGCTGGTGTGGTTTGGTGGTGGTGAAGGGCTCCCATTGTATGAGAAGTAGGAGAGGGGGGATATGGGGAAGAGAGAAGGAGGGTAGGGCCTGGAGGAGAGGAGGGAGGGGGCTATAATTAGGATCTAAAGTGGATAAATTAATTTTTAAAAAGAGTGAAATATTTGTTTTGTTCATGTCCCCAGATTCCTACCTTGAATTCCTGCACTGATGACTCTTCATGATTTATGACATTCACAGACGTCTCTCTCTTTGTCTTTCTCTGTCTCTGTCTCTATGTCTCTGTCTCTGTCTCTCTCTCCCTCCCCCCTCTCTGTCTCTCACTCCTTCCCTCCCTAGCCTGTCTTTCCTCCTTTCTTATAATAAAAAAGCTGTGAACATTTAAAAATGAAGGAATTTGTCTGCAGAATACCAGGAAGACTGCTGTGAAACAATAATCTTTCCTAGAAATGACTAGAGGAAGAATCCTAGACAAAGAACTATAGGCAGCTAATGGCTGCTGGAAAAAGGAAAATTAGCCTTTCCGAGGGAAGAGCCCCTTATTGGTTGTCTGATATAGAGTGGTCAGTCCTGACACCATATACAAACAAACAGCAAGACAGGACTTAAGGATGAGAGAAGTGGGGAGAGAGGATGGGAGGGAGGGAGGGAAGGAAAGAGGGAAGGAGAGAAAGAGGGATGGAGGAAGGGAGGGAGGGAGGGAGGGAAAGAAGAAGGAAGGGAGAAAAATGTGTGTGTGTGTGTGTGTGTGTGTGTGTGCCCACGCACACGTGCGTGCATGCAACACCAATAATAAAGAGACTATCAACTTGAGCACAGGGAAGTATGAGATGAGTTTGGAGAATCTCAGCTGGGAGGATCTGAGGGGAGAGAAAATGTAATTATATTTTATTTTAAAACATTGTTCAAAAGTAAAATCCATAATGACCTGACAAGACTATTGAAATATGTCTCCTTCCTCTAATTTCATCATTTGGGACTGACTCTTTTTTTCCTAGCTTCCCGGTGTCTCTCAATTTTCATTATAGTTCAAATTTCCCAAAGCTGGGTCCTAAGTGTTTACTTAAAATGTATTGCTTTCAAGAGAAAGCTGAGAACAAAGGGATTGAGGATAGGCAAGGCTCACACACAGAGTATAGGATGATTTAAGCTGGGCTCGCTGTCTGCTATAAGTGGGTTCTGCACTCAATGTGCCCATGCCTGTTGTGACCTGTGCAGGTGTCTACGGTCAGGCAGACACAGGTGAAACCAGCATAGGCTATACCCTTGGTTCTGAAGAATTCTGTATGGCGGTCAAGGTCAGACTTCTCCTACATGAGTTTTATTTTTGATGGCATTCGATTCTACTTTTCTAAGTACTTTTCAGAATGGGTGTAGATAATGACATCACTGTCCTCCGCCGGCACATCTCCTGAAAAGATTTCTTCTGAGGGTGTTTCCTAACATGACCATGCCCACCTAATTGCATCACAGTTTTTACTTTTCCAATTTCCCTTTTTTTTTGTGAGGCAGAGTTTCTTTATTTATTAGCCCAGAGCAGAAGGAGGAAGACGGATGACAGAGATGGAATGGTAAGTTAGCTGTTTTCCTATATATACAGAGTTTAGAGATTTCCAAAGTTTTAGCACATCTAACCAGCCCATTTTCACAACAATATATAATTCATGTGGATTAATTCTAAGCGTAGTGCTATAATGGTTTGTTTCTTAGACACATCCCGAGAGTCTTCTTCTATGCCTAACCTGATTTGGAACTTGGCACAACTCAGGGATATTTTTTTTTAACTTGTCATCTTCTTTCCTAAGCCTCCTGGGTCATGGAGTTACATGTGGAATGTACTGCTAGCCTTTAGTATTCTTACCTTTAAATGAATGTTTATGTCAATGTACTTTTGGAAAGTGATTGGGTCCTGGTCTAATCAATGGATTGTTCCATAGATATATGCATTATTTGACCGTATTCCTGGGAAGCAGTGGAAATCCAGGTTGGGCCTATCTAGGTGGAGGGACAGATGCCTGGTGTGTGTGTGTGTGTGTGTGTGTGTGTGTGTGTGTGTGTGTGTGTGTGTGTGTGTGTGCAGGGAATGGCATATCTGGCTTGTGCATCTTGCTCTTGTCTGTTTTTGTTTTTGTTTTTTTATGTCCACCTTTTTTCTGCTCGTGGAACCGTGACGCCTCTGCCCCTATGAGACAAGGAAAATACTTCCTTCTCTTAAACTGTTTCTGTTCAGTATTGTTTCTCATCTAAGAAAAGTGACCAGAACTATTGTTGTGTTCCTGCCTTCATTGCCTCACTAGATACAGACAAAGACATAGACAGACAGACAGACAGACAGACACACACACACACACACACACACACACACACACACACACACACACACAAACACACTTCAATTACTCCGATAAGATTCAAGCAACAGATGTAAGCTATGATTTCCCTATTATCCCTTTATAAATGGAAAGTGAAAGCCTCTAGAAGAGGCTAAGTGTATTTGGTGTTATTATATCAGACATCTTTGGCAAGTGATCCAAAGCTGCCATTTCAAATAAATAGCTGAGGTCATTCTTCCAGTCACAAATCAACGCCTGGCCTCACTTGTGTGTCCTGTTGTTTCCAAATCCCACTCCTGTCACTTTGAGAATAAATATCAGAAAAACATTACTTTTCTAAAAAAAAAAAAAGAAATACCTTTCAACCACAAGGAGGTTACAGAGAACAGTTTTAACACTGAACATATTTCCTAGGTTATAAAATTTGAGGATACGCAAGATAATTTTCTGATTCTCTTGAGTTGTATATAGCTACAGGTATTTTCAGCTTTTGAAAGGCATGGTTTTAGTAAACTAAACCATATTAAAGACAATGACAATTTCACATAATTCTTTACAATGCTTCTTTGGAGTTCTTAAAAGAAAACCAAGCCGGGTGTGGTGGTGCACACCTTTAATCCCAGCACTCGGGAGGGAGGCAGAGGCAAATGGATCACTGTGAGTTCAAGGGCAGCCTGGTCTACAAAGTGTGTAGAGGACAGCCAAGGCTACACAGAGAAACCTTGTCTAAAAAACCCAAATTGGAGGAGGGGCTGGGAAGAAAACTAAGACCAGGTCACGTTGAGTGATCAATATTTTCTTATTACTAGAATAAGTGGATTATTCACGTAAATTTTTTTGTCTCCTAACAACCTATTTCAAGGAAAATTCAATATATTTCCCGCTACTATTTTTATTAGAAAAACTGTCATAAAATTGTGGCCAACTGTATACTCACATCCTTACACAAAAACATCAAAGTATTTGTCATCGAGTTGCCTTGAGAAGCTAAGTGAGCAAGAGAGTTAGGAGGAAGGAGACCCGCGGTCAGGCTTCCCACATTGGGAAACGGAGCAATTTGGAAGGGGCTAAGGCAAGCAGCTCCCTTGATCGTATTTCAACAACGCCAACATGGAGAAAAGCTATTTTCATCAGGTCAAGGACTGAATTCATTAACTATTTATCAGATGCCTGGCACTGAGCAGCATGAGGCTCCCAGCAGATGGCTTGGGACCTGAAATTTCCCATTACAACTATATCTTGCACTCAGATCAGTTTTATGTTCTAACAGAAAGAGTCGCTGCATCTTCTTTTCGGCTTCTAAGTCTATGCTGTTCGTGTTTTCCATTATATTGAACATTTAGCTTCTTTCCTTCTGTATTCATCCAAATTGCCTGCATTGAGACTTCCAAATCAGTGTAAGTTTTGTATTTCTTTTTCCCAGTAGCTCCACCCATTTCTTTAAAACTAGGGGAAAATAAGAAGTATGATACTACCTCATTTAAAAAATATCTGTGTCCATTTTCGCTGTCTTTGGTGATCATAAAATCTTTATTTTACATTTGTTGAGTATCAGAGAGGTGAGCTGACATTTCAGAACACAAATTGCTGATACTGGTGCTAACAGATTTCATTTCCAGACCAATTTTGGCACAGTAAATATTCTTGACTTCCATGTGATTCCTACTTCGCCAAAAGCACAAACTCCAGGCTGAAACGCTTTGCTAATAATGTAATAAATCCGTGGTAATGACATTTCTATCACAGGCCAACATTTAGGTCTGTTGTCTCAGTGTGTTTGCTCAAGTGAAATCCCAAGTACTATCAAGTTCAGTTTAATTTTCTCTTAATAAATCTTAGCGTATCTTTTGCTATAAATCCTTGAATATATCTCTTGGCTTCTAGTACTCAATTCTGTTTGAATCATCCAATTAAAAATTATTGCCTGTCATTAATGTTCTTTCCTTACACAGGATAGACACTATGGTAAGGAACATATTTAATCACACAATAAACTTAGGCAAGAATTGCTTTTATGGAAGAAGTGCATATTGAAGCTGACTAACATTTTGTTGACTGTCTAAGGGAATTCAGAACAAAGGGCATGGACACATTTTGCTCATCTGACTAAATGTCCTTCCAAGCCACTGACTTTTTAGTGGAATTTATTCAAATTTAAATATATAATCCTGAGTATAAAACCACTTTCTTCAATAAGCAGAGAGAAGATAGTTCAGTGTGAAGATGAGTGAGTGAGCTGTGTTAATAAGGCCTTATTCCTACAGTCATAGGATGAACGTTTGTGTATATAACTTCTGAGAAAATAAATTGAGTTTCATACTAGATTTAAATTTGTCATGCTTGAAATGAGACAAGTCAGCTATCCTCAGCTTTAACTTCTTTACTTGTGTAGTAGTCAGACCATGTGACCTGTAATGCCTATGAACATTCAGAAAAACATATTTACTCTCAAAGTAGCCAAACTGAATTGGAGTAATTTACTCTCAGAGACCTTCAATGGTAACTCTGTGCAAGTAGCAGCCACGTATCTATGAGTTTTAACAATTGTTTATGTGTGGATTAAAGCAACAGATACTCTTGGACAATAATAACTTCCACACATTTTACTCCTGATGTTCTTGTTGCTGAGGAACATTCTCATGTCTTCAGGCAACAGCTCCTCGCTAAGCTACTGTCTTTATTCTCTGTTCTTGCTTTGAAGAGACACCATGTTCAAGGCAACATAAAAGGAAGCATTTAACTGTGGTCTTGCTGACAGTTTCAGAGGGTGACTCCATGGTCATTATGGAAGATAGTATGGCAGCAAGTAGGCACACTTGGCACTGGAGCCATAGCTGAGGACTTATGTCCAATCCAGAAAGACAGACATAGGGAGACTGGGCCTATCATGAGCTTTTGAAAACTGAAAGCCCATGCCCAGTAATACACCTTCCCCAACTAGGCCATACTTCCTAATCCTTCCTACACTGGCCACCAACAGAGAATCAACTGTTCAAAGTATATAAGCCTATGGGGACCATTTTTACTCAAACTACCACAGATATCTAGTGATAAAAGGGTTTTTTTTTTTCATTTTTAGAACCATTTTTAATTTAAGAAATGGACACAAATATTCTATAAGACCTAAAAGAAGTCATAAAGGTTGGAAGTTAGGTACCAAAGTTTGCAGCACAAGCACCTTTGACTGGAAGGCATTTTTTAAATTCCTCCAAATCAAACACAGCCCTTACTTTCAGGGCTGAGTCATCACCATAGAAATAGCTTTAAAAAGGACATAATGCACTTTCTGCTTATTTCATTTTTATTTGATATTTACTCTTCTGTCTCATATTTGCTGGAAGGGGTGATTTTTAATGAACTTTCCTGAATTGTGTTGCTGCTTTGATTAGAGGTTTGGCATACAATTTTATTAGCTATTTTATTCTATTCCAACATAATATACCTGTTACTATTTTAAGTGATTCTACTTTGGCAGACCAATTTCTACCCTATGTAGTAGGCTGGGGTATGGCGATATCACGTATAATAGCACTTTGTACTTCTCAAACCACCACATAAAGGCAGAAACTGCTTTTTATTTTTGTACTTTTCTTAATATCTACTTTAAAAGGTAATGTAATTTTATGGAAATTTATTTTATTGTAAGTGCTTCATGTAGCATTTCCACTGTCATTGTCATAGAGATTTGCTTTAAAATGTACTTGGATGGTGACTTTATAACAGAAGAGGAAATAATTAGAATATAAAATTAACATGCATCCAGGGCCGTTTGTGTGATTTCAGCTTTTCCAGACTGAGTACACGTCAGAGCAAGATGCCCCCAGTAGAATTCAGACTGGGCACTCTTTTCCTGGATCCTTGTCCCCTCTGCTTGCTTGTGATTTTAACAACTGCAGTGCAGCTATTCTGGAGTTGCTTGTACCTCCACTAACGTAACAAGTTCTCAGCTTTACACTGAAGCAGTTTGGGGATGTTTAAAATTCCCTGTGAGATATGGTAAGGATTGGTTGCCAAGAGGCAGGTATGACTGCGGGATGGGATGGGATGCGTTACTATCATCCATCAGTAGAAAACCAAATTGAGTTTCAAGGTTTCTCAGGAGTCTGGCCACAAATGATAACCCCTAAAAAGCCCAGAGCTCTTTGTACCAAGAATTAGGAAGTACCAGAGATAAATAACATTTCTGTTGCCAAGTAGCAGCCTACTCAATAACTGCATATGTGACTATAATGCCAAGTGCAGCTAAACAAAAGCAAAAAGAAGTCTGTCTCTCGAGAGAACACTTCTTTCTACCCTTAGTTCTTGAAAATGACCCTAGACCTATTAGAAATACCTGCATGCAAATGGCATTTAGGGGTAATATATTTTAAATGTGTCCTCCAAAGTTCTTGAAAATTTTAATCTTTGGTTCAGCAACGTGTCATCTATCTATCTATCTATCTATCTATCTATCTATCTATCTATCTATCATCTATCTATCTGGCTGTCTATTCTATCTATCTATCTATCTATCTATCTATCTATCTATCTATCTTGATTTCTTTGAGACATGCTTTCTCTATGTAGACTTGGCTGTCCTGGACTTGCTTTGTAGATCAGGCTGGTCTCAAACTCACAGAAATCCACCAGCCTCTGACTCCCCCTGTGCTGGGATTACAAGCATGCGCCACCACACCTGGCAAGTTGTATACTTTTAAAGAAGTGCTCTGCCTTCTTCAGTGGATTCATTGTATCTATGCAGATGAACTAGCATAAGAACATGTTTGGCTACAGTTTACCCTCAATTCCAGAAGTTCCCAGCCACTCTGATATAGCAGCCATCTCCCCGAGTCTGGGCCATACTGATTGTTGCTTCAGAGCCCTGAGTGGTGTGTCTCAATAGGGGCAGTGGTTGAAGTGCCATGATGCATGATTTTCATGGGAGGTTCTCAGGTCTTGAATTGAACACTGAAGACAGCAGATGAAGTGGTAAGGATAGATGGAATTGGTCACATGTCACAGTGGACACATGTCTTGGTTCTTTAGGGGTTAAGGGATGGCACTGTTGTGTCAAATCAAACCAACTATTCACTGTGGTCCAAGGTGCTGTGTCACCTCCGGTGCCTGACAGTCAGACAGCTGGATCTAGTTGGCTTTTGAAAAAAGCAGCTTTTTGTGTCTGTGATAGAATGTTGGTGGCGCAGCAGTGCTAGACAAATATACAGGCCTCTGTGCGCTGGAGCAGTGGCTCTGCTCTCAAGAAGGTTTGTACTTCCACACCAGGAGGTCTGGGGATTTCAGTGAGCTAACACAAGCTCCTTCACTGAAATAAAGCTACAAGGATGATGCAGCAGCTCCCGTGACTGTGTACTATATTTCTGATGAAATGATGGGTTCCCTTCTATACCTAGAAGCTCTGGGTCCATACAAGTGGCTTTCTTCAGTACTCTCCCCATGGTGGGTTGAATGAGATGCCCATCATAATTTTCAGACATTTCAATATCCAGTCCCTAGTTGTTAGCTGTTTGGGTGGATTAGGAGTTCTGACCTTGATGGAAGATGTCACTGGGGGTGACATCTAGGAGCTTTTAAGTTTTAGAGGGCTTGATCATTTAGAGTCAGCTCTCTCTGCTTCATGCTGGTAGATTGAGGTGTGAGCATTCACCCGCTGTTCCAGCATCATGCCTGATTCTTTCTTCATGCTGCCGTTCCATGATAGACTTTAATCCTGATGTCACTGTAAGCCCCAAACAAATGCTTCCTTCTATGAGTTAGTCTCCTTGGTCTTGGTGTTTTAATCCCAGCAATAGAAAGTAGCCAACACACTCCTGTTCACATTTTATCCCACCAAGAGGAGCTCCCAATTCTGAGTTGGTAGCACAGGATCTGTGAACTTTAGTCTTCTTTGTGCTGTTATCTTAGGTCTCTGCACTGGATACAGTTCTTGCTTATTCTTGAATGATCTGGGTGTTCTTCCTCACTGCTCACCTTCATATGCTGCTATGCATTTATTTCTCAGCATCTTCTTGGTGGTAGAAAGCACACCAAATACCTCATTGGGAATCTCTATATATCCCAAGAATTGTATGCCATCTGGGATACAACCATCATAAATGCCTTAGTTTTGAGACATCAAATCTGACGTGAGACTAGGATATAGTCTCTAAGGAATGCATATTGGTTTAGATTTTTCCACAAGCACACGTTAATACAGGGACTTAAAAGCAAGGAGATTTGGAGGTGTTTGGAGATGATTCTAGGAAGTATGTCAAAGGATTTAGGAAATAAGACAGACACCATAGAGATAACAATACACTGATTTGTGGCAGAACCCAGTTTGATCTTAATTTCTGACAGATCACTAAACAGTTTGGCTGCTTTCCTAATGAGTAGTAAGGAACTCAGGTAGCTGTCACTAACCACATTCAATTCGCCTGGTGCTGAGAAACAGTATGAGCAATAGAATGTGGAATAGTATTTCATCCCATGGATGCTCCTGGTAAGACTCCACAATTAACTCAGACATCAGGCAGCCCATCCTACCAGTCATAGTTCCTTCATAACGAATCTGTAAAGGACAACTGAAGAAAGACCTCAGTAAACCCTGTGGTTCACCATTTCCTAACTGTCTTCAAAGCCACCCATTTTGGAGATCACCATTCTAAGACATGAAATATTAGTTTCGTATTGTCTTGACTGTATGTGACACTTCTCCTATTTTGTGTCATAATTGCCTATGCTGCTTTCCAGAGACCCAAAGCTGTTTTCACTGAGCATGCAGACTCTCTACTTGGTCCTGAAGATGTCCAATGGGTGACGGAGCTTAGCTTCTGTTTTCTCACGGCATCTCTACCATCATTGCCTTTGCCTTTGCACCGGAATCTACCCAGTTTTGCATCCATACGTGTTCATTTCTTTATAAATATTTTATTCCAAATTGTAATACAGTATTAATTTGACCAATAACTTTTAGAGTCATTGTCTACACACCCATTTGCCAATGCTTTTAAAGATCCTTACCAGCCACTATAATCAGAGGCACAAGACCGTGACCACAAAGACCATGAAAGGAATGAAAAGAGGGACTTGGGAGACCAATAAGTTCTTGATAATCATATTGTTTACAAAGCAGCACTGGGGGCTGGAGAGATGACTCATAGCTGGGTGCTCTTGCAGGGGATCTGGGGTCTGTTCCCAGCAACCATATGTTGGATTACAACCATATTCAACTTCAGTTTCAGAAGATCTTACACCTATGACCTCTGTGGGCACTGCACATACAGACATGCAAGCTAAACACTCATACACATAAAATAAAAAGAGTTAAAAAAAAAAACATCAATTTTAAAATTTGTATTGTTTAATTAATCACATTATTTTGTTCCAACTCACCAATGTGACACTGAATATTGGGGTGAAAATAAATGTACAGTCACATAGTGTTGCATGTCACCTTCTCCACAACTCAATATATATAAAAGATGTGCTATGAAGCAGGCAATATTAAAAACATGGAGACCTTCAACTAGAGGGGAAGGTAATACTAAGGGCAGGAGGAGAAACAAATACCAGTAGGGATGCTAAAAAAGACAAAGGAAATGTTATTTTGTGTTCACTTAAAAAACATATGTTATATATACGGTCACAAACATATAGAGTTAAGTTGTGCCACTTGGGGTGATAAGGCTCCTCGGCAAGTCATAGACTATTTAACAGAAACCCCAGTACCAGGTATAGGAAACCCCTGTTCAAGTTGTTGGTCAGGGGAGTACAAAAGTCTCCCAGAACAATAGTGGTTATTGATTCTGCCTTTGGTTTCCTTGAATAACTGGAAGGTAAGGCCCTGTTGATGAAGACATCACACACGTCAAACACAGAGCTTGACTAATCAATCTGAAACGGAACTAGAAGGCCCTTCTCTGTGGACCAGCTCTCACAGTATCTGGAGGTGCGATTCAGTCTGCCAACAGCAAAAGCAATTGCTAATAGCCTAGGAATTACAACAATCACCAGCCCAGCTAGATATCCTCGGTGATGTCAGGTGGTATGGCAGCATGGATGGGGAAAATGCCGCAAGGGCCCACTCCTCAATGAAGATACAGGCAATAAATGGCCTCAAATTAAGGAAGAATATATATTCTCTGGGGACAAGCCCCCTCATAGCTTATTCCATCTGAATGAGTCAGTCCTAACACATGTACATAGGAGCTACAGTAAATGGACTAAGCAAGTTTTATGAATGTATGAGTTTGTATGTGTGTGTATGTAACAGTAATAATTAAAGATAAGCTTTGAATCTAAGAAGGAGTGAGGCATAGGATTTGGGAAAAGGAGGGGTAGAAATAACGTAAGTGCAGTACTTATGTATGAAATTCTCAAAAACATTACAAATTTAAAAAGGCATGAGTAATAGTGAAACTGAGTAGAGCAACTTTGAAATGACTTTTGAATTTTAACTCCATTTCTTGTCATGTTATTTTATTGTCAGTTTAGGCAACTTAGTTTTAATTTTTTAATTTCAATTTTATTATACATATGTGGGTATCCTTCTTGTTTGTATGTCTGTGTACCACTTGCCTGCCTGGCGTCTACAGAGACTAGAAAAAGATTACAGATCGCTTGTACTGGACTTACAGTTCGTTGTGAGCCACTGCATGGGTGTTGGGAATTCAGCTCCTGTTCCAGGGAGAGCAGCCAGTGATCCGAACAATGTCTCAAGGCTCTAGGCAATTTCATTTTAATTATTAATTCATTCAATAACTGGCTCACCACATTGCTGTAAAGTGCTTTTGATGAAGCAGGCAAGTTCTTATCAACACACCTGGCACTGGAAGGTAGATTATTTTAAGCCTCTTCCTTCAAAGCTGTTTCCTTTTATTACATTAGCTACTTCCCTGAATACTGGTACAATGGCCACTGTTTATCATGTGCTCCGTCTAGCTCAGAGGAGATTTATATATTTAATAACCAATATTTGTGCGACTTCCTTTGACAATTACTGTGTTCATTGTTGGATCACATCTACGTTACTTTTCTTCTTTGCGCATCCAAAGTAGAGAGAAATGTGCACCTTAGTCTTATCGCTTTACTTGCTTTTGCAAAGCAACTTCATGTGAAAGGCATTATTTACATAAACTGTGCCAATTCACCTAAATATTAACTACAGAAAGGATTTAAAACTTGAAATGGAAAGGTCGTACACGGGAAAATGCTTTGAAGTTAGTTCTCATTCATGCACAGTGTTGGTGAAGTCTGTGTGATGTCTAGTGGTCTGCCATGCTGTAGTCAATGCAGAGCCTTCCATAGGCACCTCTCCCTCCTTGGCCACTTGAGGAGATTGTACAACTGTCAGCCCACGGAACTCTTTGAAGGTATTTTGATGATTGCTTAACTTTACCCTCTAACTTATTACTGTTCCAGATTTTAGTATGTGGCTTGATACTTTGGGGCTTTTGGGATGATCTCAGGCAAATATCCACACTTGGTTTAGTTAGAAGTTTACATTTGGCTTATTTTATTTTCTGCATGTATTGCATATTTACATGGAGAAGGGGAAAGTCATGGAAGAGTGAATGTCTGGTTATATCCCATTTCTGTGGCCAACTTTGGGCCACTCATTTTTATTTGTGCTTTTGCCTGGGGTAGCAGTGCATATCATTTCTAACTGTTCTTGCAGTGCTGATTGTCCTCATAGGCTGAGGGCAGCTGTCTGTAACAGGGCAGCTTCCACACCTTTGGAGAACACTGACAGCAGAATATCTAGTTGAGTCTGGATCCCAGTGGCTTATGAAATGAATCGCAGTTGGTTTCTGTTTTTACTGGGTCACATCCTTTTTGTTTTATTTGTAAATTAAAAGTTACCACATTTGAAAATCTATTTCTCCTTATATCCTGTAAGGAAAAGCTAGACTGAAAAATGCAATGGTGTGCTGAGTGGTCTGTGACACTAAGCTTTTAAAGCTGAAAAAGAACTCAAGTCCTAGAGGGTATTTTACTTTAATACAGTAGTGACAGTCCTCTTGGTGCCTTGCCCTTTCAGTGTCATTTCTCATACAGTCTTGCTCAGCAGCATGAAAATTAAATGACATTCAGAAGCAAACTCTTGGATGACAGGGTGGATGAGGTTTGCTGCTCTGAGATTTCACTTTCTTTGCTTTGCTCTTTAATCCTCTCACTTGGTATATTTAAATTAAACTAAAAGCTTATTTATTTTGAAACCAAGGTCACTGTAAATGAAAATTTCGTAAAATGTTCTGATAAATATCATGCAATATGACTGATACATGATTTAGTTTTAACCTTTAAAACCTTTAAGAATCCGAAACAGTATTCCTCAGCTTATAAGAAAGATACCCATATCAACAGTGGCATGGATAGATAATGTTTATTATGAATGATTCAAAAACAGCCCAAAGTAAAGGATCTTAATACACACTAAAGCTAAAAGCCATGTTCAGCAACTGTCATTTGGGATATTCCTCTGGCTTTACTTCTTCTGTTGTCTTTATTTTTCCTTGAAATATTTTAGAGCAAATTTCAGTCCTCACTTATTTAGTCTGTGAACACTGACTCAGGGTGATGATGCAATGATAGCAGGTCCTCATCAGGCAATTTGGTTTGCTGAATTTGTGTAATGATCAAATAGTCCCAGATTCAAGCCTGTGTTTTTATAGGACTATATATTTTCAAGCTCTTATAGAACCATATATTTTCATATACTGTGAATTTACAGATTGATCTTGACTCATAAAATAAATACAATTATTAACAGAATGACCTTTCAGATAATTATATTGTTGCTTTTTAAAAATGTAATATTCTATTAAATATTGTTATATCAACATCTTGCTACTAAAACTACTAGCTCATTTTCTGTTATTCATTTCTTAACTTTTACTGATCAAGGTATTCTTTTATCATATGGTACATGCAAAACACATTTTTCTGAAAATTCACACCTTTGCACTAATAGGGCTTATGGGAGAACTCATAATGTCTGTGGACAGCTCAAAACTCCATGGTTTAAAATTCCAGAGCCCAGGAGAGTCCAAGACAGTGGTGTCTATCAAGCAGTGTATCTGATCTACTCCACGGGGACCAGGGACATGACTGAAAGCCACAGACTGCAAGACCTGGAGAACACAAGTTGAGTGGGGTCTGGCACAGTGCAGACTACAGATGAGCCTGGCTCCAGATCAACCAATGGCCTACAGAGGATGGGAGTCCAGTCCCTATACTCTGGACCAGAACTGGCCTGCAAACTGCAGCCTGGATCTATAACACGAACTCGGTATATGGGACTAAACTCCAGGCAGTGAAGCACCAGAGCTCCTGGCCTGGGGAAATCTCAGGGAAATGGGTGGATCTGTCCTCAGACCCTTCCATACTGCGCCAGTCCACAGAAAGCCCCAGGTGTCATATGGATGTCCAGGTGTCTGTGAACACATTATCCAGGCACAGTGGCACAGTCTGAAGGGGTCCAGGCAGAAACCTAGCTACCAGCCACAGCAGTCCATGCCTGTATAATTAGGCAGATCTAAGCTGGCCAAGCCAGGTTCCACAGCCCAACAAAGCCTCCCACGCTCTTGAGAGACACTGGGCAGGCCTAAGGAGACAGCACTAAACCACAACAGTTGTCCTATCTGAACTGGTCAAGGCAGGAAGCTAGCTACTGGACAAAGTCGTCCATACATGCACAATTGGGCAGATCTAAGCCAGGCTAGCTAGGCTCCACAGCCAGTCAGGGCCTCCTACACTCTTGCAAGAGGCTGGGCAGGCCTGAGGGGTCAGGACAGAAAACTAAACAGTGCCCTGATTTAGCAGGACTGAACCACCACAGTTGCATGATCTGAATGGGACCAGGAAGGAGCCTACCTCTGCTGACCCACTCGGGAGCCTAAGATGTGGAACAGTCTCCTGGAGCTGAAACCAGGTCACCTGCCTGATCCAGGGAAGAATTTCCTGATCCCCAAAGCCAAAGGCCCTCGACCTATAATCACTCACCAACAATCTGCTCTCAATGACCAGTGAAGGACACTAGAAGCTACCTCTCAATATCAGAGACACCAAGATGACTAAAGGCCAGTGTAAGAATACGAACAACAAAAATCAAAACAATATGGCTTCTCCAGATCCCAGCTATCCCAAAGAAAGCAATCCTGAGAATTCAAACAGAATCAAAATACAGGAAAATGACCTCAAATCCTTAGTAATGAAGATGATAATGGAAGAAATGAATAAAACCCATAAACAAGTGCAGGAAGATGCAGCCAAACAGGTTGAAGTCATAAAAGAGGCCTATAAAGAGGTACTGGAAGAAATTCAATAAAATACAAACTTTCAGATGGAGGAAATCAATAAAATAGTTCAAGATCTGAAGGCCTATGAAGATGCACTGGAAGAAAAATTAAGGAATATACAAACAACCAGATGAAGAAAATCAATAAAACCGTCCAAGATCTGAAGATGAAAATGGCACAGACAGAAGAAAACCGGGAGCAAGAGAAGTTAGAGAAGAAAGCAAGCAACATAGAGATGAGCTTCTCTAACAGAATCCAGGAGATGGAGGAACAAATCTTGGGACTAGAAGATACAATTGTAGAACTTGCAGCAACCATCAAAGAAAATGTGAAATCTGAAAAATTCCTGACACAAAACATCCAAGATATGAAAGACACCATGAAAAGACAAAACCTGAGGACAATAGGCATTGAGGAAAGAGAAGACTCCTGACTCCAAGGCCCCAAGGCCCAGAAAATATCTTCAACAAAATAATAGAAGAAAATTCCCCCAATTTAAAGGAGCTGCACATAAACATACAGGAGGCCTACAGAGCACCAAATAGAATGGACCTGAAAGGAAAATCTTCATGCCACATAATACTGAAGAACTAAGAAAAAACTGTCTTGACACATAGATGTTTGGTATAATGAGAGAACATTGACCTTTGATAAAGGGGGCACATGTGTACTGATACCAAGCTAATGACTTAGGAATGATGACTCATGACAACATTATTACTTTGCATCCTGTATTTTGAATTGTGTATGCCTGATTGCTCACTGACTCCCTTAGAACTACTCCATGAAAAGATGTGACCATGAAAACACTCTCCATTTCAAAAAATGTATATAAAAATCTAGCTTGTTTGCCTGCAAAATACATTCAGATCAAACTTCCCCTGGGTTGGTCTGTTTGTCACCTATCTTTGTCCACTGACACTTCGAGAACTCTTGTTCCCAAGGACCTGTACCTAAGACAGTCTATGACAACTACACCATTGTAAAAATATAACCACACAAACACTCTACTGCAACCAACATCAAAATTAAGGCACTTAACAGTCACTGGTCATTAATATCTCTCAACATCAATGGTCTCAATTCTCCAATAAAAAGACACAGACTAACTGAATGGGTGCATAAATAAGACCCAACAATCTTCTGCATTCATAAAAACATCTCAAACATAACGATCAACATTACCTCAGGGTAAAAGGCAGGGAAAAGGTATTCCAAGCAAACAGAAAAAGAAGCAAGCTAGTATAGCCATTTTAATGTTTAATAAAATAGATTTTCAACCAAAATTAATCAAAAAAGATGAAGAAGGTCACTTCATACTCATCAAAGGTAAAGTCAACCAAGATGACATCACAACTCTAAACACCTACACTCCCAATACTCTGGCACCCACATTTGTAAAGGAACTTTTAACAAAGCTTAAAGTCCGGAGTCTTTATATAAACAATAATTGTGTTTATAGAGAGAATGTGGGTCACATAGATAGCAGGAATACTTCAGGGTGGAAAATACAGACACAAGCGTAATGGCCTGAATGCTGGACGTTGAGACTGCAGCAGAGAACAAAATTAAGAGCAGAAATGTCCCACAAGGATGGGGTAAGTCTCTGGGATAGGATATTTTACAGAAGAGATGAGGAAACTTCTTTTCAATAATAAACCAGGGTCATTTTCTATTCTTTTAAAGATTATAACTGTATGCCTTTTTTTTTTCCTGGCTTCTCTTGTCTAGGAAAAAGAACTCAGTAGAGCAAAGACAGAAATACTGCACTTCTTCCATATTCACCCACTTTGTCAGAGTTAATTGAAGTTAATTGATAGTACAGCCCCTTACTGACTGTGTGACATTAATCAATGGTACACAGTTATTGCTATAAACCATTTTAAATGGATTAAAACTCATTCTTAATCAAGAGAACAAGGATTCTCTTTATTGAAAAAAAAAATGCATTGCCATTCATTTTCTTCCAATACCTTAAACAATTTAAAACTCAAACTTTATAAGATGATTTACATTTAAATAGATTCCCAAAATGCTCAAGCAGGCCACAAAGTTTTAATGCACAAGTTACAGAAGCATCTAGCACAAAGTAAAGTAGAAAATTTCTTTTAAAAATAAGTACTAAGAAGGACAATTGAGATATGGATTGGAAAACTATTTTAAATGAGTTCAAGAGCATTAAAATTTAGTTAATTATTCTATCCATGACATTAACCCTGAAGAATGTGCAGAGAAATATGGGACTTTCCCTTTTGTGCTTTTTTTTTTTTTTTTTTTTTTTGCCAGATAAATTGTTATTCATGCATGAGTAACCATTTCTTTTAAAAAAGGAAAGCAACCTTTGGCATTAAATAATCAAAGATTTTATACTTCATTGAAATTTCACTTCAAGGGGCTAGCAAGATGGATTGGTGGACAAAGGTATTTGCCCCTAAGCCTGACAGTTTGTGCTGAGTCCCTCGGACCTACACGGTGGAAAGGGAAAACTAACACTTGAAAGTTGAGTAGCATACACTAGTGTGAGCGTGTGAGCAACCATGTTCATGCATGGCTGTGCACACCACACATGAAAAAAGTAAATAAATGTTAAAATTTTTCTCTTCAAGATAAACATGTATAAATGCTTTAGATACTTCAGAGTATCTAAAATATACACCATACTTTAGGGGAAAAAAATCATTTTGTAAGATGTGAGGCAGAATTCACTATTTGTTTATTTATTCACAGTTCACATAATTCCACAGGGCTACTTATTCTTTGAAAAGATCATAAAATTATTTTTATGGGGTCACTTTACTTTAGTAAAGTCAAAGATCCTCCTTTTTGTTGTTCTGTTCAGCCTGTGGTTGTGTCTTTAGAGTCTGCTGCTTGGTGAGTTGGCAGTGGAAAACATTTGTAAAAAGTGAATCACATGTAAAACCCTGGTTTCTTGGTTTTCCGTGTCCTGATAGGTCAGAGAGAGCAGACTGAATTTACTATGATTCTAGAATCGCTACTGAAAACTATTAATTCTTGTTCTTTATCTTTTTGACATGAATGTACTACACATTGAAGTACTCATTTTTCTTTTCAGGAGTCCTCTGGTTTTCTCATATTTTCGACACATCTGTCTTCTAAATGTGTCCACATTCTCCTGTGGGCATTTTATATCTTGCATGGTAGTCACACATATAGATGTATAGACCACCACTTCAGCCTCCTCTAATGTATCTCAGGATTCTTAGAGCATTCTCTGTAGTACTTTTTATTTGTAGAACACTACGTACAATAATAGCCAGCAGCAGGGAGGGTTGGGAGACCTTCAGCTTGTATGCAAATACTGTCTCCATTATTTCCTAGTCATGAGATCTTGAGCAAGTTAAGCAAGTGACACTTCAACAATTAATAGAATAATAGAGAAAAATAAATGAATAGACATCGTGTGCATATTGGCTAGTATTTATGTCAACTTGACACAGCTAGAGTCATCTGAAAGGCGAAAACCTCACTTGAGAAAATTCCCACATAAGATCGGGCATGTATGCAAGCCTACAGGGCGTTTTCTTAATTAGTGAATTATGTTGGAGGCCTCAGCCCATTGCAGGTGGTGCCCACGCCTAGGTCTTAGATTCTATAAGCAAGCAGACTGAGAACACCAGGAGGAGCAAGCCAGTAAGCAGTGTTCCCATGGCTTTTGCATTTCCTGCCTCCAGGTTCCCACCCACTCTGAGTTCCTGCCTTGATTTTCCTCAGTGAATTGTGATTTGGGATATGCAAGGCAACTCCCCAAGTTGTTTTGTCCATGGTGTTTCATCACAGTAACAACCCTAACACGCGCGCGTGCATGCGCATGCACACACACACACACACACACACGCGCGCGCGCACACACACACACACACACACACAGCAACACAAACTAAGGATCATATGAAAAGTTGTTCTTACTCTTTCATGTTTTAATAATATTTTCAGCTTAAAATTAGAACATTGTAACAGTATTTAAGTCATTTGTAAATAATAAAAGAAGTAAATGTTAAAAACCAGTTGCCCATTGTTTTTGATTGTCTATGTGCATATAAGCAAATGTCTTTAATTTTTTTAATATAGTATCTTAGGAATTGGGCCTTTTTTTCTGAAATGAAGTGAATGAATTCGTTAATAAATATGATTTTGTTGTTTGTGTGGTGCTGGATTTTACTTAGTTAGCTACTTTAATTTTAACTTATTTTTAAAATTTTTTAAAAATATATTTTATTAATTTATTCATATTACATCTCAATTGTTACCCCATCCCTTGTATTTTAAAATTTTTATAAGATTTACATAACAATCGTAGCTCCCTCCTGGTTCCCCTCTCCTAGTCCTTTGAGTTGGGGAGCCCTTCTTCCCTACCAACTGACCCCAGTATCATCATGACCGCCTGCATCCTCTTCTTCTGTGGCATGGCAAGGCAAGGCTCCCCACCGGGAGGAAGTGATCAAAGTTCAGGCAACAGAATCAGTAGAAGCACAGCTGCTGCTTGGCTACATCCAAGCTGGGGGCCTAGGTCTTCTCCATGCATGGTTTGGTGCATCAGTCTTTGCCAGCCCCCTTAGGCCCAGATTTGTTGGTTCTGTTGGTCTTCTTGTGGAGCTCCCATCCTCTCCGGGTCCTTCAATTCCCACACTCATCCATAGGACTCCCCGAGCTCTGCCCCAAGTTTGGCTGCTTCTACTTTGATCCCAGGCAGGGTGGAATCTCTCAGAGGACAATGATGGTGTGCTCTCATCCTGTTCATTCTCTTCAATTGCCCACCCTTTTAGATTGTCTATACGCATATAAGTAGATGTCTTTACATTTTAAATATACTATCTTGGGAATTAAGTGAAGGAATAACTTAATTAATAAACATTTTGTTGTTGTGGAGCTGGATTTTAAAGCCAGCGTCCAGGTTAACAATAGATAGCTGAGCCCAGCCCAGACTTGAAAGTTAAGTAAATGTTTTCCTTACATAATTACCAGAACTAAAAATATCCTTCAATAGGAGTATTCAATAAGTACTTAATGACCAATCCAATGCTAATTAATGCTTCAAATTCAGTTATTTGTCCCTACTCGTCATTTGAAAATTATTGGTTTTTTTCCCCTTCCCTATAAATGTCACTGATTTTTTTCCTGTTTGAGTATTTCATCATTTCCTTTTGACTTTACTCAGTTGGTTTCGCCCTAAACTGTAGCTATTTCTGAAGCCCCCTCCCACTCCCCGCTTCTCCTCTTCCCTTCCCTCACTCCCTTTCATTCTCCCCTCTATCCCGTTTCCAGCTGTGCTCCTCCCTTGGCCTCTTCTTCCTCCCCTGCTTCCCTAACTGCTTCAGCTACATTCTTTTCTCTAATCTGGAAACACAGTCCAGCGGGCCTTTTTGTATTATGTTTTTTTCCCTAGCATGCTCCCAATCAGGATGTCTGTCTGGGAATTGTCCTCTGAATGACCCAGCAACACTTAAGAAGCATCTTAGGATACTCGTCTTGTCTCGGCAGACCTTAATAAACATCCCTCTCTGGGAACCCCTTGCTCATCTGCCGCGTATGTGGAAATTTTGGTGTCATTTGTCAAATCTCTCTAAACCAGAAATTGGCAAACGATCAGTCATAGTTTACTCTCTCATGCTCAGTCAGTGAAGCGTTCCTGATTGCTCCTGTGGCATTGCCCTCTGTTATTTTTCAGTCAGAAGACTCCAGTGGTTTCACGGTCTGAATGGCCGAATTCCCTTTGGCTGTACTCTCATTTATCTTCATCTGTTCTGGTGAATGGCATCTGTTGTGGAAACTGAAAGGAAGAGCACAGGGAAGATGGATCATTTCGAAGTTGAAGAGCAGTAGCCATAAGGTTTATGGGAAGGTGGCATTTGCGTTGAGAAGAGCCGTGGGCATTTTCAGGGAGTGGCTGTGCCGGGCACGTGCACTGAGATAGATGCTCGGAGACATTTGAATTAATGCAGTGTGAACTAAGAAGAAGGAAAACAAAGATGGGGTCAGCAAATCATTGAGTGTATTGTGAAGGAAAGTTTCTGAAGGAAGCCACACTTTATACTGACCCTTCTCCAAGGCAGAATAAAAAGAGGTTAGGATGTGGCAGGTCTAACTAAAGTTACGCGCCCAGGGGGTTATATTCACCACCCTTAGCACCTATTCCTGGACCTACCTCTGTTTCTGGTCTAACATCCTTTTGACCAATAGATGACATCTTTTGGAACAGGAGCACAAATGAAAACCACTAAGAAAAGTTTTACAAGCTTTGACAAGGTTTTAAGGAAAATTCTTCTGTAAGTAAACAATGCGTTTTAAGCCAAATAAAAGTCTAAACAACAAAAAAAATTTTTGGAATGTATTACTGAACAAAACCAAAGTTTCATCAACCAAAGTTGAGTGCCTCAGGCAGTATTTGAGACTTCTGGCTGAGATTTCCTTGGTCTGCTGTAGTCTGCCTACCTGCTATTTCCAGAAGTATATTTATAAAATGTCTCTATGTATGACCTTCTTTTTCTGTTTCTGATGCAACATTATGAAATTGCTCCTACACTGGAACATGCAGTTTGGAACAACCTGACTGTGTTCCCAGGCTATTGGTCACCCACGTTTGGCTCCAGAATAGGCTATATTCTTACCCTTTGGAGAAGAGCCCTGCATTTTTGCACTGACCATATAAGAGTGGTGAATAATTGGTAGCTTATTAAAACACAACAGTGATTACATGCTTACTCCGAAAGACATGGGAAACCATTAATGGCTATGAGCGAAAGAATTATATGCATTTATATTTTACAAGTTTTATTCTGTGAACTATGTTGGGGAGTGATGGATTTCTGGGGAAATATGGTCACTAGAAAAACCAGCTAAGAGGAAAAAAAAATGCAGGCGAAGAACAGTGATTACTGGAACTTGGAAGATAGTACTAAAAGACATGGGAAATCATTCATACCTTTATGATCTGAATCAAGGAAACTATAGAATGTCTCACACCCTGTAAAGTGTCTATTATGGTATAGTGTTTGAAACTATGTCTTAATCCAGTATATAGTCACTAGCCACAGATTAGTATTTTCCTCGTCTTTCACAGTTGATTAAACACAGGACCAGGAACTAGACAACAAGGGATAGCCAATCTGCCTCAGAGCCCACTGAAATTACCCACATCAGTCAATTGTAAAATTATGATTTTTCTTTTTCTATCTTGTTTTTTCTGCAAAACATTAACAAAGGAACATTCCTATAGCTCTCCTTTATTTGCTGTGTGACCATAGTGACACGGCATGGTCTGCTCTTTCTTCCAAGAGAACCGTGGGTTCACATACACAAGGACACAAGCAGGATACAATGCTCTTTTCAGTTGGCATCTGCTCGTGCTCTCATTAAACCTCACTCAAGGCAACAGTTTAAAGCAGATGTGCACTGGGTATACTATAAACATATTTGCTGGCTCAGTTACTCTACTTGAAGAACAGTTTTTTTCCCCTCTAGAAACGTAAAGCGGTACCAGCGCTTTGCCGTCCCCACGTTCTCCTGGAACGCCAAACCGAAACTGCTACTCTTTAAATACAGCCCTGAAGTCCTTGTTAAGTTTTTTTTTTTTTTTTTTTTTTTTTTGGCATTAAATTTTTTTTTATTAATTTATTCTTGTTACATCTCAATGTTTATCCCATCCCTTGTATCCTCCCATTCCTCCCCCCCCCCATTTTCCCATTATTCCCCTCCCCTATGACTGTTCCTGAGGGGGATTATATCCCCCTATATATTCTCATAGGGTATCAAGTCTCTTCTTGGCTACTTGCTGTCCTTCCTCTGAGGTTAAGTTTTATCAAGCGTGTGTTCTGCTCTTACTACACATACAAAGGCGTGCACTATTTAATTGATACACACAGAGTTTTCGCAGTTTCCAGGCCATGTTACCATACTCTTTTCTTAGCCCTTTCTCATACATATCTGCAGGTCATAACCTTGTTATGTACGTGTGACTTCACTAAAAAATGTCACTACCTGGACAAAGGGCTGAAATTTCCCACCAGTTTGCCACAAGGGTCTGAATTCTATGAAGAGAGTAAGAAGCATTCCTTCTTCCAAAGCTATTCTATAATCACATCTGTCTCTGCTGGGGTTTTTAGAAGACTCAGTGCTCTCACAAGAATAATTCAGCTTTCCTTGGCTGCCCCATGCACCTATATCAAGCTACCTCGTGAATCACTTCTGTCATCTCGGCATAATGATTGAATCCTACACATCAGGGCTGCCAGAAGCAATGCCGCACATTCTCACCCAATCCCAGGTAAATAGTGGCGCCTACAACTTCCTGAGAACGGGGTTGGTAGACTAAGTAGATTCTTGATAACACCACTTGTTTTGAGTTCTGACGAGGTGGCCCAAACAACATTTTATTCATATTCAAGGGTCTGATAAGCTGGCTTTAACAATAATTCCTTTCTATTAATCCTAATAAGCTTGTTCACCGGGAAGGGTTGTCAATGTTATCTCCAAATACCAGTGTTTTTAAACAATGCTACTTTAAAACAATAGAAATTAAATATTTTAATATTTAATTTTAGAAAGATATTTATGTTTTGAAAATAGTGAGTTTTATATTTTTAGGATTATGATCTCAAAATAACTCAATACGGAAGAAGAAAGAACAGACATATGTCTTTAAAGTATCCCAAAGTCCCTGTCACCAGGCAGAGGCATTACAAGGTAATGCAGCTTCTGCCTTTTTCTGGGTCCTGATTTTTAGGTCACAGACCCAGTCTGATTTTCAATAAACACTGTTACTTTTTAAAAATAAATTAAGATTTGGTAACTATGAAAAATTATCATGTAATTGCTATCTTATTAGTTATGTGGAGGGACTCAGCAATAATTAATGATTAGTAAATGTAAAGTATCTGGGTATGAGTATATTGTAAAGTTATCAAAAAGCATTTCTATCAACATTTGATTAATTGTAAAATGGTAAATATTTTTAGGGTATAAAATGATAGGTAGATAAGAATATAGGATTTCAATTCTATGCTTCTGTGATTTTTTTTCTTAATATTTTTATCTGATTACAAAATTTTTAATTTATGTTATATAAAAAAGTATATGAAGACAACCTGAATTGTAATCAATCAAAAGCTGATATCATACTTCATTTTTGAGCTCTGAAGGGCCACAAGACAGTGAAAGGTCCCTTAAAATTTTTTTGTACTTTTCCTCATCAACAGTTTACAGCTATGATCATACAGAATACTGAAAAAAGTCCGAGTTAAAGAATATGTGCCATTGCGACCTACTGTGGCATCTGAATATCCCCTTTGTAAAAACAAAACAGAAACAAACAAACAAATAAACAAACAAAAACCATATTCCCCTTTTAGCTTGCAACACCTGTTGAGCTTTGTGAAGACTGTTAGTCAAGGCCGATGGAAAGGCACAAAGTTGGTTATATTGTCAAATGCCACACTCATTAGCATGTCTGAATGTTGTTCCTGTCATTTGTTGAGAGCACTAAACCACTAAATTTTAATCTAGAAAATGGATTACTAGTCGGAATGTGAAAAGAGATGTCATCAAATAAATAACTTTAGGAAGAGTTGTGTGAGCTAATTTATGATTTCAAAGTTTTAAGGAATAACACACATGATAATGTAATAGTTAAAGAAAGAATAATCTACATTGTAATACTATACAAATATTATGCTCTCCTGAGATTTGTACATTCAGCAAAATAGGAACTCTAGAATTACCATTTTACTGGGTTTTGCTCAAACGTTTTTTAGCAAGGAATTTGTACTTTACTATCTGTCCTATTGTGAAGACATGAACTCTGCAAATTCAAATGCATATAGGAAGAAAAGCACAAAATTCACACCAATGCTTAATCATTTTTGACAGAGTTTTAAGAATATAATATACAAAGGAGAAAGGGGCTAATGGAGTGTTGGGAATAAATGAGTTGCCTCCAAACGGCTTGCTTCTTCATTGACTTCATTTGAGAGTGAGCATCTGTCTTCTACTGCCGGTGAACAATCTCCTGACTACAGTAACCTAGGAGTCGCAGTGAAAGGATTTCACAATTTCAACTACTACTGGCTTATAATTTAGTAATAACTATAATTTGCTACTTTAAAAATATTTCAGATTTAGCCTTTATTTCAGAATATTCTAGGTTTGGCAGAGTTATTATAGCAATCTTTATATTTTGTGTGTTTTGAATAAAATGTATTATCAGATCATCCTAAAACAACAACAAACACACACACACACACACACACACACACAGAGAGAGAGAGAGAGAGAGAGAGAGAGAGATACACATACACATTGTACAACATAGGGAAATGAGGGAAACAAAAAAATGATTAGACTTATTGGAAATAGAAATACTATTTTGATAATTTCATAATATGCTCATATACAGACTTATTGCCTCTGAATCTTCAGGTGCACGTTACTTCTTATGTGTTTTGGGCTTCCTGAAATTTTGATTCATACAATTAACTATGTCGCACAGCTGATGTTGATTAAATAAAAAATAGTGTTTTAGAACATAGAAATATTTGTTTTATAGAATTGCTGAGTCAGAACTGTATAGTGACCCATTTCAACAATAACAAATATAATTATGCTGCGTCGAAGTTTTATATAAAAACAGAATTTGAACATGGGCATTGTTTTATATCACCATGACATTTATAAAAATATAGCACAAGTTAAAATGATATGTCAAATGCCATGTTAGATACTGTGGAAGAGGAACCCAGAAGCACTACTAATAATTACTACAGCAACTGCCAATTTCCATCACTCAGTATGTGTTAGGCTCTTTCTAAATATAATACCCCATTTTGATGGTCACAGTAACAGTGTGCCACGTTATAGACAAGAAATTAGAACTTAGTAGACATCTTGCCCAAAGCCATTATATTGTGAAAGAAACACAGGTTACAATTGCTATCTATGTTCACCAAGACCACTGCTCTCCACCAAGGTGAACACTGTGGATGGCTGTTCCTTGGGGATTGTGGGAAGGAGCAACCCTAACTCATTAAAAAAAAAAAAAAAAAAAAAAAACTTATGAAGAAGAAAGGAATTTATGTAGAATGACAAATAAGAAAGAAATAACCAAGCAGGCACTGGGATCTAGAGGATTTTATCTGAAGAAGAAAAGATGAAAAAAAAATGCAGATGTGTAACATTAGGGAAAAAAAAGAGGGCATAGGGTTGATTTCTCTAGAGCAATAGGAAATAGCTTTTGCAAGGGGTGGTGAATCTGCCATTCACATTATTTCCTTAAAGGTATTTTGAATTTTTAAGTGTGATAGCTTGGATTTTGCCTAGGTGAAGACATTTCATAATACAAAAATCACAGTATTCAAACTGATGACTGACAGATTACTTTTAAAGTTAGTAAAGTGTGATATGAAATGAGAATAAGACATTCTTAATAGTTGGGCACAGATTCTTTTCTATTTTTGAAGACATAGCAATGAGATATTAATTGAAGAGAAATCTTATTTACAAGAGAGAAGAAAGGAAGGAAGGAAGGAAGGAAGAAAGGAAGGGCAATGGAGGCGTAAAGGAAGAGGAGAGAGAAAAGGGAGCCAAAAGGAAGTAGTGGAGAGTTTTATTCTGGCCATATAGTTACTTATCAGAAAAGAAGAGATGGCAAGCCTCTGAATTGGGAGGCAACATAGGTCAGATATTTCCAGAAGCAACACCTGCTGCTTATTCTTCATCCTCCAGACAATCTTACTCTCCACGTGAAAACATTCGATTGCAAATATACTTTCACTTTTAAAAAAACTCTGTGTTTTTCACTTTTAAAATTCAACTTTTGAGACTAGCATGATAAAGCCTCCTTGCTCATATTGCTTGTTTTTTTGGATGAGTTATTAGATGAGAAATCAGCATCATTGTATGTCTGGCATTAGGACCCATTTGTTGATTGCTGGGCTGAAAGTATTTCAGAGAAAGTCATTGATGTTTGCTGCTACATGACTGCATAGTGGGTGGTTTCCTCCTATAACCTCTTTTAATTGAGATTAGTGTAAAAAAATAATTATCGACAGGCATGCTGGATTTAGATTGCATGTTTGATAGCTTTCAGTTGTACAGTTTCAGCCTAGTTTTGGGTAATTTCATATATTGCTTCTCTGAAATGCACAGTAAAGGTTCCACTTTCTCAGGGAAAATATTATATAATTGTGTTTATCGGTAAACACTGGGAGCCAGAGATAGCTTTCTAGAAAATCTGGACCCTATTCTTCCACTTTACCTATTAAATATTTACACAAAAGTTCAAAGTGAGTACGTGAAAGTGAGTAGAAAGTTACTAGAATGAAGTTATTTAATCCTAATCACTTAGTCTGCTGTTGTGGATAAGAAAAACCCAATTGTATAACAGCAGCCCTTTGCTCACTGCTTAGCACTCTGGAGAAGAGGAAAGGGGGTCACCAGGCACCACTCCAACTCGCCAGCCCCTATTCTATCCCTATTTTAAGTCTGAACAGGAGAACAAATTTCCTTCCTATACATCGCCCACTGTCAGTGGACACATGATGGGAAGTTTTTATTAATCAATTGAAAAGGTTTCTAAAGTGCCCTTCTCTAGAGAGTTGTGAAATATGTTTTATTATATCATCATAAAGCTAATATGGTTCATAAAGCAGTTTTATTGTTTCTTTGTCTACCTTTTCATGACACAAAAGGGTGTTTATTCGCCACCCAAGATGCTTTCAGAACATCAGGAGAATTCTCTGCTATTCTTTGGAACTTGAAATTTGTTCCTGGGAGTTCAGCCAAAATTCCTTCAGAGCTGCAAGAAATTAATATGTTGAACACATACGATGAATGCATGGGAAAGAAATAGACTACAATTAAAAATATGGATGCATGAGTGAATATGTTTTAAGCTTTAAATTAAATAGCACTTACAAATTTTGTACAATAAAATTTTTAGAAGGACAGGATTAACATAAATCATGTGATTAAAAAAATCTCTTCTTTAAAAATCCTTTAAGGCATGCCAGTGATGCCCATGAGAAAGTTTTGCAATAGAAATTCCATTATAGTAAGATATTTGATTATGCCAATTGTATGATTTAACATTCATAGCAACTATGGCAACATTTTAAATAGTAAAAATTCTCAGAAGCATAAAGGAGAACTAGATGGTTTCATTGTCCTCCTAGAAAAGAAAAATATAAGTTATTTGCATATATGCAAATTTACTAATTTTCAGTTTAAAATTAATTATTAAAATATTTTTAAAAATAAAAAATATATTTACCAGGCATAAAAGTGGTCTCCACAAGAGTTCAGTTACTTTATTGTAGGCATCTATAACTTCATGGAGCAAAGTTTCGCATTTATATTCTAAAAAACAACAGAACTAAAAAGCCTGTTCTGTCCCAGCTGAGTTACTGTCACTTATAAGATACTATTAGATCCTCCAACACTTTCTCAGTCAGGGTGGTTTTAGGTTAATGCACATTTAATGAAAAGTGAAGTGGCTGGTACTAGGTATATACAAATGTTAGTTCTGCCATCTGAGCAAACAGTCTCTCAATATTATTCATAGAAATGTTTAAAGTACAGCCCTCTGTTAGAACTGAAAAGAAGAATTGTAAACACTTGATAGGTTTGAGATGAGATATGAAACATATCCGTTTTGTGTTTGAAGCCTTGTTTAAAGGCAGACTTGCCTTTCCAAAGGAACAAAAGCGGAGCCGGCAGGGCAGGGGCGGATAAATAGTCTCCTTTTCCTTTGGATCAAAAAATATTTCCTCTGCTATTGAAAGAGGAGAGAGGCTTTTCTGGAGGGAGTGACAGATAAGCTTCCTGCTGTTACACAACAGTGTCTAGCTATCTAAAGGGAAGTGTGAGTGAACTTTTACAAGACTTCTCACTGCCATGAGAGAACCTCCATCCAGAGTTTCTTTTATCACTCTTTTATTCTTTTAATTTCTCTAATACATGTGCATGGCATGTAGAGAAACGATAAGACTTTCTACATGGGATTTCACTCATGTAAGTATGAGAAGTGAAACAGTTAAGTTGCTTTACAGATAAATAAACAATATAAAATCTGAAACCTAGACTTCTAGGTGTTTCACACTCTACCCTGGAGGGGGCCTTTGCTTCTTTATCTTCACAAGAATATGCCTCCTAAAATTATCTTAGAATTTACCTAGAAGTCTTTCATTTATTTACTTATTTTAGTTTCATGCTCAGAATTCAATAATAGCTCTACAAATCCCAGTGTTCACAAGATTCCAATTAATTTTCTCAAATGTTTCCATTCTCTTTGGTAACATAACGGCCAGGTTTTTTTTTTCCTCATCTGTGAGTTCTAGGCCAGCCTGGTCTACAAAGTGAGTCTACGACAGCCAAGGCTACACAGAAAAACCCTGTCTCAAACTCCAGCCCCCCAAAAGGGCCAGATTGAAGAAGATAGTATCAACAAAATAAACAGGCAAACAAAACCAGCAAGATACTAGGATTTCATCCGTCTTTACATGTTAATAACCAGACCAGTACAGACATATCTTTTTCATATTTTATTTATAGGTATATGCTGAAGTAAACTCAGTCTCACTGCCTCATCTACAATCTGTCACTCAGTGCCATCACACTGTTGTGAGCACTGTGTGTGTAAGCTGAGAACTCATAGGCCACCCTCTGGTTCTGTCTCTGCAGACCTCCAACAGGCTTAGCATCTGGGTGGCTCTGCACAGCCCTGGCTTTGTACTGTACTCTATATTTCATGTTATGGTGTAGCTCAAGAAAACCATGTCAGCGGGTAATCTTATATATCTCATTAAACTTTCACTGGGATGGTTTTCTTTACATCTTAATACTACATATACTCAGTAGTTTAACAGAAAAATGCCTCCAATAATGTCCAACATTTAAACATTGGTCTCAAGTTGGTGGAGCTATTTTGGGCCACTTAGGAGATGCGGCCTTGCTGGAGAAAGTATGCCACTGAGGGTGGACTTTGAGAGCCAAAACTTCGTGGCACTCCTGGTTTGATGTCTATTCTTCATACCTTTTGTTTGAAATAGTGCTCTCAGCGTGCTGCGTTGGCCCCCACACCTCCTTTTTCCCTTGCCTCCCAACTTGGTGGCGATGTATTCTTATCCCTTAGTAAGCATAAGTGCCAGCAATCTATTTCTTCTCTAAGGCCCTCATGGTGTTTCATCACAGTGATGGAAAAGTATACAATACAGCATACTATTATTTTTTTTTCAGTTATTATGTCTTTTATTTTTATTCTGTACATTCATAGTCAATCATATTCAATCCCCTATATCCCTCCAGATAATCTCTCTCCTTCTCACATGTCCCCCCGCTTCTCTCCAGCCTCACATCTAATATTATTATTATTATTTTTTTATTTTTTAATTTTTTAATTTTTTATTTTTTAAAATTTTATTGATTTATTCATATTACATCTCAATCAATTAAAAAATTTAACTGTCACTAGTTCAAGTTTTCTATTTTGATTTTTTTTTCTTTTTTTTTTTCCTTTTTTTTTTTATTAATCAGCCGTTAAAGGCTAGGCTCACAACCATAAATATAACAGCATACTATTATATTGTAAAAAAAATAATCTAATAGATGAAAGTAAACCACACAAAATTCTTTCTATCCATTTTAATTAAATATGGTCGTTTCAAATTGTCACCTAGGATATTCCTTTATCTAGGTCAAATATATAGTTTCAAATATCCACAGCTATTCTTTTTAGTTAAGCAGATATTTCAATTTATACTATTATTTTTTTATTTTTTATTAATTTATTCTTGTTACATCTCAATGTTTATCCCATCCCTTGTATCCTCCCATTCCCCCCCCCCCCCATTTTCCCATTATTCCCCTCCCCTATGACTGTTCCTGAGGGGGATTACGTCCCCCTATATATTCTCATAGGGTATCAAGTCTCTTCTTGGCAACCTGCTGTCCTTCCTCTGAGTGCCTATTATGAAGAAAGTATTAGAGCACATGACTTTATTAAAGGCTATCATTTTGCTATGCTTTTTAAATTATGTTAAGGGAAAAAGACCTACATACGCAACAATGGGATCCTTCCCAATTTTCTCCCATTCTCTTTTTGTAACTCAGAGAGATAAATCCTGATAGCATTTCAGAGATAAAATTTTTTTTCCTTTATTGTACTTTTATGAGCAATATATGATATTATTTTAGATCTGTCCAAGTTTTCAGATTTATGTTAAATCCACTTATCTTAACACAGAGATGTGATGCTAGCAATCCCAATATTAAAGGACTTTTATTCTTTTAAAATAATGGTGTATGCATCCTTGTGCTGCGTTCCTGAGGAAACAGTGCAATAATTTCTGTGTATGCTAGAGAAACACTGCGTGTAGGATACGTGCATGTTTTTTTGTTGCTTTCAATGTAACTTAGGAAGGATGCGTTATTTTACGCTGGAGGAGGGCTTGTGAGCTTGGAGGCTGCGCAGCTGTCATGGGGCTGTGGTTGTACTGGGAGTATCTGAGGGGCAGAATACAATCTCACTGGCCATGCCAGGGGAGAGGATGCTCTTACACTTGGCTCTATGAATCTCAATCGGGGTTTAACTATCCTGATTCTATAGCACCATTTCAAGAGGATTGTCTCAAAATAGAGGGCAGGCAGTACGTTTCTACTTCATGAAGTAGCATATTTTCCCATGAAATACTCAGATATTTCCTAGGTGAAATGCGTCCAGTTTTCATTAAATCTAGTGGAACCAATGAGTTTTAGTGTTCTTCAACTCAAGTGTTTCAGAGCAGACTGATGCTGCCACCAGAATTCACATTTTAATATTCTATGGAATATTGAATATGAAGTATGAGATGTTTCTTATTTAAATGAGTGTGTCTAATTTTGAAAAACAGCTTCACACTTCCTTACATGTCCTTTGGAGTAAATATGTGACCCATATACTATTTTCATATATGTGCTCAAGAGAAGTAACATGTCCACACAAAGTTGGATGCTAATTCTAATAGCTATATTGTTTAAAAGAGCCCCAAAGTGGAAATCAAAAACACATACATTAAACACCAAGTGATAAAAATAGTATGATATATATTTTCAATAATAAAAAAAACCATTATTCAGATACTTGTTACACTGTGGAAAAAACACTTGAGCATGATAGTTGATAGGAGTCAATCATAAAAGATCATCATATTGCATGATTCTATTTTAATGAAAAATTCCACAATATGCAAGTCTATGTTGATAGAAAATACAAAAGCCATTGATTACAACTAGATGACAAGTAACAATTAATGATATGATGTTTCTTTTCAGAACGATGAAAATGTTCTCAATTAGATTATGATGGTTATTATACAACTTTCTGGTTACTATAAAACTCACTGAAGTCTGAATGTTAAACAGATAAATTTTATGTAATGTGAATTGTGGCACAATAAAGCTGTTTAATATATGCATTTTCATGGATAGTTGAAACAAAGCATTTTAAGGTTGCACATTAAAAGGAAACTTTAAATATCTTCTTATTCTTTTTCTTATAAAATGTAAATTTAATGTACTACAAAATGAGAAACAATATTGATCATGAAAGTAGGAAATTAAAACATACATTGTAGCTTTATCTGAATATGTAATATTTCATCATTGTAAAATACACTGTTCATCTACTCATTGCTGGAGCATTACCATTTTTAAACACACTGGACATTATTCAGAAAAGATTTTTTACGATGACTTATCCTTATTTCAGTGGAGGTTAAGAAGGAAAAATACAAAATATTTTTAAAATTTATAGATCGGTTTGATAAAATGGTTAGGGTTAGCCTTTGATTTTTGTTCCTTTAAGGACAATGTATTATAGTGGATGTAAACACGTTTTGGTTTTGATCACAAGTGTGGGATGTGAAACGTATTTGTGTGAGGGTGTGTGGTTTTTTTTTTTTTTTTTAATTTATTCTTGTTACATCTCAATGTTTATCCCATCCCTTGTATTCTCCCATTCTTCCCTCCCTCCCATTTTCCGCTTATTCCCCTCCCCTATGACTGTTCCTGAGGGGGATTTCCTCCCCCTATATATTCTCATAGGGTATCAAGTCTCTTCTTGGCTACCTGCTGTCCTTCCTCTGAGTGCCACCAGGTCTCCCCCTCCAGGGGACATGGTCAAATGTGAGGCACCAGTGTGCGTGAGGTTTGTCTGCTGGAAACACACTGTGAGAAGACATGTGGTGTTTGTCTGGTAGAAGAGGAACTGCCTCTTGTAGAGACATGGTCCTTGCCAACTGATAGGCATCCTAGTATGGATTCTGAGATGATATATGTATGAGCCCCAAAACAATAGGCTTGTTTTTTTTTTTTTTTTTTGGTCTTGACATCATTTCCTGTCCTTTGGCTGTTCGTTGCCTCACTTCAGAGACACTCCTAAGGAGAAACACTCCAGAGAACGCTTCGAGTTTCTAGATTGCAGTTGTCTTTGTTGATTTGCTGGTTTGCTGTTTAACAGGTCTGCTGAAATCCTGACTACTAAGAATGGAATCGCTCCAAGGAACGGAGTCTAAAATGGTCTACTTATCCTATTCCCATTAACTTTTTTTCTTTCTTATGTAGTGTAGGTGGGTTGGAAGGGAGGTATAAGCATTAAAGAACCCCAAATAATGTATGTTTGAAAAAGTTCAAGGCCTATGGGCGCTACCCAATGTGGAGCTCCAATTGTGGGCATACTTTTACATTTTATTTTTATTCTGGGTTCCTCAAATATCTTTTTCCCTTCTTCACCCCAATCCCTTCCAATACCCCAACACCAAGTAGGAGAGAAAGAACATTAGTTGGGAGAGAGAGAATCGTGTTCCTGAGCTGCTTCCTGCTATTCAGGGTCGTCAGGTTTCTTGGAGACAAATCCAATCCTCCTCTCAGGATATGTCCTTCCAGTCACACTGCATGACCAACAATCAGGAGCAGCAGGGGAGAGCACCAGCAGCCTTCTTCTTTCTCAGAGTCCCAGTCTCTCTCTCCTGGTCTGGATTTTATCCCCTTGACAAAGACCATGCCCCACACCCAGTTCACAGCTGGCAAACATTGTTGCCCTTTCAGGAGGCAACTATCAGCTGTAGACAAACTGAAGCAGCCCCCATATCCCACAGCTAGGATTAAAGCAAAAGCATGTTTACATATGACCCAAAATTTCCACAACAATGTATATTCTAGATATATACTGCTATTTATAATAAACTTGAAATCTCCCAATAGTTAAATGCCCCATTTTAAGAGACACTAAGACTTGAAGTTATTAAAATTTAATTCTACAAACCAGGATCACTAAGCACAGATATTCATAAGACTCACTACCCAGCTGTCTGACAAGGAAATGACCTGTAGAGTAAGCTAGAAAAATAACACCAGGTCTGAAAAGGAAAAGCTGAAAGCAAAGAAAGGAGATTCAGAATGTAGAAAGAAAATGCCATAGCTGTGTTCAAGAGAAGGAAGGCCAGGGAAACAGGAGGATGCTACGCAAGTATGGAAAATTGTGAGTTGAGGTCTGACATGTAGCTTTCGAAGTAGAAGACATCGAAGAACAGGGCTGAATTGGAAAATCATAGGAAAGTATACGCTTCAGGGATATGATTTAGGATGGGATATTAACTGTGTAGAAACTATGTTTCTACATGTGAGACTACCTCAAATCACCAGAAGAGTGTAGATATAAACTTTGCAATATGAAGAGGCCAATGGCAGAGAAGGGAATAGTCAAGGAGACAGAGAAAAACCTTGGCTATAATCTTAGTCATCAAGCAAGAATGTGCAGTGTTTTGTGCAAAGAGTGTGCCATTGAGAAATAGCCATTGGGTATCACCCTGTTTCAGCAGCTAAAGTGTAGAGACAGGAGAGAACTTGCCTGTTCAGGTTTTCGCTGCTCTCACTTTAGTACCTCTTGCTTAAAGACAACTACCAGCATCCGTGCAGTGGTAAGAGTGTCTTTTATTAAGCCTTTAATCTAGGAAATTAGGAGCAGCAAATTGCTATATCAGGGGAGAAAACTGTGGAGGAAAGAGGAGCACATGTTTAAAGTTGTAAGTTGAAGACTAGAAATCATATTAATTTGATGATTAACTTGCAGTTTTTATAATGAAGAATTGTGTTTGCTGATCAAACTGTTCATTCACCTTCTAGTAAATATTTCATGTAAAATAATTTAACATGGCCTTTTTATCTACTACTAAGTCCAAATGTTTTTGTAGCTGGCTGGTAATAAAAGCAATAAAAATAAAATACTTAACATTAATAAAATTATATTACTTAACTACATAATACAGTATGGACAGAAAATAAAGTAATTTCTGTTCCTATACAGAATAAAATAATGATGAAAGCACATAAAAATGATCCAACCTTAGGTTGTAAAAAGGTTTCCATCCCTTGGGGAGGCCTGGTGGCACTCAGAGGAAGGATAGCAAGTTACCAAGAAGAGACTCGATATTCTAAGAGCATATATAGGGGGAGGAGGTCTCCCTCAATCACAGACATAGGGGAGGGGAGAAGGGGGGAAGTGGGGGGGAGGGAAGAATGGGAGGAAACAGGGGAAGGGCTAACAATCGAGATGTAATATAAATAAAATAATAATATGGAAAAAAACGAAGCAAAACATAAAATAAAAAAAATAAAATAAAAAAGGTTTCCATCCCTTTTAACTAGTTGAAGATCAAGACTGAAGAAACTGCAAACAACTCAGGAAATGTTTATCTCAGCTTGTGGCTTCAGGCTTATGATAGCCTATAATCCAGAGTGGAAAATGGAGATTGGATATTCAGTATTCTGTCTCAGGATGTGACATCATTAGAGCACATGGCAACACCTACTTAACTCCATGCTGACTAGTGTGATTTCTCTGCACCAAGGCCCAAGGCTGACCAGACATTTTTGTTGAAACCAATGGTGAATCTGAGACTAGTTAGAATCTCTAAGTCTATGCCTGACCATTTCAGTTGCCCAGTAATTATGACCTCTTTGTATGAGACTATACAAGTGATTTGAATTAATTTTGAGCTGATGAGGACAGAGTAATAGTTTCCTATAATCTTAAAAATGGACAGAATCAATAACATTTGTTTGTTTGTCTTTCCAATAGAGGATTTCTGTGTATAGCCTTGGATGTCCTGGACTCACTTTGTAGACCAGACTGGCCTCGAACTCACAGAGATCCACCGGCCTCTGCCTCCCTGAGTACTGGTATTACAGGTGTGCACCATCATGCCTGGCTACAATCAATAAATTTAAAGAGGGAGGCCTAGAATGTCGTTTTGCCAAGTGTTTTAAATAGTAAATGATGTTCTCTTAGTACACAGTTTTTCATGTATTACTTTTCTCTCACTGGGAAGACACTGGCCATTGATTGGATCTGAGAGATCAAAGAAAAAAGAAATAGCAGAAAAATTAAATTTAAGTTGTTGCAAATTCAGCTTTGAGATATAAAAATACAGATATAAATGGGCAGTGTTTTTTCCTACCCTCTGGATATATTAAGGATTCTTCGGCTATAGAGATAGAATTGAGCAGGGATTGTATGAAGGACTCTTTTCACAGACATTTTGCAAATCTGGGATGATAAAGATTTCAGATGAGAACCATCTGTTGTCAGCAGTAAAAGACTGAGGATAATTCTGGGCCTGGTGTGGAAGTAGAGAAAACTAAGGTGGAAATGGAGGAAAGAAAATGAATAGCCATGAATAGAAGGTTCACACAGGAGAACAAAAAACTGAGAGAAATTGAGTAGGCTGTAAGGAAATGAGACAGTTGAGGACATGTTATTAAAAATCAAAGACAGTCTGGGATGGCACTATTGCCTTGAAGTCACAATAGTTCTACCCTAACAGAAGCGTTACAAGGTAAAACAAATAATATTGTTAGAATTTAAAGAAGCAAGCTTTTTTTTTTTTTTTTTTTTTTTTTTTTTTTTAGAAAAAAGGAGAACCCATTTCTCCTAGAGCTGCATTTTAGGAATTCCTGAATGGTTTATTTCTTGTGTCAACCCTGGAAGTATTAAAAAGCCTTTGGGAAATTTGTTGACATTGAAAGAAGTTGATGTATGGCACATGTGTCTTCAATTGTTAATTTCTTCATAAACCAATATAAGGAACTCATTAGGTTCTCCTATAAGTAGATGTAGTTTTTCTTTGAGGGTCCATCTGCAAGGAACAAGCATCCAATGGCCAGACATAATTTACTAGCTGCAGCTGTATCAGTTTTCCAAGCTATCAAGTGGCAATCATTATGTATGCAGTTCAGGCTTATTATGCATTGAGTGACCTTTTGTAAAATGCTCAGCAGGATGCCTAGCACATGGAAGGTTATAGGCCAAGAATCTTAATCTGAGTATGTAAATGTTCTGATTAATTAGGAGCTGTTTCGTTACAGGAGTACTGCAAAGTAGAGCAAGAGAGACCATGGAAGCATGGCTTTTCCTTGAAAGTGCTAGGCTTCTGACTTTGGAATTCAGGTAGACTTGTGTCTGACATGTGCTTGAGTAAATCCGCTGTGATGCTTATGACCACGGAAGGATATTTAGCTCCACACAGGAAACAATCAATCACTAAAACACTGTTTTGATAAATTTGTCTTTGCCTTCCCTGGAAGCCCAAGTCCTTGGTACCAATTCTGTCTTTTGCAACTATTGTAAGAAAAGCCTCCCATCTCCTCTAGATGGAAATCTGTCAAAGAATGTAAAATGGTTAAATGCCTTCTAATTATTTATCAGGACAAAAAGTAATCTTTTTTTATGTCCTTTGATTATATTCCAAAATCATCACCCAATAAATATCCAATTGTATGCACACAATTCAATTAAACTTCATGTTTCAGAACACTGACTCTTTTCCACTTCTTTGATGATTCCCTTTCTAAGGTAATTTTGCTACAATTCACTCTGAACATTGGTAGAATGACAACAGTTTCTTGATCTATGGATGACCAAATATAAATCATTGTACATAAAAACCAGTCCAAAAATTGCTAAATAACTATTAAGAAATTATAAAATAAAAATAGGCAAGTAAGTTTTTAAAAAATAATTTATTCAGATTACATCCAGATTGTTATCCTCTTACTTGTGTCTTCACATTTCCCCCTCCTTCCCTCTTTCACCCTATTCCCTTCCCCTAGGTCTATGACAGAAGGGGACCTCCTGCCCCAACACCACCATATGACTACAGCCTGTCATATCACATCCAAGTAGCCTGCTTACCATTTCTCTGAGTGCACCAGGCCTCATCACCAAGGGTAAATGGTCAAGTAGGGAGCACCAGAGTTCATATCAGAATCCGTCCCCGCTCTCCACACAACTGTGGAGAATGCACTATCTAATGGCTAGATCTGAACATGAGGTCTAGGTTTATTGCACGTATTGTCATTGGTTGGAACAGTAGTTTGTGCAGGCCTCCTCTAGGTCCACATCCACCAGCCTTGATGGACAACTAAGTTTTAAAATTGAACATCATTATTCCCTTATTGTGGAAATATATTTGAAAAAATATTTTGCTTAGAAATAATATTTCCTTAAATAGCAAGAAAAGAACCAACCTTGCTCCTAAAAGCATTAGGCTGCAATTTGTATAACATACACATCCAAATTACAAACAGATACCTATCACATAAGACCAAGATAAGCAGTTAAATATAGAAAATGGAGACCCACCAACAACAGATATTTTTCACTCTGTTTAACTTTTTTTTTTTTGCCTGTGATCTGGTGACCATCTGTGTTAGTTTGTTTTATACTAAGGAAAACAAAACCAAACCAAACTCAAAGCCTTTCTGAGAGAAGTTGTTTCACTGACTAAAACTGTCACTGTCCTCTCACAACATAATGGGATTTTGAGCTATATTTTTTATTGGAGAGTATCATAAAATAACAAAACAAGTATTCCATGAAGGTGTGCATAAAGACACACACACACACACACACACACACGCACACACATCGGAAATCAGAGATTGTGCAGATAGATCTTCTAGGGAGTGGGTATGAGGGATTAGGCTCTCCGGAGTCTGAAAACTCTTCCTGACACAGGAAAGGCAAACATGCTCCACAGTGCAAGCATGGGATGAGTTCTTCCAATGTAAACCTTGTGACAACTCACCGCAGCCACTTCTACTCAGACTCCTTAGATGTCATCTGAACATTGCGACTCTCAAGACTATTCTTGTAGGGTATGCTCAGGACAGGATGATGGCTTTTCTGGGCCAGTGCTAGAAGAGACTGTCTAGGCAGTTGGCTTGTTTGACATCCTGCTGTTTAACAGCTCATGTCCCGTGGAAGAGCGTACCTATGTCAACTGCATAGGCACACTGTGAAAGGATCTGGAACATGGCTTCTGGAAGGACCTCTGAACCCAGAGAAGCTGAAACCCATAGCAAGGAGACCTTTCCCTCAGTCTTGTAGAGTTGGACTGTGCATTCCTAACACTTTTTGCGTTTAACAGAGCTGTAGAGTACTAGACTGAGAATGTAAGGTAGCAGGACATCTTGTTGGTTGTGATTCTGAGTGGGGTCTTCAGCCTTTTGTGATCTTAGCTTTCTCATCTCTAAAATGGGAAGCTTTTTTAAATGTCATTATGTAAAGAAATGGTTTGTATGTTTGGTTTCCTTATATTCCAACAGCAATGAATCATTAGCATGCTTCTTTGGCTTATACTCCACCTATGTACACATGAGTGAGGTTTGTATTTCTTAAGGCATAGCAACCCATTTACAGTACAGTGGGTGTTCCACAAACAGGTGTACTACATACATAATGGCAGAGATTTGACGACTGGATGACAAATGGTGGTTATAACAGAGAAGACCAGAGTTTCCCAGCTTACCCTATGATGAAGTTTTTGTTTCAAATCAACTAAAGGTTGGAATGAATTTTGTTTCTCTTTGATTTAGAGGTGTCTGCAGTTTCTTGGAGTGTTTTAAAACCATGCTCTCTTTTTGTTGTTCTGGTTGTTTAGCCTTCTCTGAAGCCTTGTTGCATTCCTTCACTCATCTCCCTCAGCCCTTCCCACTGCAACTGTCACTATTAAACTCTACCTGGCAAGTCAGTACTGTGAGAGCTGGGCAGAAGATACCCTGACCTCCAGCCTTCCTGCCTCTGAAATCACAATGACTGTCTCACTATATTTAGGCCCTATAATTACCATGTCACATTTGATTTGAGCCTTCTTCCTAGTAATTTGCTCGTGTCTTTTCTCCTCTCAGAAGGACACAGTCTTTCCCGAGGTTTGCCCTCCATGGGAACTTCACATATCACCTCACTTCACTCCTGCTAATCCTCGGGTTTTCAGCAAGCCATTGTCTTTCCTGTCACATGACTGGACAGCTGAGTTTAGAGCCCACCCTGCCTTGCAATACTGTGAAATTTTCTAAAAGATTCCTACACAGTAAAGGTTATTATCTCAACTTCTCTCACCTCACACTCTCCACAGCTGTGTTCTCTACATTCAGGGACAAAGTGGCATCCCTGAATCTCCCAAGTTCAAATTGATAAATGACCGTTATTTTATATGTAGAAATTTTCTGTAATATTGAAGGCAGGATCCTCCACCACAGTGTACTAAACCACAGTGCCATACCCCTTCCTCTCTCCACATTTTCCTCTGACTGGAACTCTCTGTCCTCACTACCCTCCAAATTCTATACAAATTATCCTGCTTTATACCATGCATAAAAAATTCCCAGTTCTTATTTCAGATCCTTCTTTAAATGTTGCCATCACTGAGACACAGAGTGTGGACCATGAAGTGGTCCACCAGTTACTCCTGTAGCTCTGTGTTGAGATAAGCCTTTGTCCTGCTCTGGGATGTTGCAGAAAACATTAGCTTTTCACTCTGTGCCTTGCTTTGAGAGACTCCATTTTACTAAAAGCTTTGACTCTATCTTGAGGATGAAATATGACTCTGCCTTTGAGTGGACATACGAACAATGTTGACTGGCTTGTCCCATCTATTCTGGACAGATTGACAAATGCCTTACTCATGAGAGTAGGAAGCATTCCCATCTATGAATTTATTTGGGTGAACGGATGTAGTAGAGGCATATAGGTATATCAGAACCATATAGTCATCTGGTCCAAGAACATTTCCTACACTTCAGGAAGAGAAGTAGCTTCCTCGCTTGGACTCTAATAAGAAGTAAACATCCAACTCTGGGATGGTGGTGTATACCCATGCTCTCTCCACAGACCAGACATCTAACCATCAAGTGTGTTTAAACGACAGCAAGCAGAGAACTCCCAGCTCTCCCAGGGGTTTCAGTTTGGTTCAGCTCCAACATGCAATACTGCCTCCTCACCAGCCATCTGCCTACACTCTGTTCATCTGTCTGGACTTGTTATCCATCTATCCTCTTGTTTCTTCATCTGGAGCCATTACTTTCCTTTTGTTGCTGCACCAGGACTCACCTGTGTAGCTCTGTTCTCAAGCCCATGACCCCCTGCAGCCTTCTTCACACCAGTATCTTTCCTCTGAAGCTCTGGAGTGGGTTCCTCCTTGACAAGGACTCTATTTACATTTCCATCAGCTGACTTCTGAAACCTCTTGAAACCCTGCCTCGGCCTCTTTAGCTCTTTTAATCCAGTCAATAACCTACATATGTGCAGCTAGACAGAAAGATGTATTGTGACCCGAGAGCTAGATCCAATAATTAAGACTGCAATTAAACAACCTCTATTTGCCAGAGCCAGGTTGCCAAGAAAAATGGGATTCTCTGACACATTGCCACAATTGAAATCGATGTTCCTTGTGAATTTATGGTTATTCAGTCAGTTCTGACTGTGTGGAAGGACAGAGCATCTTGGTGGTCTATGTATCCCCACATAGAGACCTCACAGCAATCTGTTTAGTATTTTTTCATAAAGTGAAATTTTGTTCCAGCATTTACCTCCACTGCATTGGGATCCTTGAAGGTACAAGTATGTGTTACTTTAGTCCTCATGCCTCCTTTCTTAGTGTTTAGCTCAATATTGGATGCAGAGACAAGTGCCATCTCCAATCTGCCACACGGACCTGACACTACTATCTCATTGCCCCATATGCTGCCCACCCAATTGAAGTGGCCACAAAATACCGCATTCAGTAGTTGTTACACAGTGGGATTTATTCAGAGTTGTTGTATGTGATGACTTTCACTTAGCCCCAAAGCTGACCAGAAATGGTTATAAGTGATTTCTAAGACTGTCTACACCTTTTGAGACCCAGACAACTTATAGGCTCATGCTTTTCATCATTTTTTGATCCTTGGACCTCAGCATTTGAAATGCACTACAGTGAGAATTTTTAGCTACATGAGGCCATTATCACAAACTCTTGTCATATGCTCTGAGGCCACTCTTCATTTAGAGTGCTTCAGACCAGATTTGTACTGCTTGGCTGAGCAGGCATTACTGAGCTCAGTCCCCGAGGCGAGTCACAATTCTCTGAAGCAATCAGGCTCACTATATCCCCTGCCACAGAGACTTTAATTTATGGGAAGACAGAGCCAAAGTCATGAAAATCAACATTTCCCTACTTTCTACCTCACATGTATTAATAATAACAAATTATAGCACAACACCACAATACAATATGTTTACACTTATTGAACTTATTATTTATGCTTTACTGGATGAGTTGAGGAGAGCAGTGCATACAAAACCACAATATGGATTCGAGGCAGCAAATGTAAACTGGCCTTGAAAACATGGGACGGCTTCTTACTTTGGAGAAGATGGGGTTTGAAGGGAGTTCTATTTAAAAAAAATTATTTGTCCAGCAAATAAAAACTCTAACCTTTCTTTCCTTTAAGAAAATTCCTAGTTGATTATTTTGTTATCAGTCTTCATGACCTACAACTTTCATGCTCGCCAAATGAAATATAAACATTGGCTTTATTTTCATAAGAGTATGAATGGTCTGTTGTCTTTCCAAACACCACTCATCTGGCTCACTAGCTATTTTAAAACTTGAGTCTCATACTTCAGCTTTTACAAAAAGGACTCTAGACTACACACACACACACACACACACACACACACACACACACAGACCACATACACACACACACCACACACACACACCCCACATACACACACACACCACACACACACACACACACACACCCCACACACACACCACATACACACACCACATACACACACACACACCACATACACACACACCACATACACACACCACGACACACACACACCACACACCCACACACAACACACCACCAAACACACACCACAGACACACACACCGCATACACCACACCCACACTACACACACACACAACAGACACACACACACCATAGACACACCCCACCAACACAGACACACAAGACCACACACACACACAACAACACCACACACACACACCACACCCATACACCACACACACACCAATACACACACCACACACCACACCACACCACCACAACACACACCACACACCCCATAGACCACACACACAACTACACAACACACACACCACACCATATACACACACACCACACACACACACCACAACACCACACCACAACACCCACCATACACACCAAGACACACAACACACACACACACACACACCACCACACACACCACACCACACACACCACACCACACACACACACACCACAGACACACACACCACATACACAACACACACCATATACACACACACCCCACGACACACACCCACACATAGAGAACACACACACCACACACACACACCACAGACACCACACACACACACCAGTACACCAACACCACACACCACACACACACACACACACACAGACCCAGACACAACACACCACACACAACACCACCCCACAGACACACACACACCACACACCACCACACACACAACCCCACACACACCACAGACAACACCACAACACCACACCACACCACAGACACACACACCACATACACACACCCACATACACACACCACACACACACCCACACACACACACACCACATACACACACACACCACATACACACACACCGCATACACACACACACCACCAAAACACACACACACAACATACACACACACAACAATATACACCACACACCACACATACAGACACACCACATACACACACACACACCACATACACCACACACACACACACCACACACATACACACACACACACCAATACACACACACACACCACACACACACCACATACACACACACACACACCATATACACACACACACAACATACACACACACACACACACACCATATACACACACACCACACACACACACACCACATACACACACACACCACATACACCACACACACACCAATACACACACACACACCACACACACACACACCACACACACACACACCACATACACACACACACCACACACACACACACCACATACACACACACCACATACACACACACACACCATATACACACACACCACAACACACACACACACACACCATATATACACACACACACCACACACATACACACCACATACACCACACACACACACACATACACCACACACACACACACCACACACACACACACACACACACACCACATACACACACACACACACACACCACATACACACGCACACACCTTCACTGGAAAACAAACTACTAAGGCAAAGAGAGAGAAGAAAGAATGATATTTCCCTGGAGACGACCATTTCCCAGACTTCTGTAACCACGTGGAAATCTGTGCCCATATCAAATAGTGAGCTGTGTGCAGGTGAATGCTTTTCTCAGCACTTCTAATATAGAGGCAGGAAGAGACTGAGTGTGAAGCCAGTCTGATCTGTGTAATAAGACTGTATCTCAAAACAACTCAAACAATGTACAGCTACTATGCTGAAGTAACATATCCACTGGCTCAGAGTAAAAGTGGTAATATTTTGTGCCACATAAGGCTTTCAGATATTTTTAAATGTTGATCAAAGTACCACTGAAATAACTCTCATTGTCAACTGCTGTTAAAACCAGAATAAGAGGTTCCATGATGAAACCATGGCTCATGCTGGGAAGAAAGTAAGTACTCCACTAGAGCCAGTTTCAATTTTTCCTTAAAAACCAAAAACCAATAAAAACTAAGTATAAAAGTGAAAGATGTCTTTTTTAACAAATGCTAAAGGAATGTTTTTGTTGAACCATTTTTTTTGGTGGTTTGAATAAGAATGCCCCCATAGGCTCATATATTTGAATATTTGGATCCCAGATGGAAGCCCAAGCCAGCACCCCCTCTCTGTCTCTGTTTCTTTCTGTCTCTCTGCCTCCATCTCTGTCTCTGTCTCTGTCTCTGTCTCTCTCTCTGTCTCTCTCTCTCTCTCTCTCTCTCTCTCTCTCTCTCTCTCTCTGCTTGCAACTTTCAGATCACATGTGAACTCTGATCTCTACTCCAGCACCATGCCTGCCTGCCTATACTGTTCTCCTCAGCAGGATGATCATGGACAACCCTTTGAAACTGTAAGCAGAGCTCCTATTAAATACTTTCTTTTATAAGCTGCCCTGCTCATAGTGTCTCATCACAGAAATAACACAGTGACTAAGACATTTGTCTTCTTGTTAGGTCAGCCTAAGAGCTTTAAAGTACAAAATACTTTCCATGCTGTGTCATCACCATTGGGACTAATTTCTTCAATGTTCTCTGAAATATGTTTCTAGAAATACTTATTGTATTTATGTATGCTCAAAGTACATTTATCTTTGCAGTGACAAGACTCAATAAGCTTCCTTTTTTGAAATGAAAATTTTAATTGAAGTGAATGATATAATGGTTTAATACAGCACTGTTGTTTATATTATATTTTAACATAATTTTGTCTTGTCTCAATAAAACAATAAGTGCTGAAAGTCATTATTTGTGTCAAGAAATCCTCTTCCCCATGTTGTCATGGTGTGATTTATGACATGACATCAAGGTTTATTCGCCTTAGAAGGTCCTTTACAGCTGAATTCTTTATTGATGCCTACACCTAAAACTGATAGCAATGAAGATCTTACACAAAGTGGCTGTCTCAGCAATATACATTTTTGTGGAAAGACCATCATTAATTAGAAATGCTGATGATCACTTGTGACATGGAGCAAATGTTCTTGATGTCTTGGTTCACAGTGAAAACACTGAATCAAAAGCTGTGAGACTAAGCAGAAATATTTTTTAAAGGCAAAGAATATTTTAGAATATTTCAGGAAGTGTTTGGAAAGATGGCTTGACCTGACATCATTTTCTGTACATTTAGTAATGACTCAGGAAATTTAGCAATATGAGAATAAATAAATCATAGTATTCTATATTTGGAGAATATTGCAAGGATTCAAGTTGAGTTGTACACATAGCAGAAGTTACTTGGCTTATCAGAGTTAAACTCTGTAGAAAATAAGGAATAAACAGGAATAGCTCAATTACTGATGTTACTGAAAATAGATAAAATCAAGAAGAGACATTTACTAAGTTCCAGAATGTATTTCTGTTTTGCTAAGTTAAATTATACTTGAATCAAACTTTGAGATCAATTTTGAAAAAAAAAAAAGAAGCATACAATGGAACTTTTAAATGCTAAATCAAAACTAATTGCAAATATAAGACATTAATGCTAAATTTGTCTGAGGTACAGATCCAAGGAGCTAGTTTAGCAATGTGTCTGACCATATTCATTTTCCCTGCTACTTTAACCACATACTTTCTCTTTTTCTTTCATCTCCGCAGTGCATTTCATTGGCAGCTGATTCTTAGAAAAGTAGGAGATGTTGAAAAGGTGGGAGTGCCAGTCATTCTGTTAGTTTGTGTGTCTTGTGGTAGCCATGGCTTATCAAGACTGGGGACAAGGACTTCAGGAATGATGTTATATGACTGAATTCTCATTTGACCTCAGCAGCTAAACTTAATGCCCTAAAATGCCATTAAGGGAACATCATTTGCTTTCTTAATTTTACCCAATAGAAGAAAGAGTTTGGCTATGCTTGGAGGATTATAAAGTAGCAGCAGCAGGTGGGAGTTTGAACTTGACTCTAAAGTGAAATAATAAAGTTAGTCATATATTCTCTCAACACAGAACAGAAGCGCTATGACCTATTTTTTTTTAATATATGAATATATAAGGCACAACAAAATGGAAAATACGCACAGTTAACTTCCCAGCAAAATCAGCTCCCAGCAATATCAGCACATTCTCCTACACACTCATGAATGTGTTCTCAAGGGTAATTGTGTGTGTGTGTGTGTGTGTGTGTGTGTGTGTGTGTGCATTTTGTTTTTTATTTTTTTGTTTTGTTTTGTTTTTTGCCTTGTAGTAGGCAAACATTTCTCTTCTATAACTTATTTCTCCTGGAACATAGAAAGGTAAATACACATAGTATTTACTGACTAAAGTTTTTCGATGTCTCTGTGCATCATCTGCATGTGGGTGCAAGTTGACATGGGTGCAAGCGTAAGGCTAAATGTCAACTACAGATGTAAACCAGCAATTATTGACCTTGTTCTTGGAGTTACAGCCTAGCCCTGAACCTGAGCTTGCCTATTTTGGTAGACTGGCTGACTAGAAAGGGATGGGAATTTGTCTCACCAAGGTTGGGTTACAAGTGTGTGTTAACAAACACCTGTTTGGTGTTGTCTGTTTGCTTTTGCTTGTTTGTTTGTTTGTTTGTTTGTTTTTGTCTAGTGGGTTTTAAGCATCAAATTCAGGTCCTTGCGCTTGTAAGGAAAGCACACACTTTACTGACTAAACTATCTACAGAGACCTACCACTTATTAGCATAAAAACAAGGCAAGATTAGTAGCCATTCCTTAAACAAGAAGAAATGTCTTCACATGACTAATGTAGAACATTCTATTAGGAGATCTTGTATTTAAGTTCTAAAAGTTTACTAAATTTGATGTTAAGTTCCTCATGTAATCATACAGCTAATTAACATAGAGTTTACCAAATGGTTAAACATTCAATTTCACAATTATCTTTATTTCTGTCCTCATCATTATGCAATTTCTAAATAATATAACATTACTAATGTTTAATTTATGCCATAAAAGTGATAATAATTTTGTTATTACTGTAAAGGTAAATATTTCTTATATGAACATATATGGGAGAGTATTAAAGTTTCCCTTCAGAGAAAATGAAGGCTAATATCTAACTTTTCTGCTCCTTGCTACCTTGTGAACACATTGATATAGTCACGACTACCAGGAGTACGTTTAGATCTGTCATGATTAGGGCCATGGTCTAATAATATTTACATCCACAAGAAGGAGAGTCAGAAACTTCAAGAATTAAATCTTATTCAAGGACTCATTTGATTTTCTTCATTAATCTTGCAAGGTTTTGTTTTAAAGTTATAAGCTTCTTTTCTACTCATATTGCCTCTGAGACTATGTAACATTTACATAGTTTTGGAGATTCCTGGAGGAGGGGCCACTTTATTTTATGGACAGATAGAGATTGTACATTGATGCACAAATGGTTTTCCTCTTTCATTTTGTAGAAGAAAAAAAATCACTTAAGAGAGCTAAATGTATTTCACATGAATAATGAGCTTCTTTCCTTACCCATGAGGATAAATTATGTACCACAAAAGAGTTAAAGATTCATTATTTTATTACATATTTAAAAATACCTAATCTTTTAATTATGTGTGCATATGTGGGGGGCCATTTACTATATATATAAAACTTACTTTAATATATAGTATATGTGTGTGTTATGGGTATTTATTATTTATAATTTATTATAATATGTATTATATAATTATTTATATTACTTATATATAATTTATATAATAAATATCCCCATACATATACATAATTATATCGAATTGCACAGTTGAAACCACTTAAACTTTTAGTTGTAATATGTAATATAAATATGTAATATTTATACTATATAAAACGTGATTATTATATATTATATCTAGATTATATCTAGATATATTATACATTCTACATTATATATTATATATTATAATAATCCCCTATGTACCTTTATAAACCAGTGAAAATGTTGACTTTTCATTAAAAAACATTCTGTAGAAGACTATTTGTACTCAAGGCATTGTTCCAAGCACAGTTAATGAGAGTAAAGGCAAGCTATGCATCCCTAGACAGGATACAATGTTTTCTGTGTTATTTACATATTTAATTTTTATAAAAATAAAATGGGAATGTTTCTTAGTATCAGTTTTAGAGGCTTTGTTTTCATAAGAGTTACATATACCTATAATTTAAAAGTTCAAATGTCCTGTAGTTTATTTAAGGTAATTACAACTTTTCTTGCGACCTCATCCCCTCAGAGCTGTTCTGTCTGCTGTTTGCAGGCTCCCTGCACCCACCTGCGCAGTCAGGCACTGTCTCCTCCTCCTCATTCTCTGCACTGGAGGCATTACTCTTTGCTTCTCCATCCCTGTCTTTCTCCCGCCAGCACAGAAGTCACACTGATACATGGTGCTCAGAGCTACAGAAGTTATTATTGTGCCAATTTTATTATGCTGCAAACATCACCATCGTCTGAACTTTTTCTCTTTACCACATTTTGGTTTCTCAGGAATTACCGATCAGCTTGTTTTTTTTCTTACTGCTGGTTATCTGGCTGTTTATATGTATTCTTTAAGCATATAATGTGCATCTAATGAATTTTACAATATCTACTGTGGTCCTCCATTTTGGAATGTTTGTCTCCCCACTTCCCTTTTTGGGTCCTGGTAGGAAAGCTTTTCTATTTGCTATGCTATCTGATCTCCTGTCGCCTATGTTTCTCTCTTCTTTTAGTCTATTCTCTCCTTTCACACTGAGCATTCCCTGTAGAGTCAGCCTGGGAAGGCGTGGGTGCTGCACCGGCCCTGCGTGCTGTTCTTGCAGGTTGTGGGTGGAAGATACCTCTGTAGCATAACTGACTGACCTCCCCGATGCTGGCAGGTCTGGTCAATGAGACACAGTGGATTATGGCTTTGATTTATTTTCTCTGTTTTTTATTTCCCGCTGTTGAAGAACTGCAAGGGCCATATTTAGACTATTCTGAAATTGTGAATGTGCAACTGTCTCACACATCCATTACGTGACCATTACATTTCCTTTTTTTTTTCACTAGGATGTCATGTCTTTCTGATGGGTCCACGTAGGTGTCAGGTAGAAGCAAACCACACCAAGAGATAAGAATGAAAACCAAGTGCAGATTTACTTTGTCAACCTCAATCTGACTTTTGGGGAGTCTATTGTCAGAAGGTTCATTGTCAACATATTTAAAACAGTGCAGTTTGGGAAAAGGTTTCCAGGCAACCATGAGTCCAATTTCAGGTGTTCAATAAAGCTTAAGGTGTGACTACATGGACACTTCTTTACAAAGGACAGGTAACCATGATGGTGGGTTTTGTAGCTAAAAGGCTTAGAGTCTAGTGTGGTCTCTGAGGTCATCAAAGAGGTCAGAGGTCATAGAGGTCAGCAGCCCATAAAGTACATGTGACATCTCCTATAAGGATGAGTCATGGTCTAGGGAAGGAAAAGTCTGGAATAATCATTCTGGGGAATCCAGGTGAGGTCTGACTTCACAGAAAGCAAAAAAGGTCACCAGGTCATTAGCAACTCAATTCTCTGCTTTCCGGATGGAACCCAGGAATCTGACTTTATCTCCGTCATTGAGGAGACGCCTCCCATGATTAACATTCCAGGATCTCTTAGTGCTTCTCTGTGAGTGCAAAGTCCTCCTGCCCTCTGCATCTTTCCACATTTGTGTTGTTTTCATGTGATACTTTACTTTCCTCAGTTGTTTATGACCTGTTTCTTTCTTTCTTTCTTTCTTTCTTTCTTTCTTTCTTTCTTTCTTTCTTTCTTCTTCTTCTTCTTCTTCTTCTTCTTCTTCTTCTTCTTCTTCTTCATCATCATCATCATCATCATTATTATTATCATTATTATTATTATTATTACTATTATTACTATCATCATCATCATATCATCATCATCATCATCATCATCATTATTATTACTTTAAGTTCACTGGCATTTGGTCTAATTTTCTTGCCTTTCTAGAATATCTGTCATTTTTTGACATTTTCGGGAAAACATAAAACAATTCTCACTAATTCATAAAGCAAATCCCCTATAAGCCGTTTTAATTTTCCAAGAGGTCTTTTTTCTAAGCGTTCCCTTTAGCATACTGCCTCCACTTTCTTTGCGTGTGATATTTCCCACGGAAAACCTGATGTGTAGGCTAATCTCGCTTTTCCTTCCACCTTCATTCTCTAAACTTCCTTCCTCTCTTCATCTTATACTTTTCTTTTCCTTTGCCTTTTATTTTGCCTCTTCCTTATTTCTATTGAATTTTCTTTATCTATCACACTGTGTCTATCTCCATTTCATTTATTTATTTCTTAAATTACTGTTATGGTTTCCCCTCATCTGAATCTTGTGAATTTATTTAAATTTTTTAGTTGATATATATATGTGTGTGTATATATATATATATATATATATATATATATATATATATATATTACTCATCCTGCTCCTTTTCTTCCTCTTCTTTCTTTTTTGTTTTCATTTTTATCTTTCCCTTTTCTGCTTTCCTTCCTTATCCCTTTTCTCCCTCGCCTCCCTCTCCTTCTTCAAGATAGGGGCCTCACTTTATAACTTCAGTTGACTTAACATTAGTCTCAAATTCAGGGAGTTCTGCTTTCCTGGGTCTCCCAAGTTGTGTGTTTTTATGATGCAAATTTTTGGATTTGAAGTAATAATATGAATTTACGCTATGTTATTTAAAGAGTAGCCCCAGAACAGCTTGCTGAATATTTTTTTTTATTCACTGAATATTTTAGCCTAAAGTAAGTTAATAACATATTTAATCACATGCTCATTGCCTAAAGGTGTTGACTTGGGACCAATATTTATTTAACTCCAAGTTCATTTATTTTCGCCGAGTACACACACACGTAACGTGGAATGCTGTACGTAAATTTGTTAATACAGTGGTGTCTGTGCTGCTTTTCTCAGTTTCTGCTTTGATTCAAAGTTCTGTGTAGTCTAGGTACTAATTGTACAAAAAAAGAGGTCAATCCACCTACATAGGAATTTTTTATTATAGGGAAATTATTTATGCCCATTGTTCCTCAGTGTGCTTCTGTATAAATATATATGATAACAGCTCATATGGTTATTGTGAAGGTCATGAGAGTTAGTGTGTGTTGCTAGAAAAAGCAGCTCAAAACAAAAAATACTGTTAAATGTAAGCTGATGTTATGTGCTGTTGCACTCTCCGTTTCCAATTCTTAGCATAACTAGACTTTGAGTTAGAGCCATCACGAGGAGAGTATAGTTAAACGATGTCGTAACTCAGTAGGAATGGTGTCCTTAAAAGGAAAATTTGCAGAAGACTCCTCCCTTTTCTTCTATTTTCTTCTCCTGAAATTCTTGAGAAAAAGACTACTTTTGTAAATTTGAGCCAACCTTGAAGCAAGCTTTAGTTAAGTACTGGGCAGCTTGACGGACTCTGGCAAGGTCCACCTCCGGCTTTTCAGAATATGGACATGAGTCACATTTTGCAGGGCTTTTTGAAGGCAACACTATAAGGCAATTATTTTTCATTAGGTTCAATCAGGGGCAAGCGTATATACTGACATGTTTTCTTCCTAAGAACCTCCTGCCTACATACCGTCAAGCACTTCCACTGTCGTTGGTTCAAACAAACTTATTTACGGGAGTGAAAACACGTGGTTTGTTATCTCCGAAGAACTACAGCTTCCAGTATTATAGGAAGTTATCTCGTCCTTGGACGAGTGGGGCTTACAGGTTAACTTTGGCTTTTACACTCTCTCTGGGAAGGAATCTTCACTAAAAACCCAAATGGCACCTTGGTCATCACCTTCCATTTGACAAAACAACGAGGAAACAACAAGCTGGTGGATTTTGCGGTTTCCTGAGCTCCTTCACAAGTCTGTTTGATGCTCATCACGTCTTCCATCTCCTACAGCTGCCCGTAAATGACTCGCAGCCCGCTATGAATCTATCCGATGGTAAGCTTTTCCTCATCGTATTTGTCTAGATTTTTAGTATTCAAAATTTGACTAAAATTACCTTAATTCAAACATGTGATAAAAAAAAGAATGATTGATTAGCAAATTTTGGGGTGGTTAGTATAGCACAGGCCTCAAAAATGTTTAAAGGAAGGTGGGGTTTGAACCAAGCTTCTCAGGAAAGCAGAGATGCAGACTAAATATACTCACAATAGAGGAAGTATGGAAATTCTGGCAAGTAGGGAAGAGCTTTCTAGTTTTGGGATCTCCAGAATACCGTTTAACTTTTCTAAGCGTCAGTGTTTTAGCTGTGGACAAAAAATATGACATTAATATGCTTAATTGTTAGAACTGTATTATAATAAAATTATTAAGAATAATATAAAAATTCCTCAGTCATAGACCTAGGGGAGGGGAATAGAGTGAAAGTGGGAGACAGGGAGGAATGGGAGGATACAAGTGATGGGATAACTATTGAGTTGTAATCTGAATGAAATAATAAAAAATATATATTATATAAAAAAGGTATAATATAAAAATTGAAAAATTTCTCCAATAGTTTAGGATAAAATGATCGAAGGAAAAGAGTGTGAGACTGCTGGGTTTGTAGGAGAATAACAGGGCCAATACGTCAAGACCACATGCTTTGGAGTTCTTTCTAGAGGCGCCCAGGAAGGCCAGTATTAGTAAACATGATAATGTGTTTTAGAATTAAACACCAATGGTGGGGAAAGGGTTTAATATGTTGGGAAAATAAACATTTGGATTGACAGTGTCTTCTAATACTTTAAGGAAGAAGTATGGTTAGCTTTGGAGTAATATTACTAGAAATATTTTTTAAAATTAGAGCTATGACAAGGAAGTGAGTATAGACTCTGTAGTGATGAGTGACAGTAGCAAATGTTCAAAATCCAACATGAATACATGCTTTAGGCCCACCTAGTATTAAGGCAAGCAAATGATAAGTGGTAGTGCAGAAATGTAGGTGTTATTTTGTTTGAAGTTACTATGTATATGCTTGCATGTATGTGTGTATGTTTGTGTGGAATATGTGTATGTGTGCTCTGTGTGTGTGCCTGGTGTGTATGGATGTGTGTGCATGTTTGCATGTACATGTAGTATACAGGTGATGTGTATGTGTGTATGTGTGTGTTTGTGTCTGTGTATGATGTTATATGAAATAAATAGCTTGGTCAAACCCATTTACTCCTGAGTGTGAACTGTGCCTGTTTCCAACTGTCTATAATGATATGTGCTTGGTAACAGGAAAAATCAGAGCCTTGTGGATTAATATAACAGATGAGTAAAATATAGGTTAAATTTTCACAATATCTAGAGTTTAAATTTTGTAATTTAATATAAATATCAGTAATGGACGCAAATGAGACTTTTTAATATTAAGCTATCAAATCCTGAGAATGAGGTATCAAATTCTTTTGAGTGTTTTAGGCAAAGATCAGTACTCTCCATTTTCAATAGCTACAGTTTTGTTCGAATTGTATTGGTGTTGGTGGCCTTGGACATTTTCACTTTATTTTCCAATCTTCCTCCTACAAAATTGATAGACTTTGCATGGATTGTGTTCTAAAGCAATGGTTCTCAAGTTATGGGTCACAACCTCTTTGGGGTCGCATGTCAGTTATCTTGTATATCAGATATTTACACTATGTTTCATAAGAGTAGCAAGATCGCATTTATACTGTAGCAATGAAATAATTTTATGGTTGTGGTCATCACAGCATGAGGAACTGTATTAACAGGTCACAGCATTAGGAAGTTTGAGAACCACAGCAAACTGACAAAGGCAGAGATAAAAGAAACTTTACATCTTTTATAATTGGTAAGTTGTTAAATAAAAATTTTACTTCTTAAATGTCTATCTTATGAAACTAGAATTCAACTCAAAATTATGGGCATAAAGAATGATGAAGCTAAGGAAAATATTTTAATATACTTAACAGGCAAGAAAACACAACTTTTAGTAGAATAAAACTGCAAGCTTTCTCCATTATGAATCTATATAACATATAATCTTGTTTTTCTTATTCATCCTTAAGCCATTTTTAAAGTACTCTCCCAAGCCACATTAAACCACAAAGACTTTATTGTTATGACAGTTTCAGTAAGAACTCAGCTAAAAAAACAAACAAAATCTCAGTTGTTAACTCAAACCTTTATTCTCACATAAAACAGAAAAATCAGTCTTTGGGGAATGCAAATATCACCTCCACTTCCCTGAGGTTCAGAAGGGTAAGTCTTTTTCCTACCAGCATGGGAGATTTTATTTAAAAAGAAAAAATCTACTGACTGCCTTGTGAACTAACTGTAGCTAGCACTTTTGAGTTTATGGTGCTAGGCATTGGGTTATAAAAGATCCAGTGTTTTAACTACCATGCCAGTCATGGGTATTCTTAACATCTTAGATTTTGCAGATGAGGGCAATTGTCTTACTCTTAAAATCAATAATTTTCAAATGACTGCACACAGACATCTATCTCATAAAGGAAGAGTTCAACATGTCTATTTTCACAGCATTCCCTGTGTGATTCTGAGAGCCACTGAAGTTGCAGAAAGAGTGAGCAGCAAAGTTCACCAAGATAACTGGTGGCAAAGCTGGTATTTCAATGTAGCTGTTGCCATGCTCTTAAGTGTCATCCTCCATGGGCACATGACTGCTGGTCCTGTATTTGTGACATGTAATTTAATCAGTCCTCTTTCAAAACAAGTCTCTCATGATATTTGACTTTAAGTAATTGATGAAGAGGCATGCTGTTGACACAAACACAGCAAATGAACACATAACTATTGTATTTGGATGATGCCACTATTGGTTATGGCTAAAGCTTATGGATTGTCACTTACCTGCCAACTGCCACAACTGCAGCCCTGGGAGAATGCACATGGTGTCTCCACAGCTTACACAAGAAAACGAACCCCAAACAATGTGATGCTAAAACAACTGTAGGTTCAAGTAGCTTTCACTAGGAAGAGTGTAAAATGAGCAATAACGTCATTCTAATGGCTTAACACAATTCAACTCTGTTTTTCAAATGTAAAACTAACTGTATAGAAGTAAAGATTCATCCCTCATCCTCAGGCTTACATTTTCCTATTCGACACTTTGTGACTATTTCCCATACTTTGCGTTGGAAAGGACATTCAGTTTGTGTAGTCTTAAAGTTCCAAGTTCAGGATATGTGATTGTAGCACCCCCTGCTGGAAGCAAAGTCTTGAGATGTGGCCCTTTCCATTTCCCTGGTGAGACAGAAATATTTGCATTTAGCAAATGCTCTTTTTTTGTTGTACATTTTGAGGCTGGAGAAACTATACCCATATGAGCTGTAGATCTGAGCAGGAGCAAGTTAATTCCCTTCGGGAAGGGGAAGAAGGAGACAAGGAGAGAGGACAGTGTGTGCTATAAAAATTTAAGCAAGATAGGAGTAGTTGAAACATGTCTCTTTCTTTACAGCTTGATCTGTGTTTTACGGAATTTTCTGTCTACTCGCTCAGATTGCAGTGCAGAAAACCTAGAAAGAAAGACCACTTGCTTCATAGCACTTACTTCAGACTCCACCTTATACCTATGATGTCTAGTATGTAGACTACCTCATTCTTCTAACCATGAGAAGCCATACACGTAGGGTGCGCAGTGCCAGTCAAGCCACATGGAAGAGGAGGAATTGAAGATTTATCTATATATAATTTGGGGTGGGGAGGCTTTTACATTGAAATAGAATGAAGCAGCCATCTGTGCCTCGTGTTGGTGAGGTTCCTCAAGCACTGTTTGAGACCTAGCTCCTTCTGTCTATTGAAACATTTCTGAATTCCACTCCGTGCAAGAGGAGCAGAGTGTGATGACAGCGCCATAAGCCATAGCGGTTGCATATTCTATTTCTCCATTTTGAAGTATGGTAGCAATCCCATCTCAACAGTAACACCCCACAATGGAGGAACAAGTTAACATTTTCCTACTCTAAGCTCCTTGCTTGAGAAACCCACCCAGGTGGCTAAGATCTGACCCTGACATCCTTGTTCCTCAGAGCACAGAGCACTCAAATATACAGAACACAAGAGCAAAATAATAAAGAATTCTGCTTCTATTTATGCTAAGCCAGTGTCTTAGTTAGGGTTTATACTATGACCATGACCAAAAGCAAGTTGGAAAGGAAAGGGGTCGTTTGTCTTATGTTTCAATATCATAGTCCATCACTGAAAGAGTTCACGGCAGGAACTCAAAAAAAAAAAAAAAAAAAAAAGAGCCTGGAGGCAGGAGCTAAGTCAGAGGACATAAAGGAGGGGTGTCCCAGTTTGTTCTCCATGGCTTTCTCAGCCTAATAGAACCTGGGACCACTAGCCTAAAGTGGCCTCACCCACAGTGGACTGGGCCCTCCCACATCAATAACTAGTTAAAAGAATGTTCTACAGGCTTGCCGTGCATGCTTGCCTGATATTATGGTGGCATGTTCTCTCTTTATTATCACTATTTTAAATTATTTATTCACTTTATATCCTGATCAGAGTTCACTTGCACATCTTCTTCTCCTGTGGCCTGGTAAGGCAACCCTGACAGAGTAGAGTGATTAAAAAAAAAAGCAGGCAAAAAAGATAGCCCCCGCCCTGTTTCCCTTACTAGGGGACCCATATGAAACCTGAGCTGGCCATTGGCTACATCTCTATAGGGAGCCTAGGTCCAGTGTATGTACGGTCCTTGGTTAGTACTTCGGTTGGAGGAATTTTCTCAGTTGAGGTTCCCATCTCTTGAATCAGGGTAGCCTGTGTCAAGTTGACATATAACTAACCAGCGCAACTGATCTTTTGTCAACTTGACACACAAACATACCATTGTTAAGTAGTAACCGTCATCCTGAAGATGATACATTAATCTCAACATTACATTTTAAACATTTCAAAATTTAAAAGTCTGAAAGTGTTTAAAAATTCAAGCACATGAAAATTCAGTGTCTTTAAAATGTCAGTGTCTTTAAAATCTAATGTCTTTCAATTGTGGATGCCAATAAAATAGGAGAGGGTGAAGCTAAATACTGTCTTATTTCAAGAAGAAATAACCGGGCACCGTAACCATCAAATCAAAGCAGAACCAAACTTCAACTGTAAATAACTCAATAGCCAGGGTCTGAGATTTACTCATAATTGTCTAGACACCTCCAAAGGGCTTGGGTAACTTCTCTGGCTCTGCCCTCTGCAGCACACACAGCTCATCTTCCAGGTTCCACTGGCTCCACTCTTATCACTGATGCTGTTCCTGGTGGTTGTCACATGTTACTGGCATCTCCAAAACTCTGGGTCTTCTGGTTGAAACACTTTCACCAGTAGCATCTCCTAGGCTCTTTTCTTGGTACCCAGCCTCAAATTCTCTGTATTACCACTTTAACCCTCTGCATTCAACTGATACTGACTCTGTACCTCCACCAATGGCCTCTCACGGTGCCAAGCCTCAGCTGCTCTCCATGACCCCTTCATGCCAAACTAATAACACTGGCTGACTCTTACGCTATCGAGTTTGGCTACCATCAAAAGGTACAAAGTCAGCTGCTGGTGGAACACAGCTTCTGTGTACTGACCCCGAGGCAACCCTTCCCATAAGATTTCACCTCAGTGATGCTCGTCTCTCCTTAATTATTGCTGATTTCTCCGCTCCAGCTGACCAGCATCAGTTGTCCCAGCAAAGCAATTGTTTCCCATTAGTAGGTTTGGTGTCTTGTTAGTCACAGTTGATCCTTTAGCCTCAACTAGGCAGAACCACATGTTCTTAACTCAAAATATGCAATGGTCCTGATAAGAGCCTGTAAGTGACTCTCTGATTTCCCTCTGGAACTTCACAAGCTAGGCCTCCATTGTCTGTATTTGTTTTCAACATTCTTACTTTCCAAACTCTTACAGAACAGCTCACCAAGCTTTTAACACTTCGTGGCTTTTCTAGCTCAAAGCTCCATAGTCCTTCTTCAATCCTCCCCAAAACACAGTTTAGGTCTTTTAAAGTAATACCTGACTCCTGGACCAATTTTTTTGTCATAGTTAGGTTTATTATTACTATAATGAAGCACCATGACCAAAAGCAAGTTTGGGCAGGAAAAGGGTTATTTGGCTTACACTTCCACGTTACAGTTCATCAATGCAAGAAGTCAAAACAGGAACTGAAGCAGGACAAAAACCTGGAGGCAGGAGCTGTTGCAGATGCAGTAGAGGGGTACTGCTTATTGGCTTGCTCCCCACGGTTTGCTCAGTCCAGGGCCACCATTCCAGGGATGACCCCATCCACCTCAGTCTGGGCCCTCCAACACTGATCACTAATTAAGAAAGCACCCTACGTTCTTGCCTGCAGCCCAACCTTATAGACTCATTTTCTCAATTGAAATTCTATCTGTTCAAAAGACCCTAGCCTGTGTGAAGATGACATAAAACTAGCTACTAATATCAGAAATGAGAGGGGTGAGGGATGGAGAGGAAACTTGCTGAATAGCAGAGGCCTGTAAGAAGTATATTTCAAGTGCACTGCTTCATTGTGATGAGAAAGATGAGTGCCACAGCTGGCACAGTGAGCACCTTCCGCTCCTGTCTTTTTTTTTTTTTTTTTTATCATAGCCCACACTAGGGTTAAGGCACAACTTCTCCAGTTCTCTTTGTCCAATTCCAACTGCTATTTTGAACCTTAGCTTTGCTTAATCCTCACCTTGTTGTTGTCTTCCTGTCTGGAGGAGAGCTAGCTTCTTATTAAAGACAGAAACAGGCTGCCATGTTGTTATGTAAGTGTCTTGTCAACTTCATCATCTACTATGCTTACTTATCCCAGGCTTTGCTCCTACAATGGCTGTGTTTTCTCTTCTCCTCAAGCCTGGTCCTTTCCACACTGTTCCTCAAGTCTCAGGGGCATTGCTACATCATTCATCTAGCTATCCACCCACTAGTTTCCTGGTGCCCTAAAAGTTAAGACTATCCACTGGGCTTTGACTTTAGATGGGGACGTCCCTAGACAAGCTGCAGAGTTCCTATCCTATGCAGTTTCCTTGCCTGTCAGGTGGGAAAGCAGAACCGTCTGATAGAGCTTTGGTGTGATGTGCAAAGCACTGTATTCCCAGAAGGATTCAACAATTAGACAGGTTTTCTTATTGCTCCTGCCACTTCTGCTGTAGTGCACTACTAGTTTTTGCAAAGATACATAGGTATATATTTCCAATTTTATCCCTACAGAAGATTATAAGCATGAGCCCAGCATAGCCGGAAGGAGATTCAGACTAGTGCTGTCACTTTCTCCAGGTCACAGAACTGAGTGCTGGTAAACCGCGACCCTAGTTACTATTACCAATGCCGCACTTACATACCAACTCTTTCTCTACATGATGACCTTGAGGGAAGTGTGCTTATGTTGCTGTGTGTGAATTTTGAAGCCATCTGAATATGAGAGCTAATAGACTGTTTTTGGATTAAGATACAAATGTTATTTCTCCGAACAGATATCGTTGTAGTAAGATTTCTTTAAAAGCTAAGTGTTTTTTTTTGTTTGTTTGTTTTTTTGTTTTTTGTTTTTTTATGATTGCAAAGAGGTCTTTTATTACTCAAAGCAAACATAGCTGCTTGAGACTGATGTGACCGCAAAACATTTTACAAATTGCTTTTGTGATCAAAACCCAATGCATTTTGGGCTTATGGGTAATGATGTCCTCCCACCTTTGGTAATCAGGAGAGCAGTCTTAAGGTCATGAGAGTGATAGGGCTGGCTCTGCCCCTTACAAGGTGTAGGAGCCTGCGCCTTGCCTCATTAGAACAACAGAGATGGCTCTAGTGGCCAGGGTCTGTGTGAGCCTGCCCACACTGCATACACATTCCTGTATATGTGCACACATGCTCACACACATGTGCACATGCACACACAATTAAAAATGTAAAAACATTAAAAACAATCTGAGCTTATGAGGAAAGAATCAGAAGCATAATAATCATGAACTGGTTTATCGTAAGCTAAGTGTTTGTTCTTTGAGAGGATATGAGTTTTGGAGTTGTGTTTGTATGCCCAATTCCAGGAATAATCCATATAGAGTGGAAAGCAAATGTGATCCATTTCCCTGTTTTAAACTTCTCTGGAGGGTGTGAAAAAGAAATAACACCAGGCACCTGTTTTGGTCACAAGGTCAACTTAATCAGTTAACTAGAGTTAAGGTGAGATGCCAGTCCTTATGCATTCACCTCCAGTCAAGACAGGAAACTCAGTGGGAGCTGCCACATAACAAAAATGTGCTGTGATGACTCAAAGTTAAGAAAAATGGAAGTGTGGAGATTTGGGGAATGGGTGATGGGAAAGTACACAACGTGCCTTGCACATGAGCATGCAAGATTACACACCATCCATAGGTCCTCCCATTTTGAGAATGGCTCCTTACAAGACTGGCGAGGACTGTGGATACTGGCATGGCGAACATTGCTCTCTGTTCCACCAAGACACTTTACAGTAGCTTCTCCAGGGGGTGCTTGACTCATTCCTTCATTTTATTTATTTGCCTAGGATCCCACTGGATAGCTGAGACTGCCTGCAGCTTCCTGAGTACTGGCAATCATAGGCAGGCACCACCACTCTCAGCTGTTCTTTCTTTCACTGCTATTGCTATCCTGATTTCTCCTGACCACTCTGAGTGCAGGTCTCCATCCGAGGGTCCTTCTAGGGCTTTATCATCCACAATATCTTTTTGCGAATTGCAGTCCTCCGTAGTATGCTGACAGAATTGAAATAAGGTCCTTTAGTCCGTCCACAGACATTTTTTATATACGTTAAGTCTCAGGCTTACACTTTAGCCCTGGAGGGCTTATCAGCTATGAGGTCATGGAACTTCACCTCAGGCAAAGAGATGTCGCTCATTAGCTGACACATTTCAGGTCATCTGAGAGTTAACTTCTGTTCATTTTAGATTTGTGTTTTTTTTCCCCCCCCCCTCTGGGTGTTATATTATATCCTTAAATAACTGAGATGGGCAATGGCTTAAGACCTAATAAATCTTAAGCATAAAGAGACACAGTAACAAATGCTACAGCTCAAACAGCATTATACATATAATCTATTACATTGTAGGCAAATAAATTGCATGGGCCCAGCACGTAAATCTGGCAGGATGCTTTTATGCAAGCAGTCGTAAAAGGTGCCAGCAGGAACTGTACATACTAAAATTGAATTTCATTGAGCCACTGATCCATCCATTTTTATTCTTTGGAATGTTGTTTATATGGAAAGTTTGTCGAATACCAACATTAAATCACTGAAACCCTAAGACCCAGGAATCTCACTGGTCAACCTAAAAATTAGGTTGCTTATTAGAATAGATCAAAATATGGCCTTCTTGCATGAACTGGTGGAGTTAGTGCCAAGTGTAGATGAAGATCCAAAATTCTAATGTTTGAGCAAGAGTCACTCTGCTTCTAATAAGTGAAGCAGCAAAGCAAATATATTGCTTTAGGAAAAATGAGTAGAAAAATACTAACAGAAGTAATTGTGTTAATGTGTGCACACATTTTCAGATAACTCTATTACCGTCAGTGAGATCATGATGTGGTTGGACCAGTTCTATTTTTGCAGAAGAGGGCTGAGCTCCTTGCCTGCATCTGGCACAAATGTGAGAAAGGCATTGTTTTGTTCTGAAATCCCTGTTGAAGGAAAGGCATGCTGTTGTGATCAGTTGACTTTGTGAGACATGATGTTTTGGAAAAGGGTGCTGGCATTGATGCTGCGTGTTAGTATTGTGTAGAAAAAGTTCCTGGATGCAACTGCCCCCACATCTTGTGGTTCAACCAAATACTACTTTGCCTTGTGTCAGTGCTAAGGGGGAAGGGAGAGGCTGTGAAAGTGATGGAATTTCAATTATAGTGGTGATGTTGTCAGCGTCCTAGGAGGATAAACAAACAAGCAACTGCTGTTTTACAAAGTCAGCTCTACTTCTATAGCTACTGGAAAATATCCATATTTTTATGTTTAAACAACTTTAAGGACAAATTCTTTGAACATGTGTATCCCTTCTGCTGTCACCCCACTTCTGTGCAACTCTATTATAGTAAACTCCCATGCATTGGTTCTGTGCTTCCTAGTCTTTCAATTTTTGACTCCAAAAGGACTTCGCTTGCTAATAAAATGATCCCGTAAACTCATGTTGTCAATGTCGGAACTGCCTCTGTTGTAGCAAGTATGTGAGCAGGGTTTGAAGATTTGCCGTTGAATTTCCCTCAATAGTTTAGATCAATATAATGTAAAAATCTGTTTAAATAATATACAATGTGGACAATTTTCAACAAACCACAGTAATTCCTTATCTATCATTTTCATTTCATGAATCCATTTTCAGAGAATACGCTTTAAGTCTGTTCAGTTTGTCTTTATATTAATCTCTCTATACCCATTATTTTCAGGCTTTTGTCACTAACCCATGAGCTGCTGCTTTTCCACTCTCTGGGTGCTACATGATACCATGCATCCCACAGCACCACTTCCACCTTGAACCCTATTTAACCACTAACTATTTAAGTCAAGGCTTAGTATATACATTGCAATTATCTGTAAAGGCATACAGATAAAGTAGACTTATACCATGACTATATGTCCTTTCTTTTTATGCCTTTGAGCATTAATAACCACATGAGATTCTTCACAGATCTCAATAGTGCAACCAAAACTATGTGCATGCACGATTATAGCCTCTTTCATTAATAACAGAATAATGTGTACATGAGCAGTTCTCTCTGCTACTTGAAGATATCTAACTGAAACCTTCTGCCCTTGACCTATCATACTCCTTGTGATTGTGTATGCCTGCTGTGAAACTGTGCACCCGATAGCTCCCTGGACTCCCATTCCCTGAGCTTCCTGTTCCATACCATATTTGTTGGAATATCCTAGTTCTGGAATATCTTTCTCTCTGTGTCTCCCTCTGTCTCTGTATTTCTGCCTACTTTTTTTTTTCTTGATATACAAAAAATACTTTCTGAGAAAAATGTGTTTATAAAGTTAAAATTTGACAGACTATTTGTAAGTTTTGATTATGACTTGATTAATTTTATAAGCACAAAAATCTGGATTGAAGATGATTTTCTTTGTAACCTTAAAGGCATTGCATCATAAATTTTCTAATGTGGCTGTAAAAAGGCTTCTTCCTATTTAAGTTTCAAATCTTTAGAGTAATATGGGTTCTCCTTTTCTTGTGGGAATATTTTACTGTCATTTTTTATATTAAAATTGTGTGATCCTCTTGCAATCTTCTGTTATTCCTTTGTAGTGGCATTTCAAATGTCATCCACTCTGGAGGATATTTCCAGTTGGTAAATTTTGTTGTTGTTTATGTATTAGCTTAATTTCAAATACTGTATATATTATCCTTTCCTCCAGCTTTTTACTAACTGAGAACTAGGCCTCTACATTTTATCCCAACTACTTTTTTATTGTTCTATTTTTTCTGTGTCTCTAATTCTTCTTCATGAAAGATTGCTTAAATGTTATTGTGTCAAAATGTTATTGAGAGTTTTTTCCCCCTGGCTATTGTGTTAAAATTTTCACAGACTTTTGCAGTCAGAAGCATTTTTAAATAGATCTTGGTATTCTTTCAAATTGTTCAGTGAAATGTTGCTTCACAGAATGCTATGTTGTGATGATGAGCTTTCAGTGTTAACTTGACACAATTGAAAACCACTTAGGAAGGGAGTCTAACTGAGGGACTGTCTGCATTGGGTTGGCATGTGGGCACATCTATCTTAATTGAAGTAAGAAGACTAAGTCTATTGTGGAATCATTTGAGAGAGATTACCAGGTCATGATGACAAGGTAGAGAAATTCCATCACTTGGTTAATGAAAATGTCAAATCCCTCCCAAACTGAGAATGGAACATGAGAGAAATCTGGGACAGTATAAAAGATCAAATCAATGACATATGGATATCAGAAAGAGGAGAGACCCAGATCAAAAGCACAAAGAATATTCTCAACAAATTTATATAAGAAAACTTCTTTAATCTAGAGAAAGAGATGCCTGTCAAGGTACAAAGGACACACAGAACACCAAAAAGACAGAACAAGAAAACAAATTCCTCATATCATATTGCAGTCAAGACATTAAATGTGCAAAACACAAAGAATATAAAAAGTGGCAAGAGAGAAATATTTACTCACATACAAGGACAGTGCCATCATAGTAATGGCAGGTTTCTCAGTGGAGACTATGAAAGCCAGGGGGGTTCAGACCAATGCTCTACAAATATTGGAAGACCACAAAGGCCATCCCAGGCTATGGTACCTAGCAAAACTATCTGTCAAATTCAAGAAAAATACTTTCATGATTAAAAACAGATGTAAGGCATTTATGACTACTAAACCATGTATACAGAAGGTACTGGAATTACTACTTTTATGCCTGAAGAGGTTAAACATACCAGAGAAGGCACAAAGTACAATCAAACATTTCCAGAGCAGTCAATTAAAAGACACCTAATTAGAACATTACAATACCACCAACTTGACAAGAATTCATGCATACTCTTCAATACACTTTCTAATAGCAATGATATCAATTCCTTAAAGATGAGAGATACAGACCAGCAGATTAGATCAGAAAGCAGGTCCATATTTTTTTTTCTGCCAGCAAGAAACATTTCATGATCAATGATAAACACTGCCTTAAGGTAAAGTGATGGTAAAATGCTCACTAGTGAATCAGAGATCAGTTTTAAACAATAGAAAGTAAAATTTAAATACCTTTGTGTTTGTACCAGTGTATATATTTCGATATAAACTTAATGTATTTATGTCTGGAAGTTAGCTCAAGAACTTGAGAGAATGTTGAAGGTCAAAGGAATATATTCCTGGGTATCTTCATTGTCATGGAACAATTTCTCTTTGAGAGAAGTTCCTGGTCATGGTGAATAAAATAACAGGGAGGAAGACTGTATGCAGAGAAAGCCACATTTGTGGAAGAACTTTCCTACATGATTATACACCATCTGAAGGAGTGATGGTTAGAGAGAAGGTACCTCCTCTCCTGTGCTAAGCCTTTTGTGAAGGTGCAGTTGCTTCAGTCTTTTGGAGCACCCAGTGCTTGCACATCTGTTTTCCTAAGGTGAGACATATGTGCTTCAGGTTAACATCCTTTCAGATGCTTCTAGGTCATTTAAAGTACATTTTCATTTTGATGCTTTTCAAATTTTGGTTTAGAAAACAGTTAACATTTGCCTACATTTTAATGTGAATCTGATCCAAGCATTGTTAATGTCACAGCATTGCCATCTATCTATCTGTCTGTCTGTCTATCTATCTATCTATCATCATCATTATCTGTCTATCTATCTATCTGTCTGTCTGTCTGTCTATGTATCTATCTACCTACCTACCTTTCATTAGTTCCTTCTTTCTATCTATTTATCATCTATATGTCCCTCTCTACCTCTTCCCTCCTCCTCTCTTTTTCTCCACCACCACTCCCACTCTTATCTCTTCCTCTTTCTGACAGATTCTTGTTTCCTAACCAAGATGGCTACAGCTTCCTGGGCACTATATTCATCAGACTGTGCTACATACTTAGTCATTTGCATTCTTTTGAAGATATCCACCTTGATACCAAGAAGAAATGTCTCCTTGAAGGCATTCCAAATGATTGGAAATTTTGAGAGGGAAACTATTTAATGATAAATGTGCTGTCAGTGGAGCAGAAGAGTGTGCTGGGGATGAGCATTGTCAGCAAGTAAGAATGGAAGACCTCAAAATCCAGTGACCAAGATAAGGCAGGAGCATGAGAGAGGCACAATAGGGTCCTTTACATAGATAAAGATGTGACATAAGCTAGGCTTTGTTTTCTTAACATTATCAAAATGGTACCAAATACCTGGCTGTTACCCAGCACCACCAGATTCTCGTGTGTTCTAGGACTCTAGCTGACAACTTTCAGGCACTACAGCCCAAATCCTAAGCATAAACTACAGTGTGGGAAGCAAATACAAACAGCAATCATAAATCTGCTCCGTACTTTCTCTTCGAAACGGATTTTATAATGGCCTGATCTTTTGCCGTGTGTCCTCTTGGCTATGCCAAAGCCTCATTATTTAAAGTAAATCTAGCTGGGCATGGTGGTGCACCCCTGTGATTGCAGCACTCAGGAGACAGAGGCAGGTAGGTTTCTTTGAATTTTAGACTAGCTTGACCTACAAAGAGAGTCCAAGACAGCCAAGTTCCACAGGGAAACCCTGTCCTGAGACACAAACAAAACATAACAAAATGGAAAAAGCAAAAAGATAATAGAAGAAATTCAAAATCCTCCTGCTTCACTAACCATCATTATTAGCAATTTCATCAGTTCAGTAAGTAACTATTGAGTGCTCATTATTGGGCTCTCACAGTGCTAAGTGTAGGAATACAACACAGACAAGGTCAAGTGTACTTAACTTTCTGAGATTCACCAAATTTATAGACAAATTTATTCATCTCTATTCTGTTCATTAATGGTTTGGAGGGATCACTGTTTCATGTGTTAGCTTAGAATAGTTTGGCAGAATGATGAAGGGTGCACCTTGCTGCTTTATAAGCAGGAAATTGGTGTGATACTGCTTGACACAGGGCAAATGGTCAAGTCAGGAGGAACACTGAGAGGTGGGCTTGTCAACCTTTTCCCTGCCCCTTTCTATCTTTCTCCCTCTCCTTTCTATTCCCAAACCCATCAGGTCCTGTGTGTGTCATCTGAACTCTTGCCTATTTCTCCATTCTGCTTCATGAATAACTTATTTTAATTGGTAAGTTCACCTGAAGGCTACATCTCCCAGATAATAGAAGATAGATCAGGGTCAGGCAGTTTTCCCTGTTGAAGCTTCTGGCTGACCTAACATTTTACAAGACATAGTTCCACCCGATTTCTGGGTCAGTTCATTCCTTCTTATTATACAAGCACTTTCTACGTTTTTTGCTATAGCTAAATCTGTCAATATAAAGCGTTCCACATCCATTTTATTGAAATAGTGACGAATGTGTATCTTTAACTGAAGAGATAACAGCCTATGTTATAGAAGATACCTGTGTATCAAAGTTAATGACCTTTTTGGCTAGTAATTCTACATGTCAGAATTCATTTTTACTGTGATGTGCACAGTAAGAAGTCTTGGCTTGCTGCCTCTTTGTGAAACCTTTCGGCTGATAGAGGAAATCACCATCTACAAGGAAGGGAAGCTACCCTTTGAATACTGACCATTTCCCAGTAACAAGGGCCACATTATCTAGATATGTAGTCATGGTCTGAGGAACCATGGGCTGGTAAGCTCAATTTAAACACTATTAATGCATTACAGTAATCACTGTGAGTTTCATTTTTACTTTACTTCCATGGTTTTATCCTTTCCCTCTGAAGTTCTATATTTTCTTTAGCAGGTTTACATATTGGTCATCTTTTGTAAGTCAATAAAAAATATGTTGAAATCTACCACTTTCTATTTTAAACCTACCACTTTGTTTTAAAATACATGAAATTTGTATTAGATATCAGAATGTAGTTTTTCTAACAAAAATCATTATAAAAATGTCCTCTAGAGGGATCCATTTTATTGCTTTATAACTATGAATTTAGCATTGCTGTATATTTTTATTACATACTAGACTGCAAAAAGATTTAGCACCACATATAAAGAAAGAAAGATGCAGAATCACAAATGCATTAAGGAATTTTCAGTTTATCAAAAATTTATTTTAATATGATAAAGTACATCTTTAGGGAAATAAAACTTATTTTTCATGTATAAAATACTAAGAAATATATTTTTTAAATTGAATTTACCATGTCAGTTACATTCAGTCATAATCAGTAAAATATTTCCCCCTAATCAGGCTAACAATTATGCTTATCTGCAAAAGACTTTAACGTAGTGACAAATTCTAAAGCCCTGTCATTTTTATATGCTGCTATACATAAGTAATTAATGTGGTTTTCACTCCTTAAAATAATACCACTAAGCTAGAACTTCAAGAACTGTATTGAAGAGATATGCAGAAAGTGGACAGCCTTGCTGGGTCCCCAACTTTAGACAAATTTCCTTGAGTATCTCTCCATTTAACTTGATGCTGCCTATTGGCTTGCTAATATAGCCTTTATAATGTTTAGATATGTGCCTTGAATCCCTGATCTCTCCAAAACGTTAAACAGGAGTGAGTGTTGGATTTTGTCAAATGCTTTTTCTGCATCTAAGGACTGACTCTGACATGAACTCTGGTGCCCCATATTTGACCATTTCTCCTTGGTGGGGAGGCATGGTAGTACTCATAGAATGAATAGGAAGGCTACCAAGATGAGACTTGATAGGCTGTGACCATATGGTGAGTTATGAAGTCCCCTTCTGTCACAGACCTAGGGGATGGGAATAGGGTGAAAGAGGGAGAGAGAGAAAAATGGGAGGAGACAATCAAGGGGATAAAAATTGAGATGTAATCTGAATAAATTAATAATAAAATAATAATACAACTAAGGCAGTAGTTCTCAGTCATTCTAGTGCTAAGACCCTTTAATACAGTCCCTCATGTTGTGGTGACCTCCAATCATAAAATTGTTTTATTGTTACTTTATAAGAGTATTTTTGCTACTGTCATGATCATAATGTAAATATCCGATATGCAACCACTATGGAATGTTCATTCTACCCAAAAGAGGTGGTGACTCACAGGTAGAGAACCACTGCACTAAGTTGACCTGACAATTCAGGCCCTTTCTGTTTCTTACTGCAGACAACCTGGGTGTTGGGGGCCTCCATTGCTACATAGACCCCATCATGTATATAGTCTTCATTGTGTACTAAGATAAATTCCCACAAACAGCTTCAATTCCCAGAAACACCTTCAGAGTCAAATGTCCCATATGCATCTAGACCACAGTGCCTCATCCAAACTTTGTTGGTTAGCACTTTGCTGGGACTGAGACCTAGCAGCTGTTGATTGAGCTCTGACTGGCTGGCTTCCATCCAGACCAACTTATTAAGGAAGCCACATGAAACATTGAGATATTGAAAACTACTAAAGATACCAGGTGTGAAATATACAATGTATGTATGTATCTAATTAGATGCCCTGACCCTGCCTACCCCCTACATTTCCTTGTTTGTTTGTTTATTTGGGGTATTTTGTTTTGTTTTGTTTTGTTGGTTGAAAAATTGCCCTGCTCTACATCTTGTGACATGGTTTGGACCCTAAACACAGCTGTCTCCCTGATGTATCAGATCTTGAATAAAGATACTTTTTGTTGGCCTGAACTAGTTTCCATAGTGGATTATTCCCAAATTCTCAGACCCTAACATGGGATTTGGTTCTCAGTTCCCACATCAAGCAGCTCATTGTGGCCTGTTACTCCAGTTCTGGAGGTCCTGATATGATCTTCTTGTTTCTGGAAGCACCACAAACATATGGTACACATAAAGGCTAGCAGACATGCACACATATAAAAATAAAATCATTTGAGTTATACATTGTGACATAAACCTAAGCATAAAATATCATTTAAAAAAAAGAGAGAGACAGAGGAGCGAGCTGGAAAGATGGCTTAGCACTTAGGAACTCTTATAGAGGACCTGAGTTTGGCTCCTATATCTACATTGACGAGTTCATAATGTCCTATGACACCAGGTCTGGGTTCCAACAACCTTTTCTGTCCTCTCCAGTCTTGTGTATTTATGTATACATACTCATACACAGACATTAAAACACATACATAAATAAAAATAAAATATTTTAGTAAAAGGGGTACAAAGTTAAAAAATAAAAGTATCAAAAAATGGACTTTCTCCTGCTTGTTTTTGGTTTTGTTCTTTTTAATTATTCAGTCTTCTACATAAATTTAGGGAGGTTAAGAAAGACCTTTTCTCCCTACAACCAAAATAACACAGGAAATAGGTAATTTCACTCTTGCAAAACATAACCATACACTCTACTGCAACCAATATCAAAATCAAGGGACTTACAGTCACTGGTAATTAACATCTCTCAACATCAATGGTCTTAATTCTCCAATAAAAAGACACAGAGTAACTGAATGGGTACATAAACAAGACCCAACATTCTCTTGCATCCAACAAACACATCTCAGCCAAAATGATAGACATTACCTCAGGATAAAAGATTGGAAAAAGGTATTGTAAGCAGACACAAGAAGAAAGCTGGTGTAGTCATTTTAATAAAGAATAAAATAGATTTTCAACCACAATTAATCAAAAGAGATGAGGAACTACACTTCATATTAATCAAAGGTAAATTCAACCTGGATGAAATCACAATTCTAAACATCTACACCCTTGATACAAGGGCACCTACATTTGTAAAAAGTATTAACAAAGCTTTAAGCACACATCAATCCCCACACATTAATAGTGGGAGACTTCAACTCCCCACTTTCACCAAAGGATAGGTCAATGAAACAGAAACTAAACTGAGAAATAATGACACTAAGTGATGTCATGAATCCAGTCGATCTAACAGATGTCTACAGAACTTTTCACCCAAACACAAAAGATTATACTTTCTTCTCACCACCTCATGGAACCTTATCCAAATTTGATCATACAGTAGGTCACAAATCAAGCCTCAACAGATATAAGAAGTTTGAAATAATACCTTGTATCCTTTCAGATTACCTTGGACTAAAGCTAGACTTCAACAACAACAGAAATAACAAAAGACCTACACACACATAGGAACTAAACAACAACCAAAGTTGAATCAAGATTAGATAAAAAAATAAAATTAAATAGTTCTGTTTCTCATACAGAAATAGAAGCAATCATTAAAAGTTTCCCAACCAAAAAAATTTCAGGGTCAGATGGTTTCAGTGGAGAATTCTACCAGATCTTCGCAGAAGAATTAATGCCAATATTCTTCAAGCTAATCCACAAAATAGAAATGAATGGAACATTATCAAACTCATTCTATGTGGCCACAGTCAGATTGATACCTAAATCTCACAAAGACTCAACAAAGAAAAAGAATTTCAGAACAATTTCTCTTATGAACATTGATGAAAAAGAAAAACTCAATGAAATACTCGCAAACTGAATACAAGAATACATGAAAGATATTATTTACCAAGACTAAGTAGGCTTCATTCCAGGCATGCAGGGATGGTTCAATATACAGAAATCCATAAATGTAATTCATCATATAAACAAACTGAAGGAAAAATACATATGGTCATCTTCTTAGATGCCAAAAAAGCATTTGACAAAATCAAACACCCCCTCATGTTTAATGTTTTGGAGAGACTAGGGATAGAAGGCAAATACCTAAACACAATAAAGGTTATATACAGCAAACCAATATCCAACATCAAATTAAATGGAGAGAAACTGAAGGAAATTCCACTACAATCAGAGACTAGACAAGGCTTCCACTTTATCCATATCTCTTCAATATAGTTCTTGAAGTTCTAGCCAGAGCAATAAGACAACAAAAGGAGGTGAAGGGATGCAAATAGAAAAGGAGAAAATCAAATTATCCTTATTCACAGATGATATGATAGTGTATGTAAGTGACCACCAATATTCTACCAGAGTCTCTTCTTGGAAACTTGCTATCCTTCCTCTGAGTGCCGCCAGGCCTCCCCATCCAGGGGACATGGTCAGAAAAGGGGCACCAGAGTTCATGTGAGAGTCAGATCTCACTCTCCACTTAACGGTGGAGAATATCCTGCTTGTCGACGAGGTCTTGGTAGGGGTTCGAAGTTTAATGCCTATATTCTCCTTGGCTGGTGCCTTAGTTTGAGAAAGACCCCAGGACCCAGATCTACCTGTCATAAAGTTCTTCTTGTAGGTTTCCAGGAACCTGTGGATCCTACTATTTCCCCATTCTTCCATGCTACTCTCACCTAAAGTCTCAATAGGATGTCTTCTCCTCTGACCCACTTTCTTGGTAAGTAAAGTTTTTCATGGGACGTATCTCTTGGACTAGTGTTTTGATATAAGTGAGTATATACCGTTTGTCTCTTTTTGCTTCTGGGTGAACTCACTCATTATGATAATTTCTAGATCAATCCATTTGTCCACAAATTTCAGGAATTCCTCGTTTTTAATAGCTGAGTAGTATTCCATAGTGTAAATGTACCACAGTTTCTTATTCTAAGAGCATATATAGGGGGAGGAGGTCTCCCTTAATCACAGACATAGGGGAGGAAAGAAGGGGGGAAGTGGGAGGGAGGGAGGAATGGGAGGAAACAGGGGAAGGGCTAACAATCGAGGTATAATATGAATAAATTAAAAAAAAAAAAACAACCAAACACCCATGTCAGTAGTGTGCTGCTGAAGCAACAGAGGTTACCATTACATTTCTTCTTAGTTGTGAAGTCCTTGTTTGTTTTATTGAATCAATTTAATATAAAAAAAAATTCTACCAGAGAACTCCTACAGCTGAAAAACATCTTCAGCAAAGTAGCTGCATAAAAAAATAACTCAAAAAAGTCAGTAGCTTTCCTGTATGCAAATGACAACCATGCTGAGAAAGAAATTAGGGAAACTACCCCCTTCACGATAGGCACAACTAATATTAAGTATCTAGGAGTAACTCTAACCAAGCAAGCGAAAGCCTTGTTTGAAAAAAAACCTTTCAAATCTCTGAAGAAAGAGATTGAAGATGACATGAGACTATGGCAAGATCTCTCTTTTTCATGGATAAGGGAATTAACATAGTAAAAATGGCCATCTTACCAAAATGAATTTACAGATTAAATGTAATCCCTATCAAAATATCTACATAATTTTTTAAAGACATTGAAATATCAATTCTCAACTTCATATGGAAAAACAAAAAATGCATAACAACAAAATAGGCTGATTGATCAATGGAATTGAACTGAAGACACAGAAATAAATCCACACACCTATGGACACTTGATATTTGACAAAGAAACCAAATGTACTCAATGGAACAAGGCTAGCATCTTCAACAAATGGTCTGGTAACTGAATGTCTACATGTAGAAAAATATAAGTAGATTCATCCTTATCATTATGCACAAAACTCGAGTACAAGTGGATTAAAGACCTCAACATAAAATCAGACACATTAAATATCTTAGAAGAAAAAGTGGGGAAGAGGCTGGAACTCATTAGCACAGGAGACAACTTCCTGAACAGAACACCAGCAGCCCGGGGTCTATGGTCAACAATTAATAAGTGGGAACTCATGAGGCTGAGAAGCTTGTGTAAGGCAGAAGACACTGTCAACAGAAAAAACAACAGCCTACAGACTTGGAAAAGATTTTCACTAACCCTACATCTGACAAAGGACTAATATCCAAAATAGGTAAAGAGCTCAAGAAACCAAACATCAACAAACCAGAATAACCCAATTAAGAAATGGGGCTCCGAATTAAACAGATAATTCTCAACAGAGGAATATCAAATGGCTGAGAAACACTTAAAAGAAATGCTCAACATCCTTAATCATTAGAGAAATGCAAATCAAAACAACTCTGAGATTCCATCTTTCACCCATCAGAATGGCTAAGATGAAAAACTCAAATGACAGCACATGCTGGCAAGGATATGGAGAAAGGGACACACTCCTTCATTGCTGGTGGGAGTGAACACTTGGACAACCACTTTGGAAATCAATATGGTGCTTTCTCAGAAAAGTGGGAATAGGGCTACCTCAAGGCCCAGATATTCCACTTCTTGGAATATACCCAAAATATGTTCCACCACACAACAAGGACATATGCTCAACTATGTTCATAGCAGCCTTATTCACAATAACCAGAATGAGGAATCAACCTAGATATCCCTTGGTTGAAGAATGGGTAAAGAAACTGTGGTACATTTACATTATGGAATACTACTCAGCTATTAAAAACAAGGAAATCCCGAAATTTGAGGCAAATGGATGAAACTAGAAATGATCATCCTGAGTAAGTTAACCCAGACCCAGAAAGATTCCCATGGAATATACTCACTTATAATTGTACCCTGAAAGTCTTCACTTAGCAGGAGATTGGAATAGATACTGGGACTTCCTATTGGGACTCCAGGTGAGAGAGATAAGAGAGAATGGGGAAATAGAAGGATCTAGAAGGTCCTAGAAACCTACAAGAACATTAAGGCTGGCAGATATGGACCCAGGGGGGTCTGATCAAACTACTATACCAACCAAGGACAATGTATACTGTAAACTTAGACCCCCTATTCAGATATAGCCAATGGACAGCACATTCTCCACAGCTGTGAGGAGAGTGGGGACTGACTCTGACCTGAACTCTGGTGCCCCTATTTGACAACTTCCCCTTGGTGGAGAGGCCTGGTGGCACTCAGAGGAAGGGTAAGCAGGCTACCAGGATGAGACCTGTTAGACTATGGTCATATTGTTGGGGAAGAGGGACCCTTCTGTCACAGACCTAGAGGAGAGGAATAGCGTGAAAGAGTGAAGGAGGGGGAATGGGAAGGTACAAGTGAGGGAATAACAATTAAGATGTAATATGAATTAATTATTTAAATAAGATAAAAAAAACAACAACAAAAATGAAAGACTTTTTTCATGTTTAAATAGCAGAGTGAGTTTTTTTTTTCTTTAAGATTGATTTTATTTGTGTGACAGGGGCAGCAAAAGGATATCTACACAGGGAAAAACTCAACGTCAGATCCCCTGAATTTGGAATTACAGGCAGTTTTGAGTCACCTGATATGGGTGCTGGAAGCCAAACTGTGGTCCTTTGCAAGCATAGCAAACACTCTTAACCACTGAGCCATCTCTCCAGTACCAGAGACAAAATACATCCTTGACATAGACTACAGATAAACTAGCCCCTAAGTAAGTGGTTTTCATGGTTGGATGCATGGTGCTACAACCTAAGGAGTATTGCAAACTTGCCAATGCCTGGTTTCTGCCCAGAGTCATCTGATATGATTGGTCTGGAGCAGAGCCATAGCATCGGAAGATTTCAACATTCTCTAATCTCTTAAGTATCTTTATAATATCCATGTTTCTCCATTTTAATTAAGAAAATAGGTTACAAAAATAATTAAATTTCAACCAATGGTGTCTGAATAGTAGAGAAAATGATCCTGAATTAAAAATACTGAATTTTAGCCATACACAAGTATATAGCTGGACTTTCGGCTACTTTATTGGGTACTTTTTCCTACCTCCATCTACCACCCTTATCCCTTCCAATCCTGCAGCACTAGGTAGGAAAAAAGAAGGTTGGAGGGAAAAGGGGGGTTTTGATAATGTTAAAATACTTCCTGCTGATTAGGGGCCTCAAGTTCCTTGGGGAGAATTTGATCGTCATCTTCAATATATCTCTAACCAGCAACTAGCAGTCCAGCAACCAGCAACCAACAACAGCTGCAGCAACAACAACAGGAGGAAAAGCAGTCAAAGCACTCTCTCAGGGCTCTAATATTTATTGATGAATTCCCAGAATTCTGAACATAAATAATTCTCAACTGGCAAAATCATGCCCAGCTAGAGCATGAGACAAGTCATAGTCAGCTGCGGTGGGCATATGCCACACCTGGATTAAAACAAACAAACAAAAACACATATTCACAAAACATTTTTTTAAAATCTAATTTCTTTTTTTTTTTTCATTTTTATTTATTTATTATAATTTACTCACATTACATCCCAATTGTTATTCCCTCACTCTTATCTTTTAGTTCCCACCTTCCCTCCCTCTTCCACCCTATTCCCCTCCCCTAGACCCCTGATGTGGGGTACTCCCCTACCATCTGATCACAGCCTGTCAGGGTAGTCTGCATCCCCTTCCTGTGTGTGTGCCTGCAAGGCCACCCTGCCAAGGGGCAATGATCAAATCACAGGCATCAGAGTTCTTGTCAGAGGCAGTCCCGTCTCTACAGGCCCTCCTCACACACATGGAGAATGAGCTGTCCATCAGCTACATCCTACATGCATTGTCCTTGGTGCATCAGTTTGTGCAGGCCCCCTGGGTCCAGATCCACTAGTGATGGTGGTCTCCCTGTGAAACTCCTGATGCCTCTGCGTCCTTCCACCCCACCCCTCACTCTTCCATACAACTCTCAGTTCTCTGCCCAAGGTCTGGCTGCAAGTCCCAGTATCTGCCCTGAACCTTCACTAGGTGGAGTTTCTCAGAGGATTTCTATGTTGAGATAATAGTCACTTGTAAATAAGTGTATACCATGCATGTCTTTCTGGGTCTAGGTTACCTCGCTCAGGATCAAACTTTTTGCTACACATGTATACACAAACACACATATACACACAAATAAAACAATTAGAGTTATACATTACTAAATAAATTAAGAGTGAACTTCTAGAAGTAGCAAAGGATAAGTGTCAAATGATTTGTGTCTTAATTCTTTTATGCATTCCTTTTTGCGCTTTAGTTTTTTTTTTATCTTGATTTATTTCAATCTGTATTATTAAAATAGCCATACAGTATTTCTAATGTTTATGATAATTAAAAAATAATGCTAAAAATTGACATATGTATTGCTTTTTCTAATTCTAATGAGTTCCCTTCATCAATTTTATTGAAGCCCTAAAATGAAATCGCATGTCTTTAGGCATTTTTATCCACCAAGAGGATTTTGGTGTGTTTGAGTATACAGAGTATAAGGAGTGGTCTGGAGCTTGGAACACCTGCAGTTTCACTCAAACTTTCTTTTTGGTAAAGTGGCCTGGCACGAATAGATTTTTATGCTTTAGTAGAAAAAGAATGAAAGAATATAAGAAAGAAAGGAAGAGGGAGGAACAATAAATAAGAGAAAAGAATGCTCGTGTAGAGAAACAGAGCCAAAGAGATGTCATTAGATCTTTGTTCACGTAACCCTAGCAGTTGGTAAAAGCCACAGTGTAGTCTGCAAGCCACAAGTTCAGAAGACTCGTTTTTAATTTCAGAGGGAGACCTGATTCATCAGCATCTCAGGACACGAGTCAACATAATTCCAGCTCCAGTAGAAGGCACACTTGCCCTTTCCTTGGCTTTTTGTTCTGCTTAGTCCCTAAACAGTTTGAATAACAGACACTGAAGAGACAGTGTCCATAGGGCAAAATGGCAGCTTTCAGGCTCTCTTGCCCTAGTGACTCCATTTTATAAAATAGCCATTAGCTGCCTCTTGAGTAGAAATGCTAAGGGAGAATGATTTCACTTCTCTCTTAACGCAACCAAACACCCACTCTCTTTTCAGCTCAAACCATCAGCACAGATTGATAAGTGACTTAAACAGGTAAAATATTGTCACTTACAGTTTGTCAAGTTAAGTCAGAAATATCTAAGTATACAGAGACACCAAAGAATGAAGTTACTGAACACATTAAACCAAGGAGTGAGGTCACCCCCTCTTGTGTATTCTATTAAAAAAAAAAAAAAAAAAAAAAAAAAAGCGACATGGCAGAACCTATGTACCAATCAGCAATCATCAGAGCATCTGGTATAGGAGTCCCCAGGACACACTGGCTACTGCATCCATAGTCCTTAGACTCGAAGTCTGAATCCAGCTCTATGACTTGGAACAGCCATGTGATGGAGTTTAGTTAACATCTGACTAGCTGCACTGTCTGTCTGTACATTTGTAGCAGTTTCCTACTCTTGCCTTCACTGAGGCTCAGTTGCTTCTTTAAATTCTAGTATCTATTCTTTTGCTCACATATTATGGGCAAAATGTAACCTGTAATCTGGTGATTCAGCCAGGTATGGTGACACTGATATAATCCCAGAACTAGAAAGTCTGAGGCTGGAGGACCAAGAGTTCAATATAAGAGTTTAATGTCATATACAGAACACACTCTCAGACATCCTGCGCCTCTGGCTCTTATAATCTTGTGGAAAGACCCACCACCAGGGACCTCAGATGCCCAAAGACCCCAGTTTGCTTGACTAGAGCAACTCCATTACAGGTTTCAGGTTTTCACTTGGCCTAAATAAGCCAAGTTTCTAACAATTCCTGGAAAACCCACAAGTTATGGACAGCTCATGGGTAGAGCTTATAGAACAAAATGACTAGATAATATGTTTTTATTACTTCATGGCTTTGGTAAAGAACACGGCTGGCCCCATCCAATCAAATTAAAGGCAACTCCTGAGTAAGAACCAAAACCTCAGTGACTCAAAAAGTCCCCAGTAACCAAACAAACAGCCAATCCTCAATCCTCTCCTACAACATATTCTGACTCAATTCTGACCAATCAATTAAAGCTTGTCACAAATCCCTCCAACTGTCTATAAATTGAGCCTGCAAGCTTATTTTGGGGTCACCCTCTAGAGGAGATAGGCGATCCTAGGGTGCTAGAATAAATACACTCTTTGTTTTTGCATACTGCCTTGGGGTCCTTCTTCACCAGATCATCTGGACTTTAACACTTTCTATCTTCTGAGATGGTATCAGAGCCTTAGTTATAAGAGATGTGTTATAAGTGTGCCCATTTGGGAGAGTCACAATATAGTTGTTTTCTCTATTTTGACCAATTGTGAATTTCTGTGATGATATGTTGCAAAAATATTTTACATTAAGAACTACATTCTTGGATTTATGGATGTGAAGAGAGAAAAATTAGTCTTCTCCAGAGATGAGCACCTTGATGGGTTATAGAATCCCAAACCATTACCCTTAAATGCATAAACAACCAAGAAATGATACATGGATTCAGAAGGTTATACTTATATGCACTTATGTTTATATATAAACATGTATGTATGTGAGAATAATCATATCAAATTTTGAGAGGAAGGAAGGAAGGACATAGGAGGGGTTGGAGAGAGGGGGTAGGATAAAATAATAGAAATAAAATACACATATATGAAATCCTCAAAATAATGTAAAACAAACTTTTAAAGAACTCAATGACAAGGCCAGCTTGTGCTATGAAGGGGGCCCCTTTCAAAGCCTAGATCCAAAACCAAACTGAAATAGGCTTTGATTGCCAATAGTATCTCTAACTTACTAGGTAATCCTAGTACTTGATGAACTCTAATGAATAGACATATGGAAACTATTCTTCTAAAGATTTATTTGTGTATATGAGCAGGTGGTACAGTGCATGTGCCTGTTCACATGTAGGAGCACCACAAGAGTGATAGGCAGTCCCTATCACTCTTATCTATTTCTTTGAGGCAAGGTCTTTCCTTGAACACAAGACTCATGTTTTTTCAGCTGTTGAGAAAGTTAGCAAGGATCAAAATCCTGGCTATGACTGTTCTAGAGTAGGAGTCACAGGCAAGCAGTATATACCGGCCTTAAGGCAATATATTCTGTGAAGCTATATACGTTAAAAAGAATTTCATAAAATGTGGGAAACAATAAAAGGCTCATGTATTTGGTATAAAGAAATGCTCATGTGGACACTTCACAAGGCCTTTGGTACCTATCACTTTCTAAATATACTGCAACTTATACTGCAATCTGCTTGTGTAGCATTTATATCCCTACCTCAGGTCTTATGCAATGTTTCCTTTTGATAAAGGATCCCTGGTAGTTTATGCTTTAAAAATTATTTTGCTAACCTTTGTGAGACTTCTGGAGGTATTTATTCATCATACAAGACTTTGGGGACCAACGCTTGGGCTAAAGTGCCGGCTGTAGCACTTATTACCAACTTTGAATGTAAAAAGTTTGCAAATTCCTCTTTAAACCTGGAACATAGCCACAGGATAAGTTGGTAAGAGGCAAAAGAAATGAACACATATCAAAGCTGAGGTAAAATAAAAAGTAAACCAAATCACAGGGTTTGCTAACAGCCTAAATTTATATAATCTTTTAGCAGATGTAAAAACATATGAAATGAAAAACATCATAAATCCAACTATTAGAAAAGAAAAAGAGACTACTGCTATGAATATGGAAGAAAGTAGAATTGTAAGAACATATTTTAAGGATCAGCAAAAGAATAGATGTTTTTTTGAAATGTCTAAACCATTATCAAGCCATACACTGATCTCTCTTTTTTCATTAATTAATTAATGTATTTACATCTGGTAAGAAGTTTCCTTCCCTCCTCTCTTCCCAGTCCCCCCCTCTCACCTCCCCACCCAAGACCCTGCCTTTCTTTTCAGGGAAGGGGAGACTTCCCATGGGTATCAACCTGCATTGAGATATTAAGTAGGATTATGCCCATCTTCTATTGAGATTAGGAAGGCTGTCCAGTTAAGGGAAAGGGATCCAAAGGCAGCTGTACATCTGTTACTTATGTGTTGGAGGCCTAGAACTGTCCCATATATGCTCTCTGGTTGGCGGTTCAGGCTGTGTGGGCTCCTATGAGTCCAGGAGAGTTGATTTTGACTCTTTCTTTGCTTCCTCCCCCTCTTCCACTTTGGCTGTGTCATCAGCTGTTGGGTGAAGCCAACTCAGATGACTGAACAAATAACGGAATACTATTGGTAATGTCAGTGGTGTGCTCTATCTCATGCCATGTGACTCAAGTTGGACCAATCATTGGTTGGCTGGGTCAAAGGTTTTGCATGTGGGTTGGTGTCCCCCTCCCACCACTGGAAGTAACCCCCTGGCTACAGGAGGTAGCCACTTCAGACTCCATATCCCTTGTTGCTAGGAATATTAGGTAGGGTCCCCACCATAGACTCCCTGGGGCCTCCCCTGTCCCAGAGATGCTCCCCCACCCAGGGGACGTGGTCAAATATGGGGCACCAGAGTTCATGTGAAAGTCAGTTCCCATTCTCCACTCAACTGTGGAGAATGTCCTGTCCATTGGCTAGATCTGGGTAGGGGTTCGAAGTTTACTGCATGTCTTGTCCTTGGCTGGTGCCATAGTTTGCGCAGGACCCCTGGACCCAGATCTGCCCATCAAAATGTTGTTCGGGTGGGTTTCTAGGACCTTCTGCTTTCTTTTCTACTAAGAAAGATTAGTTTATTTAGTTTTATGTTTATCTCGTTGATGCACTTGGACTTAAGTTTTGTGCAGGATAATAAATATAGATCTATATGCATTCTGCTACATGCTGATATCCAGAAAGCCCAGCACCATTTGTAAAATATGCTTTCTTTTTTTCCATTGTATGGTTTTGGCTTCTTTGTTAAAAATCAAGTGTTCATAGGTATGTGGGTTCATTGCTGAGACTTCAGTTTGATTCCATTGATCAACCTATTTTTATGCCAATATCATGCAGTTTTATTATTATTTCCCTGTAGTAAGCACGGTATGAAATTAGGACTGGTAATGCTTCCAGAAGTTTTTTTTTTTTTAATTTTGCAGGGCTGTTTTTAGCTATCCAAGGTGTTTTATATTTCCATATGAGGTTGAGAATTACTCTTTATCAGTCTGCAAAGAATTGTGTTAGAATTTTGATGAGAACTGCATTGAATCTGTGGATTGATTTTGGCAAGATAACCATTTTCTTTGTTAATTTCACCAATCCATGGACACGGAAGATCTTTCCATATTCTGGTATCTTCTTCAGTTTATTATTTTTTTTTCTTCAGAGGCTTGTAGTTCTTTCCATACAGGTCTTTCACTTGCTTGCTTAAAGTGAGACCAATGTATGTTATATTATTTGTGGCTATTGTGAAAGGTGTTGTTTCCCTAAATTCATTCTCAGCCCACTAATCTTTTATATAAACAAAGGCTATTGATTTTTTTTTTTTTACTTAATTTTGTATCTAGCCACTTTGCAGAAGTTGTTTATATGTTGTAGGAGTTCTCTGGTAGAATTTTTGATATCACTTATGTATACTATCATATCATATGCAAATAGCAGTAGTTTGACTTCTTCCTTTCCAATTTATATCCCCTTGATCTTCTTTGGTTATCTTAGCTCTCTAACTAGAACTTCAAGTAATATGTTGAATATATACAGAGATAATGAGCAGCCTTGTCTTGTCCCTGATTTCAGTGTAAATGCTTTAAGTTTCTGTCCATTTAATTTGATGTTGGCTATTGGCTTGCTGTATATTGCCTTTATTGTGTTTAGATATGTACATTGAATCCCTGATCTTTCCAAGACTTCTATATGAAAGAATGTTGAATTTTTTCAAAGGTTTTTTCAGCATGTAATGAGATTATCATGTGTTTTTTTTTTTTTTTCCTTCAGTCTGTTTATACGGTGTACTACATTGGTGGATTTTCATATACTGAACCATACCTGAATCCCTGAGAAGCCTTGTTTGTTGGTTGGTTGCTTGTTTCACAAGTTGGAAGCTTAACTGAGTGGGGTATCATCTTAAAGTCATCCCTCTCATTTTTCCACTTCTAACCAAGGCTCTACATAATCCCCCTATCTATTTCAGCACAACCCTATGGTCCACGATTATATTTCCTAGTGCGCTCTCTCTCTCTCTCTTTTAAATATATAGTTTCTTTTGCCCCACTTTCTTGTTTTCATTGTATATCTGCATAAGATTGATTATTAACAATCAAGCAAAAGGGTCAGTATTAGGGAACCACGAAGTCTCTTCCGCTAAAGAAACAAGAAGTTTGAAAAATTTTAGTTCAGGGAAAGTTCTTAGGATGAGGTTAAAAAAAAAAAAAAAAAAGCAGCCACATTCTTCAAAAAAATGAGAATGATCTCTAGCCGAGTTGCAATATTGTTCCACTCTGAAATTTCTTGAGATGGACCTTCACACTTATTCAAATTACACTGCACTACTATCTTCCACATTTCTAATACGATAGCCCAGTAAGCTCTCTGGGCAGCATTCAACCACTTTCATAGGCCAAATTCTTAAACTTTTCCACACTCTTTCATACAGCAGCATGGTCAGGCCTACTCTCTGGTATCTACTTCTATGTTAGTTGCTTTCCTATTGCTGTGATAAAATACCATAATCAAGGCAACTTATAAAAGAAAGTGTTTACTTATACTCATGGTTTCAGCTGGTTAGCATAAATGATGGAGGAGCAATGATTTCTGGTAGAAACAGATGATGTTATGCCCAAATTCTGAGAGACACCTGGGCCCCTTCCCCCAACCCCACACCCGCCAACAGACCACCCAAGAGCAAATGCAATCACAAGGAAGTCTTTATTGCAGGCTCCAGCCCAGGCCACACCTCCTATGCACTGACAGCAGATTCAGGGAAATGGCCCAGAGTCTCAATTGAGAAGGTTTTTTTTTTTTTTTTTTTTTTTAAATAGGTTTTAGACAAAGAAATGGGATTTCCAATATATGATTGGATGACATTTGGGCAGAAAAGCTGCAAGCAGGGAATTACACGCCTTGGTGTTTTGTGGTTGGGTAATCGGTGTAGGGGCAAATTGATCTATAGGAAAGATTGATTGAAGCAGTCATGGGGGCATTAGGAACTTTGGCCTGCCTTCTCCTAATTGGTTGTTGCTATGTGCCAGACCACCTGCTGGTCAGCTTGACCAGCAGAGAGTATATCTGGACATTCCCAAGGTGAGCTGATTGTGTTGCTAGGGAAATTTTTCTGTTTAGACTACTTTATGGGTTTTTTTTTTCCTGGAAATCTGGGTTCAGCCCATGGCCAAGTTTCACACAAAATGAAGTTTCTCTTTCAAAATGGAGTTTGTCTGGTCCTTACCCTGATAGCTCCCCTCCATAACCCACAAACAGGAGGCAGAAGGAACATAATGAGCATGGGGAGGTCCCACTCCTGTAATTCACCTCCTCCAACAAGGCCATTGTCCTAACCCTTCACAAACAGTTCCTTCAACGGGGAACAAAGTATTCAGACATATGCATTTATATGTCTGCCATTCTCATTCAAACCCCACAGTTGGTGAGTTACAGAAAAGAAAAAAAAAAAAAAAAAAAAAAAAAAAAAAAGACATGATGTTGGAATGGGGACATATTTAGGATAACTGGAGAATGTTAGAGGGAAGGCACATGTAGATAAGACTGTATGCCACATCTCACCATATGCATGAATGATATTACCAGGAGTAGAGAAAATTAAGACAAAGCCCAGTATTAGCTTCTGAGAGGACTCACACATATATGGCATTAAATATCCTTGTCCTTCTACCTTCAGTCACTTGTGAACTCTTAACAGATGCTAATGAAATTTACTTCTCCTGGGATTTGTTTAAGATTCCAAGTTATTTTCAGCAATTCAGTCTGTCACACTGAGGGGAATACTTCTTGGCTGACTTCTAACCAGCGTCTGAAAAGTGTGAGCAGGAGAACCCCTAGAGTTCCACGTTGCCTAGGTCTTTCATAGACACACTTGAAGAACCACTTTTATGACATGGAATTTTTTTTTCCATTTAGAAAAATACTTCCAAGGTTGTTTTATTACTGTAATAATATATTGAACAGAAAAATGTCAAATATGTATGTGAAGCATTAGATATAAAGCAGAGAAATGCCTGTGTTTAAAATACAGCTTGAAAACCTGACACATTTTGATCTCTACATGTGTAGAGTGAGCATTCAATTTTGCCATAAAATATCTTGGCAGTATAACCACTCTGTTCCAGCACATAACACATATTACTAAATATAATGAGTATCGACTTCTCACAAAAATATCAGGTATGCCTCAAGCCTCAGAGAACAAAACTCCTGGGTCCATGATAACATGGAGCATCTTTATTTAATGCTGAAACTTCCCAGAGGCTGACGTAGGTGCCTTCCTGTATCCTGTTTCCTGACACTCTCCTACAGCTGGTTATCAAGAGCCAGAGTGCTCAATTAAAACAAGCGGCTTCTTAGCTGCATGGAACAAAGTTACAGCTCCATGGCCCCTCCTTCTGGCAACAGGAGGAAGCTCCATTGCTTACAGCAAGCCAGCAGCTGCACCTTCCTGTTGAAGCTACTCGCTCTCCCAGGGAAAACCAAACAGCTACATCTGGCAGGAACGTGGGAGTAGGAAGAGAGTCCTTTGGCAAATATCTGTGTGTACCTGTTTGCCTTCTTCTGGTAAATGTTTTCCTTCTTCATATCTTGGAAAATCTCACAGAGTGCTTACAGCATAGAATCTTCCAAACATAACTTTATAAGCTACTTGCTTTTAAAAACTACCGATTATGTTCATTTGGAAACCATGTTGTCCTTCAATTATAAAGTAAATCACCATGAGGAGTTCCTTCTGCAAACAATGCACAAGCCAGTGGTATCAGGCCTCTGAAAGTAAAATGACGGAGTTCTATGTTACCATCGCCATCATCTTTGAAACATCATCTTTTGTCTAGCTTTCTCTCCAAACAAATACAGTTTCCGATTTTACAAGTTAGTTTAATTATATTTTATAAAGTAAAAATTACCATTACTTGAAAGTCATGTTGAACTGCAATGAATACACATCTAAGTAAAAGTAGAACAGATGTCACAACATCTCTCAACAATACACTGAAAGCAAATTTTGTTTTCCATAAACACTACAATTAAATACAGTGGAATTTCTTCGTACACCATTGGTCTTTCATCATGTGAATTAGTGGACACCAGTGGTGTGTGGCCAATAGAAAGGCCCTTGGTGGGAAGCACAGTTTGAATCATGTGATTCAATGAAACTAGAAAGGCTTTCAGTGGGCAATGGTGTACTTTGAATCCCAGGTGTGAAGAATCAAACAAGTGACCAGTGGAAGATGCTATCACTCTTTCAGCCTCCATTCTCATATCCTTAAATATCCTGAAAACTAAGGTTTAAAGTTACCCAGAAAAAGTAAAAGCAAATTCATACTGAGCAGCAACATGTGTTAGGAAACTGATGCTTGTCTAAAAGACGAAAATAAAAACATTAAGAGAAATGCTATGTCACGGGAGTTGGCCAACAAAACAAGGATGTAGATGAGATTTTAAGCTTTTCTCATGTCAGTTCTAGGAGGATACGCTGTTTGTATTTAGCTTTTAATTTGTTGTTGTTGGTTTTGTTTGTTGTTTGTATTTAGCTTTTAATTTGTTGTTGTTGGTTTTGTTTGTTTTTCAAGATAGGGTTTCTCTGTGTAGCCTTGGCTGTGTGGACTCCCTTTGTAGACCAGGTTGACCTTGAACTCATAGCGATCCGCCTGCTTCTACCTCCAAAGTGGTGAAATAAAAGTCATACACCACCACTGCCCAGTTCATCCTTTAAATTTTACTTCCCTTTTATGTATCAGGGCCCCTTGAACTAAATTCCTATCCATGATAATACATATTAAAATAAGTCCATGGTTATCTTGGTACACGCCTATATAAAAATGAAAAAATTCATACAGTTGTTATGATAATTAGGGATTTATGTATGGAATTTACTCAGAGAAATGTGTGTTGTAAGCATGAAACTGTTACTGGGGTGATTGCAATCTAGAATAAAATACTGGACGTGGTGTGATAAATGCTATATTATTGAAAAATAATTTATGAAATTAATTTAAAACTAAATTAATAATAAAAAACGAATTACCCTAGCTAAAGTAAATTTGGCAAACTATGAATATAATATTTCTTCTAATTATCTATTGTTAAAGTTGATCTATTCTTTCAAGTTTGTGCTTGGTATCAAATATAACAATATGGTTTTTTTTCAAATTCAGTTTGTATAATAGTGTGCCTAGCTGTTTGAGCCAAGTATAAGAAGTGATGATGTGAAAACAAAGTTTATTTTCATCTACTTTGACAATTCTAGGAAAACAGCCAATACACTATATAGATGAAAACTCCTATCACCACTGTATCTCAGCAGATGGTCTCACATGTTAATGTGTCTATTCTGATGCTTGGTCTCCACTGACCTGTGAGAGGATAAAACCTGCTGTAAGGTCACAGAGGCCCCTGCTCACAGCATTTCTTTCTATCTTGGTGTCATCATGTCAACTACTGATGAGAATTTAGACTGTAAACAAAATGTCCTGGTTTTCTTTCTTAAAAACATATAAACTACACTTGGGAAGAAATACTTTTTAATAGAAATTCTGAGTTTAAAGCAGAATATTGAAAATATCAGCTACTTCATAAAGACTGAGAAGAAAAAATAAGTAAAAAGACCAATAATCTCTTTTAGAAGGCTTTAAAATATTCTATGGTTTTTAAAATGAGAAATTAGATTATTCCCTTGAAAAGTATAAACTCAAGAAACATATATATTTAGAAAATGCAGAAAAAAATTAGAAAATACATAATTTCACCATATCTAGATATTTGATATGCATTTCTGAATCTTGATATGTTGAGATTGGTGAATATCTCTGAAAACAAATAGGAAAGAGAGAAATAACAATGTGATTAGGCTAATAATTAACTTATGCATTATTTTTCAGTTGAGTAATTTAAAAAAATTAACCCTAAAAAAAGTCTTATTTTTAAAAAGCTAAGATGTGCATTTTATCTAATGTATTGGCAAAAACTATGAGACAAAAAAGGTCCAGTGTGCAAATTAAAGTGGGAAGCTCGTTCAATACAATGATGGGCAGCTTCAGGACTCAAAGTTTTCCTTAGATTTGTTGGCAAAATGACACAGAGAACAGGAAGAAACACTTTCAGCAGAAATCTGACTCTTAGACTTTGTGACCCCATAATGTGTCCAGAAACTGTTAATCCTGCCAATTCGCATTCATGCATAAGAACTGTACCTCCTTTCTATATATTTATAGGGAAAAGCTATTGAATATTGAAAGCAAAACTTAATGGGACATCCTATTAGGATCTTGGAAAAAAGTAGTATGAAAACTATGTGGACTCAAGATATTTCACAGAGGAACAATATTAGCAGCTGTGATAGAGTCCACTTCTAAGATGTTTTGGCCAACAATGTAGCTTGTTTCTGCTTTGTTTTAAGAACTTGCCTCAGGAACAATTTAAAAGAAATCAACTAATTTCTTTAGTAGAGGAGAGTTCAAGACAGCCTACATTGATTTTGTCCCAGGGCTATTAGTCATCACTCCTATGCAAGTCTACAATGAAAAAGAGCATGTGGAACAAAACCAATGCAAAACATACAATTTGAGGGGAAAAAGGACAGCAGGAAACTTACTGTTTGTGATGGTGAAACTTAAAGATTGTGCTGAGAGATAAGATCATTAAAGGAAAGCCTGATCTATATTGGAGCAAAAGGAAGAACATCCCCCAGGGCAAGACTCCACCCACCTAAGCCTCCAACTTGTGAAGAAGTTTCTGGTCCTAGAAAGGATCAAGAATCACAAGGTTTGCAAATGTGTATCAAGGAGACCAAATTCCATCCCAGCTGGACGGCAGAACATGGTAGTGTCATCCTTATGGTGCTGGCTTTAGAATCCTGGAGGATGCAAGGTTACTGGGGTCATGGAATCACGCTCTGGTTTGAAGAGCTGCTAAGGCCAGAAATATGACCTGAGAACTCATTCAGGGTATGAGTCTATGAAAGTGAACCCTGTATTGAGTAGGAGCTAAGAGGAGGTTAGAGATGCCAGATCTCTGTACTGTCTCCCAAGAGGGAAGAACAAACAGGAAGTAGATCTAAGAGGGAGGCAGAAACCAAAGCTGTAGTGGCAGAACCACCTAAGCTCTTTGCTATGAGACACAAAGCCTCAGAATTTGAAATTTGCCCTGCTGTGCTTCCATCCAGTATTTCTTTACTGGAGGAATTCCTCCACTTTAAATGTTCATAGTGTCTCACCATCTTCAACAATTGTTCATCTAATTAATTCAGTATTAGTATTGTGATATTTATACATGTTACTATGTATGTACATGAATATATATATATATATATCCAAGAGAGAAGCTTACTTCTCTTTTTGGTTCTGTAATTATTATTATGGGGTATGTGTAGAAGTGGAATCTTTATGGACTGCATGCAAATAGTATTTCTCATACAGTCAAATCAGGGGAGCACTGAGGACTGAGGACTGACTTTTACTTACTTATCTGTGTAATTTTTGAAAATTCAACAAGCAAAAATTGTATGTATTTATGATATACAATATGAACTGTGGAAACTTCTTGTATAAACACTTTTTTTTTTTTTTGAGACAGGGTCTCTCTGTGTTAGCCTTGGCTGTCCTGGACTTGCTTTGTAGACCAGGCTGGCCTTGAACTCCCAGTGATCTGCCTGCCTCTGCCTCCCAAGTGCTGGGATATAAACACTTTTTCTTTAACGCCTTCAAATTGATAAACATGTCTCTTATACATTATTTTTAATGCATTTACTCACTTTTCTTCTTAGACCTTCTCATTTTGCCTATTAATTTTAGTTTAAATTCCGGATAGATTCTCATGACCTGTCCTTCGATAAGAACGCCTATATCTGATTGTAGTTAATTATACAATATGCTGGCTGAATTAGTCTTTCTAAAATATACATGTATATGCATATGCATAAATTTCTACTAGTTAACTTTGTAAATCTGGGTGCATGCTTTTCCAGTTTTATTTCTTCCAAACATATTCTAAAGCTTATATTTCATATTCTTAAACAATGTAAACATGATTGTGTTATTGGTAGTTTCTCAAAATTTTATTGTATGATTTCCATTCTGTTCTTTATCTAGCTAACTGATCTGATGATTCTTTGTGACTCGCGTTACCGTCTCGCCAGCAAGAACGACGCTGCACACACAGGATCCTTCTGCAGTAAAGCTTTAATGCGTCTTAAGAGGGAGAGCATAAGCTTATGACAAGTAAAATGGAGACCCCAAACAGCAGAAACCCATCCCTTATATAGGAAACTGTTCTCCGCTTAGGATGTGTCAGTCCCTGATTGGCTGTTACTCATCAGGCGATATGACGCCACGGGAGAGGCAGAGCACAACGAGTGGAAAGTTCCTTCGCACATGCGCAGATTACTTGTTTACCAGTTTGGGATACAGGATGTCAGCGCCATCTTGTAATGGTGAATATGAGTGCGGCCTCTCACAATTCTTGTTCATGGTGATGTCTTCCTGGTCAGAGTCCATGAAGTGTGACTATTATTTATGCATTTGGGGGATGAAATTATTTATGAAAAGTTTTTGAAGCATAATCTGTCCAGAGATTTGCACTTGATTGTATCCAACACGTCTAGATGATTTTAGACTAAGTTTATGCCTTGTTTCTCTTTGTCATGACTTGCCTAATGGATGATAGATTTATATATAGCATGTAAATTCCTCAGTGCTCTAGGGTCTGCATTACCTTCCCTCCTGCATTCAGAATCATAAATATTTTTTAAACTATCACAAAAATAGAGTAAGCAGTTAGGATTCATTTTTGTTGTTGTTTTGGTTTGGTTTTTTTTTTTTTTTTTTTTTTAGCTTTTGTTTGTTTTTCTTTTTTACTTTGATCCTCTTTATTAAGGTGATATTGAAATAAAAATTGCACATCTTTAATGTGTATAACTGAACGATTTGGGGAAAGGCATACAGCTGTTAAGCCATAGCCACCAAAGTAGTATCAATCACCTTTCACAGTTTCTTTTTGCCACCACCATCACCACCACCACCACCATGATCACAACCATCATCATCATTAGTTATTTCTGTGTGTGCACAAAACATAAACTCAACCATCCTACACACAATGCAGTCTTTCTAGCTACAAATTCCAGAACATTTTCTATTGGACTTTCATGGGAAAATGCAGCACACACCATAGGAGAGTCTGTAATGTTTCCTGAGACATCAGGTAATGCGGTGCCATTTGAGTTTTAATCTGAACAATGCTAGCATAGGAAGAGCAGAGCGATTGGTTCCCCTTTCCTACAAATTGAACTTTCCTGATGTCTGAGCTAGGTGAGACGAGACATTTAGAGTTTAAGTATGATGGTGATATTAAAGATTTAAAGCTCAGTCATGCCCCGCCCCCAATTTGGCTCTATGAGAAATACTATTTGCATGTAGCCCATAAAGATTCCACTTCTCTACATGCCAGATAATAATAATTACAGAAGCAAAATAATAGGCAAATGCAAATTTTTCTAATCAGTAGACTTCAAGCTATACAGGGATCAGAAAGGTACCATACCCTGCCAGAAATCTCCTGGCCTCAGTAGGGCTGTAAGGAAGATGTGCTTGTGGAAACAAGACCCCTGCATCTCCTGAGGACACCTCTGCCCTGCTGACTCTCTGTAGTTTAGTGGACTTTATGAACTCTTCACCAAGAATAAATTGCTAGTGTTAAGCTTGGTTTTCTGGGTCCTCTATGACAAGATTTTTAGTAGTATATTAAAATTTTTCTAATAGTGTACTAAAATATCCTTTCAAAATTTTAATCTCCTTGAATAATGTTATTGAAGAACTTGTGTCCTAATTCTAAAACAGTGATACCATTTCCAATTTTTATTTCTGCTTGTAGCATGATTTTACTTACGAATTGTGAACAGTATAACAATACATCATAAGTGTATGATTTTTATAATAATTACATTTATCAGTATATCATTTAAACATTATATTATTTTAATATAACTTCTGTCATCATTAGCGTTTGGTACACTTAGTTTGGAACATTACTTGACCTATTTTATGTAACCATGTGAGAAAAGTTAAAATTAGAGAATCAGTAATAATGTTGAGAGATTTTTGTCATTGTTTTATATTTAAGAGCATATTGTTCATAATGTATTTAATTATTTTAGCTTTATGAATAGTAAAATTTAGATAGAAATTAACATAAGGACAACTTAGTATATATTTCAATTTATAGAAACCTCAAGGAGGACATAAAGACACAGATACAATCTAGCTTAAAGACCTAATCTCATTCAATTTAACAATATTTAAATTTAAATTTAATGACAAAAATTTGGGTTTTTTTTTAAATCCTTGTCTCATTGTTCAAATGTTTTCAAGACATATCTTGTATTACTTATTCATTTGTGTCAGATTTTCAACCTTCAAATCTATTAGACAACTTCATTTTCTGAAAAGAAGAACCTGTGACACTGTGTGAACTACACAATGCTTATGTGCAGTACTCTATAAAGGTACTGGAAAAACAAATAAAAATTAATATTTAAATGAGCAAGAATACTAGCATTTTATCATTTTTGCCATTTAACTGTTTTATGCACATTATCACATGCTACCTTGGGAAACAGTGCATTTCATGCACAACCATCTCTTTAGTGAGCTAGAGAAGAGGGCTTTCAGCTGCTACCTTGGAAAACAGTGCACTTCGTGCACAACCATCTCCTTAGTGAGCTAGAGAAGAGGGCTTTCAGCTGCTACCTTCCTTCTCTGCCTGTTCTTCATCTTTGATCACCGGAAAATTTCTCTTCTCTTTTGAAAACTCAGAAACATCCCTATTTAGCTATATCTGCATCTGTGCCTATTTTTTCTTTTTTCCCCCCAATTCTATAAATGGAGATATGTCCTAAATTTCCTTAATGTTAATTTTCCATCTAAATTCTACTATTCAGAAAGCTAAAGTTATTAAATATATAATGAAGGATATGCCTCAAAATATAGAACAATGACAAAAATTTCTCAAGGTTGTTGCTGATTCTCTTGTTTTAATAATTTATGTTTAGCTGAAAATATACCACTGGTTCAATTTCAGTTTTTTGGCAGGAGAGATAGGGATGTCAACACTTTCATTTCCTTCACTGTTATTACTGTTGGACATATGGTACTTTAATATAATTGAGACAAAATAGTATAGTTCTCAAGGCAAATGCTAAACATACAAATTTTTCTGGTGACAGTTGTTTTTAATGAAGGCACCAATCTCAAAATCTAATCATACAGAAGTGGCAATATTTTGGCAAATGGAAAGATAATTAGGTAAGGGTAGCAAGCTATAGCAATCTTCTAAGCTTCTTAGGAATCAGACAAAGAATTGTAAAAGGTACACACCTACAGTAATGGCTTCAGAAAATGACAAGCTACTTAGGACTTTTTACTCACAAAATTTTATTATGGTACAGCTACTCATTTTAGTGACCAAATAATTTCTAAAAGATATGCAAGCATTTATTCAACAAAATCTGTGAAAAACTCAGTAAACACAGAATAGTCATGGCCTCAGAGGGAGACAAAGGTAGATCTCTTACATATGTCTATAGGAAAGATTCTTTTAAACAGCTTTTATAAAATGGCTTCTGGCAACTCCTACAGATGGCTGGATGGAAGAAGCATTTGGGGTTGTTTAGATCATATTTTCCATAATCTACTTGTCATTGATTACATTAAATGGATGTACAGCAAAGAAGTGACATCACTTGGCATGTCACATGGAAGAACATAAAGGAATCATTGAAAGGATGCCTTGCAAACATTGTCCTAGGTTAATGGGAAGTCATTCCAGTTGACTTATGCAAGTATGACTCCCAACTTCCCCACTTCTCAGAAAAGCTGTCCTAGATGGACTTTGTAATCAGTGATTACAAGAAGATTCTGTCCATGACTCTACAGAACCCACATTGTGTAGTGGTCAGCAGATGATACTACCAAGCTGCACACAAAAGACAGATGCTCCACCATTTTGGTTTTACATGGAAGATCAAGGGAGGAATGAGAGTGTAAAGATTTCTTTTCTCGCTGCTTCTTTTTTTAACCACAGTGTTTAAATTAGACTATCCTATCCAATTTCAATTGGCCCAAGTTATATGGTCATTGACTTTCCAAATAATTTTGAAAAAAGTCAAAAGAAAGCAATGCAAAAATATAATTGGACAGATGTCAAATGCTTACAGCTATTATACTGCTAGCCAGACCCAGAGGAGAATGAGAAAAGGGAATGGAATGAAAGCCTAGTTGAGTCAGGGATTCTTAGGGAGTCAGAAATACAAGGTGCATATTCAAGTTTTCTGAAGGACTCAGTTGTGAATATTAACTCACTGACTAGTTCAGCCATGCTTTTAAATAAGCAAACAAACAAGCAAACAAAAAAAGTAAGATTGCAGTATGGCAATACCTCTTTGGCCTTGCACAATGGAACAGTAGGGCAGCAATTGCTGACCACATGTTGGAATCTATTGGAAAGGCTCTTGTCACCTGTTCTTGTGTGCTGAGGTGGCCGTTAAGCTTTGGGTGATGAAAGCAACACCTTCAGGCTTTGTCTTGCTACTAAGACATTCTTCTGTAGACTTGAGTCAACCATAGACTCAGTGACATATATTTCCCTCTCAGGGAATGGATAACTTTGTTTCCCCTCAGCCATTTACTAGATGCCATTAGATGCATCTTTTTGGCATGGCCTCCTTGGTGTAAATATGTGCCATACAACATACATGGTATAAAATTTATTATCAAAGCATGGGGAGAAGAAAGAAGGGGTGGCACCCTAGGAGGACAGAAAGAAAAGAGAAAGAGATAGAGTAAGAGACAAAGTAAGAGTAAGAGAGCTACAGGAGACAGGTTTGTCCTTTTTATCCTGGGCCTCTGGTGGTGGTGGCATGTGATGATGTCAGAGGTTGCTAAGCAACTTGGGCCCCTAGGTTGCTTCTATCCAACATACCTTCTTTTTCCTGTAATTAAGAAATTAAAAAAAAAAAAAAAAAAAAAAAAAAAGAGGACTGTGGATTTCTTTTCATGCAATATAAATTAAAGGATATAATTATAGGTTCTTTGGAATCAGCTCTTGGCTGCCATGTAAAGGCTCAGAGTTTAGGCTCAGAAAGAATGGAATTTAAAATATGAATGTTACATTTAATGATGGCAAGCCGTTAGAAAAATCAGTCCTTTGAACCACGCTGTCTATCTGTCTAGTAGGAATTACAGCACCTATGCCACTCTAGGACCAGGAAGAGTAACTGAGAAACTGAATGTAAATTCTAGTCACAATAACTAGTAGAAAACAAGATAGTCTATAAAAAGAAGGAATCATTACTTCTTTCCTGCACATTAAGTTTTATGAATATGTTTTATAGTGAAATAGCATCAAAAATGAAAGAGATAAAAATAGAAAAGGAAATAAAAATATTTGTCATTCTATACTGTGATAAGGACATGTGTAATTTTCTGAGCATCAACTGTACACAAGGAATTGTGTTGTAAATACATAAGTCTTAGCAATAATCATCAAGAAATATTATTATTCTCATAAAACATAAAAGGAAACATTTTGGATATCCACAGATATTTAAGACATCACAAGATAATACCAAAAATAATACTTAATAATCTGTAATATTGTTAGAAACAAGATCTGATTACAGCTTTGATGATTTTTCAGTACATGTATTTTCCTTAATCAAATGAACAGGATGCCTGTAGCAGTCTCCTTGACAACGAGCTGACTCTGGGATGCCTTGTGCTTCATTGTAATTATATATATAAAGTGTGTGTGTGTGTGTGTGTGTGTGTGTGTGTGTGTATTTGTGTTAGAAGTACCATACAATTAATGCTAATCTTCCAACCCACCTATTACATGTTTTTTTATAAGCAGCTGGGCTAAAATATAATTTTCCATTCCAGTAATTTCTTTGTAATAAGAACAAAGTAAGAGGTAAAAAGGTAAGAGGCAAGAATAAATTCATTTATGCACTTTTGCTTTGTAAGTTTGGCAAAGACTTAATTTATTGTCTCTAAAGATAAATTATGTTCCATGCAAAATTCTGAAATCTATCTTAGTAAAAAGCATGAAACTAATTTGAAAGTGAAGAAAACTGATCACAGTATATCGGAAATGAATTTAAGAAATAGCTGTTGCTGTGATTGTAGGAACTGGCCTCTTGGCTCACTTGGTTGGTTTAATGCCTTCCTTTCTTCTTGTCCTCCGTGATAAGAAAGCGTCTCTCTAGAGTGTCATAAAGATTCTTCTAATCCATGAAAGAGTTAAATCCAAGGAGAGAGCTCTGCTCATCAACTGTTTTATGAAAACCCATACAAACATTTTAAATGGAATCAATATCTAAAGAATTGTTATATTTCTATTAGCATTTTCTATTTTTAAGAGGCTGAATAAATATTAACAGTTTTAATATTTTCTGAAATTAGATAGCTAAAACAAAACATGAAAACATTACAATGTTAGCAAATATTGTCTTTGTGGTAGTTTGAGAGAGGAATGTCTGTAGCTCAGTTTTAGTGGTGAGGTTTGGGGAAGCTTAGGAAACGTGCCCTTGCTTGTGGAAGTAAGTCAGTGGGCTTTCTTTTTAAACACCCTTTGAAATTATGAGCCAAAGAAACCTTTCCTTTCAAGTCCTTTTCTTATATAATTAGGATATGATTATAAGAAAGTGAATAATACATTTTTTTCAGAAATACACACAAACCCCAAAGCACATTAGTTTCACTTCCTTCAGGATAAAATGGAAATTGTTGTTTGGGAATTTCTCCCTCATGATACTATGGCCTCCTGCAGAGCAATGCAAAGTTCAGAACCATTTGAAGTCACTTCCTGTTTCCTGGATGATGAGCAAGTTGTGAAGTCTGGCCCACGTTGCATCAGAATGGTATACATTTAAGTTTCATAGCCAATGAAACCCAAGATTCTCTCGAGCCACCTACTCTCTGTGGTACTTCTGTACACAAAGATCTGGATCCTCAAGCCAGGCTCCGCAACAAGCTTCCTCTTTACTGAAAGACGACACTTTCTCATGCCTGCATTTTCACCGTGCCAGGTTCCTATACATCAATTTCCATCTTCTAGAAGGCTAGATCTCTGAGGCCCTGCAGGGAGACGTGGATATAAACACTACCTTTCCCCATTGACGTGTTATAGAAGCCTGTGCCTAACTAAGGCCCACTTGGTGTTATTGCATTTTGAGCACACCCTACTGGAAACAACGATGGAGACCATTGTCAATAATTCTGATCCCTTCTTTGCCTTTTGGCTTTGTTGATACTTTATTTTCAACATCTAAAGTAACTGGAAATGCAGGGGTTTAATATTGATTATGATTTTATAATTCTAAGGTTATAATATGCATGCCCAAATAACATAAAATTCTAAAGTATAAAATGTGCTCTTTGCATTAATAATCTAGCTTATTATTTTCTCCAGTTCTTATTGCTCACTGTCTTGATTGTTCATTTGGACTCTAGAAGTTCTCAAAATATAATTTCATATTGTTTCATGTATTGAATATGCAATAAGCAAAAACCTGGATTATAGCTCTACTTCTTAGGTTTTGCCAGACAAGTCTGTAGCAACCTACACTCCCAAGTCATAACAGCTTTACAAATAAAGAGGTAAATTCTTGGTCACATTAGCAATGGATTGATATAGATAATGAATAAGTTGACATCTCATCATCTCATACAGAATGCAAAACAGGTCAGAGAAGCCATTCCTTCTCAGGACATACATATTTATAGCAGTAATAGGGGACAAAGGAACAAGCTGAATATAGTACATAACTTCTGGTGAGCTGCAAGATCTGCTTTGATGGGACCTCTTGTCACATCTGCTCAGATTCAGTTCCTCTCACCAGAGCAAGGGCAGTTGGGGATTGTTATTCAGGAGTGTCAAGAGGACCACATGTCTGTCATTAGGCTTATACTCCTCTTACTTGGGGGAGAGGAAATGTTTGGAGCTGTAATGAAAGTGGCTAGAACTGTTCTGCATTATTTCCACATTTACTAATACAAGATTAAGCAATTATACTGAAAAGGTGGCATTCTGTTTATTTACAGAAATTTCATGAATGTTCTGGTGGGGCAATGCTTTACTTCTGCACCCTTTAAGGTCTCCTGCTCGAGTTAGTTGCCACAAATCAATAGGAGAAACACGTATATTGAACATGTGTGTGGGAGTCTTTATGGGACAATGAACATTCAAAGATATGCTAAAACTAAATGCTTACATATTATAAATAAAAAGACGTACTATAGAGAAGTCATCCAACTATTCAGCAAGAAGGAAGATTGAAAGTTGTGATCACACACACTTCTCTCAGCATTGATACCATCCCCCACCCCTAGTCATAAGAATTTCTTCCTTCTCAGTATGGGGATGACACATGAAGCTTTATCTCCTGTTGTTAAGAAATTGGGGGTCAGAGCACCTTCTGGCACTTGTTATTTATCCAGGGACCTGAGCTTGCATATGCACAATCCTGCTGCTAGGAATGCATAGCAGGGTAGGAAAATTCTCTAAACTTCATTGGATGAGGAAAGGTTTATCTATCCTTTCAAAGATAAAAATATGTGTAAATCACTACAATCATATCAAATAGATAGAAAAAATAATAGTTTATGAACTTATGGTGAGATTTCAGTAGATGAACATCATTTAAAGAGACATAAACGTGGGTAATACGGTTAATAAATCCAGTGTTTACAAAACCAAGATAATCCCCAATTGTCTTAGTTGAGTCCTGTTTTCTTCAGAATACAGCCATATGTTTCCTGGATGGTTCAAGTTTAAAAACACTTGTATGAAGATAGCTTCCATGTGTTTATTCATTATTAGTACTGACATGACCACATGAACCCTACTGTGCTGTCATTTCAATGTTCTAGTTTTTGTTACGTGTGTCATTTGTAACATTTGCAGAGAATATGGCAGTGCATATTTTCAACACACAGCTCAGCTGTTCGATCATTTGAAAGTTTGTAAAGATCAGTGTCCAGGCTACAGGTTGACCAAGCTAAAGGACACAAAGATGGACCGCCAACGCATGACATTTGAGACTGAGCATTCTGCAGTCGGCCAGGGCATCATTCTCTGTCACCCCTTCATGCTCACCCACCTATCTAGTGCATTGGAAAAGCATTGGCTGCACTGACAATTGGCAACCAATCCTGAAGATAGACCATCCCCTTCCAGGTGGTCAGTAAAAAAACCTGGATACATTTTTTTTTCCAGTTCTATGTTAAGATGAAGCCCCAAGCCCTCCTCGGTATCTCCAAAGGATCCTAGAGATAAAGCAGCTCTCATTCCTACTCACAATTGCTTGCATCCCTCCTCACTTCCAGTAGCCATCCACTGCTCTCCATATCATTAAATGAGTATGCTTCCTTGAGGGCCCCCTGGACCTCCTTAGATATTCTTATTACTTCATGAGGTCCACCGCTAGCCCCAGTGGTCCACCTTTCCACATCTGGAGTTTACTTTTCTTCTCCTGGGGCCTAGCTACCAGCTAGAGATATCAATTCTCTCCCATCAGCTGAGGCTCACTTCCAAGACATAGTAGTGTTCCTACTTTCTCTGGTTGCTCATCTTCAGGGCTCAGGCTTTACAATAAACCTGATGCATTAGGGCTTACACAGCCAGCTTCCTCCTAGTGCCCATTCTGATGTCTCTGGGATTCACCCCAGCCTCTGGAAAGTTCACACTTAGAATCCCAGAATGTACGCAGCTCCCATGGCCTCCCTGATGAGGCCTTTACCACTCCAAACATTCCTCAGAACATTTCCCTTTCTCCCTAAGGCAACCTGTCTAGCACTGCCAGCTACTTTACCATTCTTTTCCATGGCCAGGCCTTAAGGGTTTTTATATTTTGTTCTTTCCTGAATCAAATGAACACCCTCTCACATGAAAGAAGGGTAAACTTCTAAGAGAAATGTTTGCCAAGGTAAACAGAGGCTACTGCACCTATGGTCAAAGGGGTACAGTAAAGACTCCAGGAGGCTGGATATGGCAGAGCTATAGACTATCCACTGAGGAAAAGTTACTGGCAGACAGAGTATGGAACTGGCAGAAAAAGAAAGGCTTTGTATGTTACAGAGACAGGAAAATGGGGGGAGGGGGACCGTATTTACTTAATCCCTGAATCCAAGTAAGTCCATCAGTTGCCCTAGATGCCAGATATGGAGCAGCAGCAGGATTTGCTATTTGTTCTGCCTATGTTGTGGTCTTGTTTTGGTTTAATCATTTCTTGGTCTGTCTCCATTCCTCGTTTTTGGAATAAGAATGTTTACTCTGTACTATTGTTTACTGGAATGATATAACTTGTTTTTAATTTCCTAGGAGAGCACAATAAGGAGATTGTCGTTAGTCTAAGAAGAGGCCTTCAACCTTTGAGCATGTCAGACTGTTAAATACTATGGAGACTTTAAGAGTGTGACTGCATGCACTTTGCTTTACAAGATGGCCATAAACATATAGTATCAAGGACTGGACATCTGTGGTATAAGAATGATGTTTTGGGGTGTCAAAATGACAAGGGATGCCATTGTGATGGTTCATGTTTATTATCAACTCGGCAAAATACAGATTCAAGTAATATGTAAGCCTGTGGATCTGTCTATAAGGAACCTCCAGATAGGCTCAGTTTGGTTTGGAAGACTCACTCTAATTATGGGCATCACCATTTATTACAACGAAAATATGTACTAAGTAGAAAGGAAAAAGAGAGATGAGCACCAGAATTCCTCTCTCTCTCTCTCTCTCTCTCTCAGCCAATAAATACACTCTGACCAACTGCTTCACTTTCCCCATACCATGCTTTGCCAGTTGTAATGGACTCTCATCTTAAACTGTGAGACAAAATAAACACTTTCTTCTTCAAGTTTCCTTTTTCAGGTATTTAATATAAAATAGTATTTATATTTAACATATCTAATTTCCTACTGGATTTAAAAGATTTGCTATTAAAAATAAGAAAATTGAACTACTTATTTTCAGTGACATCTAAAGCGACAAATCTGTGATTTTCTTAATTTTGAAATTAATCTCATTAGATGAAGACAGTGTATCTTAAGGATTATTTTCAATCCATGAAAGATAAAATTTGATAGTAAATTAGCAGTCTATAATCTGGTATTTAATCTAGGACCACAGCCACAACCACAACCTACACTAGAGAGGTTAAGACTAGACACTGCTGTATCATCCCAATACTTGAGGTATAAGCTGAAAGATCAGAATTTCAAGGTTCTAGTCATCGAAGATTGAGTGGTTGAGCAAAGCCTTGGTTACAGGAGCCCTTTAATTCCAGTACACAAGAGGTAGAGTCAGTTGGATCTCTGAGAGTTCAAGGCCAGTCTGGTTTGCCCAGTGAGTTCCAGGCCAGCCAGAACTGCATTGTGAGATCCTGTCTCAAACACAAAAAACAGAACAAAAACCTCACAGAAAAATAAATCTTATAACAACAACAACAAAACCAAATGAATAACAAAGAACAATAGCAACAGCAAAAATCAAACCATATCAAAACAAACAAACAAAAAAACCCCTAAATTTAACTGTGCTGAAATCTGTAAATTACCTTAAATTATGTATTTCTCTGTTTTAATGCATCCTTTTACAATTCTAGATGTTATAAATTTAAATGACATGTGTATTACACAGTCTATATGTATATGTGAAAATACTCATTAGATTGATCTATCCTATTTTAATGTTGGGAATAATAAAAATCAAAACAAGTATCCAGTGTCAAAAATCAAAATAAGAACTAAAGTGGTGGCTTAACAGGTTAAGAGTGCTTGCTGTGCATAAACTGGGACCAGATTTAGTTTTTCAGTACACATGTGAACATTTGTGCATGCAAAGGTCTGTAACTGGAGCATCTTGGGGGATAGAGATGACAGGACGATCACGGGGCCTGCTAGTCACCCATCAAGTTTCAGTTTCATTGAGAGATTCCTTTATAAGTGAGTAAGAAGGGGGTATGATAGATCAAGACAGCCCATGAATTCCTTGACTTCTGCCTGGATATATGGATGCATATATCTCCATATATTTAAGTACCATATACATAACACACACACACACACACACACACACACACACACACACACACACACACACAAAAGTAAAATTCACTTAGAAAAAGTTACTGTTGCATAGTAAAATATTTCCAGTAGAAGAATCCAGTACTATTGTTTAAATTTTTTCATCTTCTTGAATCTATTTAAAATAGCTTTTCTTATTAAAATAAGCTTCATTAATCCACTTTTTCTCCCATTCAACCCGTCTGCCTTTTATTTTCCCTTCAAATGCAGTGGAGAATTGAAGTACAGGGAAAGGTAATTAACAAAAGTTGTCTGAAAAGCAGTTTAGTATAGAATTATCACCAACTAAGATATCATCAAATTGGAAAATTAGTAACTTCTAAGAAGCGGCTTTTGCAGGTTTGCATGCAAATATGATTGGCTTAATTTATTTAATTATAAAACTCTTCAAACATTTTCATTATACTCCAGTGAAGAGATTTTAATTATACAGCATGGTTTAACACTTACTACCTTGCTGCTGCTTTGCAAGATAAATCTGTTTTTTTTTTTTTCAAGGCAAAACTATGAGTTTTTATTCACCTTGCAAGTTGATGCCCTATTTGTGTGTCATCTACTTATCTGAGTATCTATCATTCATCCATATGTCATCCATCATCTATACTTCTGTTTGCTTCTCTTTAGTTCTGTCTCTACTCCCCTTTTCCAAAGTCCTTATCTTGTGTGTTTATCATTCTCTTGCCTTTCTTTAGAGTTAAGATGGATCCTTAACACCTACCTGGTTAATTCAGGTACATGCTAAACTCTATTAAAATGAAACTCTCAGTGGTCTATAGCTGTGAAGAATCACCATGACCATGGCATCTCTTATAAAGGAAAGCATCATTTAATTGGGGGCATACTTACAGTTTCAGAGGCTTAGTCTACGATCATCATGGCAGCGAGCCTGGAGAGAGAGAGAGAGAGAGAGAGAGAGAGAGAGAGAGAGAGAGAGAGAGAGACAGAGACAGAGACAGAGACAGAGACACACACACACACACACACACACAGAGAGGAGAGAGAGAGAGAGAGGAGAGAGGAGAGAGAGAGCACACACACAGAGAGAGAGAGAGAGAGAGAGAGACAGACAGACAGAAAGAGAGAGAGACAGAGAGACAGAGAGAGACAGAGAGAGAGAGAGAGAGAGAGAGAGAGAGAGAGAGAGAGAGAGAGAGAGAGAGAGAGAGAGAGAGTCAGAGAGACAGTGACAGAGAAAAGTGAGAACAGAGAAAAAGGGGGATGGCTTTCAGCTTCTGGAACCACAAAGCCCACACCCAGAGATACACTTCCTTCAGCAAGGCCACATTTACTCCACCAAGGCCATACACCCTAATAGTGTCACTCCCTAGTGACCAAACACTCAAATCTCTAAGCCTATGGGAGCCACTCTTATTCAAACCACCACACTCACTATTGTGTGATATTTCTTTCACTCCATGCTGTGTTCTTTTTTTTTTTTTAATAGGATGTATTTTATTCTATTTTTTAAAACTTTTTAGTTTTTACATATGCATTTATATTATTACACATATATACAATATACTACCTATAACAAGAAGAACCATGACACAATCAGGAATTATATAAATGTTACATTCTTAGTGTTTTGGGATTTGTATCTGACAACCTTGAAGAAAATATCTTTCCTATCTTGATGCATTTGAAATTCTGAATGTAAATCAATCTCCATCACATCTTGTCATTATCAACTTAAAACATCTATCTAGACCTAAAAACATCTTAACCCCTAAACAACTAATCTTCATTGTGGGTAAGCAAGTCCTCAGTAGTTCCTGCCTCACAAATATGTCTGTCAGATATATTGGGCCAGAAGGCTGAAAAAAATGCTCCAACATAATAGAGAGTTTTGGGTCACTATTCAGGTAGAAAACTGTCTCTGTCATCTTTTCATTTGGAAAGCTACTAATCTGGCATTCCCAGCATACTCAGGTAATTAAGTGTGTTCCTTCTCAAGTCTCTGAAGGATTTGAAGACCAGGCAGCTTAGTTTTACCATGCTGTGTTCTTAATGGCTGCTGCTTATGAAAGCTACACTGCTTTTGCTAGCTCATCTCAATGCTACCATATCTCACTTACCTTTTGTCATACCAGTGGAGGGCTGATAAAATCAGGAATTAGTTATATATGAAGGTATCGTCAATATCATTGTGCTTTTCTTTAAAAAACATTGCTGAAGAATGCCTAATAGTTACAGTTTTAGGTGTCTTGAATAACGAAAATTAGGTGCTAGGGAGATAGGTAGCTTATTGAGTTAAAAACACTTACTGTGATACATAAAGAATGTATTTCTGATCCCCAGCACACATCAAAAGCCAGGCATGCATCCTCATGCCTGTAACCCCAGCACTGGACAGACAATAAGAATAGATCTTGGAGCACTCTGGCTACTAGCCTAGAGGAGCTTCTATTCTAGCTCAGTGAGAAACTCTTCTCAAGTCAGTAAGATAGAGAGTAAAGGAAACCCTAACATCCTGTTCTGGTTTCTGAACACATGTGCACGGACAAAGGCTTGCCCATAAACACACACCTCCTACCTCACACCCACAGACAGACCTCCACCACATATATAGAAAGAAAACAAATAGTGCAAGATTATGCTGTGGTGTTATACTATATTTACTCCTTTAAAATCATATTGGTTTGTATTATTATTTTTATATCCTCAGCATGCATTCTTTTCTTACTATCTGTGTGGCTTCTTCCCATTTATGGCCTCTCTTTTTATTTTCTTTATAATATTCTTCTTTTAAGTAGAAGTTCTTAATTTTGGTGCAGTTAAATTAGCATCTTGTTTAAGATTTTGTTTTACAAACTTTATTTTTCTATCTTTGTCTCTCCCATGTGCATATTTTATGAGCATTTTATATTCTATTTCACACAATTCCATTTGTCCACTGGGAAACCCTGGAGTTTCGATTTCTCCGGGGTCTTGTGTCTTCCCTTCTGCCTGACATTTTGGGGAGTTAATTGCTGCATCTTCCAGCTTCCACTCAAGCTTTGTTCTTTATTCAAATATTCTCCTTGGCTTTAAAATCTAGCAGCTTTTATTGCACTAACCAAGGACAATACAATAGTAAACATCAAACCCCTACTCTGATCTACCCAATGGACAGGACATTCTCCACAGTTATGTGGAGAGCGGGGACTGACTTTGACATGAACTCTGGTGCTCCATATTTGACCACCTCCCCTTGGTGGGGAGGCCTGGTGGCACTCAAAGAAAGAGTAAGCAGGATACCAAGATGAAACTTGATAGTCCCCCTCGGTCATAGACTTATGGGAGGGGAATAGGGTGAACACTGGAGGGAGGGAGGGAGGAATGGGAGGATACAAGTGATGGGACAGCAATTGAGTTGTAATCTGAATCATTAATAAAATTTAAAAAAAATAGGCTATGAACCAGATGGTGGTGGCACAAACCTTTAATCCCAGAACTCAGGAGGCAGAGACAGGTGGATTGTTGTGAGTTCGAAGCCAGCCTGGTCTCCAAAGTGAGTCCAGGACAGCCAAAGCTATGTAGAGAAACCCTGTCTTGAAAAACAAAACAAAACAAAACAAAACAAAAGGCTATGAATTTGAGCAGCAAGTTCTTAAAAGAAGAAATAATAGTAGCTAAGAAAAAAAATAAAATTTAGCAGTTTTCACTGTGATGTATCACATTTTCAGAAATGGGAGTTCTTAACTTACTTTTTCTTATCAAAAGTAATTAACTTGATGAAATATTCATAGACATAGAAGACTGTCAAGTACCATTTGTAGTCCTATTGCTTTCTTAGTTAAAGTGTCTGCCAAGGCTGCATCTTTGTTACTTCCTACAGTAGAAAGCACATGCTCTCTTGGTGTCATCGATGCTTATTTTCAAACACAGCTGCTAAGTCTAAGGAACACCTGTCTAATAATCGACTACAACATCCTCCGATCTTACTGTAACCTGATGTGACCCATTATGAACACAGAGAAGCAAGGTATCCTTTAAGAGTAGTGTGAGGCCACTTTGAATTTTGTCTGGGTGGTATAAAATCACTCACTGTCTATCTTGGTTAGGGTTTTATTGCTGTGTTTAGTCCATTATCATCATGGCAGAAAGAATGGCGGCATGCAGCTAGACATGGTGCTCGGGAAGCAGGTGAGAGTTCTACATCCTGAATTCCAGGCAGCAGGAAGTGAACTGACTGAGACCTCAAAACCTGTGCCATAGTGACAAATTTTCTCCAACAAGGCCACACCTACTCAAGCAAGACACCTCCTAATAGTGCCACTCGCTATGGTCTTTTGGGACCATTTTTATTCAAAACACCACACCGCCATTGAAACATTGCCATTGTCAATAATGTAGTTTGTAAGAAGTCTAGGAAGAACCATGAGTCTAAATCTTCATAAGCTAATTTAATTAAATCAAAGCTAGGAGGGACATTTGAATTCTGAAGACCAAAGAATATGAGTTGGTTAATTGCTTCAATAATAACCACAAAAATAAGAAGGATTGATGCCAGGACTTGGCAGTGGAACAGCTCTAAATGAGTGTAGAATGGTAGACTATACCTTTGGTCAAAGATCTGGTCTTCTAATTTCTAACTTGCCATTGACAGATGCTATTATAAATTACAATGAATATTAAATACTTGAAAAAACATGATATATATGCAAATCATTTCTATGATGTAATTAGACAGAGTAAGAGGCTTTTAGTTTCTGATGAAAACCTTTACTTCCCTGACTCCTGAACCATCTTACTGCCAGGTAGCACAAGGAGGGTTGCCGCTCTGCAGTCTACATGTTTTCTACATTTCTACCTTTGCACAAGCAGGGGTAGGGGGATCATTTCCAATTACTTCCTCCAAATGATACTTTCTCCTTGGAGCCAGCACTGCCTATGTTTCTATCACATTCTGTTATTTGAATCCAAGGGCAGGGACAATTCTAATCTAAACAGTTCAACTTAGACATCAGCTTCATTTCGTTTTGACAGTTTTTGAACTTTAGAAGACATGAATCTCATACCTGCATGTCCAAGACAGAATTAAAGTATACTTGTTTCCTATTTTTCAGAATCACACTTCCTTCTAGCTGAGATCGTGCAAGTAAAAATGTTTTGAAACGAGGGTCCAAGATAATGTATTTTTGTTTCACAGAGGGGAAAGGAATTGTCTTCATAAGTTAGGAAGACTGCCTCTTCTTGTTTTAGTATTTAGATAGAACAATTATTATAATAATAATTTTTAAAAGGTAGCATATTTTGGGTACAGATACCAATTACAGGGTCCTGGTTGGGGCTGGGATTTGTTTCTGGAGTGAGGCAGCTTTGGCAGGACACATTTACTGCAGAGATGGGTTGGGGTAGCTGTGACTTCACAGTCCAACAGGCAGAGGGAAAAATACTCCTGGAGTTTAGCTGAAGGTCATTTAGAAAAAGACTTTGCAAGGGTGTTTGGAACTTAACCTCTTAGAATTCTGGATTCATACCTAGCGCCAGGAAGATTGTTGCTTCCTCTAAGCAGGTTTTGCCTTTTCATGAGAATAGATTGTGGGGAAAAGGTTCAAGCTTTCAGCAAATAGTAAATACAGATGAAACACTAATGATTTACATATCCAAGGAAATTCAAGATTTTCATGAAGCATGGTATAATCATTACTATTTTGTTTTAGGGCATGGAAAACATATTATCATGGATCACCAACAATAGAAACATAAAGAGAGTAAGCAAGCTTTTGTCTTTTCTGCAGGATGGTGAAAAATTACATGCCAGTTGTGTTAGAGTACAAGAGTTCTTCTAGTTCAATTCAGATATATTATTAACAGAGAAGAAGTCTGGTAACAAAAGATTAGCATCTGACCTTAAAAACAGTATAATTTCATTTTTATTTTTATTTTCTGTGTCTGATATAGACCCTCTACTGTCCAGCTCTGCTCAGACATTTTAGATTCTACAACTAGAAATAAAAGAAAAATCATTTTCTGCCAAAATTCTGTTAGAAGAGTGGCTGTTTGACTTCACCTGCTATGTGGTAGAAGCAAGTGTTCTGATATGTCCCTGTTCACTGTTGTCCTAGCATGGAAGGATTGGATGCAGTGATAGGCTTAACTGAGTCCCTCTACATTTGAATATTGCCATCAGAATACTAGCTATATAAGGTGAGAATGATGTAATTATGACAAAATGAGTCATCTGTGTGGGCCTATATTGAGTATAATGGGCAGGCATCCTCATGTGGAGAGGAAATTAGAAGTTAAAACACAGAAGGAATGCCATGTGAAAGGAAGCAAAATACCCAGCCTAACTAAGTGTAAGAAAGTATGTTTCTACGGAACAAGCGCTCAGTCTGTGGGATTCTGTTGTGGCAGCCCTGATAAACCACATAAGGCCCAATCAAGTTTCAGTTAGCTGTGGAAAAGCTAAAATAGCTGCACACATTTCAGTGAAATATGTCAAGCATCTCTCTTAATATGGCTTGCTTATAACTTCAGTGAGTCCCCCAAGGTCCATGTGCCAGAAGCTTGCTCTCTAGTAGTGTAGACTACATTCTTAAGGAGGGTGGTGTCTACTAGAAGGTGATTAGATTATTGATGCATCAACCTTAGAGGGAAGTAGCATTGGCCTCATAGCAATGGATCTGTTTCATGATGATGGGATGTTATAAGAGAAGTTATAAGCCATTACACACAACATGCTTGATCTCTCCTCCTTGTCCACCATAGAATGACACAGCCAAGGAAGACCATGCTAGACCATAGCACCATGTTACGTGGAGTTTTTAGGCGACCAGAATTGTACACTAAAGGATCTCATTTATTTATAAAGTACCTAGCCTCAGGTATTGTGTTATGTTAACAATAAACAAAAACTTAGTCCCAGGTATTATGTTCTATTAATAACAAACCGTGCGGAGTGACTAACTGTGCTCCTATGTAGACATCACGATATTGTTTACTAAAATTGGAGAGGACAGAGAAAACGCTTGAACATCAATTAAATTTTTTTCAATTAAATTCATAAAAGAATGTGACAAAAAGATAATTTTTTTATTTATGAGCAATTGCCATCACAATAAAACCAGTGAATTATTCCAGACAAAACAGGAGTTACTTACCTTAATGTTTGCAGTTGAGTGCCTGCAGACTAATTACACTAGAATAGGTGATGGGGAGGATAATGAGCTATACCTTGAAGTCCTGTGTAATATTCGTGTCCTTCCGTTCCTGGCTTTGATGTATAGAGCAGCAGAGTATGCTCTGTGGCCTACCTCATGTGTTCAGCAATACACTGTGTAGCAGAGTGTACCCCCAAGAGCATGTTTAACCATCACCGCTGCTTCTGTGAGCCAACAGCTGAGTGTGGCTTAGGTTGGGGGCGGGGCATCTCTTCTTATTTAATCAAGTGTTAGCTGAATCCTATTTCCACTCAGTATAAGCTTGAGGCAAAATCTGTTTCTGAACTCACTCAGTGGTGGGTGGTAAACTCCGGCTCCTTTTGGAAACATGAACTGAGATTCCCATACTTCACTAACTGCTGGTTGAAAATCACCTCAGTTCCCTGCCCTGCGGCTCCCTGTGTAGATATCTCAGCACCCAACAACTACTTTTGGCCAAGTGCAGTGTGTGTGTGAGGGGAGTCTTTTATAACTTAATCACAGATGTGCCATCATTAATATGGCTGTATTGTTTTGAGTTGTTAAAAACAACTCATTAGATCCAGTACATCCCCCCAAAGCAAAGCTATTATGCAGGAAGCATGTTATTGAAATGTCTGAACATTGAAGATGACAGAGAGGGACGAGATAGCAGTATTAATTCGTATAATTCACCTACCCAAAAATATTCCTGCAGTGTCTACTTATTATAAGACATCATTTTGAGGCTAAAGAGATAGCTTTCTAAATCTTACTTATATAAAATATTCGGTGAATAATTACAGAATTAGCTTTTAATTGCAGGTTCATTTATTTTTTTTCTTTTTACTTAATTCTGAATTAGAATATTATTATCTACCACAAGGTGGCCTGAAACTCAATGTCTTTCTCTTCTAGTGTCTTCAGCGCTGGTCACAGCTCGCTGTGTCATTATCTCTAGCCTCCTTTGGCAGCACTGGAAACACCTGTCAAAAAAAAAAAAAGGAACCTATTCATGAAGCTATTTAAGTTCAGCAGAAATCTTTCTCAAGAGATTACCAAGGTATTCTAGTTTGTCTTCCCTTGATGTAATAGAACACTGATTAAAACCAACTTGCAGGGAAAGAGGCACTTTCAGGCCATCACTGACTGAGAGAAGTCAGGGCAGGAACCTGGGGGCAAAATCTGAATCAGGAACTGTGAGGGGGATGCTGCTGACTAGCTTGTTTTCTCTGGCTTTCTCAGCTTGCTTTCTTATATACCCTTGGGAAACTGGTCAGAAACAGCACTAGCTACAGTGAGCTGGGACCTCCTACATCAATCACTAATTTTAAAAATGCCCAGTGCACTGGAGAATTGGCTCAGGGGTTAAGGGCACTCATAGTTGTTAATAATCCAGGTTCAATTCCTCTCTACCACATAGAGGCTCACCACCTCCTCAGACACCAAGCATGGATATGGTGCATGGATGTGTAAGCAGACAAAATATTAATACACATAAGTAATAAAAATAAATCTCTATTTAAAAAAAGAAAGGAAGAAAGAAAGAAAGAAAATGAAGGAACAAAGGAAGGAAGGAACAAAGAAAGCCAGGCATAGTAGTGCTTCAGGAACTTCCTAAAACTGGTCAGAGTTACTCGGCTTCTCCTTCCCCAAGAGGAAAAAGAGCTGGTACACTGTGGGTCTGGGAAAGTTTCAGTTTCTTCATTCAAGATGAATGTCCTTTCATACTGAAAAAAAAAAAATTCCTTTTAATCCATGCATCATGACTGTACTCTGGGAACCCTGTGTCAATCTCAGTATTATCACCTTGGGAGATACATTCCAAAATGTAAATTTAAGTGTAATGCATATATTAAAATAATATCGTTGAGGACATTTTTGTTAAATAGAGTCCACAGTTTGTGATAAAAGGGCTAAGACTTTAAGATAATAAAGCACTAATAATAAACATAATCACGTGATCATAGCCACTTTAAAAGAAGCATATTTCCTTTTAATACTTCCATGATAATTTATATCATGTATATGTTTGCTACCATGCAGTTTTCCTAACATTTCAGAAATTTTACATTCCAAAGAATCATTTCCTTTTTAAAAACTACAAACCACAACTGACTTCTATACTGTCAAAGACTTTAGTGGAAGTAGATTCCACAGCATTAGACTGTGATGCAGAGAGATGTAAATTTGGGTGTTGGGACTGGAGTTGTTCATTTACTTTAATTAATTATTTTCAAAATTTTGCCTTTATGCATCAATAAAGGGATACTGTTCTCTTGCCTAGTAAATGTTATTATACATTTTTGTTATGCAGAATATGGTGTCAAGGAATACTTATAGACAAAAAATTATTTTGGTGTCTCAAACAAAATATCTATAATTTCATGATGTATTTTTATAATAATAACAAGCAAAATATATTTCTTATCAGAAAACCTAAAATAAAATATAATTTATTATTTATAACAAAATAACAAACTCAGTTAAGTCTTCATATCCACAAATATAACAATTCTCTCCATTTATTTGTTTTTCAACTTTGTTACTATGTTCTTTCATAAAAGTTTAATTTTGTTAGAAGAAAAGGGTACTGAGTGTCAGATAGGTTAGATGAGTGTAATAAATGCAAAAATGCAAATAATCAAGTTCCTTGAGTAAAATAAGGCAACAGTTTGCATTTAAGACTAAAATAGATTAGAAATGTAGAAAATTCCTTTTGAAATGTATAGAATGACTAAGAAGATATAAGCTAGCTAGAGAGAATTTCTAGGGCCTATGGAGAAAAAGTAGATGAAAAATTGGCATCAAAGTGCACCCAAAGTCAATAAAACACTTTAGCCAAATGCATATATTTTACTCTGTGCTTGTCTGATACTGACTCAGAACTATTCTTCAACATTCAGGTAAAAATTCAGAAACACTTATTTTCTATAAATCTGTTTTCACGTTGCTTTATCTGCCTCTCTAATTCCCCCCACTTGAAAAAAAATCCTTAATGCAAGAAAATGTAAGCCATTAAATGTACTTATTCATCATCTCACAGAGAGTAACAGGATGAATCAGAGGCATGGAGAAGGACCACAATATCTTAACACTATTAGCAGCTGATTTTCTTTCACACGTCCTTCCTAATAAATATACCACCATCTTGAAAAGATGCAGGGGAATATATCACAGGAAGGATATCTTTGTGAATAGCAGGAAAGATACAATTCCATCATTTACATGGTGTAAAACAATTTGCTTTCTAGGTGTTGTTTTTGTGTTATATATAACTATACATTTACACTAAATTTTATAGTAAGCTATCATCAAGTTTAAAGCTAACCCCGTCTCAGTTACCAGTTGTCTGATTTTAATTGGTGGTACTTTTTTTTTTTTTACTCTTCTCCAAAGAATTTCTATGTCTGTGAGAAATGCAAAGCTGGTTCAGTTCATATCTCCTCTCTCTGTCTCTGACACACTCCCTCTCTCTCTCTCTCTCTCTCTCTCTCTCTCTCTCTCTCATCTAGCAATTACTCAGTGTCATCAGCCTGGGTGTCTCAGCTAGTCTTGTGTATACCCTGAAATCCTGAAAGAGTAGACTCCAGTAACAGTGAAGGAATGGATGTGTTAGCAAGAAAGGCGAGGGCAAGCAGACAAAAAAGAATGAGCCCTTCCTTCTTCTATTGTCATTATACAGGCATCCAGCAGATGGTGAGGCCCAGATTAAACATGTGTCTTCCCAACTCAAGATCTGGATTAAAGGTATGTGTCATCCTGCCTCAAAAAGGCCTGTTGTCTTCCCACCTCACGATCTGGTTCACAGGTGTGCCCTCCATTCCTGAATTGTAGTTCATTCCAGATATAGCCGTTTTGACAACTGAGAACAGCCATCACATTTCAGTGCTCTTGACAGTTTGAAAACTAACATACAATGGGAGTTGAAAGCTGAGGCCTAACCTTAGACCATGAGTGACCAGTGAATTTTTTTTCACAACGTTTTGATTAAACTTGAGCATTTTATGGGTTCGTTTCAAGGTCTTAGATGCTAAACGCTGAGCTCTAGATCTTGATGAATTTTGTCCAAGATGAGATGCTTTGGGCATTCTGGGCATATTGAACTTCTGACAGAGGCCTTGGGAAGTTAGTATCACTGCTCCCAAAGTATAAGGCATTACTGCTTCTTATTCTATTGAAAGGATGACTTCAGGCTTGGAGTCTCAGAGCCTCACTTGAGTTGTATGTTAAAGGAAATGTTGTCATCTACAATAATTTCTAATTCTTTCAAATTATCTCTACATTTCTACCACAAGTCTGCTGCAAGTAACATCATTTTTGTGACTCCGTGGTTTTTTTTTTTGTTTTGTTTTTTGTTTTTTTTGAGACAGGGTTTCTCTGTGTAGCCTTGGCTGTTCTGGACTCACTTTGTAGACCAGGCTGGCCTCGAATTCAAATGATCAACCTACCTCTGCTTTCCAAGTGCTGGCATTCAAGGCGTGTGCCACCACACCTGGCTGACCTCATGGCTTTTTATATAACAGACATGTAGGGAATTTTTCAAAACAAGATCGGCTTTCAGTCTTTTTGCCTAAATATAACTGAGAAATACCACTTTGAAATTTTAAGACACAAATCTTTAGTTTTACTTTTTGTATGAAGATGATATGTGTAACTATTGAACCTGGAGCACTGAGGTATGGCAATACTCTGAAACCTTGCTCTATGGATTGGATAAGTGTTCGTAGGAGGCTCATAGGTTGATGCCTTGGTTTCTTGCATGTGATCTCATTGCTGGTAGCAGATCCTTTAAAAGATGGAGCCTGCTGAGAAGTCCTTTCATATATGAAAACACATTCTTGTGGAAGATAGCCCTTTCCCTCTCTAATCATGGCATATGCAGTGAGTGTTTTTACCACTTATCATAATGTACTGCCTTACTACAGGCCCCAAAGCTATGAGCCCAAACAAATACAACTAAACTTTCCAAAATGGAGGGGCAAAGCATTTTCCCTATGTAATACTGCTATCTCTTACATATGGTATAATTTATGTTTCAAGTATGAGCATCCAGCTGCATGCTTCTTGAGGTCTCTTAACCATGTAGAATATGGTTGACCACCAGCCGGTGGCCGCTCCAACATGAATAGGATGATATGTCTTTGTGCTTTGATTTGTTTGTCCCCAGAGGGTAATTGATATTGAAAAAAACAAAAAATCTTTAAATACAAGAAGAATTTCCATTTATTGACGCTTTCTTTATTGTCTTCAATAATGTTTCCTAATTTTCAGTGCACAAATCTGATGTAGTTTTTCATTCAGTTTATTTCTAAGTACTTAGTCTCTTTTATTGCTATCATAAATGGGCCTGCTTTTTTAATTTTCATGTTGGAGAGGATCTAAGAGGAGGAAAGCCCTCGTGCACTTTTGTTGTTTGATCTATACTAGAAATCAATATGAAAGTTTCTCAAAAAATGAAATGTGACTGTTCAAAATATTAATTTATTCAAAGGGAATGAAATGTGAATCCTGAAGATGTAACCATGATCTCACTTTCTGTCACATTATTTATATAGCAAAGATATCAAAACTACCCAAGTGTCTGTAGATGAGTGAAAGAATAAATAAAATGTGGTATATACACACAGGAATGTTATTTGGACTTCAGGAAGATGGCCATCTTATCATTCACTTCATTGATGATTCTGTAAAATGTTATGACAGTTGAGATACTTCATTGTCTCACACATGACATTTCAGTTAATTAACTACAGAAGTAATGTATAAAGTGATTAGAGTGGTAGGTGCCATGGTTGAGGAGAAGAATGTGGACAGATTATTCAACAAGTACCAGTCTTCAGTTATTCCAAACAAATCTACTGCATCCTGACTATAGTAATATCAATCTTATGTTATACATTTGAAGCTCGCTGAAAAAGCAGGTCATAGGTACTACCATATATATACAGAAAAAAAAAAAAAAGGTTACTATGAAGTACTCGATACGTGACTCAGCTGACTGTATGAGCATTCTACCATTTAAAGTGCTAAAATATATGCAATCCTCACATGTCATTTATACCAAAGGAAAGATGAAAAATTTAATATTGAAATATTGCATATCAAAAGCATCTTTGTAGTATATGGACAGTAGTAGCATTGCCTGAGTTTGTTTCCCAATGTCTACCATTTACTCAGATGTAACTATAACATTATAATAGTTTTTGTCTAATTGTTATCTTGTTGTCACCCAGCAATTTTATCCTATCTTTTAGCTACTGTGGCTACTGTGCACTAGAGCTTTTCTTACTTTGCTTTTTTCTATGAGAAAGAATATGATCTCTTCAAATTAAAATAATGTCATCAAAGAGTACCATATATTTTATTTCTTTGTGGCTTACATATTTCTAAAGATCCATTTATTTTTATATGTTCAGCCTACATAAATATATGTGCACCATATCGATGTGTGGTACCCATGCAGGCCAGAAAACAGTGTTATATTTCATGGAATTGGAATTACAGACAGTTGTGAGCCACCATGTGGGTGCTGGGCACTGGACTGGGCTTTTATGGATAAGCAGCAAACGGTCTTAACTTTTGAGGCGTCTCTGCAGCACCTGTGGGCTCAGATTTTGTGTTTGTCTTAATTTCTTTCTTCCATTTAGATGTAGCCTACAAGTATATTACATTTAGGCTAATACGTATATCTAAACAGTACAATGTATAATTGAAGGGCTGTGTGAGAGGGGAAAGGTTTGAAGCAGAGGTTTGTCAGTGAGGACTTAGGCTTGGTCTGCCATCAAACCTATTTATTCTTCAGCCTTCCCTCCAGACTGGTAGGAGGTATGTAAGAGCTATTGTCACAAGTCAGGCAGAGTCCTGGACTACCTTAAATCAGAGCTCCTTTTAGCTCCCAATTTTCTGTTCTACTTTACAGAAATAAAGTCAGGTTCACTATTGGCATGTGCAAATATTTCCTTCTTGCAGTCCCTTCTATTTATCCTCAGTGGTTTCTTTCTACAAGTCTTCTGGACTGTTGACCTGCCTGCAAACAGACCGTGAGAGCTGACCTTCACAGCACTGTTACTAGCAGGCTCACTTCATGTGGTCCTGTCTGTAGTGTAAATAACTCTAGGGATGACATTGCACTATAACTCTTTCTAGGAAACCCAAACACCACTTTCCTCTTAATTTTAGACCTCATTTGATTTGACTGTTTGAGAGAGGAAAGAACATTGAGGTGTCAAAGAGACAAATATTCGTGATCTCTATTAAAATGAGAAAAAGGATTTTATTAAGGGTTCTGTTATGATACATATATATGTGGAACATTTCTGCAGGGGTTTGAGGTAGGGAAGAAAGTATATTCAACTCACTCTGAACACAACAGAGGAAAATGTGATTATACAGACACGGTGATATCAGGTAGCTACGTAAGTAACTACAAAGGTAAGGACAAAAAAAACAATCTGACATGAATAAGTGTTAGTCACACTTTTAAATATGAAAAACAAGATATGAAATATAAAATATGATATATGAAATTTTAAATATGTGTCATAGAACAGATATTATATGGAAAAGTTTATTATGAGCATGGAGGGAGGAAGAGGAGGTCAGAGAGAAAAACATAGAGAGAGACAGAGAGAGAGAGAGAGAGACAGAGACAGAGAGAGAGAGAGACAGAGAGAAAGAAAGAGAGGTAGGTGAGTTTATCCTTTTATATAATCCTAGGCACGGGAATGCCTAGAATCAGGTAGGCAATGATGTCACAGGTTGCAAAGTAGACTGGGGCAGTATCCTTACACACACGCCTCTGAATACATTCTCCCAAGCAAAAAAATGGAACACTGTTATATCCAAAGTATGACCATGTTAGACTGTCTTTGCATTGCAAAAACTAAAAAATAACCTTGTTTAAATTGTATCAACCAGAGCTTCCCATACCCATATTTAATAACTCTGCATATATGATGAGTTTTACTAGCTTACACTGTGTGGAAGGCTGTCCTGCCTTCAAGTTGAGGAGGTGATTTTTCCTTACCTCTTTAAAATTTTCTATTCATTGACGCTACAGCTCCTGGGATCGTCTTGTTCTACACTATTATGTCTCTAATACTTGTATTCTCCACAGGAAGAACTCCAGTGAGTGGCAGAGTGCCATATGAAAACAGGCAGAGTTCATTAGAGTAAACTAGAGCACTCTCACATTAAGAGCACCTTTTCTAAGGGCCTTTTCCTGGCCAAACAGGCTTGGAGGACACTAAAGCTGGACTCCCTCATTCAGTATGCAACCTGGAAAACAGCAGTCTCATTAAGCGCCTTTCTGAATTGTCTGTCTGAACAGAGCTGTCAGTCATGCGGACAGGATATGTCCTGTCCTGTCTTCCATATGGCACTCTGCCACTCTTCAGAATTCTAGCAGGGGTGATCACAAGATTGAAGACATTAAAATGTGGAGCCAGATTTCTGGGACAGTGGGGTCAATGAATGAAAGTTTTCTGAGAGGTTATATTAGAAATAAGAGAAACTCATCTGCCCAACAAGATTCTTGCTGAGAGCAGGACAGGGCGATGAACCAAGTTTTCACAATGGTGGAAGCTGGTGATATGTAGAGAGTCATTAACTATGGATATGGGAGGCTCCATTGATGCATTTTATTTATTTTAAAAAATATTTTATTAATTTATTCATATTACATCTCAATTGTTAGCCCATCCCTTGTATCCTCCCATTCCTCCCTCCCTTCTGCTCCCAGCTACTCCCCTTCCCTATAACAGCTGACAGGCTGGATACAAAATTAACTAAAAAAAAGGGAGTAGCATTGATGCATTTTAAACAGGATTTGTTTTTAAAATTTTGCAATGCAAAGCTCACATCCTAGTTTACAGTAAGTAGTGGTCCCTATTTGGGGGATGGGGTGGAGCAGGGAGAATGGATTCAGAGGTGTATGACTAACATTTGTCCAAGGGGAACTCTGTCAATAGGTAACAGAAATATTAATCTGTAGTGTTTGTATGTAAATGGGAGAATGTAATTTTCAGTTCTGATGTGTATGTGTTTGTGAGCTAACTCTAAGTCATCATCCCAAATTCCTCCTTCCATCTCTTGCGTTGACTCATTCATTTTGTTTTTTGCAAACAATCCCCAAATCTTTAAATTCCCCTTATTAGATAATTGAAAATAAACAACTCAAAGAAGGCAATAGAGTGCATTTGGTGAGCAGCGGAAGCAGACAGGACTGTCAGCCCCTCCTCCACCAAAGAGTCTGTGAATATGGATTCCTAAGAGAATAATAATAATGCACAACAATTACTCCATAATAACACATTTTCAAGTAAGGACTGCCTCAAGCTCCTTTTCATCGAGGTCCCTTTCCCCAGGCAGGCACTCCCAGCTATAGGAAGTGTTCCCTTTTCTTGCCTTTCCTTTGCCTTTTGTTCTGCCTTGAAAGGCTAGGGGGAAAAAAAAAAAAGGCTAGGAAATGAGCATAATCGTTGTTTTCCTTGGGCAGTGAGCAGAGAGTGAAAGCTGGGCTCCCTGTGGACTACGCATTTTGATGCAAATTCACCCAGAGGAAACAGCACTGCTGATGGCTGCAGGACCCACCTAGCGCAGGAGATGCTTGGCTGCACCTTGTCTGGAGGCTGAGTATTAACTACACAGTGGAGCAGCAGGTGCTTATCCTCCTCCACTTTCACACCATCTAAGGCTCTGGAAAAGACAATGTCCCTCCGGGGAGTTTAGCTAGACCATAAGATGTCGGGGGTGGGGTGGGGGAGCATATTTAGACCACAAAACTGGCAAAACAAAAGCAATTGGAGCTATTAGAAAAGTGTTTACATTACCACCAGGCTTCCCATCAGCCGATTTTTAAGAAAGCCTTGCTTCTTAGGTCAAAAGCAACAATTTTCTTAAACAAAATGTTTGGCTGCAAACTGTAAAGCTTCTGTAATCCTAAATTTATTTTACAACAATCTTTATTGTATTATCAATATTTTTCTTTTACATCTTTTAGATATTTCCAAAACTGACACAGACTTAAAAGAAGATCGAGACTGCATTCTTGTACTTTGGATTAAAATTTTCTCCCAATTCTTATGAGAAGATTTTCTAATGAGAAAAGGTTCTGAGAGACCAGAAAGCTACAGTTTCAAGTTCATATGTTGGAACAATGAAAGCCATACTGAATCACTTTTATAAAGAAAGACGTCTGTTATTGTGCGTTCATGTTATTTTTGTGAACATTTATTTAATGAACAAAAACTAGAATTTTATCTGTTGTATTTTCACAGTGAAATACTTAAATGATTGAAGGGGGAGAGGAGAAAGGGTAGAGGATCTGGAGAGATGACACAGTAGTTTGGAACACTTGTCATTTTAACAGAAGACTTAGGTTCAGTTGGTTCATCACCCATCTGTAAATCCAATTCCAGAGAGTTCAGTGACACACTTCTGGCCTCCATGGGCACCAAGAATAGACGTGTTACACACGATATACATGCACATAAAAACACAAGGAAATACAAATAAATATATCTGAAATTTAAATTATAGAATTAAAAATAATGTGTCCATTACCTAGTTACCTACATTTATTGTAGAAGCAAAGGTCGTCTTACTGATGTAGGATATGCTTTGGAAGTCTGGGTAACACAGGCATTCCCTTAGAATGTGTGCATAGTGGCAGTGCTTGTGCGTCTGTTTGGGATATTGTGCCCCGGTATGAGAACACTTAGCATTCAAAAATGTACAAAAGGAAGATTATCATATTCCTTGCTTTTCTGCTGATAAGAAAACATGCAAAAAAAAAAAAAAACCTTAGGAAGGCTTTTATAATCACCACATGACACAGATCAAACACCCTTTCCATACCCTGAGACAATGAACAGCATTTCTGAAGATAGCACAGATATGGATCTGAACCAATAGGCTGCCTATGTTTCCTCCATGTTATAGTTGGAACACACTTTTCGTCCAGTTACACTGTTTAGAGCAATCGATTTCTTCCCTAAGATCAACATAAGATCAGCACGTGAGACCAATTTCTTCAGATCTCAGTTTCCTTACAAAGGCATCTGCTACGGCTAATATTGATGGTTAACTTGACTGCATCTGGAATTAAATAAAACCCTAGAAAAATCAGTAAGCAGCACTCTTTTATCAGCTTCTTCTTCAGTGCCTGAAGTTAGGTTCCTGCCCTGACTCTTTGATGATGGACTGTGATGTGCTCCATGATGGACTCTGGTTGGTTTTGGTCACGGTGTTCGATAACAACAATAAAAATGGAAGACAGTTCATGGACCATAAAGTCCCTATAGTATTCCATTACAGAGTCTTCAGCCATGAATCTAATATGTGGGAACAAAACATATTTCTTTTTTTCTTGGACCTGGAAGTCACAGCATCTGTTAGGTTCCACCCATGCAGCGTGGATGGATAAATGAGTACAGGAAGGCATTCTATGTTTATTGGGGTGAGGGGAGACTGTAGGGACATGTGGGCATATGGAAATCATATCAGAGAAACAAGGCCGCAAAATTATTAAAAATCACTTTAAATGCATAGACATCCCAAAATGGCAGAAATCTAGCACTCTACAGATTAGTTCCTACTGACCTGACACCTGCTGCGCATCAAAAAATTGAGCTGTACTGGAAACAGATGAACTATAGCATACATTGGTACTATGAATGCTCAGTAGGGAAAGCTATTTTCAGTGGAGGTCTGGCATTCCAAACTACCTAAAACGTAACAGAATTGTTCTAATTGGAGAGGCTAATTACCCAGTTAAGGGTCCACCTCTTAGGATTGTAAAACCACCTCTCGGAAGGCAGATGAATCTTCATACTAAACATGGAGGATAAATAATTATTCCTTTGATGAGATAATATATTTTCCCAGAATTTCTGCTCCTTAGTGCACATATACCAAGGTTTTCATGAAGGTCTATTGGGTTTGCCTACCTTTCTAAGTCAGAAAGGTGTAATTTTCATTTTCTTACATTTTGTGGGGGAGGGAATTGGTACTCTAGGGCTTCCTTACTCTTTCTCTGAAGCTCATCTACCCCTTCATGCTTGTCTACCATGTAGTTAACCACCATGTCTAATTCAAACACCATGGTTCTCTTCCCCCCCCCTCTCTCTACCTCTCTTTCCTCCCCTCTCCTTTCTCCACCCCATTCTTTCTCCTATCTTTATGTTCATAACAAAATTCTCCCTAAAGCTGACCCTCTATGATCTACAGACTTTATTTTATTCTATTAATTTTTAAAGACCAGATCTGAAAGCTTTGGCTTGGGTAGCTTTGGGGCATTGAGTTTCTACAACCCTTGCACAGAAGAAAAGATTATGTCATTCTCAAAAACTCCCCAATATTCAAATATCAAAATGTGGATTTGGACAATGGAAGTCTGTTGGGAAAGACTCCTGCATTGGAGAAAAGGGGACTATTGAGTGAGAAAAGAAATATTACTACTGGAGGGCAGCTTCCCAAAGACCTTAGCAGCCTCCTAGTAGGTCCATAAAGAGGAGTAAATAGGGATAAGAAGGATGAATATTTGGAGAATAGGCTGAGCAGATGGATTAACAGAAATGCACCCAAGGAAGGCCTTTGTCTGAGGTCAGGTGATCCTGCAGAGGGTCCATTCAGAGGGACTCTGCTGCATTACAGTGATTGCTAAGCTCAATTAAAGATTGAGCAGGATGATTAGAGAAGGTGCTCTAACCACAAAAGAATAAAAGGGATAATTTATCCTGAAGCCAAATGCCAATTATCATGGCCCTGGTTTCTCCAAATGCCATGTTTCAATGAAGCACCAATTTCATGATTTTTTTTTAATAGTAACAGAACAAAGAAGGCCATAACACAACATGTTTTTCAAATTCTGGTGAACCCAACAACTAAATGAGTTACAACAAGAAAGGGAAAACTCTTAGTGGCCTTAGATCCTTTCTAGGGTCTGTTCATATAATCCAAAGTTTTAGCTAATGGTCACAAGAGATGTTAGTTTACATATAGACAAACAGCACTCCAAGGTAATTTGCCAGAGACTTGGCAACAATACAAACCTCTGCACATATCAGGTGGTCTAACCAGGCAATTAGTCTTTGAAAGCACAACTTTTTTCTAGGGATTCTGCTTCCTAAAAATCAAAGTCATAGACTGCCACACACCAAGTTTGTCTAATCATTTATGAGTCCAAACATGGGAAATTCAAAGATAGCCTTTACAAAAGTAAATACAAGGTCAAGTTCTAGTCTTGTCTGTGCTACATAGAAAAGGAGATTGCCTGCAGGAGTGATTTCCCATAACACAAAGGACTGGGAAGGTGTTTTAATCTTGTTTTCCAGAAGCACAGACCCTAATAAAATTTAACATTGCCCAGTCAGAATGTTTGTGTTTAAATTCTGATCTGATGATGCTTATTTGTTTGCCTGATTTTATTTTTTATTTTTTATTTTTTGTCTTGGATTTCCATTGTACCATCACAGTTTGTCAGACTATCTCTTCTCTTACAGAATTTTCTTAATTGCTTTTGTAACCAGTAAGCCTGTGATAAAGGTGTCCTATTGCCTACCAGAATATTGATAAAATGGCCCCAAGAAACTCATGCTGGGCAAGGAAAAAAATCTAAATCCTGATGCCAGCCAGAGACAAAACACGCTGTCACTAAGAATTGTCACAGAGCTAACGGTTATCAGAGCAGCCTGATGGAAAGACTGAAACCAGAATTTAGATATGTGTGACCCTGGTGCTCTATGTAAGTCTCCCCCTCATTTTAGAGCCAGGAAGATGAGCTTTCAGGCCCCTGGGTCTCTTTGTCCCTTTCCCTGACATGGTGACTTTGACAAGATAGTCTTTGTTGGATGTTTTATTTGGCTTCTCAAGGGAGAGTAGACACAGACTGTGACTCTTAAGTTGGGTAATACTCTTGTTTCTCTAATTTCTGAGACTTTGTTTTCTCTAATAAGCAGTCTCTTTAAAAGCATAGTGCAGCTTTCATGTTTCTCCTTATTACTGATTTATTCTGCTAACCAAAGAATTGCCTAGCACAAATCAAGAGTGCATCATTCTAAAGCAGTGGGTTATATGTTCAGCATGAGCAAGACTCTCAGAAAATATTTAAAGATGTCTTCAGGATAGGATTCACAGCGATCCATAATCCCAGTTCTAGAGTCAACAGGCACGCACATGGTACACGTACACGCGTGCCGGCAAAACATTTATACACATAGAATAAAAATCAATAAGTAGAGTTTGTAATTTCCTAATTTTGAAAGGTACACAGAAGACCTATGCCATTGATAACTAAGTAAAGAGTCTGACTCCTTGTTTCTGAATTACATACTTTCAGGACAATGTTTTTACAGATGTTCTTTACCTTCTACTGAAAGAAAAAAAAAATCAGATGAAAGCCTTCAGTTTTCTAGATCTCATGAGTCCCACATGCACATACCCCCTCCACTGTATTTCTTACCAGAATGACCATAGCATTCCTCTCTTGTCCAGTGCTAATTTCCTTAACTTGGCCCTGCCTCCTCTTCCCCAGCCCACTCAAGAGACTTGGAATATAAATCTAGGGCAATGTCTACTCTAAAAACATACCTTTACATGGTTAAGCTTCCCTTGTTTTGCTTTTATAAATATTGCAAAACGTAGATTCTGTTGGTTAGAAATAAAACATGCTATGATGCTTTCATGTATTTTGCAGTTTTTTCCACTAGCTGTTTTATGGCATTCTGGTTATTGACAGCATAGTTTTACAAAGGTGGGAGAGAGTCTATGCCTAGGGATGTTGACATTCCTGGTGTTATAGGTGGAAAAGTGCATTTTGGGTCACTGTGTTTATCTCTACAGCTAAGGACACAACCTAGGCTGTGTTTCCACAGAGGAACACTCAGCACAACACACAGATCTGTCAAGTATTCCTATTTCATTGATCATCATTTGTGGAAATTGAATTAACAAATCATTTTTGGACCATAAAAATTGCAACGTTACTTGCTAAACACATGAGTCGTTTGGCAAATATTGATGATTAGCTTAAACCAGCAGTTGGAATCTCAACATAGAATTGGACATTTATTTAAAATCTTTTATCATTTTAAAAGTATAAGAATCGAATTATCCCCATTTCCCCCATCTAAAAGGAAAATGCCCCACTGTTGTTAAAGATACAATGAGAATGTGTTGGGCGAGGGGATTGACATGCTAAATTATTTCTCTGCAATAAATGGACTCAGTCACCTTTTCAACCAGCACCAGAAATTGATGGACTGATGTCTACGGAGGGCCTTCCTCTCCAGGCTAATGACTCATCAGATTTTGTGAGTGAATGTTATAGTTTACCATTTGTGAAATTCAGAAATAATGATAATTTTAAGAAAAAAGTTTGCATTCTGCAAAGAGCTTCCAGGGAAAAGAAAAAGTTCAATGTTTTGCCTCCATGTCTGAGAATGCAAAGGCCTGTCTTGGACAGACTGTTGACAGAGGCATCTGCTTCTTTCTCTGTTAAGAACAAAAAATAATGCTTTGACATTATCATGATGAACTGTTTCTTCACAGATATATACTGCTGTCAAAGAGTCTTGAAAATGAAAGGGAAAACATCCCAGCAAGTGCTACAAAAATTGGTTACTGTTATTTAAAATGGCCTACGGAGCTGGACAAAAAAATGCTTAAAATCTATGTGAGAAATTAGATAGGGACCACAGAACTCTCCCAGGGAGATCTGTGGGTTTATCAATAGATGAGCTCTCAGTAGGACTGTGAGCTCAATGGTGAACTGGAAGGAAATAGAATGGCAGCAGTTGTAGAGGAAGATGCAGGTGAAATATGGATGTAGAGACTGGCTAGACACCCTTCCCATCTGATGCCATTGCTGGGATCTGAGACAAGGTGAGCCATCTCCTCAAAATACACAAAATCTCACACTTCAAATGAGAAGACTCCTGGCACAGAAGGAAGTGAGATTTTTAGAGAAGTGTTGTTGCTAAAGAAAATCTTAGAATGTTTTTAGCTGTTAACTTGGGCTTGAGGAATCTGAAAGAACTTCATGCATAAATTAAAGTGGCTCCCTTTCCAACACAAACATATGATTAAGAAGTGGTCTTTTCCCTGAAAAACAAAGTGTGGGTAGGGGGACTTCATATGGGTGGTGGCACTTGCCATAATACTAGCATTGTAGAGGCAGAGGCAAGAGGCATAACTTTATGTTGTAGTCCAGTCTAGGTAGTAAATTCCTGGGTAGTAAATGACACATAACAAGAAACTGTCTCTATAGACCTAAAAGCAAAATCTCAAAACAAAAATAATTATAAAAAGAGTAGAGCTTTCTGAGTTGTAATCTGACAGACTTAATACTCAAAATGAGATTTATTCTCTCTCTCTTTTTTAGTCTCTCTCTCTCTCTCTCTCTCCATAAATCCAGGATTGAGGGAAGGACAAGTATTTTGTCATTTATTGCCTAGTGAATATTTGGTGTAGTTTCAACTTCCTATGTTTTTCCGTGTTTAAGAATCATTGAATACAAGGAGATAATCATATCCTCTCAGCTGAAAATATCTGTGCTTATCTTAAATTCAAATTTTCACACTGAAATGGAAAAAAAATCCATTTTTATTTTTAGTTCAAAATGCAAGCCTTGCATATAAGATCTATAGCATATATTTTGAAGCCAACATGTGAAAATAATAATGTAATAGCTAAACCTACTATCTTGGAGCCAGACATTTCTTTCTTTCCGAGAGCTGATATATGACTCACATACACAACATCTGTGTTGTTGAGTTACATGCCCCATGTGCTAATTTGTGTTGTATTACCATGATAAAAACAATAAGACCAAAAGGAACTTGGAGAGGAAAATGTTTATTTTGTCTTATGCTTCATAGTGTATCATGAGGGAAATCAAGGTAGGAACTCTAGGCAGAAGTTTGAAGCAGAATCCACGAAGGAGTACTGCTTTCTTTCTAGTTCATGATCAGTTCACATTCTTGTAAAGCCTGCATCACTGGCTGGGTATGGCACCTCTCTACAGAGGTATAGTCCAGCCCACATCAATTAGCAATTAAGAAATGCCTCTCAGACACAGGCCGATCAGATCTAACCAAGTCTTCAACTGAGGTTTTCTCTTACTATGGTATTTCTATGTTTACAACAAGTTATCAGCTGAAGTTAACTATGGCACTTTACCCCTTGTCAATGTCAAAATATAGACATATCAATTTAAACATAGGTTTTCCTTTCTGCTTTGTATACCAATATCAAAACACAAAATCCAGTCCAACTCTGAAGTCGCCATCCAAATTTTCTTTTGAAATCTGAAATATTATCCGTGGGCTTCTGCAAAAATTCAATCTAAATGTGTTCGTCCCTATTCCAAAAACAGAGAACCCATAATATACGATATAAAATCAGAACCCAAATCTAATTGCCTAAAACCCTCCATATCGGATACCTGGGCCTCACTCACAGTCTTTTGGGCTCCAAAGAGCTTGGAGGTAAGTACTGTCCCTCCATCTCTGCCATTTGCAGCACATTTAGGATATCTAGTAGGCATTGGCTGCTTCTATTCCAGACCTGTTGCTGTCCTTGATGGTCATAGTATGGTCCTGGCATCACCGTTATCTTGGTATCTCCACATCAACTGAGACTCTACCATTTCCAATGGCCTCTCCTGGGCTCCCTTCCAGGTCTTTGGCCCTACCATTTGGTGCCAGGTGACAGCTACAATCTCTGCCGCTCAATTGTTTATCTCCCTTACCTTCCAAAACAGCATGACATGCAAGACTCTAACATATTACTAAACGTTGCTGCTGGCTTGAAGATGCAGCTTTGATCTTACCGGATCACAGCCTCTGCATTCTGACCCTCAAGAAAACAGTTCCCAGAATATTTCACTTCAATGATGCTGATCTTTAATCAATCACAGTTGACTCCCAATCCTCAACTCACCAGCATCCATTGTCCCAGTAAAGCACAAAAGGTTTTACTTCCACAGATGCTAATTGATATGTATCACATTAATAGTCTTGGTACCTGGTAAACAACTACAGTAGCTGTTGATTAAATTATTATACATTTCATAACTGTATATAGTCTTCTTCAAGGTCATTATTTCTTAAGCAACACAGCAGTGTAATCCTTTGTAATAAATATTGTAAATGACTTAATTATGGTTTAATGTACATGGGGAATGTGTTATATAAAGATATAGCATCATTTTATATAAGGAATTTGGATATATGTAGAAACTGGCATGTGTAGAGGGTCTATAATCCCCTCTCATGTATTATTAGTGGTATAAACATGCACTAGCTTATAAATTTCTAACATACACATGTAGTCACACTTGTGCATGTGTGTATGTTTAAACAAACCACTATCAAATTTTAGTAAAATGTACTATTCTTACAGAAAATAGACTTTAAAAAAATTAAATCATTTGGCTTTACCAGCTATTTAGCAAGTTGCTCTATCTGGTTAGCAGTTTTAAGGTTTATGGGAGGAAAAGAATAAATCAAAGTCCGAAAAATATGTTAAGTTTAAATATTGGCTTTAAGAAGAAATCTCTCAAAATGTATTTCAATTTGAATTAGAAAGTGAAAACGTTTGCAAATACCTTATATTAAAGTCAATTTTCACTATCTCATAGAGCAGGAGTTTATGATAAGATTTGTAGGCCTCAAGCTAGAAAGAAATAAGATAAGAAATTAAGAACCAAACACAGACATTGCAATTGTAAACATACAGCAGCTATGGGTACCTGTACAAGAATTTGGCCTTTTAACACTTTATCATGCATGGAAGAGGCTTCCACTACATCTCATCCCTTCTGAGACTGTTAATGGTTTCAATAAAAGATGGCCTCATTTTTTTTTTTTTTTTGAAATTTTGTAGTCACTGGGGGACTAGTTGGGAAAACAAAGGGCCCAGAGGGACAGAGAAAAGGAATAATGAATAATGGGGGAAGCATGAATATAATCACACTACATGCATGTGAATGAAGCTGTTAAAAAGGATGAAAAAAATACCTTAAAAGCCAAACAGGCAATTAATACTTCTTCTATTTAAATATCAATACACATTTAAATAGGTATATTTTCATTTAGAATGGAGGCACCTAGTTTAAAAAAAAAGCAGGCTGCTAAGTTAGTAAATATAAGTGGATCTGTAAAGTAATATTTCATATTAAATGAGCATGGACAATTATAATTGTATTTTATCTGTAGCTTAATCACAGGTCCATGTAGTAGCTGATTAGATAACATGATGTTATGTGGTGTGACTGACAGCATTTTCCAGAAGTTGCCACAGAACCACTTGTACAAAATGCATTTGATGCACCTTTCATGGACAGTTTGGACTATTTCCTCTTTTAGTGCAGTAATGTGCTACCAAGAGGAAAAAGTGCTTTTCAGACAAGATCACAAAAATTAGAACTTTTCGGACCTGTTCTGTGGGAATGTTCATTCCTTTAACCTATTCTCAATGATACGAGGAGCATATATGTAAGGAAATAAGGCACTGTAGAGGGCATGGGGGCCTTGGGCTCAAAGAGAGGCCAGGAATGTTAACTCCTTCAACAGAAGGGATGCCTACCTGTTTCTCCCAGGAACTCTGGCAATGGATGGAGTTAACAGCCTGGTGGCCTTTGCTGTTTCTTATGACAAGCCTCACTTGAATTCTTAAGACTATGATATTTATATCAGACTTTTTCTCACTAGACCTATATTCTGATCATTGTTTCTCAGTGAACAACCATTCCTATGAAACAGGTCACATGTACTTTGCAAAAGAATTTTGTACAGTAGTTTGAGCAGACCCCTCCCTCCCCCCCTGTGTGTAGATCTGCCAGCCTTGATGGTCTTTTTGTAGATTTCTAAGGAACCTCTGGATCTTTCTATTTCCCCATTCTCCCTTACCTTTCTTACCTGGGGTCCCATTAGGATGTCCCAGCATCTATCCCAATCTCCTGCTAAGTGAAGTCTTTTATGGGACATTCCTGTTGGGCTAGTGTCCACTTATAAGTGTATCTTTCTGGGCCTGGGTTAACTCACTCAGGATGATCATTTCTCATTCCACCCATTTGCCTGCAAAGATTTCTGTTTTTAATAGCTGAGTAGTATTCCATAGTGAACCCCTATTCAGATCCAGCCAATGGATAGCACATTCTCCACAGTTGTGTGGAGAGCAGGGACTGACATGAATTATGGTGTTCCCTATTTGACCACTCCCCCTTGGTGGGGAGGCTCGGTGACACTCAGAGGAAGGGTAAACGGGCTACCAGGATGGGACCTGATAGGCTGTGATCATATGGTGGGGGAGGAGGTTGCCTTCTGTCATAGACCTAGGAGAGGGAAAGAGGGTGAAAGAGGGAGGGAGGTGCAAATGGGAGGACATAAGTGAGGGGTAACAATTGAGATGTAATCTCAATGAATAAATTACTTAAATTAAAAAATGGAAAGATTAAAAAAAAAAAGAATTTTGATGTAGTCAGGTCTTAACCTTTATTCTGATAATTTTCACCAGGTAACTATTTTCCCCCAAAATTTGTTTTGTACTTAAATATGTGAAAATTAAGCTGCCTAGGGCTAGACTCTGGAAGTTTGTACAAGCACCAGCTACTGAGTTGTTGTGTTGAATTGTATTTCCTTTTTGCCTCACAAAGATCATTACTCCACTGGCTCTGGTGTTTGCAGACTCCCTCAAGGAGGCACATTCCATTACCCTAAATTTCCAGCCTGCTGCCTCCCTAGCATCTCATTCCCAGTAAGCCTTGCTTATACCATACCTTCTAGGCTAAACAATTATGCATTGTAGATAGTTACCTTCACAGGGATAAGTGATTAAAACTGGTATTTGTACTGGCAGGGAACATGTCATGATAAACTCCACTGTGAGGACTACCAACACTGTCACTGTGATAAGAGGCAGCCCTCATGCAATTTGCAGTTATTTATTAACAAAAATCTAAGAAGGTTTTAAGAGAGTGTTCATAGGAAGGCATATAAGACAAATGTTATTAGAGACTGTGCTGGTTAGTATCTGCCAAACTGACAGCAGTTCAAGTCATCTTGGAAGAGAAAATCTCAGTTGAGAAAGTGCTGTAACAGATTGGCCAGTGGGAAATCTTGTGTTACATTTTCTTGATGATTGACTGACTGATAATTAATATGTGAGGGCTAAGGTCACTGTGAGTGATGCCACCTTTAAGCAGAAGGTCCTGGATGTTATAGGAAAGCAGGTGAAGGAACCTGTGTAGAGTGAATCAGTAAGCAATGCTGCTCTGTGGTCTCAGCATCAGTTCCTGCCGCCGGGTTCCTGCCATGAGGTCCTGTCCTGACTTCCATGAATGATTGACTGACTACAAGGCCTTTCCCTCCTCAAGTTGCTTTTGACCACGGTGTTTTATTGAAGCAATAGAATTCTTATTAGCTAAGAAGGACACCAAGGTATAAGGGATCTCTGTTATAGAGATATTAAAAAAAAAAAAAAAGCTCACAACATTATCAGCCACATGAGACAGAACATGGAATATACTTGGCAAGCTTGATGTAGATAAGAAAATTTGAGAGTAGAATTTAATTGCTGGTTTTCACCATCCTCTTTTATATAAGAAATTGAAAGAACAAAAAAGAAACATAAAAAATAAAAATAAAGCCATTACAACACATCTGAAACATTTTAAAACAACATTTCAATTTTAAGGAATAATAAATAAACAAGGATTTAATGGGCTTGGAATTACATCAGAAAACTTTTGTATTTTTATACACTCTAGATGGCAAGCTGTCTTAAAATTAAAAAGTTACTTCTAGCCAGACATTCCATGTAAAATTGACTTCAGAGACCCTTAAGAACCTTAGAGACACTGAGACTGGCACTTTATAGACACGTTCAGAGCTCTTCAAATAGGCATCCCAGTGGGACCTACAAAATATTAAATTGTGAGACTTTTTGGATTTATGTGGCCATTGCCTCACAGAATTTCGTGTGGAGGAAAACATTGAGAAGGACTAACAATGTATGAGACGCTTTTGTCTAATATTGTAGAATATAAATTGCAATAGGCACAAAGTTTTAATGTTTTTGGAAAGAAAAATGGCCTCATTTGTGTAAGATATATTAGAGACAGAAAAAAATAAATAAAAAGTTGCCTTGTATACTCCAAAGCCTGAGGCCTGAGGGCAGGAAAAAACATTTATGGATTCTTTCTTTCTTTCTTTCTTTCTTTCTTTCTTTCTTTCTTTCTTTCTTTCTTTTTTTTTTCCTGAGACAGGGTTTCTCTGTATAGCCTTGGCTGTTCTGGACTCGCTTTGTAGGCCAGGTTGGCCTCAAACTCACAGCAGTCCACCTGTTTCTGCCTCCTCAGTGCTGGGATTAAAAGTATGTGCCACCACACCCAGTTTATGTATTATTTCTAACTGAAGAGGAAGCTCCAGCCAGGGAATAAAGTCTGTGGTCCACAGTGTATAAAAAAAGTTCTGGAGATTGACCTACTCCTGCAAAATGCATCTGAGAAGCTGAGGGATAGTCCCATCTCCTATTCTAATTTCAAAGTCTGAGTGTGCCACTGTCCTGCTCTTTGAAGCACCTCTGTTTTGAAAGGCGGTGTCAATCATAGTTATCCTATCTTTGATCCCTCTCTCTCTTTCTCTCTCTCTCTCTCTCGCTCTCTCTCGTTTATAATTTATGTTTAAACTCAGTTCTTCCATCAACAAAGGTGGTATTTAAGAAGTTATTTCTGGGTAATATTAGGACAGTTCATACAATCCCGACCTTGATGAGGTGACAGATTTTGGCTTCTAAACTGATGCTGTAGTGCGGTAATTGAGGTAAGTGTTGGAGAAAGAGAGAGTAGATTTTATATGAGGGAGGAAATCTGAATTTTTTAGTCAGAGAACAAATCACGGGGTTACATTTTCAGAACACAGCTGCCCAACTTTTTTTCCGACGCATACCCCTGTTACAGTGTGAGTTGGTACTTCCTCAAGTAAATCCACAGTTCCATGTTCCTTATTCTTGGCTTTGGAAGCACTGCTGCTATGACAGAATTAATGTGCTATCATGAGAAGAGACGTTGTCTCGTCTTTGTGCATTTGAGACCTTAGCTCTTCTTAGATAAATACCACAGGTGAGGAAAGCCACATAACCCTCAGAGGAGAGCCACGTAACCCTGAGGAGAGCCACGTAATCTTGAGGAGAACCACGTAACCCTGAGGAGAGCCACACAAGCCTCAGAGCAGCTCTGTGGGAGAGTAGCTGAGCCTGCTGGTTCTTTACACGCTACCCTCAACTACCAACATCTGCTTCTTAGCACTGAAAGATCTTCTCACTAAATTAAGCTTCCCTGCTGGATCTGGCTGAGAAGAGAAAAGAGATGGCCACAGCCAAACCTTCCCATATAGTAAAATTGCAAAAAACAAAAACAGCAACAAAAAAACCCCAAATTTGCCATTTCAGATTACCACATTTTGGAAACATTTATTATGTAGACCGAGCAATTAGAAGATTGATCCAAGGGGAAGTAAAGAAACTGGCTCCAAAAGCGTATTTCCACAGTGATGAGACATCCATTTTGGTCTAACAAGCTCTATATAATTCTGACTGTAACAATTTCTACTAAATTTATTTCTCTTATCTCTTCAAAGACCCTGGACAGGGTTTTTATATAAATTATTTTTATGATGAATTTTGTACAAACATAATTAAACTTGTTTTAAACATAATTAAACTTAAACACAATTAAACATTTTTTCACTTCAAAATTTTAAATAACTTAACTAATTTTAGTGTATGAATCATAGTTTTGAAGGGGAAAAAAGAAACATGAAATTCTCTTCCAGAATAGTCCTACAATAATTGCATATATACTCTGCAAGAAGACGGCTGAAGTATCAACTCAATTACATGACACCTGGGATAATGAAAATACTATCAACCGGATATTGCCGCCTTCCTGACAAGTACAATACATCAAATATATCAAGCAACACTGAGTCCGAGGAAGGGAAAAAATAAACAGACCCCTATCTTAGGGGACTCCTGACTATAAAACCTGGATTTCATAATCCTGATGTTTTATTTTATCTGAGAACTCTTGGTGCTGTGAGAATAACAAAACATAAAAAACAGTGAAACATATTTTCAAAATTGCATTAACTCGGTAAGGAGATCAACTGCTGCTATTGCGTGGCTCCATTTTCTTCGAATTCATTCAGTTTCCTTGAGTTGATTTAATTTCGTCTCGTTAGCGCCGGCTGCTAAACCTTTTCAAATATTGAATTCTTTCCAAATGTAAAAGAAATTCTTGGCAAGTCCTCTGTTTCTAATTGAGTTAGGATAGGTTGAGGAATGATTCTTTATTGAGAATAGTCTGTAAGATCTGTTAGCAAAACTGGGTAAGACTTTAAATTGTGAGTAGAAACTCAGACTAAATAATACAAGCATGAGAGCTCACCAAAGGACCAAAGAGAAAGGCACCCTCCGGTATGAAAGATGGCATCCTCCTGTCACAGTTTATGTATAGAAAACAATATGGCACTGCTTCTCCATTGGGATGACGGTTTTAAGAGGAACAGTCAGATGAACAGTACCTCCATAGAGAAAGTAGGATTTTGGCTTAAAATTCCCACTTTCCACTTCAATTACAAATAAAGATTTATCATTCTATTAATTTTCTTAGTTTTAATTTCATTTTCCTTCAACTTTACTTTTTGGCTTAGATTGCTTATATCATGCCTCTTTCTTCCAAATATTTGGGACTCATTTTTAATGTATTATTTATTCTTCTTTCATACCTTACATCTCGATCAAAGTTTTTCCTTCTTCCACTCCTCTCAGCCATCTCCTTCTCCATCCATTATCTGTTTTCCTTAAAAAAAAAAAAAAAAAAAAAAAGCAGCCCTCCCAGGGATATCAATCAAACACAGCAAACAAGTTACAGTAAGACTCAGCACAAACCCTCATATTACAGCTAGGCAAGGCAACTGGGACTCAAAACTCATGATTTTTTTCATTCTGCTCCTTTTTCCTCCTTATTAAGCCCTGATCATGGAGCCTTGGATAAGCATGTATGCTGTCACTGACCTATGCCCCTAGAACTTTTAAACTAGGTATTTTGTAAACATCGCAATAAGATTTTGATAAAAAAAAAAAAAAAGAATTTTGTGAAGATTAAATATAAATGGGAGGTGTTTCTAGTCAGTTAATATCATATCTTAATGTGGAAAGCAAGTGAGTATTTCTTATTTTTAAAATGCATTTTCCCCCCATGGAAGCATTCTCTGTCAAATGCAGAAAAAGCTGTAGGTAGGTAGCAGACAGGGTTTCAAAATTATAACCATCCCTCTGTTTTTAGGATACCATAGCTCAGATTTCAAAGGACCATGGGTATCACAAACTTCATACCAGACCAGAAATGTGAACTCTGTTATTTTTCAAAGAAATAAGTCATAGAATTTCTTAGGATATTTTGTTTTTGTTTAAAAATTAAAAGCGAACACTAAATTAAACCTGCTTAAAAGATAAAATCAGTGAACTAGTAAGCCTAATTTGTAATTATTTTTTGAAGTTAATTGCTTTGGGGTTTTTTTTGATAAAATATTAGCCTGTGTCCTCTAGTTGTGAAAAATCCCTAAACCTGGTTGCTTGATGGAAAAAAAAAAAAAAGGAGTTTATCTTCGTCCTAGTAGATAAACAAATATGCTAAGAATGGCTGTGCCTCTGGAGAGGGCGTCATGGTAGGTATATTGAAATGGGCAGGACTGTGTTTGGAAGAGGTCTGCTGGAAGAACTGGAAGCTTGTGTAATTCAGCAGCCAGCTCCACTCTGAAAATAGTGTGCTTTCTTGGAAGTCCCTCAGGTTTCAGGACAACATGCTAACCCTCGCCAAGAACGGTGCCTTCCATAAACTGTCATCCCCCAAGCCCTCCTGTTCAGAGGTCCCACCATGTCTCAGCATCCCAAACCTGTGGCCAAGCTTCCAGAGGCTGGGTTTTTTCGGGGGTATAGCTTCAAACCTTTTCTCGACTGCAGCAGACGGTTACAAGAAATTTCTAATTCAAAAGACAAACCACAGAGACTTGTTGAACACTGGTCTAGTCATGTCTCTCTGCCAGTGATTTATAGGCAGGGAAGCAATGCTACGGACAAAACAAGCTGAAAAACCTTGTTTGCCTTTTGTACTTCAGGAAGTGTTGAGGCAACACACCTAAGATATCCAAGAAGCAATCGATAGGATTCTTTGTCAAAGCATCAAAGTGCTTAGAGTGCCGCAGAGTGTTTGGAAATAGGTTTCAATAAGCTCTATTGAACTTCCAAGTGGCATGTTCATGCATTTGTGTGCCCAGATATTGAGCACACATTCACAGAACTAAGAAGAGTGTGTTAGCTAGTATAAAGTGCTCATGCTGAGCCCTTAAGATAGATTACTTTTAACTCTTACAACAACTTTGAGGGAGGAGTATTACCAACACTACTTTAGCAGGAAGACAATAAAGATTGCAAATACCAGACATGCCCAGAGCATGTCATGGCCATGAGGTCTCCTGTGCTTCTAAGGCCAGAAATAATTCTCCTGCACCCTGTCTCTTTAATTTGATGATGAGGATGCTGACTGTAGTGACAGTTACAGTTTTTCAATCACAGCTAACTGCCACACTGCATGCTTTGTGTACTTTTCCTTATATTGCTTTATCTCCCTAAATCTCTTTGTTATAATAAAAGATTTAAAGGACTTTTATTTAAATCCTCCATCATTATGAAAACTGAGACTGAAAGCAGTTAAGTAATTTGTCCCAAATCATTTCAGCACATAAACGGACTTGCTGGGATTTGTACCGTGATGGAACGAAGAAACAGCGAAGGCCTTTAACCTTCACACAGAATTGATTTCAAGCCGAGTCTCTAAAAATGGGAGAGCAGCTAAAGGTATTTATATAACATGGATCCACCTTTGAAATACCTCTCACTTCTATTGAGAGAATCTGTTGTCACTGATAAGCCTGTCTGGTGCTTGTGTTGAGGTTAAGATTTGTTCATCATTTGTGTTTTTAGCAGCTCATCTAAGGCTTTTTATATAGGATATCCCGGCATTTGTGGTCAGTTGTCTGAGATTATAGTAACTGAAAACCATGGGGAGAGGCTGGGGTGAGAGGTGATGCTTGAAGTCCCCTTGTACCTTGTGAGGAGGTATTTCTAGAAGCAACTATTTCCTTTCAATGGACAAACTACTTGAAAATGAATACTCGACATTACACGGGGGCTTCTTTAACATGCTTATCCAGCGAATATCAGTAGTGCAGCAGAAAGAGCTGTGGGGCCCTACAAACTGTAAAGTGTGCTAGATTGTCAATAGGAATAAAGTACAAACACCCCAGTTCCAGTGCTGTAGCATTCACACTCTGTAGCTTTACGGTGGATATTGTTTTAATTGAGCACAGACCTAGGTTGGGAACGAGGTAGCAAATCATGCTGAAGAATGCTGTGTTTTGGCTATGTTCAGCATATAAGAAAGGGGGTCCTCATATGTCCTTTTTTACCACTGTCACCTCCTGTTGCTGCCTTCACCTCTTTGGACAACAGAATTCCTACTTTCTAGTCATTTACAAGTACATTTTATATACTCATATAATTTAGGAGCCTGAGTATGAGGAACCACACAATATTCATCGTTCTGTAATTTGCTTAATGTGATACTCTCCAGTTACATCCATTTTCCTGCAAATGACATAACTTCATTTCCCTTTATGGTTGAAAATTACTTCATTTCATGTGTATACTACATTTTCCTTATCCAGTTCTCTGTTGTTGGATACCTGCATTCATGCCATAATTTAACATAGATGTAAGGACTCATGGAAACGACAGACACTGAAGAATATGATATTATATTAACAACTTTAATTAAATTGGATTTTGTGATAGAAAGTGGAAGTAACCTACACTATTTTTTTCATTGTGCTCCCAGGAGGAGTTACGGAAATGAATTTAGCAACTGCTTGTTTTCCTAAACCTAAGAAGTTCTGTTGGTTCTTCTACCAGCTCAGAGACCAAGAGTCGACTGCAATACAAATGGGCCAGTGTCCTGAGAGGTAGGTTGGAGGGAGGTAATCTGAAAAGACAACAACAAAGATGATACATGCAAAAATGTACTGCAGTGAACTGAGACACATATAAGGCACTTCCAACTATTTAGTGAACTTCAGGTTACATCACTGAGCACTCAATTTTTTCTTAAAATTAAAGCCTTGTTTCAAAATTTAATAGGGACTTTTCCTTAGAGTAATATCAAATTCTCAAAAGTACCAGATAAAATAAACAGGTAGATATTCTTGACTAATTTTTGCACGAATGTCTTGATTTTTTTTTTAACACTGATTACTCCCGACTCTCAGACACTCTGTGCTCTCTAAGTTCATACCACTTTCTCCATCTCCTCTAAGAAACGCATTTCCCAGGCCACTGCTTCCATCTATTCCCAACACAGTTTGTTGGAAGGATTTTTTTGTATGATTCTACGGAAAAGTTATCGGCTATAATGTGACAACACAGCTTGTTTCTTGGGCTATTGTCTCTCCTCTTTTCACGTTCCAGGACTCTTTGGAAGTAAGCAGATAATAAGGCCTGAATTAAGCTGAGTAAAATCTACAGACACCAGGTCACTGTAGTTTTCAAGCATTATGTGCTTACATCCACTGAGTAGGGTCCAGGCATTCTGACTCCTCTGGGCAGAGGTCAAGGTTCACATACTTGAATGTCAGCGGATCCTGAGAACAAGCAATCTTTCTTCCCTTTCTAAGTTCCCTTCCCATACAATGTTCAGAAACCAAGGTTTAGCATCCTAGGAATCATTTTCAAGAGGATGAACACAGGAAACTTCTCAGAGTTGGGGAAAAAGATTTCAGTCTACATACAAGTGATATTAAAAACAGAAATGAAAACCAGAAAAGAACTTTGCTTGATCATATTTTAATCAAAACATTAAATATACAAAACAAAGAAAATATGTTAAAGTAGAAAGACATAAAAAGTCACTCATAAAGACAGGCTGATCAGACTAACAACAGACTGGCCAACTCCAACTTTAAAAGCCAGGAAGCTCTGTGAAAAATGACAACTAAGCACACAGGGTATTTACATCAACTAAAGTTACCTGCTACAATTGAAGGAGAAATAAAAACTTTGCCTGATAAAAATAGACCCAAAGAATTTATGACCAACAAGCCAAGTCTTTAGAAGATACTGAAGCAATTCTTTGGATTGAAGAAAAACAGAAACAAATTAATCCATGAGGTCACAGCGGGGAATAAACCATGGTAGACTATAAGAGAGGAAAAGGAGCCAAACACACACTCACACACACACACACACACACTCACACACACACACTCACATACACATACACACTCACACACACATACTTACACACACACACACACTCACACACACACTCACACACACACATACTCACACACACATACACTCACACACACACATACACACTCACACACACACACTCACACAGACACATACACACTCACACACACACATACACACTCACACACACACACTCACACAGACACATACACACTCACACACACACACACCCCACTACCAACAACAAAAAAGACAAAAAAGAATAAATACCTTTTAGTAGTAATTCCTATCAATTTACATGCCATAATGACAAAAATAAACAGAGAACTATCAGAATTAAATAAATCATAAATAAAATGGACTTAAGGACACCTATTGAATATTATACTGAAGCAGAATAAAAAAAAATTCTTCTCAGCCTCCCATGGAACTTTCTATAAAACATATTATAGATCATGGAACAGAAATAAAATATAGGAAAATTAAAATGATGCAATATATTCTATCTGAGTACAATATAATGAAACTACAAAAAGCAAGAAAATCTTAAGATACACATGATCTCCTAGATATTAAGCTACACACTATTGAATGATGTGTGATTCCTTAAAAAATAAAAAATAAAAGTTTCTAGTATCAAATGAAAAAAAAATCAAACACTATGGGGTAAAATGAAAAAATACTTCTAAAGACTAATGTAATATCAGTAACAACACCATGAAAGATTTTACATATGTATATACATATACATATATATTAAACCTGTTGTACAAGTTTATAATAATAATTCTTCAAGCCATTTACTGACAAAAGTTAGCCATTTGCTTAAATCGGGTGGGAAGATACTTCCTTCTCTTTCTCTCATACTTCCCCCTTTTAAGTGGTATTTGGCCGATTGATTGCTTACAGATGGACAACAGAGGGCAACAGAGATCCAGTCTACTTCTTGAGCTGGCTCCTGCAGGTTCTGCCTGTGGTAGATGAAAGGACACTTGCACATTTCTCAGCATGGATTACAGATCTGGGCAAGAGCCCTCCTCTGTTTCACACCTCAAGGCTCAGGAAAGCATTGGAATAAACTACTGACTTACCTCTTGATTTTTTATTAGATATTGTAGTTATGTCTGGCTGTTTCAACAGCTCCCCTCTTAAAGAAGATGTCAGAATGCCAGCATATCCTAGAGTCTGACTTCTTGAGACCTAACTGAAGTAGGGCTTCAACCACTGGTGTGTAGGTAACTGAATAGTTGTTCTGCGAGAGAAAAGGCACCATTTTCTTTTGTCACTGACATCTCAGAAACTTTTGTGCTTGGCACTTCTGTAGCAAGTGCTGAGTTCAACAGCAAATTAGACCACAGGAGAAGGAGATACACAAGGGGGTACAAGCAAATGTTAGTTGAGTATTGATTACACAATGGGTGCTGGGCTTTGTATAAATTCAGTGCCGACAGCAGCTCCAAGAGGCGTATGAAGTTTCTCACCTACTCCATAACACCGCAGGGAAGAGCGTGAAATAAATCCCAGTTTCGCAGATGCCGAAGTTCTATGCCCACTGGTACTTGAAAAACAGATGCAGAACAGAAACGCTAATGTTTTTCACGTTGCCAATCCTTTGTGTTTTGTTACTGGGTACGTAAATATACTTTTAAATCTGAACTGGTCTTAAACCACATAATTTGATCGCAAGTTTATTTTCATTTCTTCTAAATGCAGTTCTCACATTTAAGACTTTCATCACGAGGAAATGAAGTTAATATGCATCTCAGTGTCACGGAGAACTCATAGATTTCAGTGTTCAGCGAAAGCATTGTAAAATCCTGCCTGTTGAATCCACGGACCTGGAGGACATAGTGTTACTTGTCACATAAATTTTTATCCCTCCTACTAGCATAGACACCTGCTTGCTTCTTTGGTTACCCAACCCTGAGCAACTTCCGATTTCTGTCTTGAAGGGACTCCATCCAGCCTGAGCATGGCAAACATGGCTCTGGAGGGCCTTGCTCTTCTCCCCCAGTCTGCCTCGTTAAAAACCATTAGATTACATTCCTAAAGCCAGCTACCAAGGTCTATATTCCCTTATTTGGCCACTTCCTCCTCCTGAGGCTGACTACTGAGGTCCAGCTATCAAAATACTGAAGTACACAGCCGGGCGTGGTGGCACACGCCTTTAATCCCAGCACTCGGGAGGCAGAGGCAGGCGGATCGCTGTGAGTTCGAGGTCAGCCTGGTCTACAAAGCGAGTCCAGGACAGCTAAGGCTACACAGAGAAACCCTGTCTCGACAAACAAAACAAAACAAAACAAAAAACAAACAAAAAACACAAAAACCCCACAAAATATTGAAGTCCATCAATCAATAGCCCCCCTTGGCTGCCTTAATTAATCTGCACAATAAAAATTAAACACCTATTCCTAACACGAGGTTTATCCTTTTACTTTTATAAGCTGCCATTTGCCTATGTCTGCTCTCTATGCAAAATAAATCCTTTGTGCCTCTTATCCACCGCCACCCCCACTCCCAGGACAAATATGCACTCCGCTCCGCTTTGTTCCTTCCCATCATCTCCCTCATGCTCCATCTCTTTTCTTTGTTACTTACTCCCTGCCCTTGGTCCCTGTGGGACAAATCTCCTTTGTGTTGAGGACTTTGTCTTGAGCCAATTCAGAGGTTTACGCATGTCTCATTCCTTAAAAGCCATCTATGCACCTCCCCACTCACTCCACTGGAATATGAAGGCTTTCTCAGGGGAGTTCTCCAGTGACTCCCTCACGCAACAGCACGTCCTTGACCCGTCTTTGCAATGCCAGGGCTACAGTTTCCTGAAATTCTTACTGGCACTATTTTTCCTTCTGTACTTCACTTTACAGTTGCCAGAATGTATCTTTCTCCAGAACTGGATGTAATCTACATTTCAACTCCCACTCTTTTGTTTTCCAGCTCTACTCTGTAACTCTGTAAGCTGTTTTTTTTCCTATTGAGTCTATGTTGCTTTTTTAAAATCTTTTATTTTCTATCATCTAGCCATCTAAAACCTGAGGTGATAAATCTATCGTAAAACTAGCAATTTTTTGGAGGGAAGTTGTCTACCGTGCATGACCATTGGGCATCAGAGTATAGGGATGCCAGAAAAAAGTTAATTCATAGGATTTCAGCTTCCTAAAAAAGAGGTGAGATTTTCTAAAAACAAATAATCGTTTTTATTATAATTTATCCACATTATATCTGGATTGTAACATTTTACTGTACATCTGGATGCTTCTAGTCCTGGTATATTACTTTATGACAGGGTGTCTTTATTTTGTGTGTTTAAGACACGGTTTCTCTGTGTATCTTTGGCTGTCCAAGAACTGGTTTCTTAGACCAGGCTGGCTTCAAACTCAGACACCTGCCTGCCTTTCCCTCCCAAGGGCTTTGATTAAAGGCACGTGCTGCCCCGTGCAGCTATGGCAAGGCATCTTAACACATGCACGCAGAAGGGGAGCGATGAAGATCTGAAGGGATAATTAACAAAGGAGCTAGGGTTGTTCACATTCATCTGGATAGGAACATGTCAGGAAATTCTGAAGTTGGACAATGCTCTTGTTTTACCCACAGTTAGACACAGTTCCAGAATTATCCTTTTGTCTTGATTCATTATGGTCAGAGTGACCTTTTCTGTTTTTGCAATTCTGTAAAAATTTATCTTGGAAAGTCAAATACCACATTGCTGGTCAATTTTGACCTTCTCTGTTGTAGAAAATAAAAGGGCTATTGATGTTTATTATTAATAGCCTATAATCATTACATCAGTTATTATTAACTCTCTCCCATATCAATCAATTAAAGACACAGACAGCTGATAGATTTTTTAATAAACCTATACACTGTAGCAGCCCCCTAAACTTCCTCGGTATCTCATCACATCTCATGCCATTTGCTCTAATTATTTCTATCTGGGCCACTTCGCTCCATGCCCGTTCTTAGAGTTAATCCCTTCTGTTCATGTGGTCCTCTCCACTCTAATCCACAACAGTCCTGCTTCCTTCTTCTCCTCCTATACCTGTCTCTATCCTTCCTGGAATCCTTCTTTCCTTCCAACCCTTGAACCACAGCCACGCCTACCTCATTTCTGCCCTGCCTACTACCTGTGTAGGCATTTTGTTGGTCAAACAGGGACTATCATCTGGAGACAAGGTTATTCAGTAACATTTGGGTTGCATGAGAGTCTGCTCTTAAGGGACAGGAAACAGACCTCAGGGATCAAAATAATTAACAATCAAACACAAAGCACCAGACATGCTGTTGCACTTCTCCATCCCTGTAATCATACAGTGCACCTTCACAATTCTCACCCTTCATCATTCATATTCTCACATCCATGTTTATTGGCATTCTGAGCTTTTTAAGCCAGCTTTATTTTTTTTTTCCTGTATAATGCTTGTAATTTTTTATTATGTTGAAGAAATTTATTTTACAGTGGACTTTTAATTTCTATTTTTTAGGCAAATAAGTCCGTTTATTTTTTAAATCAAATAGTGGCAATTAGAAAGCAACAAATGATCCTTAAGAATAAAATCTGAAACTGAAAATAAGATCTACATGAATGGCTTATAAATTCTATGAAGCTGTAATACATAAAAGCATGATTTATAATTAAAAAATTCTATCATGATGCTTGTTGTCTCGCAGCTGACTTTCACTGAATTAGAAATAAATCTTTTCAAAAAAGATGTTACTGCTCCTCTAAGAAATACTTTAAAATATTAAAATAGAAAAGAAAATATCAAATTGGAGATAGAAGGGGGCATTAATGAATTGAAGAGAAGTACAGTGATATTTAAATGCATAAATTTCTTAAAGGTAGAGTTTTCACCAATCAATAAGTGCCTTATAATTAGTGATAATATTTATTGAAAGAAAATTGAGTAACAACATTGGATAGATTATTTGCAAGCAAACAATAAAGATTTGGTGCCATCATACATCATAAGAATAATTCCTTTTTGTTTCATTAAAAATATAGAGACATTTTCTAATTTCTTTGGGCACTGAATGCTACTTTACAAAAATTAAGGTTGGGACTGTTTTTTTTTTTTTTCTTTCTAATATAAACTCATTTTTTCCTCACTAATGTTCAAATAATTCTATATTCTTGAGTACTAATTTGTTTTTGTTTTGTTTTGTTTTTGAGTAGAATTTAGGAATGTCTGTGCTTGATGATATGTTATATACTTGGACTTGCCAATTGAGAGACTATAATTGCAAAATTGAATAGATATTTAATATAGATATTTAATTGGTACTCTATACAGTTCACTGAAAACCACTCTTAGCCATGGATAATTTGTGCACGACCTCCCACCACTGTGGCATTGGAAATTAAATTTCTAACACATAAATTTGGGCAAATAGTTTTGACATATTCAACTTATGTCTTCTATTTTTCTTCCTAGTTTTGATGAGCAGTGCAGAATTTCTTCTGTCTTGCTTCCCAATATCTGGAGGACCAGTAAAGAAAAGAACCTATTACCAGACCGGCTTGCTGAGGCTGCTCCTATTAATTGTCCTCTGTCAGGATTTGCCCTTCTTGGTTTGAAGAATCTGTCTTTATGTCTCAGGTGATGTTCTGGAGTATTAGCTCATTGCCTCCACTCAACATGCAGACCCAAGCCCTCATTAAGATTAGAGAAACATCCTCGACTCTGAGCTTAGGTCCATGCTGAAGAACATGTAACAACACAATGAATAATGCATGGAGTATAATTAAGATAAAGTACATGCTGAATTGTGTTGTCTCTGACTTTACTGAAACGCAACCCACAGGTGTGGTAGAGGTTCTACTCTTTCATTTCCCCATCCACTGTCTCTCAACTTTCTCCCCAATTTCCTCTTGAACTCATCAGGTTTCCTTGAATTTACCTACTGTGTTTTTATGAGCTTTGCACTAAATTTAGTGATCATTATTAATATCCAATATCTTTGCCATTAGTGCTCTTTCATCTATATCCACTATAAAAGCGAATTGGAGGAGAATGGAAGCTGCAGCCTTCTGGTGTCTTCTTTACTTATCTTAGTTATCATGTTCCTTACTTAACATATGTTCATTTAGCTTTCTAAGGTGCATTTTACCAGCAATGGCGAGGAGCATATTCAGCAACTCATTGTTCTTTTTTTTCTAAGTTGAAATTGATATGAGAATGAGTCTATCATAATGAATGATTTCTGAATTAATATGAATCTGTTTAATTGCCAATTATGTAAAGTTTCATTTCTAAATGTTAATGTTTAAATGATTGTAAAACCCACAGATTTTATTTTCTGTATGGAAATTTACTTTATTGTGAAGCAGACAATAAAAATTACCATAATGCCTAAAGTCTATATGCCATTATAAGCATAAGCGTAAGCATAATAACTACTCCTACCATACAAAAATTTCCATTTTTGTTTCTTTCTTTTATATCACTGTGTATTTTCTCTTCTTTTTTTTTTCTCCTTTATCTTTCCATTTTCTATTATCCACTTGCCAGTGTTTATAGATCACATGTTATATCCCTCAGGATGAAATAGAGAAAAACTGAAAAAGATTCAGGTTACAAGAGACAGCTAACTATTCATATCGCTTAAGAAAATATAAAATAACATACTTTTATCATTTAACTATTGATTTACTGATATACTTTCTATCAAGAGTTTTCAGAAACAAAATATGTAATATACTGACCTTACTCTGAATAGTATTTGTGGACTAAAATTTTACTAGAAGTTCGTACATTGCTTAAATCTTCAATGAGTTAACATGGAAAATAGCTCTTCTATTAAATTCTGATAGGGATCAGAACTGTCCAAGTATTTTGCTAATTCATTAAAGTGAAATATTTAGTGATAACAATGGTGTCACATCATTGCTTTTAGGTATTCCTACCTATGTTTCTTGGTTGAGAATTAAACTATTACGTTATGTCAAAATTAATAATAATTATTGCTATTACTAAGTAACATTAAATTAAGTGCACATAAAAATTTTAGTAGATATACTTTCTTTAGAGAGTCAGCTGATATTTTGACTTACATTTCAGGAAAATTACTAACTGCACATTATATTGTTTTCTAAAGCATACACCTTTCTTATTAAATGGGTAGGTTATTTTCTTTAACTTCTCAGGTGAGAATTATAATTTGGAATTTTCCTATGTTGTGACTGAAATTTCTTTTTTTCAAAGATTAAACTTGATACCATCCAAATGACTACAATATATATATACATATATATACATATTTGGTATTTTTTGAGACAAGGTTTCTCTGTGTAGCCTTGGCTGTCCTGGACTCCCTTTGTAGACCAGGCTGGCCTTGAACTCACAGCGATCTACCTGCCTCTGCCTCTCGAGTGCTGGGATTAAAGTTGTGCACCACCATACCCGGCATGACTACAATATTTTAGACAAGTACATTAATATGAAATAACAAGCATCTAAAACTTCCATCAAACTAAAAAATGTAATGACTGCTAGGTGGCAATGTTGGAACTTAATTTAAAACCAATAGTCAAAATTTTGATGCAACAATTGAAAAATCTGAATATCTTGAGTGAACCAAAAGTGCAGGTTAGCAGCTTCCAAAACGAGGAAAAAAAAAAAAAAAAAAAAAAAAAAAAAAGAAAGGCAGACACAGTTTGCTGCCTGAACAGTCATCCAAAACTCTCTATAACATTGGAGCATCATCTTCGGCCTACCGGCCCAATATATCTGACAGACATATTTGTGAGGCAGGAACTATTGAGGACATGCTTACCTTGTCTTTACAGAGTTTTGCAGTCAACTCTGCATGCATCTAAGCTTGCTCATTTTTAGGCAGAATTCTGTCTGTGTAAGAAATGAGGACATTTTGCCCAGTGGCTGCTTTGTCACATTTGAAGCCATCTCCATAAGGAGGTTCTTTGCTGTACCATTCATATAATCCCTGATTGTTTTGTGGTCCTTCTTGCTGTATGTAATCTTTTTTATTTATGTGTAATAATATAAATGTACATGCCATAAAAAAATCACTAGAAAAAAAAGAAAATCTGAATATCAATTCAATACGTACATTCATTCAATAATATTCATAACATGAATTTCTCTGCTTTGGGCATATTTTCTTAAATAAAATTTCTGAATTTATTTGATTTTTTAAAAATGTGTATTTCCCCCTTTTAAGCACACTTGAAGAAAACAAAATAGATTAGGGCAAGAAGATTGCAGCTAAGAAAAGTCAGACTTTTAGGTTTTTTAAGTTGAATTTTCCACATAACCATTACTAATCTAAAAATGAAGTTTGTTTGTTTTGTTTGTTTATTGAGAAACCTTGAAAAACCATCTTGAAAATGAGTAATCGGAGGCTTCCTCTTCCTTTCCTGTTACTGTTTGCCTAATTTTTGTTTAGCATCCTGATTGCAGCCTTTCAACACACCATTATTGCGAAAGGGGATACAACTTAAAAATTGATAGCAATCAAGAAGGGAATTTTTATTTTATACAAAACAATTTACATTCATTTCCTTTTAATAATATGATAATTGCTACAATTTGATGTGGTAATGTTTAACAATTTAGGGAAACTTGCTCTTCTCTGTTCAGTAAATATTATTTGTTTTAAGTATAAGGACACCCAGGTACAGAAAACTTAATCATCTGTGTCTCTTAGTGAACGGGAGTAGTTTGTTTCAAAGCATGACTTTTCCTGACCTTGAACCATGAAGGCATTTTCTGAATGTCTAGGTGATGTCAGGCAGTGATGTGAAGCCCTGAGTGATTCTACTTTAGAAGAGGTCTGCTCCAGATGACACAGTGGTCTCTATACTTGTAATTACCCACTTTATAGATCCCGCCAGGAGGCCATCCTGTTCCCTGCGGCAGAGGTAGACATGCATTGTTAGAAAAATAGTTCTGAGACAATTACAATGGAACATTACTGTTTATGTAGGAAGCATGCTACTGTCTGCTTTATGGTCCTCATTAGAAGTGGAAACACGAGAAAGGTAAGGAAAAAGAGTTATTGATCATAACCCAAATTACTTAGCCCACTCTATTTCTGAAAGGGAAACAGAGCTCATGAGAACAATTTTTTTTGAGGCAGAAACAAGGTAACATTTAGATTAAATAATGAAAACTCAATTCTGCCCCACCATCTGCTCTGAGGTCACTACTTTAAAGCATTTGGTCTTCATTTTGTTACCTCAATGTACAGAGCCTAAATAAACAATGATATACATGTTGGACACAACATTGGCTCATCTTTGATGTTATCTTATCTCTAGAGTCAGTGATTCTATTTTTTCAAGCCAACAGGTTCTTACAACTACAAGAATCCCACTTGAAGTTCTCCTGTTTCTATTCCTGCCTCAATTCGGCATGGCTTCTATAGTTTAGCAATGTGTGTTTGCCTCAGGAGTTGTTAATCTAATGATGGAATATGTTGCCAGGGGTTACAGGTACCATTTCTGTGAGTCTTGCCGCCAGGCTGAATTACAAAACAATTGGTGTTGTAATTGTTTTTCATTCCTCACTGGAGTGTTTGCACCTTTGCAGGTTGCAGCTATGAACCCAGAAAAAACTAAAACATTTTCTAGTTAAGTATGCCTGAGCCTCTGCAGATACAATTCAGGCTTTCTCACTAACATGGAGTTTTTGCTAGAGAAAGAAGCCAGGAAAATTAAAATGTCAGCAACTTATGCATTTAGATTTCCCTCCCATCTGAATTTCAATATAAATATATTAAAATGCATTATGTAAATATATTTAAATGTGCAACACATATTTACATTTAGATGCAAATTGAAATAATTTACATGTTAGATTTTTTAATGTCAGTCATTATAATACAGTGATTTCCTGACCCAAGCCTACCAATCAGAAAGATATATACATATGCTGCTTAATTAACACCAAAGATTAAAATGCTGACCCAGGTGTGCATAGTAATTTAGATAGTGAGTTTCTCCTTGAAGATATTGGTGGTTGGAGATTCTTGATGGTGGAAAAAAAATATAGGTAAATTCAGAAGAAAATAGGAGTTGAAAAACAAATGGCAGGAGGAAGAACATAAATACGCACCAAATGTTGTATTAATTGGCCTTAGATGTCTGAAGGAATAGTTCCATGTTATGACAACTTTCAGCATCTAGTCTTTAGAGAATGGTTAAGTGGGGACTCCACATAGGTAACAAGGTAAACACAGAGTAGACATGTATGTATCTGACCTGTTAACGTGTGTCCTAAGAGTTTATTCTGTGAGATCATGGCCTGTATAATCTAGCTTTCAGACTTCCCAATGCACACCCAACGTGTTACCAGAACCTTCTTCCTTCTGTTTTCAGTGTGGATGTGCTGTCCAGCCTCACCTCATTGCAGTTTCTCCTTACACCTGCCTTTGCTGTGTCACTAATCAGTTGCCTATGGAAAACGCTGCCCTTTTCTCCATCTCACCAGGTAACTCTTTTTTTCCCCCTTTCCACCTTGAGTCCATCCTGAGTCATGCACCAAGAATCTCTTTACAAAAGCACATTGTACTGAGAATGCCATATTTACATCCTGATTGGGAATTTCTTTGAAAAGTAAGATTCTGGATTCTGAAGAGTGAGGCTGCTTCAAATTGATTTGCCTGCTCTCCAATTTAATCATATCTCAGAGACATATTTTTCTTTATGATTTTTATACACCGGCCTTATGTTGCACCTCGCTCCACCAAAACTGCCCAAATATGGTCAAGTGAAAAGAAGGCTGAATTCTTGGAGACATTGTGATGTCTTCCTGAAAAAGTCATAAATATTCTAGCCTTTTATTCATATACCTAACTTTCCTATCACAGGGAACCCATCTCTGGGTTCAGCAATTTGTTCAAAGCCCTCACAGACCTCTGGGGAAAATTTTACTTACTATCACTGGTTATAAAGAATATATTCCAGGAACAGTGAGATGGAAGAAATGTATAAGGCAAAGGTATCAGAGAAGTTAAATATAAGTTTCTCAGTCCTCATTACCTTTTCAGTGTTTAAATAAGCACTAAGCATGCTGGACTCTCTCCTTTAGGCTTTATACAACAGTTCCACAAAGTAAACATGACTTATTTAACCACTGACCATTTGTGTTTAACTACATTTCCAACAATTCTGCCCTTCTGAGAGGGTGGAAATGGGGTTGCAACTTGAAACTCAGTAGCCATGCCTCATTCTTTCTGATGGCCAATTCCATTCTGAAACTATCTGGGACTCCTAAGTACCCAGTCATGTCACCGCCTCAAATGACAATTTTTACGCTGGGGATTTCAAACATCATAAACATAAGACTAACTGTTATTGGGGAAAAGATATCTCTATAAACATAGCACTCAAAGAATATGAGAATCCATGTTCTTTCTGTCCAGCATCAAAGACAGATACATAATGTATGTATGACAACATCTTGTTCCTCTACTCAACCGTGTCCTTAAGTGATTCTGTTCATATTTGGCTATGATGTTCTTCCATTCAATCCTTAAGGGTTTTTGTGTGTTTGTGTGTGTAGAAAATGACTTTCTTTTTTTTTTAAATTAATTTATTCATATTACATCTCAGTTGTTATCCCATCTCTTGTATCCTCCCGTTCCTCCCTCCCTCGCGCTTTCACCCTATTCCCCTCCCTTATGCCTGTGACTGAGGGGGACCTCCTTCCCCTCTATATGATCATAGGGTTTCATGTCTCCTCTTGCCAGCCTGCTATCCTTCCTCCGGGTGACCACTTTCCAAATATAGGAAATTCTGGACACATTTAACACAATGTAAAAGTAGCATTGGGGGTGAAACAGACCTTCTATTATATATACGTGACATTCTGATTATATCACTTGACTGCAACCTTTCATTGGAGGATGGGCATCTTGGTCTGCCTACATTTTCTTGTCTCAAAAAGAGCACTCTTTTAGTTCTTTTCCTATAGGGGAGAACAAACACATTTCTCTCTCACTTGCCTGATACACTTTCTTTTGAGATTTGTCCTATCAATGGTAGGTCTAGACAGAGAAGTTTTGTATTTAAGTATCTTACTCAGCTTCCCCTCACTTGGACTTCTTCATCAGATTCCACTGATGAGAAGCTGTATGCAGGGCGTTCATTTCCTGGACTGTCTCTTTGTGTTGTAGAGGCGAGAGCTTTTTGATTTATTCATCACCTTCTATGGGGAAATTGTCCAATGATCAGGGCTTTGAAAACTTTTTTAATGTCAAAATATTCAGTTTGCTCTATGCTTCAATTATCCTGAAATGTAATAAGCATGCTTTCCTTTTATTTCTGAACAAATATTTTATTGTAATTACTGGCAATATCCTCTAAGTACACACAAACTTCATACCGAGTGACCAGAAAATAATATGCACGTAAATACATAGAGACAAGCACATTTCGCTGAGTTAACCACAGTATGTTTTTATACTGAAAACTTTGTTTTATAATGCCACATGACAGCTTTTAGAATTAAGAAGGGAGAAATAATGTATATGTAAATTGAATTTTCTTATCGCACCATAGTCTCCTTTAGGTAATAAAAGGAACATCTCTCAGATGTGATCTTTGCTAAAATCAACTGCCGAGCACCACTGTGCAAAGGTTATTATTGCTTAGTCATGTATTCTATTAAGATTCCATTATTCCCCTAGCTGGAGCACCAATATTAGCATACCTGGTTACAGACTCTCCTGTTTCACTGCCAGAGTCAGACGGACACTCATATTCCAATTCAGAAGAATCCAGGTGTTTGGGGGTGTGAATCAACCAGTGAAAATGGAAAGCAAGCGGACGACGTCCTAAGCTTTGAATTTTACCGTGTAGCCTGGAACTTAGCCTTTGGCCATTCATCTTAACTTCAAAATTGTATACACAGCCAATTAAGTCATCAGGTGCGTTATTGTGAGGCTATTTAATTACTTGCATTTTACGCTGAGGGCAACTGTTGTTAATTACCAAGTTGACAAGAGAAATGAAATACGATGCTCCTTTCCCTGCTGGATGAATCGTGAATGAAAGGAGGAGGCTAAATAGGTCAAGCTGGAAGAATAGTGTTAGATAAAACACTGTGACTGCGTTTAAATTACAGAGAGCAGTTTTAGTTAAGGTCTTTGTAGCATTTTGAATGGGGAGAAAAAGGAAGAAGAGGAGAACATCGGAGGCGAGACTTTTCTGCTTTGTTGTTTTTCGGTTATAAATTAGTCACCGTGGGAGACTCACGGTCCTCAGTGCTTCCCAAAATATGTTTCCAGGGGGAAAAGTTTTGAAGTCCATTAGTTTATAGATTTTATAAGAAGGGCACACTAAGTTGAAGAATTCTTAGCTAAACATCAAATTTCCCATTAATATTTTAATAGTTCTTGACCTGTCTCCTAAAATTTGAGCAAGGACAACAATTTTCTCAGAATATGTTAGAAATGAGGGAAATAGAGCCTCTAGGTTCTGTTGAATTTAAGAATATTTTATTATTCCATATTCATACAGTTCATTGGCATACTCAGCAGAGGGTAGCCCAAGGTCATTAAACAGCATAGAAAAAAACACACTGTAGAATGTTTACATGCCAACTTCTTTCTGCATTAAATGGTATTTTTAAAAACAATTTTCTGTTTTTACAATTAAAAATCCAGATGTTTGGATCCTGTTCTGTTCCCTGCCCCAAATTCTGCCAGCTCTTTCCCACCTTCCAACCTATAAAACATGAGTTTTTTCCCCTCTTTCTCAGAAATTTAAAAAAAAAAAAATTGGAACAAACAAAATAAGTACATTGCTCTGATTGAATTGCCTATAGAGATTTTTTGATGTAAAGCTTATAAGCTTTGGGCACATTCTCACATGCCTGGCACGTCATCCAAAGGTCCTCGGAGGTCAGATATGAGTGTAGCACAAATACAATATGACCCACTACTGTCTGTCTGCACCCTGTGTTCTCGAGTCCTAGCCATTAAAATAGTGGTGCTCACATTGAAGTACCTAGGTATCAAAGCAGAATGCTCTGATTTAATATGCATGAAGTTAGTGTAGAAATTAGCTTCAAAGCTGGATGCGGTGGCTCACGCTTATAATCCTGGCACTTGGGAGGCAGAGGCAGCCTGTGAGTTCAAAGCCAGCCTGATCTACAAAGTGAGTCTAGGATAGCTAGGGCTATTATTACACAGAGAAACACAGTCTTGAAAAACCAAAAAGAAAACGAAATTAGCTTTAAAAACTCAGCAGACTTATTTGTTTGCTTGCTTGTTTCCTGTGGCTTTGGAGAGCCTGCATAAGGCTTTCCTTATGCTTGGAAAACTCTCTGCTTTTGAGTAATATGCTCATTTACCTTTTAAAGACATCTCATGAATGCTCCATGCTATAGGAGAACAGCTAGAAAGTCAGGCTTAATGCATTTTTTTTCTACTTGTTCTTAGTTTCTGCCATTGAATCTAAATAAGTTGCTGTTAAACGACTTGCTACAGAGTGAAAAGAGTACAAAGAAATAGAATGAACTATAATGTGAAGTCAGATGTTTAAGTGGTACTTAAAATAAAATGTAAAAGTAAGAGAATAATTAAATTCAATCAAATGTATAAAATAATTTTAATTTCAGCAATACATTTCGGATTGATAAATGCAACATTTTTTAAATGTAAATAAAATAAACTATTTTAAATTAAACATAATTTAAAAATATAACATAAGAGGTTTGATTATAAATTATGGAAACTAGGGGCTAGAGAGATGGCTTAGTGGCTAAGAGCACTAGCTGCTCTTCCAGAGAAGTCAGCTTCAATTCCCAGCACCCACATAGCATCCTACAACTGTATGTAAATCTGTTTCCAGGGCATATATTACCCTCACAAAGACATACATATAGGTAACACACCAGTGTAAAGATAATAAAAATAAAATTGAGAAATTGTATCTGCAGGCTTACTGTGTGTGTGTGTGTGTGTACACTGTTTCTTTTTTCTCATAAAAGTGGGTGCTTTAGATGACCATGGTTCCATACATTGCTCTGCTTTTGAGACAGGTGTAGCTGTTAAGAGTTAGGAAGCAGTATTAGTTAGCTCTGAGATAACAGTCTCAGCCCTTACACGTTTACAAATACACCTCTTTTCCCTTAAGTAAGTCCTGTATGAGTTTTGTTCTCCTGAAATCATTTTCTTTTCCCTATAGTTCCCTATGTAATATTGACTTTAGGGTTGTAATATTGGTAGTATTGACTTCTAGGTTGTAGGATTGGTGACACTGCTCCAAGTGATGTCAGTGTGTGGTCCTGACTCCAGATGGTATCATTGGCTAAAAATGAGCTCCAGGAAATATCTTTGGGTGGTATTATTTCTAGATGGATTCATTGGCTGGTCATGAAGCCAGGTAGATTCACTGGATGTTATTTACTTCCACATGATATCACTGTGTAGTATGTATTTCCAAGTAGAATTACTTTCTCCGGTCTATCATCAGCTCTTTCTGCTTCCTAAACTCTTCTTGATCAATAGTGTCAGATTACTATTGAGAGAAGCTGAGCTTTATATTCTACTAAGTTTCTGACTGATTAAAGAGAGTGTAAAAATGGGCTGGAGAGATGGTTCATCAGTTACAAGTGCTGGCTGATTTTCTACAGGACCTGGGTTCAGTTTCCAATACACACATTGTGTTTTACGAGTGTTCATAACTCCAGTTCCAAGGATATGAGTCCTCCTCTGACCTTTATGTGCACTCCATGCATGTATTACACAGACATAAGCAGACAAAACACCCATATACATAAATTAATAAAATAAAATTTGAAACATTATGTATATGATTTAATATAAGGAGAAAATAAGGTAAAAGAGAAGCTGTAGGAATGAAAGTAATCCAAACACAGAAATATAAGAAAGGATGCTCATCGAAGCAAATGTTCACTCTGGGATTCAGGCTGACCTTGAGTCCCTTATTCTCTTAGCCTCTGTAATGCTGGAATTCTGGGAAAATGTCACCACAGCCACTATCATAGTGTTATCTATGCACTGGCATGGCTTATGAAATAGAATTTTAAGAATCTACTTTGTGACAGGGCAAGACAATGCAGAGATTTATCCATCTTGTATTCTTTTTGAGGCAATCTTATGTTTAGCCAGAATTTGATTTTCTTAATGGGAAGACCCATGGAAAATTACTCAACTTAGCTCTAGGATCCCTAGGTCAAGATGCCGCAGCTAGGTTATTTTAGCTTCGGTTAAATTGCCTGCTTGTGCAGAACCTGCCCCTTAAGCTGACTGCTTATCTTAGCTTCTGTAAAACTGTTTGTTTGCACAAAACCTCTCTATTCAACTGCCTAATGAGTTACTAGCACACGGCTTTTTTCCTTTAAAAACCTCTTATCCTAAACACTTGGTGGTATACTTGGGTCCCAAATACCTTAGTGTAGTTCCCATGAGGCAGAATAAAGACTTTGCATTGGCTATAGACTGTGTCTGAGTGGTCTTTTCTAGTGGACTTACTGCAACAGTTTAATCTTTAGTTGGTCTTTTTCATCAGAATTTTGTTCAATGTTGTCATAGATTCATATTTACACCATGTTTAACCTATTGCTTCTTTTTAGCACCCTGTGTCTATATACATTGTACCTTTCACACAGTGTATGATCATCTAGAGCATCAGCTGCTGCAACTTCTGACCACCACATGCCCATGCAAGTGCCCAGACATACATTATATGCATACATATGCATAAAATAAAAAATAATGAAATAATAAAGAGAAAAGTACAGGGGCTTGAAAGAACAAGATTCTAAAATTAAGAATATGGTTCTGGTTCTTATCCTTAATGTGAGTTCTCTAGGCCAACTCTTGGTTGACTTTGTTTTGATGTCCACACAATGACAGACCAGTTGGTAAAGGCCACAGCATACAAATAGAACATCTAGGACACTGGCCTGAGAGAGACGCTCTAGTGTCTTGGTCCTGGTCAGGTACTTTTCATCCATGGAACTATGGAAGTGTTGAAATATCTGTCATGGACATACTCAAAAAGAAGTTGGCAAAATGTTAAGGTTTCAGTCCCATGGAAGATTAAAAAAATGTATTCTAAACTATTTATAATTGCGTTTGTCTTAACTTTATATATCTTCTGGGCACTCCTTATATGGCAACTGATCTCACTATTGTTATCCACATTACAGTGTCTACATCACCTTTCTTTTATTCCCACTCATCACAGAGGCATTATAAAACTTACATTCTTGAAAGGACTCATTTGGAATGCCATAGTCAGACAAAGAACATCACTTTTCAATATCCTGTCAGCAAACATCAGTCTTTTTTGATCTCTCCGAGCCTTCCTGTGACACTTGCATTGTGTTTGAGAGAACAGGCAGAACTGTGGTGTTTTTTTAAAATAGGGAGGCAGCAACATGCTCCTCCCTTGACACTATAGCTACTAGAGAGGAGTTTTGTCTGCTTTCCTACATGTTTCTTTCTGACTGGATTTAAATATATAAATTTACTATGTTCTTTATATCTTGGTTATTCAGCTACTGGGTGCTGGGTATGGATCTTACACTTAAATGTTAAATGCTAACAGCAGAAAACAACTGCTCATAGTAATTAAAACAGCATGGTACTGGCACAGCAATAGGCTGGTTGATCAGTGGAATCGTATCGAAGACCCAGATATGAATCCACACACATATAGTCACCTGATTTTTGACAAAGAAGCCAAATCTATTCAATGGAAAAAGGATAGCATCTTCAACAAATGGTGCTGGTCTAACTGGATTTCTACATGTAGAAAAATGCAATTGGACCCATACTTGTCACCATGCACAAAGCTCAAGTCCAAACGGATTAAAGACCTCAATATAAAACCAGAGACACTAAATCAGTTAGAAGAAAAAGTGGGGAAGAGCCTGGAACACATTGGCACTGGAGACAACTTCCTGAACAGAACACCAACAGCCCAGGCCTTAATGTCAACAATTAATAAATGGGACCTCATGAGGCTGAGAAGCTTCTGTAAGGCAGGAGACACTGTCAAAAGAACAAAGCGACCGCCTACAGACTGGGAAATAATCTTCACCAACCCGGCATCTGACAAAGGTCTAATATCCAAACTTTATAAAGAACTCAAGAAATTAAACACCACCAAACAAAATAACCCAATTGAGAAATGGGGCTCAGAATTAAACAGAGAATTCTCAACAGAGGAATATCAAATGGCTGAGAAACACTTAAAGAAATGCTCAACATCTCTAGTCATCAGAGAAATGCAAATCAAAACAACTCGGAGATTCCATCTTACACCCATCAGAATGGCTGAAATCAAACATTCACGTGACAACACATGCTGGCAAGGATGTGGAGAGAGAGGAACACTCCTTCATTGCTGGTGGGAATGCAAACTAGTACAGCCACTTTGGAAATCTATCTGGTGCTACCTTAGAAAACTGGGAATAGGGCTTCCTCAAGACCCAGCTATTCCACTCCTTGGAATATACCCAGAAGATGCTCCAGCACACAACAAGAAAATTTGTTCAACCATGTTCATAGCAGCCTTATTCATAATAGCCAGAACATGGAAACAGCCTAAGTGTCCATCAGTAGAAGAATGGATAAAGAAACTGTGGTATATATACACTATGGAATACTACTCAGCTATTAAAAATAAGGAATTCCCAAAATTTGTGGACAAATGGATTGATCTAGAAATGATCATAATGAGTGAGCTAACCCAGAAGCAGAAAGACTCAAATGGTATATACTCACTTATAACTGGACACTAGCCCAAGGGGCAGGTCCCATGAAAATCTGCACCTACCAGGAAAGTGGGATAGAGGTGAGAACATCCTATTGAGACTCTAGGTGAGAAAAATATAGGGGATAGGGAAGTAGGTGGATCCAGAGGGTCCTAGAAACCTACAAGAGGAGCATTATGATGGGTGGATCTGAGCCCAGGGGTTCTGCTTGATCAAAGGCACCAACCAAGGACAAAACATACAACCATCATCAAACCCCTACCCAGATCTAACCAAGGGACAGAACATTCTCCACAGTTAAGTGGAGACTGGGGACTGACTGTCACAGGATCTCTGGTGCCCCATATTTGGCCATGTCCCTTTGGTGGGGAGGCCCAATGGCACTCAGAGGAAGGATAGAGGACTACCAAGAAGAGACTTGATACCCTAGCACCATATTCAGGGGGAGGAGGTCCCCCTTGGTCACAGTCATAGGGAAGGGGGATTGGGGTGAAAGTGGGAGGGAGGGAGGAATGGGAGGATGTTTGGAATGGGATAGAAAATGAGATGTAATATGAATTATTTTATCTTTCAATAAAAATGTGTTAAAAAAATAAAAAAATTTCTCTGAATAGTAAATGTAATTTTATTGTACTATAACAATGTACAATTTTATCAAAATATAAAGAGAATAAAATGATTTTTATTATTAAAAAAAAAAGAAAACAACTGCTCTTTGTATGATACCGTTTTTAGAATTAGTTATTTGTTAATATTGCTAGTAAAAGCAGGGAGGTTAAATATATGTCTCTGTTAACCTGAATAAACTTTATCAGCCAGTGACTCTCTTTCCAACCCCCCCTGGGGAGGAGTTTTACATCCTGACTGACTGGTAGTCAGATATACATCATGCTGGTGGGTCTGTTGTGCATAACTTATTAAAAGACATGTTATATTTGCAAGAGAAAAGAGTATCTTACCTTTATATGACATATTTGCTATATTACATATGATTCATTTTTAATTAAGTTCTTCTGGCATTAAATTTTGTTCACTGATCATTCAAATCCCATAAAATACAATTTAAATGACTTCTGATTTTCATATGAGCCAACTACAAAATAATTTTTCATATGGTCTCTGGTAAGAGAGATATTTCACATTGTGTTTTGTTTTATTCTTTCTTTTGTGAATAAGATATTCCTGTTATCCTGGCCACATAGACAGCAATGGCAGTGAGACTTTAGAATTCATACTATACAACTTGTCATTGTACATAGGCAATAAAATAAAGTACGTTTTACCTGTTATAGAAAAAGTGTGTCTTTTGACAGTAAGCACCAATAATGAAAGAGATCATGCATGGAATTCATTGATAGTTGGTGCTAAGGCAATAACTGCTCCTGTCAGAAGCAGGTAACTTCATTTGACAGGAGTAATGTTTCTACTTTGTCTTCATTTAAGACAGCTCTGCTTCGGTGACTGGGTAGCTTGCCAAATATCTGTAACAGCCAACACTTCAAAGTGCTTTTCCAGAGGAATCCTGAAGTGAATCTAACAAGTTTTTTTCAACATAGAAAATTAATAATTCCACAAGTAATTCTCTTATTTTAAAATCCATACTATGATTTATTTTAGTTTAATTAATTAATTAATTAATTTTTAATTTTTTCTTGTTACATCTCAATGGTTATCCCATACTATGATTTAAAAAACTAGCTGTACTATGATAATTGAAAACATAATATAAACTGTGAAGAATATTAAAAATAAGTTGAAGGACGAAGGACCCTTGATTTAATAGATGCTTTGGTGTAAGATATCTAACGCAGCCATGTGTCATACATAAATGGTTATATGCAGTTATGGAGATGGGTGCCAAACAGAGTTGGTATTTTTAGACTTCCTCCAGCGGTAAGCCTGAGCAGAGCATCTACTTGAAACTATCTCAGGAGAGAAAAAAAAAGTTGTTACATTGATTTAATTCTAGAGATATTAAGTTCTCTGATGACTGCCTAGTTAGTCAGAATAACACAAGATATGGCTATATTATTACAAATCAGGCCATGCTCAGGAGATTGTATTCATGTTCTCTTTGTCAGTTGCTAGTCATATGATTTTAAATGTTTATCCAATTATTTTGGTAAGGATAGTTTGTTTGCTAAATAAAAGTGTTGGGATTCAGTTGTCTCAAGCGACCTTTTGAAACCAATTGTGTGTGTGTGTGTGTGTGTGTGTGTGTGTGTGTGTGTGTGTCTGTGTGTGTGTTCATGTTTTACCTGCAGGTTAACAGAGTGAGTTTTCATGATACTGTCAGGTAAAATAGTGTTAAGAATTCTAAAGAGAAGCTAATACATGATACAGAAACATATCACAAAACGCTGAATTGTTCATTACTGGCGAAAAGTGATTTCATAAGCCTGCTATGGAAGGGATGTCAGTGAAGGCAGCGCCTCTGTGTAAAGATATTAGTGGCTTTTGTTTTGTTTTGTTTCTTCGCCCTCCAGTCGGAGCAGGACCTAGTTCTTCCTTGCTATGCTGCAATATAAGCAGTGGGGTTGTGCAATCCTAAAAGGGCACACAAATTCTACCCAGAAAATCATGGAAGAAGGCTCAGGACATCTTGAACATTGAATAAATACAGTTTCTCTCACACAAAATAGAGCAAAACATGTGACACTCATTAAAAAAAAATCTATTACTCACTACCTCTCAAATCATGTGAGCAGTGCAACGAATACAAGGACCCTTTCTATGACCCTGGAGAACCTTAGCTTCTCTCTGGTTAAGATCCTCTCTGACAGCATGCATCCATGGCTGAGAGCAAGTATCTTCTCATCTGCTTACACCTAGACTGCAACAAAGAACAGGCACCTCATCATCTACACATCACAATCACTTACACAATAACTATGGGAAATTAGATGATGAGCAAAGACTAGTGAGTCATGATAACATTTAGGAATTTGAAAAGCCTGGATTTGGCAGACAAACACATCAACTTCTGCACTTTCCCAGGTTTCCCGTTCTATCAGAGCAGCCAGCATTATCAGTATTGCATTACAAATAAGCTTTGGTTAGCCAGAGTTTGACAGACTAATGTTTTTACTGAAAGCTACTCTGCTTAGGTATAGTTCACGTTCAATAGCCACTGTATCTAGAAAGAGAGGAAACAAGCCAGCGATAACTAGGTTTGCATCAACAACCAAGAACTGCCAAGACAGAGGCTGTGTACAAATGAACTGCTTGCAATCAAAGATAGACAATGATTGGAATTTTTTTTCCAGTCTTAATACTAATTGGAGGAACATTTTAAAGTGTCCTAAAAGTAATGCTCACACTGGCTGACATCACATCACCAGATCTTTCTCAATTTCATATTTTCTGTGGCCGTTTTTTCTTGCAGCTTGACTAATCTGTTCTAAATGTATTAGTTTCAGTTTTACAAAACATTTTCAAAATATTTCTGTCCTTGGATTGTCTTTGTTTTCTTCAGGTTGTTCTAGTTTTGAACCTTGATTTTTGAAGGTGATTTTGGTTCATAGCTAAGATAAATGCGCTTAAACTTTGCTAGAAAGTCTGTACATGGATGATTTAGCTTTGAGTGAGGAGAGTACTAGTGCTCTTTCTATTGCATTTATAAAATTCTCGTCCCAAAAACAACTTAGGGGAGGAAAGGTTTATTCTAGCTTCTAACTCCAATTCACAGTCCATAATTGAGTTGAGTAAGGCAAAAACTCCTAACAGGAACTTGAAGGCTTTTGACCAAGGAACTCATCTCCAAGCCAGGAAGGACAGCAGGAGCCATGGAAGATGCTGCTTGTTTGCTTGCTGCTTGGTACACTTGTAAAGAACAAGGTTTCTGATACAATTCAGGACTATTGACCTAGAAATGGTACTGCCTTCCTGGGCTGGGCCCTGCTCAGCAGTCAACAATCAAGATAACTCCCCACAGACATGCCATTCTGGTCTAGGAAATTCCTCAATTAAGCCTATCCTCTCAGACGACCCTAGACTGTGTCAAGTTCATGCTAACTGGGACAAAGATCAATGTGAACATTTGAACATTTTATTAGTTGTTCCCTCAGTACAAAGGGCTTTTTTTCCCTTGAGGAAATTTTCATCAGAGAAGCACTTTCTCATGTCTTGAGGCATACAATCAGGTGAGTACTTGACTCCCTTTACATGTGATTGAACACTGAGTGGTTCCCATATCTATGGCGGTCCTCTCTATTTGTCCTGTATGTGTTTAGTTTCATTGATCTGAGGTTTCTTTGCTTTTATCTTTCTTTATATTACATCTCTAGATTTCTGCAGAATGGGTTAGTGATGAACTGGCCAAGCTGACTCTGAGAGAGTTCTGAGAATTGCATTGTTCTTTGTACAGATTTGTCAGCAGTCCTGCTTGGCTAGGGCCTCATCACCTTAGACCACCAACTCCTCAGCCATCTACACAGAATGGTCTTCCTTACCTGGCATCTGCAAATTCTGTCTTTGTTTCCAGATGTGTGTGTTTCAGTGTGTACACATGCACATGGGTGTGTATATGCATGTGTGTGCATGTGTGCATTAGAAGGGTTATTTATGTTTGTGCAGTTGCATGTGTGTGTGTGAGCCAGAAGTCATAGGTCAACACCAGGTGTGACTCCTCAGGAGCCATCCAACTTGTTTTATAAGCCAGGGTCTCTCCCTGGCCTATAGACTATGCTTGTCCAGAGAGTACCAGGGTGTCTGCCTGTCTCTGCAGATGCCACTGGCTCCTTTCTCCTGGGTTCTGGGGATTGGACTCAGATCCCCATGCTTGGGGCAAGTGCTCTTCCCAGTGAGCTTTCCATATGCTGTGTGTTTGCTTCTTGTAATCTAAATGTACATTGATGCTTTTCAGGTCTTTCTAACATTTTTATAATACTTATTCACTTTTGTTATTGTTATAACATAATCATATTAGAAAGACTATAAATGCTTGGCAGAAATCTCAATACAGCAACACTTTAAAAACATCTGTTAACATATTTGTCTGAAATAAGTTGTCTCAAATAAACTAATTATTTTCTGAGACTTTATGATCTCCATGAAAAATGGGATTAAAGGGAAAATTCTTAACATGCTCTTAAGTAATTTTACTCATATTATTCTTTTCAGGGTCCAGAGATACATTCTTTCAGGTGAAACAAAGATTGCCACTTAAACATAATAATGCCACACATGCATACCTGAAAAGGTCAAATCAAATACTTAGGGTTTTAACATGACTATTTAGTAGCTCACAAATATGAACAAGTTCACTAATAGAAATTCATCAAGAAACAAAATGTAGAATATGAATCAACTGAAATAACTTACATACACATGACCATGTTCACACATACATACACTCTGGCACAGCAGTTTGTCCTGCTGGATTTGTGGTAGTTGCGGTTCTTTGAATTGAGGTTGTTCTTACACTGAGAAGCTTCAGGTTTTCTGAATCTATACTGACCATGCTCAATACTCTTCTGGTACTGGAGAAGTCATTATTCTCAAAACCCTTTAATTCTGCAGTTAGTACCTATAAGTGAAACTATGAAAACAAACAAACAAACAAAAGCCCAAACTCTGTGTAGTTTGGTTGTAATTTTTTTTTAACTATAAGTTATAACCAATAAATTTAAACAACTTTTGAGAAAAAAATTATAACATCTTTCATAACTAAGATGTGTAATTTGTGCTGAATGTCAACTTCCCTTTGTCTTGACATTTGAGAAGCTTTAAATGGCCAGCCAAATCTCAACCTGCTTTAATCAGTCTCAGTTAGACTTTTTAATATCATGATAAAATAATATAACATTTTCTTTAAATATATAGTAAAATGAAATTTTTATGATAAATATAATATACTAATATTATATAAAAGGTGTACCTCTGTTCATGGTTTTTTAATTTAAAAATACCATTTTTGTCAGGTTATATGAGCTAGTAGTGTAATACTTTTAAAATATCTAAGATATTGGAACTGATTTTAGGATTCAGTAGCTATTGTGCATTTGACACTGCTTATATTCAGACATTACAACTGGTTTTATAAAAGTTGTAAATTGTACACAGAAAGGTAAATCTTCAAGAAACTATATTTCTTTAGTAATAATGGTCAGAAAATGCACAGTCGAAAATGAAACATGTTTATCAACTACATAAATTTTCACATACACACCAATGACAAATTACAGCTAATACTTGTAAGGAACTTAAAAAGTCAGGCGAGCTTTCAGTATATTTGTCTATTTAGCCTTAAATATAATCTCCATAATCTCATGTAGTAATTATTTCAGCAAGGTCCATGTAATTGTTGAATCCTACCAAAGCTAGTGTGCTGAAACTGCACATTTGACCCAATGATCATCCCCAGAGCTGCTGCACGGACACAGGATGGCTCTTTGTAGTTGGTGAATTTCAACCTGGCCATGTCACAAAACCAGCAAGATCTTGAAAAAAATGAAATGTTAAGTTGAAGGTAAGACATAGCACAAGACCTAAAGTGCTCATTCAATTTGTCCTAGAGAAACCTGCAGTCTAAGTCACTTTGGCCTGGGAGCTGTCACATAACAATGTTCACTCAATACTGCAGGGAATCTCTAGCAGGGAAAGCCACATGTGCAAAGATCATGAGGGAATGAATGTAGGATATGCTCAGAGGCCCCATAGCTCATTGTGCAGGAACAGAGGATGGGCCTTGCTCTTTTGTCCTCTGTTGTTGTTAAGGCCCAGATACTGTAGATGTTTATTTATATAGATCATAAAATACTAATAAATCCCTACATGTGATATACATGTGTAAATACACATACATATTATACGTTGACAGTATACATTTACTTGTATTTAGTAAATAAAAATTTTAGTCACCCCCTACATATAGATCATATAATGGTAACATACTTGGAGTCTTGGAATTGGCTCACAAATACTTATATCTGCAGTTGGAGACAACAAATACATTATTAGTGTAAATATTTCTTTACCTTAGAGCTTGGCTTTCAAGTTTGGTCTCTTTAGTTTACAAATGTCTGAGTCAGAGCAGGTCCACATCATTTGCTAGAGTCTCAATGCATGTTATCATCTGCAAATAATACCTTTGGTTAGTATATCAAAGGTTACTCTACTCAGCATCTTCTTTTTCAATATGATTACGTATGTATTGTTGGTATATTTTTCTTTGATCAAAAGCATCACTCTTTTGGAGAAAAAGTAAAATGTCCACTTTTAGTTTTTGTAGTTCATATGTATCTATATGATTGGTAATATTCCTCTCCTGCAATTTCTCTGCAGAAAGATTTTTAAAGGCACTCCTTACTTTGTGAGGAGTACTTTAATTAAACAAGATATAATATATACATATGTACATACATACACACATATATGTACAAACACACACATACACACACACACACACACACACACACACACACACACACACACACACACACAGACAGACACAGACATACTGTAGCCAGGGACACAGACTGTTTGCATCGCTGCATGTTCGAAATAATAGAAGGAATGAGGGCATCTTTCTCAATAGCTCTTACCACTTCTTTCTTCGTGAGTCACTGCTTATAACAAATATGTCAGCCATTAACCTAAGAGCTAAACTCAAAGAGATCATCCTTGTGAGCCACATATTATAGATTAGAAAGAGTAACCACCAATTTTTTTATTTGTCATCATTGGATGATTAAATTTCATTTTGTTTTTAAACCTTACAAAATAATAAACTTCTGTGAGGGATTTTATTATATATGACTATATATGAAATATATAATATTATATACATTTTCATCATATATTAATATATCTTATATAAATACACATATACATTTAATTTAGTTATTCTCTTTCCCTCAATTTAATCTATATCTATATTCCTTTTTCTCCACTTTTGTTCCCCAGTACAATAGCTACAAAAAGAAGTTAGATCAGTTCAGTTTTTTAAGGTGACTATGACAGCACTCTTTAGACACTTGTCCCTATTCACCAAGAGGCATAGCCTAGATCTTCCTTTCTTTACAGAGCTTTGTGACTGTTTCAACCACGAAGAAAGTCACTTGCAAGGCAACATAGCTTCATCCTAGATCTCTCTCTCTCTCTCTCTCTCTCTCTCTCTCTCTCTCTCTCTCTCTCTTTCTCTCTCTCTCCACCTCTCTCTCTCTCCATCTCTCTTTCTCTCTCCCTGTTAGTCTGTATCTTTCTGTTTGTCTCTTTCTCTCTTTGCCTCTCTGTCTCTCAGTCTCTGTCTCTCTCTCTCCCTTTCCCTCTCTGTATATCTCTTTGCCCTTCTCCTTTCCCTCCTTTCCACTTTCCTTTCATCCTTCCTACCTTTTTCCTTTCCTTCCTCTCCCTCTTTCATTCTCTTCTCTCTTGTTCTGATTACCCCCAGATTCCAGCCACTATTCTAGGAGGTCATGTGTACACACTCTTGCTGATAATCCACTTGACGCATGGCAACTTCCAAGCCTAAATTGTAGAATATTTTGCAGGTTGTTCTTCTATCCATCCTCCATCATCATAGCTGAAGCTGTCTAGCATAAAGAAAACCGGTCAGATCAAACCAACCTGAATCATACATGCATGAGCTAGAAAAAGTACTGTCTTTTTTTCTAGCATTGTTGTGGTATCTGATAACACAGTTTGCAATAACTGAAGCCAAGAAGTTAACCAACTTTATTTTTTGCTTTAGTGGATTATATTCTCCTCATCTTTTGAAAATATTTGACTCAAGCTATAAGTATAGAAATTAAAATTAATTAAGGTTTGGAGAGAAGGGTGAATACTTTTTCTGCTTAATTTTAAACCATAAACTGTTGTTTAGAAAGATAGAAGACTGTCCACATCAATTATTCAATTATTGTTCTTTCTCAGTCCACTGCCACATCTGTGTCTAGGATAGAGTGTGACGTCAATGAAGGTGGTGAATATCAAGTGTCACCAGATGTAAATGAAAAGTCTTTAGTTGTGGACTGGAACTGAAGTGGAAAAGGAATTCAGTGAGTTGGAACACAGTGACGCAGGGATCTACCATATGCCTTCCTTTGGAAATACTGAAAATTGAAAAGCCTCAGAAACAATTGACTTCCTTACTTATCTATGCTTAATGCTGCAACAAATTGTCTCATGCGCATTGTGCTGAGATTGGGCATTGGCCGTTCAGCTCCGGGTAGGCCCTCTTTTTCATAAAGAAACAATCAGTTTCTTGACACTGTGGTTGCTAAAGCAAAGGATTCAGTGTGCTTCCTTCATCAAAGCAAAAATTTGTTGTGTTGGAAATGTCATATTCTGTCAGCACTGCACATCTGCTCATCATGTTTCTGCTTATGCTAAAATGTAATTAAAGCAGGGAGAGTGGCTGCTTTTGTGAAAGTTTTCTCTTGAAGGTCTTTTGACATTTAAGAATAGTGTGCCATATTGGCATCACTTTATTATGTTAGCTAGGCAGTGCTAGCGTGGAGCTTGATATACAATCAGGTTGCAGCCTAATGTATGTTTAATGAACTCTATTTTATTGGGTTGGCCATAGGTTTTTATTATTTTGTAGTTATAAGTTACCGGCTTAGTAGATGCCTTAATTATTTTTTGATATCAATTTTGTTAAAGTAATTCATTGTCTTACGATAAAAAGTTCTTGTAACTAATAGTGCAATTTCAGGTGGTATGGATTTAGGTGGGTTTGGATTTATCTCAATTCATTTAATTCAGGACATTCTATGATTATGAAAGATGAGTTCTGCTTCCCCTTGTTTTAACAATGTGATACTAGCTAACATCTTTTCTAATGTTCCTCATGATCATTTTAATGATATGGATAAAGTCTCAAGCAACTTTCTATTTTAAAAAATGCACCTTGATTTTTAGAAAAGCCTAGATTCATAGTAAAATTGAGTGAAAAATATAAGATTTCTCATATACCCCTATTCCTCCTTGTAGACACACCTGTTCTACTCTAAATATCTCTTACATGAGAGGCTATTTTCAGAAGATAGCCTATGTTAGTGTTCAGATGAATAGCTGGATACTAGAAACTAGCCATGTTGACCTTCAAAACTGACATCACAGTCTATTTTCATCAATGTGAGCAATAAATATATATTAAACCTCATTAAATCTTCAACTAGTGACAATAGCAAATCCCATTCCACTAAATGGAATTCAACAAATCTACGTACAATCAAAAACATGTGGTGCTCTCCTCAGTGAAGCACACGAAGTTTTAAGAAGCCTCACTTTTCCTTTGACATCTTGTGACTTACACAGTAGCAGATCACCGTCTGTCTGCTCACAGTAGGAGTAATAGGGAGATGGCCTAACATATTGTGTGTTTTGTTTATAATCACACACATCTAAACATCTGTAACAACATAAGGAAGTGCAGTGAAAAGTCCTCACCCTAGCAATTGGTCACAGGATCATAGGCTTTGCTACTAATGAGAAGATCGCATTCATTTCCCACACATTCCATATTTGTTAGTTCCCAGCAAACACAGACTGCCTGTGGATTTTCACTAGTGCTGTCCCAAACCATCATTCCACAGCTGCAGTTTTTCTATGAAAGTAAGACTTGCTTTTATTTTTTAAGTACTGTATTAAATATTCTGGAGAAACGAGAACATTTATTCTCCCCAAATAGGACACCAACAAGAGCCTGAAGAAACAATTCCATCCAAGTCACCTTGCTGAGTCAAGAAGTTCATTGAGCTTTTTCAATGGAACATGAACAACCCCAAATAGAAGCATGGCTGAAGAGTCCCACCCTAACATAGATGATGGCCTACCCAAAAATACATAGGTACAGTTAGCCTTTCCAGTTAGCAGTCCTTGTCTTCTGTACTCTAGGTGTTAATACCTCCCAAGACCTTATGAAGTTGAGTAAAGATTAAATACAGAAAGGGGAGGAGGAGGAAGGACTTATTGGCCAGACTATCAGGTCGAGGTCTGACTTGTGGATAAGCACCACTGCTCTGGTTTCAAGAGGGCAGTAGCCATGTGAAGGCCTGATGATAGAGTTACACTGCACTCCACCCCTTCTTTCACTCTTTGCCTTCAAGTCCCCATTCTCTTAACCTGGGAGGAGAGGATACAGATGTGTGATAATATCATTATTTTCTCCCCTACAGGGCTGGCCATTGCTATCACACAGCAATAGTTATTCGAAGCTACTTGACCATTTAGCAGTAATCGTCACTCACTGTCAAAAGAATCTTCCTTGGATAAGTACAAGATCATCAATAATCTCTGGGAGTAAACACAAACATTCTGGGCAATTTGACAGTCACATCACACACATTTAACAAGACAATAGCAGTAGCATTGCACTGCTGCATACCTCCCAAGAGCAAAGATTAAATACAGGCAGGGGTAGTGGAAGAGAGAATGATTGGCCACAGTATTAGGTGAAGGGGGTCTATGGCCTCCCCCACCACAGGTTTTTAGTCTAATTACCAAGTATGTGTTCTGTCTTATAAAGTGAGCCTTAAATGTGATCAGAAGACAGTCATCTATTGTACCCATAAAAACCATTCCTACATTTTTACCAGCAAACACATTCTGTCTAGAATGCTGATGACATTTAGAAGCCAAGCCTTGAACGTAGGTGAACAGGACTGTTGGCCTCACTGCTTGCGTGATAATCTTCGTGGCACCTTCTAGCAGTAGGAAATGCAGCCACAAGGGAGAGTTGTTTTTTATAACTCAGTTCCAGCTTGATTTCTTCATGTCCAGAAGTAGGTATTTATCATCAAATTTTAGTGTGCTACCAGCAGCGGTGGCAACAGTGTTAACTTACTGGGAGATCTCAGTATCTCCCTATCCAGCATCTCAGTGGGAGTCTGATAGTGGCTTTTTCTGTCACTTCTAATTTGTATGCTACCTCAGAGGCTACCATGAAGGATGTTACCATAGTGTTCATTTTTTTTTTTCATGTTAGTTCTTCTATTATCTGGCTAGAAAGACAGACCCCAGCCACATATCTTATCACTCATTACAGGGGCAACACAACTTGTGCCATGGCTCCCTCACAATATTCTTCCCTACCTGCTTCTTTCTCATCAAGTGGGCAGCCCACCGACAAAGCAGAGGAAGATGTCCTCACTGGCATTTCTCTCACACGCTTTCCATCTTGACTTTTCTCTGGGCAGATAGCTTAATCTCAGCTGCATGTGTGATCTCCCACAGCAGGGGCAGGTCAATCGAGTTGTTAGTATAGCAGGCAGCTTTTTTTGGTGTCACTTGAAAGACACAGATGAGGCAGCTTTGTCTCCATGGAATCTCCACTTGCAGGTAGCTTAGCTTTATGACTTATCCCACACAACGAAGGCAGTACAGGTGCTTTTCTCTCAATTTATCTTCATTCACTTGCTTTCCCGTTCAGGCCTCAAGTGTTCTATTACTTTACTGAGGGGAGGTCAACAAACATCTGTTCACTCTAGGTATTGTACACAGTAGATTAAAAAAAAAAAATCATTCCATCCAAGTCCATCTTGGGAACCAATGACTTTCTTAGAATTCCTCACAGGAGTAAGTGTAAAGTGTTCCAGAAGCACTAGTGGCCCTGAAACACGTGCATGCGAGAAAAGGCCATCCTAGCATGAGCAATAGTCACCTGAAAGATGCACAATCTGGATGCTTCCCCAGTGAGCCAGGTCCTGTATCCTTTAGCACCTCCCAAGATAATACATCTCTGAGGCAGGATTATATAATGCTGCAGGGTACAAGAACGAGTGAGTGGCTACAGTCTCAGGTGAGTACTTTGTGAGTCAGACACTCTCTGTTACTCTGATTTCAAGATGGCATTAGCACATCATACCCAGAGGACACTGTTCACTGAAGAAGTCTGTCCTGATTAGTTTTTTGTCCACTTGGTACCAGCTGGCATCATTTGGGAAGAGGGAAACTCAACTGAAAAAAATGCCCCTACCAGATTGTCCTATATACAAGAATGTGAAATGTTCTCTTGATTAATAATTGATGTGAAGTTTGCAGTGGTCCTCAGTTATATAGGAAGGAATGATGAACACGCTGTGAGGAGCAAGTCAGTAAGCAGAATCCCTGCACGGTTTCTGCTTCATTTCCTGCCTCCAGGTTCTGGCCTTGAGCTCCTGCTTTGGTTTCCTTCAATGGTGGAGTATTAACCAAAATTGTAAGATGAAGTAAACCTGTTTCTCTCCAAGTTCCTTTTGATCACAGAATTTATCACAGCATTAGAGACCACCAGAAGACAAGGTCTGCCTGAGAGATTACTTCAGGCACCGTGCTCCTTTTAACACGTGGGCTTTGGTTACACGTCTCAGCAATTCACCTTTCAAACTGTGATGACAGTCAACAAAAGTTAATCACTTTGGATTCCCTAGGAACTAATTTATGTTCTCTCTTTTCTTGACTTACTTACTATGTTTTCAATCACAATTGTATCTACATTTAAATATAACACAACAGCGGAGTTAGTGCATACTCAGAATTACAGAATGCATGACTGGAAAAAATTTAAGATATGACATAATATTTTTTTTTCACTTTAGAAATCCACTTATTTTCTCCCAAGGAAGCTCATTTATTGATATAACAGGACTGTAGTCTGGGAACTAGGGGACTTGTGGAATAACTGGGTACAAGTACTTGATAGCTGAATGTTTGAAGAGAAAATTGGGGACACACACACACACACACACACACACACACACACACACACACACACACGGGTAAGAGAGTCCTGCTAATGGTAAAGGATCACAGGGAGGAATCTTACAAAAGAAAAGGTGATCACAATTCCTTTACATGTTCCAGAGCAGCTAGAGCTCACTTAGACAGCCATTCTGTGTTATAAACGCTGCATGGACTGGCTTTCTCTATCAGTAAATAAGGGAAGCAGAAAGTTACTGGGCAGAGCTCTAGCTTTAAGCATTAGAATGCCTCCAGCTTGTGTGGGAAGTGAGGGCACGTTGCACTGGCTGTGCAGCTGCTGTATCTCTCCTCTCCATTTCCTGACCTCTCTCTTGCCCTGTGGGCTTGTCTTCACGCTTGACTAACCTGCCTGCCACCATCATCCATAATGTACGTTACATGCTTGCTAGTAGCTATTTTTTTAACAAGTACACATCACGCACTTTACATTGGAAGTCTATGAGAAAGGGAAATAAATGATAGAAATAATTCTTTGTGTATTCCTCTATAGAATTATATGTATTTAAGAATATCTGCAGGTCAAAAACCCTATAAAACAAAGCTAAAGCTTAAAATGTATTGTAGAATAGCTTTTAAAACTCATGCAGTAGGATATTAAAAAACATAATTGCAAAAATATTACACAGACTAACTTTCTGAATAATGTAAAAAGAGACAAAAGACTTTTCAAGTCCTTTAGAGGGCTCCTAATTTTAAAAAGCCAACAATATTTTAATGTTATTGTATTATATAGTGGGTATAATTATAAGGTGAAACACCACAAAAGGGACTTTTAAAAATGTACTTTTTATTGAATAAGAGTCCTATTATTTTCTTTAATTCAAAGAACTTTTTTTATTGAATTGTGAAAATGCTCAGTCCTTAGATGGTATTTGTGAGATTTAAATGATTAAAAAACTTGCTTATAGCATGTAAAGTTCACACCAGCCCCCCCTTTTGACTTTTGTATTCTACCTCTCACAAGTGGATTCACACACCTGAGGACAGAGTGTTTCTCCACAAGATTAGCTTTTATCCTTAGTGTTGTCGAAAGACAACAACACATTGAAAAGCTGGTAACAATTTCTTTCACCCTTCATGACAGCCATCCCCAAGCCCTGTGACAGTGAGTCTCTGCCTCTCTACCACATCCTCGAACCTCTCTTCTTCCACTCCAGCCTTTCTGCCCTTCATAAGGCTGTTGCCTACAAATGTTCTACCTTCACTCAAACCTCCCCCATGGAGGCTTGAAAGCCCCTCCTTTCTTCAACCTACACACATTTAAGGCTAATCTTTTTCAGAAGAAGACTGGCAGATGCATTTCCCACGTGTCCCTCCTAACAAAAACCTGTGAATCTTTTTTTTTTCATTGTAGACACTTTCTCAGGATGGGTGAGACTTCAAATGTCGCCTGTTCACGTCTCACGAATGATAGTTTGCCAACGTTTGAACTCCCTAGAACCATACATTGAGATAACAGCCCAGCATTCATTTATCTCCAATGCTAGTTTCAAGGGTCCGAGGAGTATAGTGGTATCTTCATGTTTCCTACCATACCCAGTCCTCAAGAAAGGTAGAAAAGGCCAATGCACTTACTAAGACAAAGTTATAAAAACTGTCTTCTGAATTTCATCTTTCTTGGACTTAACTCCTACCTCAAGTGACCTCCTCCTTCCTCAGCCCAAGAGAATATAAATACTTGCTTTTGAGCATTAGATTGCAGTCTTAAGCATGTCTCTATATTGCTTACACAGAAGTAGTATACCATATTTGCTCTGTTAAATTTTAATAAAATGGTGAAACTGAATATTTGTTAGGAAAAACTTCCTATAGAAGCTTTTTTTTTTTTTTTTCAACTAACTTGAACAAGATACATTATTTGCTTGACACTTGTCAGTTGGGTACTGTGCCTAGGCAACCAGAGCATACAGTCCCTAAACCACAGTAGAATCCAGAAGAACAGTTTTCTCTTTCTTATTTGCCTCTGCCAAAGCTCATTCTCTTCAGGCAAACATGACCCAGGCCTTTTTCATTTCTTTTAGTTCTTTAAAGAATTCAGTTATACATTTATATTTATAATTACTATTGTTAACATATTACCTTGAACATGATCTCTTGGTTTCTATTATTCTAGTTTCTTATTATATTAACTATGATATTATTTTTCTTTCTGCTAATTTCTTAACGTATAGATAGTTAAGAATTCATATTACAAAGTTAAGTAATTTGTATATAATTGTATAATACATAATATGTTTAAAAATCTGGTGTTAACCAATATAAGACAGTTAAGATAAATTTTTGTTGTGTTAATTACACACAAAATTAACTAATTTTGGGCTAATGTTCTCGGAATGTTTCTTATTTCTTTCTCCTCTAACATCTGCCAATGTCTTTCTTCCAACTTCTGTTTCTATCTCTCTTTCCAGATTTCTAATTTTCCTTTTTATGTGTATGTAGTATGTATATGGATAGTGTAAAAAAAATATATATATATATATCTGTGTGTGTGTGTGTATGTGGTTACGTGTTGGTGTGGGTGTGGGATACACTTGTTGGGGTATACATGAGGAGGTCAGAGGACAACATCAGCTGTAAATCCTCACCCTCCACATTGTTTGAGACAGGATTTCTTGGTATTTACTGCTGTTTACAGCAAGCTGCCGTGTGAGTTTTCAGAGCTTCTCCTTTCTCCATCACCCCTTTATATGGTAGGTTTGGTGGGATTACAGATCTATGTTTACCCCATCATACATTACATTGGTTCAAAGGATCCAAACTCCAGTCCTCATGCAAGCAGTTTGTCTATGGAGCTAATGTAACAGTAGATACCATGATTTTTTTTTAAAATAAGATGAGTTTCTATACTTTATTCATAAGTAGATTCCAAAAATTTCAAAATAAATATACTTTAGAAAACCTCAGAGACATACAGAATAAGGCATTTTAAAATGTTTTTATTATTTTAAAGCTTCACTGACAATGAGACAGCTTAAGTCCTGTCAACACCTAGCCTAACTCAGAGAAGGTCCTTATGGAGGTGGCTTCACATGTAGCAAACCAGGCACTGGGCAAAATGTCCTCATTTCTACCGTAGACAAAATTCTACCTAAAGAAGGGCAAGCTTGGATGCAAGCAGAGTCAAAGGCAAAATTCTGCCAAGACAGGATAAGCAAGTCCTCAATAGTTCCTGCCTTGCAAATATGTCCGTCAGGTATATTGGGCTAGAAGGTTGAAGATGATGCTCCAGTGTTATAGAGAATTATGGGTGATTACTCAGGTAGCAAACAGTCTCTGTCATTCTCTTCAGGAAAGCTATTAACCTGCACTCCCGGTATACTCAGGTAATCAATTTTATTTCTTCTCAACTCTCTGATGGGGTTGAAGACCAGATAGTTTAGTTTTACAATGAAGCTTAGTTGTGTAGGGGTTGTTTTTAGGTCTAGATAGATGTTTTAAGTTGATAATGATGAGATATGATAGATATTGATTTACATGCAGAATTTTAGATGCACCAAGATAGGAAAGATGTTTTCTTCAAGGCTGACAAATACAAATAGCCAAAACACTAAGAATGTAACATTTATATAATTCCTGATTATATCATGGTTCTTCTTGCTGTAGGTAGTTTATTGTATATATGTGTAATAATATAAATGCGTATGCAAAAAATAAAAAAAATTAATTAAAAAAAGGAAAGAAAAGAAAGAAAAAGAAAGTGAAGTTCTAACCAATTCAGCAACTAGGTAAAAAAAGACAAAATGCATTTTCCCGTATTCTATTGGGGGTATTCTTTTGTAATTAAGAATTACTATAAACTGTTCATTGAGTTCTGACTCACATTGGTACTAGTTTATATTTGATGCTACTAAGAAGGGATCACAGAAATATATTATTCACTTACACAAAATTTTTCAACCTACATTTATCACTCTTATGTAATATAAAGACGGAAATAGATAGACATGAACCTGCAAATATCTTCACTGAAAACAGAAAGATACATAATAATCTCTGTCTTTATCTCTCAATATGCTTTTGCCTATTAAAAAATAAACCCCACCTGGGTTTGTAATAAAAAAAATAAGATCATACTAAAATTTGTGCGCTCTTAAATATTCTTATAATATATAATGTTTTTAACTCTAAAAAGACAAAAATTTACTTCTTTTTTATTTAAAACTGATCATTCATATACTTCAGAGTGCTTACTGGTTTCAGTAGTAAAGGATGTCTCAACTGCATCCCAAATCTTCTCTGCTGTGAATAAAGCTGTTTTAAACATTTGCATACAGGACTTTTGTTGACATTAGGTAAGGAACCTTTATTTATTTGCTGATTTTTAAAGTCAGAAAAAAATCAATTTTTTCTTTAGTTTCTGATCTTTGGATGTTAGTTTGTTATAGCTTCTTGAAATAAATATCTTTACCAGGGTAGCTGATTAATTCTATGAAGAAATTTTGTGTAGGTATCTCAGCTTCTACGCAGTGATGTTAATGCTACTAACATGCCATTATCATTCAAAGTCAAAGAATTTCATTCAGTTGTCATTGGTTTGTAAAACTGATTGTATGCTGGGTGCTGCTTTGCTGAATGCCTTTCTTCACCTCACACTTTTGTTCCTTTTCTGACTGAAGGAATTTCAAAAGACATATGTTTATATTAGGGGAGTTACCTGTTACCTTACGGTGGATATGAGTTCTCTAAAATGTTATAAAAATGTTTTGCTCAAGTACATGAATGCCAGTTTCTGGGAAGAGTTCCTATGGATTTCAATAGGTCTATAAAATATACAGATTGATTTTCTGTAAAGTTATATTTGGGCCTTCCAAACGTCTATCAAATGTATACATTTGGATTATAAGAAACTTACTGTTAAAAAACAAAACAAAGCAAAACAACAACAACAACAACAACAACAAAAAACAAAACAAAAAAGCCAAAACAAAACTATACCAGCTCAATAAAATGGGTTCAAATAACTATACCAAGAAACATGAACACAACTTAACCCTGATGCCCATGTTCTATCACCAAACCACAAATAATAGGAATAACCTAGATCACATGTAGGTTTTATTTGCTATGCCACAGTTGTTAGGAAACTAGTAAGGGTCCATGAAGCAGGGTCTTCAACAAGGGAAGGTATAATGCAGGGATGTGAAAGTGGAAGGTATAAATGTTAAAAAAAAAAAAAAAAAAAAAGAATTAAATGCAGTCGAGGATGGGAAAGAAAGGAAGAGGAAGGCATATCAGGAGGGATAACTAATGCTAATACTTAAAAAAACATATGGAAACTTAATGTAAAAGCTTCATAAACTATATGTTCATATAACAGGGCCAGCTTTAATGTACTGACCAGTTGAAGTGGAGGGCCTGCTCTCCGGAGCGCTGCAGCTGGTGAGAAATGGAGTCAGCTCTTCAGAGTACCATAGCTACTGAGGGGTGGAGTCAGCTCTGAATAGGTCTTAGATATCTATGTGGCTTCAGGCAGCAGCCCAGGCGTCAGATTGGACATAATCTGAGCCATGACTATCAACACAGGCCCCCTGCTACATGATGGCCACAGACCCAGACCTTACCCTCAGCAGCAGCATGGACTTGAACTTCCCCAAGGCTTCAGCTGGCAGGGAAGGCTACACACAGCAGGCTATTCCTCTCCACCCTCATGTCTCCAGTTCCAACTCCCTTCATAATGCTCAAACTATCCAACTTCTCATTCTCTCTCTGATCTGTCCACCCTGTAATTACACATTGTAGTGGTGGGTGAGGTGGCAGGCCATGTGGCAGGTGGGTATCTGGGTATTCCTTGATTGCCCACACTGTATGGCATGGCTGTAGATTGGCATTTCTTATACTTGTGAAAATTGCTATATAGTAGGAGTTAATAATATAAGGGACTAAATAATCTCATGAAACTTTCAATAAAATCTTCAACAACTTCTTGAATCATTAAGCTAAATTAATGATTTAGGAAAATGCTTTAGTCAAAATAAAAGCAAATGGTACTTCCTACTAAAATGGAATGGTAGCTATCAGCTTTGATAATGGTGCAATCATCTAAATTTCTTGGAATGGAGGAAAAATGTCTAATTGACATGAGAACAAAGAGGGTACATAAACAAAAACGCATCCAGAATATATGTAAGGTAACAAATACAAAAATGTAAAGTTTATATGAACTTTTAAGTTGCATCATGTGTGATGTAATCAGATTTATTTATTTTATGGTCATTCCATACTCAAGCCGACTAAGGTCCTTTGACTCTGTTGGTCACTGCGATTCACCCTAGGATGTAAAATCGGTAACTCTTGGATTTTTGCCCTCTAGGAGTTCTATCTTGTAGATAAGTCATACGCAAGCAACTACAATCCCTACTGAGAGGAACATGATAAATACTTTACATATGCTACAGTGACAGGAAAGTGACTATTGTGTAGATATTTCTAATGACTTGAAGGAAGGTCAGGTGGGGATGTAGAAAGCCCAGATTTCTGCTGAAAACCATGAATGATGAGAAATAGAGATCTTGTAAGTATTCTGGAATAAGGATGTTGACCTGCCTTTATTATTTTGCTGTGCACATTCCTAGGATATTTTATTATGTGGATGGATTTATGAAAATGATGATAAAGGCATATTTCATAGTTCATATATTTTCTATAATGATGTCAATACCACATACGCTAGAGGTAGCTACTCAGATTTCAGGAGTACCTGTAATAGCCTGTCTGATGACTCGCTTCTTCTATTCTGATAATATGCCTTTAAAAACAATGTCCTTTAGGGTTCAATGGACCATGAAATAGTCTCTGCAAAAGTACCCCTGGTGCCAGCACTGAGACCAACATTCATTCTGGCTGTCAGCTATAAGAACTGGGAAGAAATGAAGCACATTTATTATGTACTGATATATTCTGACTAGATAATCCTTTTTAGTTGGTGGCACCGTAAAAGAAAAGAGCAGATTACAGTTGGAAAACTAGTAAAAAGTAAAATTCTGTTCAGCCACACCAATTTTACTTCCAATTTCACAGTTGGATAATCTTTTCTATAAACTGCTATTTAAAAGTTTCGCTGGCAATGAATACACTATTAAATAAACAATTTATAATGTCATAAATTCAGATGAAGGGATGGCGTTCCAAGTAATTTTTTCATATTTTTAAAATGTGATAATTCTGCTATATGCTCGGTACTTTAATTAAGAAACTAATAAGGATTGGCATTGACATTTGCATGAAAATGCTATTAGAGTTAAAATTCTATAAACCATTTTACTTTAGGTAACATTAAATGGCCATTTTTAAAATTTTTTATTAATTTATTCTTGTTACATCTCAATGGTTATCCCATCCCTTGTATCCTCCCTTTCTTCCCTCCCTCCCATTTTCCCCTTATTCCCCTTCCCTATGACTGTTCCTGATGGGGATTTTGTCCCCCTGTATATGCTCATAGGGTGTCAAGTCTCTTCTTGGTAACCGGCTATCCTTCCTCTGAGTGCCACCAGGTCTTCCCCTCCAGGGGACATGGTCAAATGTGAGTTCATGTGAAAGTCAGACTCCACTCTCCACTCAGCTGTGGAGAATGTTCTGACCATTGGCTAGATCTGGGTAGGGGTTTTAAAGTTTACCGCCTGTATTGTCCTTGGCTGGTGCCTTAGTTTGAGTGGGACCCCTGGGCCCAAATCTGCCTTTCATAATGTTCTACTTGTAGGTTTCTAGGACCCTCTGGATCCTTCTGCTTTGCTATTCCCATGCTTCTCTCATCTAGAGTCCCAATAGGATGTCCTCCCCTCTGTCCCAGTTTCCTGGTAAGTGAAGGCTTTCATGGGACATGCCCCTTGGGCTAGTATGCAGATATAAGTGAGTATATACCATTTGATTCTTTCTGCTTCTGGGTTAACTCACTCATTATGATCATTTCTAGTTCAATCTATTTGCCCACAAATTTAGAGAATTCCTTGTTTTTAATAGCCGAGTAGTATTCCATAGTGTATATGTACCACAGTTTCTTTATCCATTCTTCTACTGAGGGACACTTAGGCTGTTTCCATGTTCTGGCTATTATGAATAAGGCTGCTATGAACATGGTGGAGCAAATTTTCTTGTTGTAAATGGCCATTTTTTGTGCCTTAAGTTGTGAAAATAAATTCTAAGTAATAAAATTGTATGCTATTAAATATAAAATAAAATAAGTGAATTAATTGCTCTGTTGCTACAACCATTAAAAATAGAGGCAAAGATTTTTAGAAAACAAATTAGAGTGAGCTCTATGAATGTTTCACCACACAGACCTTCCCAAAGAAGCACAGCAACAAGTTGACTTGATGGCAATCTTTCCACAGTAAGGCAGCCCACACTCACTCACACTTTGTATCATTGAAGGTCTCCCAGAATTTTTCTAGGTGGCTTTCTTTTAAAATAGAAGCTTGCTTCTTCCTCAATAACTTAAGCGCAGCCAACACTGTTATCTTTTTCGGTAACAAGAAGGCCTGTAGAATCTCACACTGTGCTGAATATTTTCTATGAAGAGAAAAAAAAAAAAAAAAAAAAAGAAAGAAAGAAAGAAAAAAGCCCAGCTTAGAGGATTCTGAGAGTATTCTCATCTTAAGTGGATGTGTTGGCTGTTTCTCTCTTCTGCAGCTATTTTCTTGTAATCTGCACATTCCCTGCAAGGATGGAGTCCTGTAGGAAGCCAATAGAATGTACAAGACATACAATGCCCCACTCCCAGTCATATTCTTCCATTGTTGAGCAATTATTGAGTTACTTATGCCCCAGCGGATAGCTCCACATGCATGCACATGACCAGATCCAGTTAAACTTGCTGGATCTGAAAACAAAGAAACAAAAAAGCAAACAAGACACAAATGTAGAAAGAACATGTATTCTCCAAAGGACAGAAGCCTTTCAGAAGGGTGAGGCAGTGAGTATGACCAGAATGTATTTTATACATATGTAATGTTGTCAAGGAAAAATAATTTTTTTGAAAGGATGGCAACACAAAATAAAGAAGCAGGTTACAGGGCCAATAATGCAAAGTTTTAAGCCACATTCGTTTTTCCAGAAGCAGGATGGAAAATGACACCATTGTTCAACCCAGGAGGTAGTGTAGCATAAAAACAGAATGACAAAGTTGCTTCCTTGAAAGCCAAGGAGACATTTTGTATGCCTAAAGCAACATAACTTGTTGCTCAAATCAATATTACTTGTTTATGGTTTCCATTTCAAGATGGTAGATGGTAGATGGGATATATGCTAAAAATTTTACCTAGCAATAGATTGCTATAGTTTGAATATAAAATATCCTCCAGTACCTCGTGCTATAAAGTGTTGGTCCCCAGATAACAGCTCTGTTATGGTAGATTCTGGAAACTTTCAAGAGGTAGGGCTAGCTGTAGGAAGTCGGTCACTGGGAATGGCTTTGACAGTTTCACCTGTTCCTCTCTCCCCTCATTAATATGTGTTTTTCTTTCTTCCACCATTAAGTGAGCAGCTTCCTCCTCCTCCACGTGCTTCACCCATGATATTCTTTCTAACATCAGACTCATAATCAGGAGGCCAAAAAAAAAAAAAATGATTTCTCTTCACTTTAGATGTTTGTTATAGTTATCTTTAGTGCAAAGTTTGAAAAAAGTAACTAATGTAGGAACACAAAGACATCATAAAACTTCATGATACTATTCAAGGTTTAATACAAAATGCACAGAGAAAAATTTCACAGAATAAAAGCTGGAAGAGAAGGAAGAAGAAAACCTCGTAGCCAGTAGATTTCACTACGCAGCTTTTCTCCAAGGAAAAGAGAACTTTAGCCTGTGCTCATCATTAACAGGAAGGGGAGATGCAAACAGAGGGCAGGCAAAAGAGGGATGGAGGGAGGGAGGGAGGGAGGGAAGGAGGGAGGGAGGGAGAGAGGGAGGGAGAAAGGGAGGGAGACAGAGAGAATTAGAAACAATGAGATAATACATGCCTCAGAGCTATGACTATCTTCTCCATCTAGGCCCTGCCTATGAATTGCTTACTCTGCCACGGACTAGAACTAATCAGTTCATTCACTCACCTGTGAGTTTGGTTTTTCACAATCTAATAGCCTCAAGCCCCATCCCTGAGCTGCTGCCCCAGATACCTAGCTGCAGCTTTGCGGTTATCCAGTCACTGGATTTCTCGGTTACCATCCCTCGCATTCTTAAATAATTTTTCAGATTTATCTACCAATATAAATGTTACAGCCCCCAAATGCCCCCTTTTTTACCTGAAGAGTCGATACACTTGTGTCTCCCTGTAGTAGTTTTAGCACAGTCCTTCTCAATCTAATGGTGTAGCCTACCTCTACATCGAGACAAGCACATCTACCAATCGACCAGCCATTGTGGCAGCTTCATCGCCATGGTGCTCCCGTTTTCTGTGGTTGGCATCTGTCCTCAGAGATGATCCCCAGCCAGTTTGTTTTCTTCTCAGCAATGCCATTCACGCACTGTTTCGTGATCAAAATCATTCTGGCAGGCAGACTTTGACTAATGACTATAGGAGACACCAGCTGGAGTTAATGTCACATGGTTAAAAACTATTTTTTGTTTGGTGTTTCTGTGTTTTGATGACAACATTTTTTTTCCTCATTAATGCAATGCTAAGACTTAGTTTTCAGTTTATTTTTCCCTAACATATAATTTCATTGAAATCAGTTTTACAAATACAAGGGTGTATAAAAGCAGATAAACAAAATGACTGCATTACCATTCCTCTCAAAGCAACTTTCATTACTAAGATTTATAGTTTAATAAATGTACCATGATTACTCTTAATTCCTTTTCTGGAAAGATGTCAGACTGGATTTTGCTTCTGCATGTTTCTTTTCTCTTAGCATTCTGGTAGATCACCTTTCAAGTCTTCCACCAAAGCACTACCACATTATCTTTCTTGAAGTGTAGATTTAAATAATAGCTAAGTCTGATTTCTCCCTGTTGTTAATGTTGTACCCTAAACATTCAAACTCCTATTATCTATTTTGAAATATTTGATTGTCAGGCACAATTATCTTTCTGGGCTATAGGGCGTTATATTTTTCCACCTGACACCTCCCCGCTGTAACAGTTAGCCACCCTGTTGCCAGCTTTCTGTCCCCCAACACTTTGCCAAGCTTTAGAAACCACAAATCTAATTTTTACTTCTTTAAGATGAACATTAGCCTATACATTTAATGAAGATCACATGTTATTCGTCTTTCTGGTACCACCTTTTTCACTTAGTAAAATATGTTCCACTTTTTTTTCTTTCTACGCTGTGACAAATGAAAGAACTCTACTCTTTTTCTAACAGGAAAGTATTCCACTGTATACCTACACCACATTGCTTTAATTACTGTATTCACATAGAAACCTAGATTGATTCTATGAATCTTAGCTACTGTGAGATCATGTGCCAAATGCTGTAAGAGTAATGCTGTCACTCTCAAAAACTGAATAGTCCCTCCTGTAAGTAAGAAAGCACAGGGATCCAAGTAGAGATGGAGTTACAAAGGCTACCAAGCTCAAGACATAAGATATTTATCCATGGCTCCTATGAATCACTGGTTCCTATCTACTGTGCAGCTAACAGGACCCTGTAACCCAAAGAGTTGCCCCCTTGCTATACCACCCCTAGTTTTAAGCTATAAACTTAACTCGCTAAGTGCCTCCAAGTCCAGATGGCTTTAACTCACATATTCTCTATATTAAAGCCATGTTACCTTAGAATGCCTGCTCACTCACTTCTGAAAGGTTACAAAAGCAAGGACTTCCTTTTGTTCCCCCAGGCTTCTCCTCTTCCCCTTTACTGGAACCCAAAGTCAAGTTTGCATCATAGTGGCCAGTGGGAATAAAGAACCTGCTTCATGTGAAATTAGCACGAACACCTACCTGCCTATAGACCCAGCTCTCTCACTGCTTCTCTGACAGCTATGTATATAATGTTGCAATAAACATGTCAACATCTCTCCAACATACAGATTTCACTTCTATTTCAGTTCCTTTAGACACATACTGTACTAGCACTGCTATTTTACTCTTTAGCTCCATTTTCATTTTTTGAGCAATCACAGTATTTTCAGTAATGACTGTATTAATTTATATATCCATTATTAACATAAGCACTACTCTTTTTACTCATCCTTGCTTATGCTCATTCTTTGTCTTTTTGTTAAAAGTCATTATACAATATATGTACCATATATATAGATGGATGGACAGATGGAGGAAAGATGGATGGATAGATAGACAGATATGATATGATAGCATACATCACTATGGGTTTAGACTTGCATTTCTTTGGTGGCTAATAATGGTGAGCATTTTTATGTGCTTTCTGGTTATTTGTATATTGTCTTTCTTTTCAAATTGTTTATTCATACCATTTTGTCATTTAAAATCACTTCCTCTGTCTTTCTCCTTTCTTTCTCTGGTTGTTAAATTCACTCATAATTTGGATATCAATCTTTTGTTGGATTTGCAAATACTTTCTCCCATTCTATAGTTCTTTTTTCTCTGTTTCACATTTCTGGTGCTATGTATTTCAGTTTCATGTAATTCCATTTTTGTGTTTTTCTAAGCTCTCTGTCAAGATCAACTTCTTCTAGGTTTCTCTATCGTGTATGAAAACTAAAATATGTGGCTGGAGACTGGCATGAGAGATTCTACCTAACAAATAACTTCAACTCCAGTTTCAGAGTGTACAATGATTGCACTCTTGAACAGACATGAAAACAACTCCCTTACCACCTATACAGAACACTGATAAATGGCTGTCTGCTAGGAGAAAAGATGCCATACTATATATTTTTGAGGTAAATTTATACTGTGTGTATTAGGATTATATCAAGTAAACCAAGCTCAAGAAGTATTTGTAGATGAAAGACCGAGGAAGAGATGTGACTTCTTCTCTTGGACCAAAAGTGATGGACACATAATAATTCAATGGCACGACCCAACACCAGTCTCATATCAATGCCTGTGGAACTGGACACAGGAGTTCTGTATAAACTGATGCATCCATCCAAGGACAATGCACGCAGAGAACCAAGACCCTCTGTTCAAATGTAACCAGTGGACTGCTGATTCTCTATGTTGCGGGGAGTGGGGTGGGAGGGGGCACTGCTGCTGAACCTCTGACATGCACTCTCATGCCCAACATTTGGTCACTGCCCCTTGGCAGGATGGCTTAGTGGGCACACAGAGTAAGGGGATGCAATCGACTGTAGCCAGAAAGCTGGGGTAAGAGAACCTCCCCCCATTAGAGATCTAGGGGAGGAGAATTGGCAGAAGAGAGAAAGTGGAAATGGGAAGATAAGAGGGAGGGGATAACAATGGGGATATAACATAAATAAATTATAACAAATACAATATGCATTAAAACAAGAAATATTTGAATTACTTGTAATTATTTCACTCCATTCCTTCTCATCATCTTATCAGGAACTCTTCAAACTTCAACAATGGTAACTTGTCAGTTGTTTCTACTAAGAGCAGGTGGTTGTTATAAGTTGCAGTGGGTTATTTAGTCAAAGCCGTTTCTCTAAGTCTACGTACTAATCTTGGAACACAGCAGATTATATAACACCCTACTAGAATCTTGACTCATTCCTTGTGCTGGCTAGTTTTTTCTTCTTATATAAACTAGAGACTTTTTGGAAGAGTAGATCATAAGAGAAATGACACCTCCATCTTGTTGCCTGTCTGTGGATATGTCTCATGGTTAATTATTGAGGTGGGATGGCCCAGCCCACTGTGGGTCTTTTAACCCTTGTCAGGTGGTTCTGAGTTGTACAAGGAAGCAGACTGTGCAAGCCATGGGACTAAAGCAAGAAAGCACTCTTCCAAGGCCTTTGCTTCAGTTCTTTCTTCAAGTTCTTACCTTGAATTCTTATCCTGTCTTCCCTCAGTGATGGACTGAAACTATAAAGTGAAGTAAACTCATTCTTCTCCAAGTTATGTTTGGTCAGTGTTTTATAAAAGCAATAGAAAATCAAATTGAATGCCAAATATTATATATAAGGTTGTCAAGATAGAGGTAATTTTTCCTTTCCATTTCCTAAACTATTGTTCAGTTAGATTAGAAAGGTATCACCTATTCCTGGAGTTTTGGCTTCGTAGTTAGAGAGGGCATTTTGACTTTGTTTAGTAATGGTCATATCAAGCTGAGTTATTAGGGATGAAGGTGTAATACTGTCTTTCCAAGATTATGTGAAGTTTTCCCTTGTATTTGGTTTGTTTGTTTGATTTTGCTTCTCTTAGGCAAACTCATGTCTAATGCTAGTCTGTTCTTTCACATCACATTGCTAGTGAGTCAGAGTTGTTCAGCCATCCTCTGTTAGTATTGCAGGTATACTTAAAACTTTGCTGTTGAAGGTATAATTGATTCAATCTGCATTTCTATTAGTAGTTCAATGCAAGAAGGAGGTGCTTTCTGGGCTTTGAATTCATTCAGGACCACCAGAAACACTATGTCATCTATGTAAGGATAGATATCAAATAATCTTTCTACAGTTTAGAACTACATTTTCCTGCAGAAAGGGCCTTGAGATGAAGTAAAAAATGGCTAAATATTCTAGTGAAAGTAGTAGCCAACTGGACAAAAGTATAATTCTAGCTCCAATCAACTGTAAGACTTCAAATATGCGTCTTCTGCAAATCAGGAGATGTCTGCTTGTGGGAACAACAGCTTTGACTAGATAATCATCTATTCAAGCATGTAGGTTTTACTGTACCCAATTACATTGCACAGTGGAAGTCACTCTTCACACCTAGAGATGCATGAAGTATATTTACTCCCAGAAGACAGGGACTCTGTGGTCCCCAGAGTTTGTTGTTGCTTCATTTATTTGACTTGGGGAACCAGTAGTGGCAAAGTTCAGCAGGACTCACTGTCCCACCTTTTGGTCTTAAAAAAGAAGTCATACAGTGTATCTTATTTGGCTAGACACTATTTCATCAGTAAAGAAACTGCTTCAGCAGTAAGTATTCCAGCTACATATTTAACTATCATTTTTGTGGAATGTATTGACAAAATATTTCATCCATCTCAAAAAGACATTTGTGTATCCATGCAGTGTTTCAATGCTGAGGATCTGTCAGAGCTTTTGTTTCTGTGATTATTACATTTTATTGATAACATTTAATAGTTTAGAGGATGCAAAATGAACTGCAGATGAGAGAGGAGAAACTGGTGATAAGGTGGGGTCATTGGTTGAGGTTAAAGAAATCTGTCCAGTGAGTCAGTACCAGAGTCATCCATTTTTAGTCTCTTTGTCCACTAAGCAGTGTGGTTCTCTGATAGTGGCTGGGGATTATTTATTACATCAAAAGTATATACAGTAGGAGGAGGAGAGTCCCAAACTAATTGGAGCTGTCTCTTTAAGTGGGTGTAGCTTGAGTGTTGTCAGTCAATGGCAGAAGTCAATCCTTGAAGTTGAATAGTGCCACAAACATTACTATTGTTTGCACAGTGACATTTAGATCAAAGGTAGACCAGAAAAAAGTGGCTGGGTTCAGGCCAGGCATAGATACATAAAGATTGGACCTTTCCTTGGGAATAGACATCCCCATAAGGTATAACATGATAAATTTAACAGTCATTTTCGCCTTAGTAACAATAATACGTATGGTGTAATGGGTTAGGTAAGACCCACTTTCTTTCCCAGTGGTGTGGGGTGGTCCAATTATATATTAATTTTTAGAACGTACTAAAGGTAAAATACAACTATGAGAAAGGCTGAGTCCTAGGTCTACCTTAAAGTTAATTCAGTAGAGAAGCTCCTGGAACAACGTTCTATTCTTTAATGAGTTTTGACTGGGCCAACATTTTAATTCAAATGTTACTAATCCAACCTCTTCTTGCCATCCAGACTGATGTTTTGATACATAGCTAGGTCCTTCTCTAGCAGCCTCATACTTATTTTCCTTCTAGAATTTGATCAGGGCACAGGCTCCTGGGTGATTGGGATTTACAAGAAATTGAAGGAGAAAATTGTGCATCAACAGATCTTGTTGCCAGAGAGACAATAGAAAAGAGAACAAACCAAGGGTCTAATTTCATAAGAATTAGTCTTTGGTCTCAAAAATAGGAAAGTCAGGGGACTGATTTAGATAATGCAGTTCCTAAGAGGAAAAGGTAGTCTGGATTCTCAGAGGGTGACTGGAAGGCACTTTGCCCATAGGACCTGAATTAAAGGGCCATTTTTGGTCATTTGGGTGTTTATGGTCTGATTCTTGAGCTCCATGGCTCCCTTGAGGTATTCCAGGGAAATCCTCTTTCAATACAAAATTTGGAAGCATTTTCCCCCTATTCAGTAGGAGCTATTTCCCTTTGGGATTTTGGAATCTTTTTAGTTTTTCTTCCTCTTTAGTGGAGGTAAATATGATATCTTGTGCTTGGGACGCAGACCATTTTGCAGCCTCATCTGTTAATTTTTCCCTTGGACACCAGGAAATGTCCTTTTCGGTGTCCTCTACCATGGGCCAATACAATTTCTATGTGTAATATTAACTTATCTAAAACTACTTAGATGGTTATCTCTTCAGGCACTAAGTACTGGCTTTTGACACAGTGAGACTTAGTTCTGCCCAGATTTTTCTGAATATATGGATCATTCTAAAGATGTATGTAGTCAGTATAGACAGTCCCTTCCTCTTTCAAGGATTTTAAAGTTTGCTTGAGAGCGAATAATTTGCAAATTTGTTCTGTTCAACGATTAGGTACATGCCCAATTTCAGGGTAACTAGAGTTTCTCCTGGGGAAGAGGCAGAAAGAAGAGGAGATTTTGCAAGTCTCCTTTCATACTGTTCAATTTCTCTTCGGACTCAGAGGAGGACAAACAGCTTTGATGTTTTCCTAGAAGGTCTCTAGGGAGATGTCAAGAAACCTGGTTGTCAAAAGCTTTTGTAAGAGGTTAATAAAAGAGGAAAAGAGGGGCCCCAGGACAGTTGGAATAAAGAAGGCCGCCAGAGGAAGCAAGGACGAGAGCAAAGTGGTTAAGCCAGAGCTGGGGGCCTGCTGAAGGGCATGGCCCTGCCATTCAGCCTCTGCACCCTCTCTCCTGCCAGAGTTAATTTATTGGCAAAGAAGTAGCATTGTTCAATAAGACTTGCACAGATACCTCTATGGGCAGTCCCCAGGAGATGGAGCAGCAGTAGTTCTGCAGAACAGCAGGAGCTAGTCTCGGACTACTAACAACAGAGTAGTGCCTTCTTTAAAGTTATATGATAATAATTTAGAAAGTAGGATTAGCTCATGAGGGTTAAATCCAAGCTGGAGACCCTCCTGTCTACCTTGTCAGGACCATTAGGATTGCTGGAGGGAGTACCTGCACAGTCAGGCATGTCCTGATGAAGATCAGGCACATAGGCCAGGCATGTCCTGATGAGCAAAATTGGGATGAGTGTAACAGGGAGTGGAATGAGACTGTACAGGACAGGAATGCCAAGCTAGTCTTCAGGAGGCTGCAAAGAGGTGGCGTGCATCTGAAGCAGATACGTCCAAGGCTGGACATTGGTATCTACAAACAGGCATTTGGAGGAGTTATGAGCTGTAGATTTGACAGCAGGTAGAGGTGGACTCAGGACATGGGAAGATTTAGAGTTGGAAAGAAGGGGTCTAAGGTAGGGAAGTAAGGATAGGAACCTCTTCCTGGCATCAGAGGGATCTTCTTTGGGGTTCTTATATTGATTATAATTGGAGAGCTAGTTGGGAGGATTTGTCAGATAAAGGAGCCAAGAGTATATTGAGATGATGAAGCAGAGCAAGGCTGCAGCAGCAGGGTGGAGGCTGCCCACAGGAGAGAAGGAGAACTGACATCCATCAGGAGATGCTTAGGGGAATTGCTAGACCTGATGAGGGCTCTTTGGGTATGGCTTCCTGACGAGATGTGGAGGAAAAGTAGGTAGGTAAGAGAAAGTGCTTATGGTGGCCATTTCTCAACTGTCTTCACTTCTGGAACAGATGTCCCCATTAAACATGTTCATATTTAAGTGTGTTTGATGTGTCTGAGTCTCTGAGTTTAGAATGAGGTGTGTCTTTATGAAGGAAGTGTGGTACCAGTGGGAACTATCCAGGGGCGTGTGGCTGCAGGTGTGGTGGTGGTGTTAGGATAGCCTTGTATGAGTGATGGGTGATTTTTGTTTTTGTTTTTTAAAGATTCCCTTCACTTTTACTGCCAAGTACTGTGGTAACTAACAGTGGAAGCAACCGGACATGTTTAGGGACCGGGGAGTCATTGCAAAGCTGAAGAGTGAGGAGGCTGAGCTCTGGAATTTCTGGTCCTTCCTTAAGGCATTGCTGTTTTCTCCATACAGTTAAGACTGATTGAGAAGGAAACTCTAAGGGCTGACTCTCAGGATCCTCAAGGTCCGGATTGGTATATTGAGAGCACTGATTGATCAGGACAAAAGAACTACTCTGAATTCTCATCTGGGCCCTGTGCGATTTCCTGAAACCTCTACAGTTTATAGTCTTATTGGTCTGTCTGATTATGCTAGCCTAAAGGCAGGGCACAGTATGCTAGGCTATTTGAGACCAGGGTTTCTCAGTTGATAAATCTAATAATATTTTGTGAGGGTATGACTGGCTTCAGCTGGCCAGTCCACATCTGACTATGAAGTTCACTAGAAGGGGGTCTCAGCTACCCTCCAGACTTGTTCTTTTTTGTCTCACACTACAGTAGACAGGAGCATTATATAGACATCTCACCGGATCAATGCTAACAACTAGAACCTATGAAGGAACTACTTAAAGTAAAAAACAAAAAAACAAAACAAAACCAAAACAAACAAACAACAACAACAACAAAAAACCTCCTGTGGTTAAGCATTACAAATTGGAGTCTATTTGGGCCAAGTCAGACATGGAAAAAGCCAAATGATCTTAAGGTTCTCCCTTGATCTTGACTACCACACTTATGGTGAGAATAATTTGGACCTCTTAAAAGGGGAGAGACCATAGGGTTTGTGCATTTTGCCCTTGAGGTCCATTTAGAAAAGCTAGACAAAGGGTACCTTGGGGATGGAGGTTGAACGTGTTTTGACAATTTGGAAACCCAAGCTAGGGAGGAGAGCCCAGGCAGTTCCAAAGAGCCCATGCAGACATGTCTTCAGGATTTCAGACACTGGACTGACCTTCTCCTGAGGGATCAGAGACAAGCTATACCCAGCTCAGAGTCTGGGCAGTCCTTTGGGACCAGGTCACCAGGCTACCTTGGGAGAGCCCAAAAGATGACTCACTATGTAGATTGACGCAGTTGTGTAGTGTTGAGGGAGAATAGAGGAAGTAGCAAGACCCCCGCCCCAGCAAGAGAAAGAGGTGTGTGTGGGGGCCTGGCAGAAGGAGGGCGTGGAAAGGGGGAGAGAGAGGAAGAGGGGTGGAGAGATGGAGAAAATTACCAGAAGGGTAGTTGGAGAGCTGGCTCAACCCAGTAGATAGAAAACTAAAATGTCTCAGGATCCAGGTCTTAGTAGCAATGAACAGCCGCTACCCACTCTCTTTTTGTTTGTTTGTTTTTGTTTTGTTGTTGTTGTTGTTGTTGTTGTTGTTGTTGTTGTTGTTGTTTGAGACAGTGCCTCTCTGTGTAGCTTTGGCTGTCCTGGATTCTCTTTGTAGACCAGGCTGGCCTCGAACTCACAACGATCCACCTGCCTCTGCCTCCCGAGTGATGGGGTTCAAGGCTTGCACCATCACGCCTGGCATTGCTACCCACTGTTACAAGAGCACCCCTACTCTGAGTACTTGCCTTCTCACAGAGATCAGAATAAGAAAAGCAGGAGTGAGTCCAGGACAGCCAGGGATACACAGAAAAACCCTGTCTCAAAAAACCTAAAAAAGAAGAAGAAGAAGAAGAAGAAGAAGAAGAAGAAGAAGAAGAAGAAGAAGAAGAAGAAGAAGCAGCAGAAGAAGAAGAAGAAGAAGAAGAAGAAGAAGAAGAAGAAGAAGAAGAAGAAGAAGAAGAAGAAAAGAAAAGCAAGATTAGGAGGCTGCTTGAGTGTGAGACAGGTTTATTTAGGAATAGATTTTCTAAACACTCTCAACAGACAAGGAGAGAGTGAGTGAACCAGGGTTTTTCATCAAGGCTACGCAGGGGGATTGTTCACAGGGGCTGAGGTCTGTTTCACACAGGTGGTGGTAATAGCTAAACTAAGACCTTTAGAAAGGGTACTTGTGGTACTGTCTTTGGGAAGCTGCCTTTGGGAAATTAAAATAGTCAAAGGAGGGCTTGGTGTTTGGTCTAAAATAAAAGAAGGGGAAAGCTATTCAGTCTGGAATAAGGTTGTCTATGAGCTGTGCTTTTCTCTTCGCAACACTGGATAAATCCCATTTTTTTTTTCTTCTTTTTGCTCTTAATTTGGCAAGGTTAGTGGAAAGTGGGACTCCTTAATGCAGTTTCTATGAGGTTGTTATCCATGATGGTGGCGTGTAGGGTCCCTTCCTGTGCTACAAATGGTTTGGCATTGTTCACTGAATTAGGTAAGTAAGTAACCCTATATCTTTGTCCCTGCAAGCAGGAGCTCAGTGAAATCACACGTTGGTCACTATAGAGTAAAAAGACATTTGTGTTTCGCCAGGAAAAGTTAGCACAAAATACAGCCTGTTATTCCATAGCAAATGTTAAACGAAACACTGCAGTTAACTTTCTTTGTCCTTAAGGAAAAGGCTGCTATAAAGAACGGTGGGACACTGCCTCAGTTTCCTTGGATTCAGTTATTAGTTCCAGGCCCATCCTTCTCTCTTTGTGGTGTTCCATACCTTCTAATATTCTATGGCAAAAGCGAGCCAACGCTATGGCAACCTGCTGGCTCAGAATTCATATTCTTAGGAGAAGCCTTTTTACCCAATTAGTAAACTGATGTTAGCGTGCCTAGGTGTGGTTATCCTGTCCAGAACAGCTCAGAGGTAGCGCACTGCAGCTTCCCTAGGCTCAGAACAGAGTGGCACTCTGTAGTACTTTGAGGTGGTTATGACCCTCTGTCCTGCTTCCTTCTGTCCTTACCAGGTATTTGAGATAGTATTTTCCTAATAAATGTCCATCTCAGAATTTCCACTTGAGAAATCTGACTGAATGCTGATTTACACAGAAGTCCGAATCCATATGCTTGTTTCTTAATGTACGTTAATTACATATCGATACGGGAACAAGTCATTTTTAAAAAAAAAAAAAATATCAAATTGCAAAATACTGGTTCCCTGGTATTTGAGCAGGTTCCAACATGGTTGTTTTAGGTGGTTTCTAATGGGTATTTTAAGGGTCTGTTGAGGGTGACAGGGTATAATTTATCCTGCGTGCCCATGACTGCTGTGAGCAGACATGCTTTTCCATGCAAAGGCACTATTAAATGACTCTAGTCACAATGGCTAGAATTAGCCCAGCTGGGAGAGTTTGAATTCCCCTGGGCTGTTAGAGTCTAGAATTTGATTAGTGTTGGCGGCAGTTTAGTCTTTTATCGGCTATTTCTGTGTCATTCTGTGTCATTCACCAATGTCTGTGTTGTGACATACTTGTGGCAATATGTTCTGTTTTAAACTTATCAAATGATAAGTGTGGCCTTGCGGAATTCTGCCATGAAGATAGTGCACATTTTCTCATTGCCAAATTTCATCTCAAACTGTTTAAGTTGTGATAAGCAGCCAGTGTCTGGCTAAGAGCTATATTTTCAGGTTTGGATGTTCTGTGAAAATACTTACAATAAAGAATAAGGTTTGCGGAGAATCTTTAAACTCTGTTATTCTCAGAGATTACATAGATATTGCTAAGTCAGGTTCTCCCACTTTTATAGCATTGTTTCTTGAAGTCAAGCATTTCTGCCGTATTTCTCTTTACAGGTCTGACTGTTCTCTGTAAAATGGCTAGCTGTATGGCATTTACACAGCATTTGAGAGCCATAATTCCAGGCATATCACTTTATCAGGTCCCTGCCTTACATTATATAGTCAGTGTATTCATTTGAATGCCATTCTTACTTTATAGTGTGCTTTACAGAAAGATGGTTACAAAAATTACCTTTGCTTGCTTTTATTTTTATTTTTTTAATTTTTAAAAATTTTTAAATTTTTTTATTAATTTATTCTTGTTACATCTCAATGGTTATCCCATCCCTTGTATCCTCCCATTCTTCCCTCCCTCCCATTTTCCCCTTATTCCCCTCCCCTATGACTGTTCCTGAGGGGGATTTCTTCCCCCTGTATATGCTCATAGGGTATCAAGTCTCTTCTTGGTAACCTGCTATCCTTCCTCTGAGTGTCCCAAGTGGACTATAACACTTTACACTGTTGAAACTTATGCTATTTATAATTGGGATTCTACTCATGTTTAGAAGCTGTTATGATGATCATCTAGAAGTCAGTGAACCAAAAAAGAGCGCACTTTTAATGAATGTATGTTTCAAGTGTAAACTACTGAACAGTCATTTACAGCTAATTTTCTTAGTGAATATTTTGATGTTTATTAAAAAAACAATATTTTTAGTCTTTAACAAATACAATTGATCACATAATAATAATTACATTTACATACACTAAGTATTTAATTATGTTACAGTATTTATAATATATTTAATTATATATAAAGAATACATACTAATTTATGCACTAAATTAGCTTAGCCTTATGAAAATGTCACTCAAAAAGAAGTAAGTTTGCAACATTATTGTCTTGGAAGGAGGGAAAAAAGAGTGAAAATTGGGTATCTTATGTGATTGGGCCAATATTACAAGAGAACATAAATTTATTTCTCGCAATCCTGCGTATTAAACAAAGGATCAGAGCAGTGACATATTTGGTGTCTGATAATATCTCATTCTCTGAGATGGCACCCTCTTCAGGATCCTCATATATTTATAAAAATACTACTACCATGTATGATAGTCCCACCTATCGACCTGCTAACACCCCAAACCCTGCATTCTTATTTCTATCACTTTATAAGGTAAGACCACAAAAGATAAAACATTTTTTTTTTTGAGACAGAATTTCTGTGTACCCCTGGCTGTCCTGGAACTCTCTTTTTAAACCACACTGGCCCTGAGCTCAGAGATCTGCCTACCTCTCAAGTGCTGGCATTAAAGATATTAGCAACCACTGCCAGGAAAAATATGAAACTTCTGAAAACAGAAATCTTTAAGTCATCGAGTCCATTTTCTTTTGAAGGATCATAATTGAGGGAGAAAGTCTTGGATCTCCTGAGCTCTATTTATAGCAGAATATTTCTATGTAACTATGAGTAACGTTTTCTTGAGATTCTATGTGCAAAGGGAGACTGATGAAAGCTGTATAATCCAGCCACCAGCTACTGATATGATTGTGAAAGCATCTAAGGGTCCAGACTCTTAAGGCTCACTCAGACCCACTCATATCGCTTTTACATACATGCCTAGGTTGCTAACATCTTGGTTGCGATTCTTATTCAGCCTTTCACTTCTCTTTACTGCAAAACCTATGGTATCTTTAGCCTTCTGTCCTATTTTCCATGAGATTTAGTCATCACCACAGTGTTCAGACACAATAATCTCACCTTTTCCCCAAAGTATACACTGCAAAATTTCCGGTGAAGCATTGGCCATATAACTATGGTCTCTGTGGCATCACATGTGTTCTAAAGTCTGCTCCTCTCCCATGCCAGGTTGAGCACACTGTAAAGTGCATCCTTGATCTCTGTACAACTTTATTATCCCATGAGATCAGCCCCCCTAGCCCATACCTATTCCAGTGTCGCAGGCATTCTCTCATCTCTTTTCTTCTGAAACTGACACATCCAATTTTCTATGTATTGGGTAATAAGAATTAATTTCTGTCTGGTCTGACAGACATAAACAGAAATATAATGAGGATATGGTTCATCTTTTAAATAGGTACTAGAAGCTTATTAGTCAGGAAGCACAAAAATTAGTAAAAAGGTACTCTTTTGGCAAGAAATGGCTGGAATTTAAAGTTACAGACACATCAAGTGCTGACATTCAGCTGTTAATTGTTTAAGGTATTAGCACCATTAAAGGGAAACCTCTACTTCTGCACTGGGCCAACAAGAAAGATGTTCTGAAGAAAGGACTAATACCTACCAAAGGCTATATCTCCCGAAAACGTGAAAATCCAAATTCCTTTGAAAGGAAGGAACCTACACTGGGAATTCCACTGAAATGGTTCCTTCTAGAAAAGTGGATAAGGAAGAGCTTATCCACTGGTTTTGGAGATATGAAAGTCAAGATTGAAGTGTCATCATGCTGGTACAGAGAGCCACTGTGGTAAGGAATTGTGCAACAAGGCTTAGGGTCCCTGGAAGGAGGTCCTAAGAGGCCAGTGTCTAGAGCTGTGGAGATGAAACCTAACTTGCAATGGAGATCTCAGGATTTTAGGAGATTCAGCCAAGAAGAGATGCTGGCATAGAGCAGAGGTAAGCCAAGACAAAGCCTGTGTGCTGCAGGCCTTAGAGCTGAAGGTATTGGGCTACCCAAGCACTTTGGAGCACAGGTGACTCCATCACAAATTCCCTATGTCCAATGTGGCATTGGGGAGTTTTGCCTTGGTGAGTTCTGGACTTTCTTTGGTTCAATTGTTCCTCTCCTGGAATTTGCTGTTTGATGGTACAAGGACTCACTATTAAACTAAATGTGAGTCAGAAGACATTCTGCATTTTTGCATAGTGTTAGTGTATTGAAAACTATAAGACTTTTGAATTTGGCCATATTACATTTTGTACTTTGAGGCGCCTATGAGCCTGTGGTGAGAGAGGGTGGATATTTATGATTTAAGCGATGTGAGGCAAGAAATAGACTTGTGGTGGTTAAAGTATGCTGTCACCTTGGCAGAAATTAGAATGTTCTAAAAGACAAATCTAAGAGTTTGCCTACAAGGAAACTTTTAGATTCGGCCAACTGAAGAGGGAAGACTCACCATGAGTATGGTTGGCAGTGTTCAAAGAACTTGAGATTTGGTCTGAAAAATAAAAGATAAAAGGAAGACAGAGAGATACATGAGGTGGTCAAGGGACTTTTTATCAAGCCCAATCATGTGGATTTGACTCTCAGGATCCACAATGTGGAAGGACAGACTCTGATGTGCTGTCCTGTGACCACTATCCCTTCACTGCGGTAGACATTCAAGCCTAAATAAATATAAATAAACAACTTTTTAAAAAGATGAATTGAGAATCCACATTTATCTTTCTCTGCTTTCTGACCGTGGATGCTTTCTAAAAGTCTTCCTTCCATGCCTCTCTGCTCTGGTGAACTACACTATGGCCCAGTGAGCCAAAATGACACCTTCCTTCCTAAGAGTCGTTTTTTGTCACAAGAATTCAAAAAACCATGCAACTTTTTTATTTTCAAAGTGCCAAGATCTGTGCATTTGATTATAGAAAAGCAAAATGGAATCATGATGGTATGAGAACACGCTATTTTTAACGGCATGAGGGTATGGTTGGTGCATTCTTCTGAGGTGTGTTAAGATCAGAAGACTTTCATAAGAAGCTGTTTTTAAACTGGCAGTAAAATAATAGGGCCTTAGGGGCTCCGACTAGTTCATGGGAGGTGAAGGTGTGTTATGTAATTAAAACAAGTGAGAAGCATAGACAAACAAGGCTGAGGGAAATCGGCCACAGCAAACGTATTGAAAGGAGCTCGTGGGGTTAGGACATGAGCCTTGACTGTATTCAGATTCTAATTTATTTCCTTTCCAGAATCTGTGCCTTTGTTTTATTTTCTATTGCTGTCCTTACTGGGAATCCCAACACAGTGTTATTAGAAGAGGAAATAATAACTATCCTCTCTTCGTTTTTATCCTGGTTAATTTTAGGCCAAATACAAATGATTCTTGATGTAGGGTTTCCTTAGGTGCTCTCAAGTGAACTGAAGAATGCCCATTCCGTTCTTAGCTCAGTGCTCTATCAGATGATATGAAAATTTCCACACATTTTTCTCATCTATTTAATTGGATGGCTACCTAATATGCACCTCTGCCCACTTGCTAACCTAGTTAATATAGATACATTTGGTACAGATTTTATTGAATAATGTACTTTTCAACTCTAGCTCCACTAGTTTACTGCCTGTTTACTTTTTCTAGCTCTTAAAATATACTTTAAAAAAATGTTAACATTTGGTTTCTTCAGAATTAAAGGCTGTGTGTGTAATACTTCATGTGACAAAGATGACAAGGCTTTGCTCATGGATACAACTCTGTACTTTAGTCTTAGCCAAGCTTCGATAAATTTAATTACAGCAACCACCATAGCATAAAATATGCAATATAAAGCAATCTACTGCTCCGTAATGTCAAAATTAACTGCTAACATATGACATTTAGAAATACTATCCTTTGATACAGTTGGCTCATTAGTAAATCCATTACAGAACATCTAATTTTAGATCTTTGACCTCATGATATGAAATATGATAGTCATGTTGAAGAATCACACTTGTCACTTGATACTTCTCAGGACTGGTTCAGTTATTGTAAGATTTAGCAATACGCTGTGCTTTTTCACAAATAAATCATCTAGGCTATTTTTTGTCCCCACAAGATTAAACCTAAATCTATTTAATCAGAGTCTAAAATTGTGCACAGTCAACTTCTGAAAACTTGACAATGTTACTGTAGTGTCTTTTAAAAATACTTTCTATTTTTCAAGTGACTGTTTAACTATTGTTTATGGATACACACCCACCCACACACACCCCTCCTGGGGAGATGTGGACAAGTGTATCTCCATGTAGAGCAATGGAGACAGATGAAGAAATTATTCCACTGAAGTCTAAATTTGAGTGCCATTGAGTTTCCTGGAGTCATATGTAGAGGAAGCCTAGGTGATGGAGAATCATGGGTCGTTCAAAGTTTCATCAATAAAACCAAGCCACGAACAGATTGTTACTCACAAAATCTGAGTCTCTGAAGTTCCCTGCACAATTGCAAACACTTTTGCTAATGGGAACTTACTCTCTAGAAACTTTTGCTGCTTAGATCTGGGCAGAAGCCTTGCAGTTCTTGAAAGTTTCAGAAGTTTCTTGAACCTTGCAAAGCTTTGTTCTTTCCCTGGGTCTTGTTAAGTTTCATTTACTTGCTGAACTTCCTTCCTCCCTGCAGGATGGAATTTCAATTTAAAGCAAATAACTATGGTACAAGTGGAATTTAGGTTTAAAAAAAAAGTTAGCATAACTTCTTTTGAAATGATTGCTTTTTCTGGAGTTTAATAAAACTGTCCAATTCTATTAATGTATGCAATCTATGTGTGCAATATTATAGCCTCTATTTTCTCTACTCACAGCAAAAAGAGAAAAGCTAAAATATACTATCAATGTAATTACCTGAAGAAGACCAAGGTCTTACCCAAGTGAGGGACTTACTTTGTGCTGTTTCCCAGACGCCACTTGAGAGTCTAGAACTTATTGGCCAATAGCCCTAAAAGAGCTAATGCACATAGTATTAAACTGGCTCCTAATAAGCTGTCTTTAAACCCACAGATTTGTACGTCTCTCTGTGAAGTTTTTGTTGCAGTTGAAAGTGACTACACTCAGAGACCTACAAGTTTTCAATGTGGGGAGAGTAAGAAACTATGCAATTATCAGTGCTAAATGGAACCACTAGAACAACAGACCTTCTTCTCTCGAGGGTTAGGTATCATTGCAAAAGACATGACCAGAAAGACTGTAGGAGCCAGACATTATAGGTGATTACAATGAAGCAGTATTTCTAGACACAAAGGACAGTGACATATGTGAACTCAGAGTGGTTGTGACAACATGCACAAGTTTGAATGGAACATCTCATTACATATAGGAGAGGTAGGCACAAACCTTCACCTTATCTAAGGAGCTACTAGCAACTGACAATTGTTGGGAAGGGGACAGTAAATTTTCTTTATCGGTGTGAATACTGGTAGGTCTCTTATGATCCAGTTGTGCCCAAATATTTGTGCAACACAAATTGAGCTTTATGAGCTTAAAAAAAAAAAAGAATACATAATTGGGTGGTCATAAAAGGGGAATTAGATCTGGAAGGATTTGGGGGAAGGAGGTAAATATGAAGAAAAAATAGTTTTTAAGACAAGGCCAGTAGAGTTTCCCTAATCTAAACGAGAGGCATAATAGACTAAGACAATAAGCAGACTGTCAAGGATATGTAGAGTGACAGGAGATTTAGCATTCATATCATTATATCCCAAAAGGAGAGAAGAAAGGAGGAGGAGCAGAATATTCAAAGAGGCAGTAGCCAAGCCTCTCAAACTTGGTGAAAGTGATTACTGAACAACACATCTAAGAGACTGAGTGAATATAGAAAAGCATAAATCTAACTCGGAAATGCATGTACCTAAACTTTGGAAATTGATGTGAAAGCATCCGGAAAGAAATAGTGTGGAACTTGAATATGAACTGGGAGATTCCCATCAGATCCAAGGAACCAAGAACAGAGTAGCATGGCTGGTTCTCCAAATATCACAAGGAAGCAGTGTGTGCATTCTGCATCCAGTGACAGTTACCTGCATCAGAATAAGAGGCAGTTCTCTTCCCAATAAAGGACAAAGTGACACAAGGAAATATTCAAGAGAAAGTAACTGGTAAAAACTCACTATAGAAAATAGAGTACATAAAATAGAATAGACTATGCTACATGAATTTTAGAAACTGTATTTGATAATGAGACAAATTATAACCTGGTAGGACAGTACTTGTTCTCTGAATGAAATTAAAACCCACTAATAGAAAGACAAAGAAATGTGTAGCCCGCTGCAATTAAACCATGCTTCTTAATAAGCATGTGTCAAAAAATAAAGCCCAGAGAATGTGTAAAAACTGGTCATTTGTGACATTCAAAATACAATCTATCAAAATATGTATTATTCGGCTCAAACAGTGCTGAGATGGAAATGCAAAGAAATAAGTGCTTATATTAAAAAAAGATGAAGTATTAAGTAAATAACCAAAATGCATACCCAACAAACTAGAAAGGAAGCTAAAACAAAGATGCCAAGTAAATATATAAATAAATAACTACTTAAATAAGAGCCAAAAGAAAAAAGTGTTTCCAGACTCAGTAACGTCTCCTAGTACTGTCTCAGTGGCTCAATCCCCTACTTCCTCCCCTAACTCCTCCTCCCCTGGCTGGCAGAAGTCCACCCCTATGCTCTCCCCTGCTCAGTGACTAGCTGTAATTTGCTTTATTGGCATATCGAGGAAAATTGGGGAGCAGTATTTAAACAACATTGAGACAGGAGAGTCTCAGAACAACAATTGCAACCAGATATGGGACAGCATCTGAATCACACAATAACCTTATATATATATATATAGTTTTTTTCTCTATTAAGTAAAATTCATAGTACATTTATTTAAGATAATAAGTTAGGCATGATGCCACTCCTCCACAATCCCAATATTCATCAGGAATTTGCATTCATGTTCAGTCCAGAGGAGGTAAGGAGACACTTTACTCAAAGCAAAACCAATCCAAACAAAGACAAGAAAAGAAAATTGAAACAACAAAAAGAGTATGTAGTAAGTGTCACATGACAAAAGTATTAGGTTCAAAAGAAAAACACTCAAGGACCCCAAAAAGGCAGGCCCACTTACTTCATTCAATATGGCAACCTTGGCTCAGCTCGACTGGACTACAGAAGGAATGCTAGCAGCGAGACAGAGGCTCACAGGCAGTGCGTCCTGCCTCTGGAACCTGAGAAACTGGTTTCTGTCTGCCAGAGTAGACATTGCCATTGCCTCTTGCAAAAGAAACATCTGATCCCCTCCCTATTGGTTCTTTGTACATATCAAAGCTTAAAGCTAACCTTCACACTCCTCTGTTCCCTAGTAACATGCACCTGCTCTATCAAATCCTCCACACCAGGCCTGCATCCTGGCTCTTGTCAAACTTCTGACCCCCTCCACTCTGCTAGCTCCCAGCCTGTCCAGATTAGTTTACTCTCCTCAGCAGCTTCTCTGCTCTCTTTTAACAAAAAGATTTCTTCCATGCTACCCTCCCATCTCACCATTTCTCAGTTCTCTTTGTGTTCCCACCCACCAGAGATAGCTCTGACCATGGCCAGTTTGCCTCTTTTTCTATCTGTTCTGGACACATTCAGATGCCCCTCCCTTTCTCTCTTTCATATCTCCTAACCTTAGTTCTTATTTTTCTTTCTTTTGCATCTTTGCCTAAGAAAGTAACTTCTAGGCAGGCTGGTGTATGTGGGGCACCTAGGGACTCAGTTCATATTAAATTTTCCTATATATGGTCTTTGAGTTGTAGCCCCCTAGAGACTGAATGCCTTCATTTGGGAGGAACTGGATCTCTTAACAACACAAAGCATGCTAGATACAATGATGAAGAGATTAGGAACTGCATGTCAAATACTAACCATGACACGTTGGCTGTCATTCACTCTGTGAGGTGAGTTTCTCTTCTTAAGTGGCATAAATAAATTGTGACATTTTAAATCATTATGTTTAATTTAGTTATTAAGTTTATTTACTTATGGGTGTCTTATAAATCATTGTAGCTTTCATATTTCTATTAATAAAAACATAAAATACTTGTAGGAAGCTCAATATTTTTACCTTTTAAAGAAGTTTAACCAAGATATTCTTTGTTGTTCAAATATTCTAGCATAATAATTTTGCTAATTATTTTATGGAATTACTTAATTAATCATTATTATATCTAATTATAGAATTAATCAAGAACAACAAGATCTCTGTATAAATAACTTTTAAAAACCTCTGAGATAATAACTTTCTGTGAACTGAAAGAAGAAAGTGGGCCAGAATATGACATTTCCCACCATTTCACTTGTAAAGTCAATATTGGTTTGATTACATTCCTTTCTACGTGGTCATCTCAAGCCACATATTTTGCCATTTCTCCCTCTTATCCCTGGTCCTTCATGCATGCACACACACAGACATAAGTGTACAAAGACACACACACACATACACACCCCTAGTAAAAGTATCTTTTACTTGCCTGATTTAATTGGCATCTTGGAGACTTACTGCCTCCATCTGCTAACTTAGTTCTAGTCCTGGAAGCTTCTAGCCTCCATATAATCAAATCTAGTCCTAGAATGCTTTCAGCCTTTGGGACTTACTGCTGAATAAGTTCACACTTTCTAGATCTTTCTGAATTCTAGTTGGCTGGTTCAACTCAGCTGTTAAGGCTCAAAGTCCTTCTTCTCTTAGCTGACTGATTCAAACTGACTTCTCTCTCAGCCTGTGACTGCATTGCTCTGATTAACCTCACACTAACTCTATCAATTTGTTCGAATCTGCTGCTTCCTTCTCATTCTCTGTCTCGTTCTGTCTTCACCTCTGTCTAGCTTGCTCTCTCTTCAACCTGTCTCTGTAATACTCTCCTGGTAAAACTGCCTCTGAATTGCACATACTGAACTGCTGTGAATTCAACTCTACCACACTGCCTGCCAACTGAACTCAGCTGAACTGCCTGAGTAGCACTGACTAGAACTCAGAGATCTGCTTGCCTCTGTCTTAGATACAGTTAGAGAGACCTTACGAAAACATATTCAGACTCATGATTATTGTATACCACGTATGAAGACATTATATAAATTCCTTTTGCAAATGACCAGAGCTTTGCTCAACAAAGTTTATCCCAAAATTCTAAAATAAAATAAAATAGAATAAAATAAAAAGCCTCTCTGTTCATGTAGAATAAAGAGAAATCTAACAAAATATTTTTGAGAACAATAGAAGAAAGTAAAACAGCCTTAATGCACAGTGGATCCACCCCGTACGTCTTACCTGACTTTCCTATTTAGCCACTAAGTGGAATGCATATGCTCACATTCAGTTTGCCAATCACACCTGCCTCAGCATTTCTGTGAAGATACATTATAACTGCCTATAATTAGCTAATAGGTAATTCGCTCATCCATCACCACATTGTTGTTTTGTTTTACTTTGTTTATTACATTAGAATTTTTCTTTTAATTTTTTAATTTCTGAAACCAAGGGGGCAAATTTGGAATAGATATTAATCCTGGAATATCCAAGCAGCACAATGTCAGGAGGTTTTCAGTGCTAAAAATTTTAAACTATGAGAGAAAAGAGAAAATCACCTGTGAAATGAAGCCAATATAAAACCTAATGTGAGACTGTAATCCAGAGTGAACGACAGCAACTACACACATTTTGGAGTTACATTATGCCGATTTACCCATTTTCTTAAAAAGACAAGAGGGTAGTAGTTAATTCATTTGTCTCAATTTCTGCTTCATTGTAAACAATACATAGATATGGGGACGCAAATCTGGACTCTGCGCTGAGCACTCAGAGTTGTAAGGAAAAGTGGGGAGATGGAAGGACCAGGAGGGGTCAGGAGCCCCATAGGGAGACCATCAAGATCTATGGATCTGGATACAGGGTGGCCCTGCCGAAACTGATCCACCAAGCAAGGGCAATGCAAACAGAGAACCTAGACTCCCTGATCAGATGTAGCCAATCTACAGCTGATTCCTCAAGTGGGGGAGGGGAACTTCTGCTGAACCTCTGACTTGCACTCTGGTACCCACGATTTGATCGCTGCCTATTGGCAAGATGGCCTTGCAGGTACACAGAGGAAGGGGATACAGCTTATCCTGATGAGACCTGACAGGATGTGGCCAGAAAGTGGGGTAGCCCTCCCCACCCAGAGGTCTAGGAGAGGGGAATAGGACAGAAAATGGAGGGAGGGTAGGAACGGGAAGATAAGAGTGAAGGGTTAACAATTGGGATGCAACAGGTGAATAAATTATAATAAATAAAATATTAAAAAGATTTTTATATTTTATTATATTTGTGTGTGTCTCCCTACACCTCTCTCTCTCTCTCTCTCTCTCTCTCTCTCTCTCTCTCTCTCTCTCTCTCTCTCTCTCTCTCTCTCTGTGCGTGTATGTGTGTGTGTGCGCCCAAGTGGACAGAAGAGTAAATTATTGGTGGTGATAAGCCTGCTGACATAGGTATTTGGAACCAACCTTCAGTCTTCTACAGTAACGGTAAGCATTCTTAACTGTTGAGTCTTTTCTCTAGCCACACTTCACCATGATTTTTAAATCAAGCAATGTAGGAAACCACTTTGGCTAATCACCACAACAGCATCAACAAAAGCAGTTAGAGCAGGCACTGTGGTTTGTATCTGTAGTCTCAGATAATTGGAAGTCAGAGGCAAGAAGATCATTGAGTCTAGGAACTCAGGACTAGCTTGTTCAATACAGTGAAACATTGCCTTATAAATACCTATAGCCAACAATCGGAGGCACCAGAGATTCAGATATGGATGACGCTGAGAAATGGTGTTTTGTTTTTTTTTTTTAGTGTAAATCTTCCCCAAAGAGTACGCTAATGCTTCTGCTGTCACACATAGACACCCACTATCCTGAAAATCAGACAACAGTGCTTCTGTATCAACAATCAAAACTTGGTGCATGCTTAGTCTCCTGGACACTCAAAGGTTGCCATAGGACCTTCTCAAAATTCATAATTCAAATTTTGAAATAAACATTTGCATAAATAACAACCATTGTCATGTTCATGTTCTTCATTGGAAATATATGACTTAATTATATAAATATCTTAAATATAAGAAAGAAGACTATTAAAACTCTGGGAGATCATAGAATTTGGTAAATATTCAGGTATCACTATTCTATTTGTTTCATAACTGATTACTATGACAACAAATATCCTATCCCTTCTTTTCCCTTTTTTATTGACCAAGTTTCAAGAAGAATAGTAATTTCATTTTCTATTAATGAGGCCATGTATCACCGTACTGAATGCCTGACAAAGCATGTTAAGAGAGAAAGAACTTATTTTAGTTCAAAATTTCAAAGTTTTCAGTCACTATGGCAGGAGGGAATGTTTGAGAAGAGATGTTCACACTATACCACCCCACAGAATAAAGAGAGAAAGAGGGGCCTAGGGCCACATCTAACAAAGGGTGTCATTAGTGACTCACATTCTCCAGCAAGGACCTACAGCCTAAGTGTCCACAACATGAAAAATAACACAACCACTTTGGGAACCATGTATGAACAGTAGAGATGAACATATATGAATAGCAGACTACAAGCAACACCTTTTAGTATATAATTCCCCAAAAGGTTCCTGCATGCCTTAAAACAAAAACATGCGCTTAGTCCATCTCCAAGATGCCCCATAATTTTTATCAGTTTTAACATTATTCAAAAGTATACTTCATAGTGTCCCATGAAACCTAAAGCAAACTATTAGCAATGAACATCTGCATATTTTTTTAAAGTTATGTAATCCCTAAATACAATGGCACGCATAAAATATTCTGATTGCAAGGGAGGTGAATTGGGCATAGACATGAAGGAACAAGATCAAAATCCACAAGGATAAAAAGGCCGCTTTCTAGGTTGGCTCTGCTCTGGTCTGCAGTTTTCCTTAGCAGACATTACTGGCATCCTTGCTTCTTGATGTCACTAACTTCACTTTCACATCTTTCGGCCCCACCCCTTAATGGGCAGGATAACTGGGTCCTTCCAATCGGTCCTAGCTTGCTTGCTGCTGTCTGTTGTGGTGACCAAAAGTGACTTGAAAAGAAAAGAGAATATGATACTTCAAGACTGTAGTTTATTTTTAAGGGATATCAGGCAGGAAGTCAAGGCAGAACCTGAATAAGAAATCATAAAGGAACAGTGCTTACTGAATTGTTCTTGCTGGCTTGTGTTCATCCATCTTTATTTTACTGCCCGAGCCCACCTGAGTGGACAGTGCCACCCACATTGCGTTGGGCACATGCCCATCAACAATGTCCTACAGACAAGACATATCAGTAACCTAATCAAGGCCTGCAATCCCTCAACTGATGATTTTTTTCTTATAATTTTGTCAAATTGAAAGCTGATGCTAAGTGGGGGATGATGCCAGAAATTACATAGCCTCTTATGCTTTCTTTAGTTATCTGTGCAGAGGCAGCCATGTTCCTATAACTCTTACTTTGTATATATTTAAGGAACTATTTATAATTTTGTGACACCAAGGTCTTCCACTAGTTGAAAAAAGATCTTAGTCACCAGATTATGACACCGTAACCATCTAGGACTACTTGGTTAGTTGTACCCAGGGAAGTATTTCTGTGTTTGGTCTCCTCTAATCAGAGAATTCTGAAGCTATTTTTTCAGATTGATGTCTTTAAATAATGTAAAAATATTCACACCCTTGAGCCTGTGATAACAGTCCCAATCCAGGACCTTTGCCCAACTGTCCATTGCGCAATACGCAGACTAATAGTCACAGTCATACAGCCGGTACACTGGCGCAGTGTGGTAAGTCTAGAAGGTACTATCCCGAATGTGCATTTAAAATCTCTTTGTCAGCCCAGTGTGGTGAGTCCTCCAGTCTTTCCACCTGTATCATATTGAGTCTTCAAGCCTTGCCTAGGTCACATATTTTTATTCTGGCCCAGCCTACTAAATCCAGGAAACTTCACTTATCTTCAAAATCTCAACAGCCATGTGCTGTCCTAGCCTGGTGAGTGCCCAAGATCTCAGCCTGCCCACACCATCCTCACACTCAAGTAGTAGAGTTTTCTCTCTAGTCCTAGAAGATCCTGCCACTGGCTCTATTCTCATGCTTTATTGCTTACTACAGAATTGGAATCACCCTGCTCCTGTATTCCCAAACCAACACTGAGTATTTGAAGAATCAAACTGCCAATTTCTCCTATGTGATCTCAAATCAAATCAACGAAGTTTGATCCACAAAACCAAAGTACCACTAAATGGATTTAGGGTAAGACTTCACACCATGCATATAACGAATGCTAGAAGTCCTCATGCCCAGGTCTCCTACAAGGGCATAAACAATAAAAAAGCCAATATAATATAGCAATATAATTCATCAATGAATTCAAAGTGTTTAAAAAAGACATGAGCAAAGAGCTCAATGAAATGAAAGAATGATACCAAAAGAGCCAGAAAATTTTATATAAAAACAAAAACAAACAAACAAACAAACAAAAAAGAACAAAGAAAATCCAGAATTTAAAAAACTGAATTCAGTAAAGAAGTAGGAATATTGAAGGGACCTCAGGCTGAAATCAAGACTAAAATGAAAAAGTGCAATAACCCAATTAGAAAACTCGAAAGAAAGACTTAAAAATAGAATGCCCCTAAAGACTTTACACGTGTGGTTTCTGTGTCACATGTGTGTCAGTAGGTGGCAGAGAAGAGAGGCTATGTCTACACTCAGTGTTCTGACCTGTGAACATCTGCGTGATTAATAGCCTAACACTCCCTGGAGAAAAAGTAAGCCTAAGATGATAAGAACCAGTCCTCCAGATGACCACCAGTCCAGCACTGTGCAGGCCCCAACTGGCTTCTGTGTTGAGGAGAGAGCTGGAGAAGAGACGAATCCCACATGGGATACTAGGCCCCACTTTGGAAGTGACCCTGAGACAGAAGACACCCCTTCCACCCATGGGGTGTCCAAGCAAGGAGCTAGCCCAAGATGGCCACCAGACTGACGACAGGGGGCCAAGACAGAGCCTTAGATGACCACCAGTCAGCACACAGACCTGGAAGTACAGGTGATACCCAAGATGACCCTAGCCTGGTGCCATAATGCACTTCTGAAACCACTCCTGAGATGACCCTAGACACTCACAGACATGGTATCACTAAAAGGAGAAGGTAGGTGGTGGAGAAATGGAAGAGAAAGTGAAACAGAAGGCTGTGGGCACAATGATGAGACGCAGAACTGGAGACTCAGAGCAGTGAGGAACAGCCTGGTGTGAGTAGCTGACGACGTCTCCTGGGACTGTAGTGTGTTCCTCCTGTGTCATGCCAGTGGGAGACATATCTGGATCCTGTTGTAGGGCTCTGTTGTCATCAAAATCCAGGCAGAAGTCCCTGGACTGGGATGCCTGGGAGAGCTGGCCCAAGGGCTAATGAGAGCAGGAGAGTGGAATCTACACCAAGCCATATCACCCAAGAAGCCTAGTAGAGCTATCCCTCATTGCGGGAGTCGTGAGTGAGCAGGCTCCAAGGGTATGAACATGGGCGAGTTGGCCCTGCCACTCATCTCCTGGAGGGTGGTGGTAGATGAAATGGATGGTGGAGGGATACCCCTCCATTCCCCTCATCTCTTGCTGCCTGTGGCAGGCAGGAAACCTGGCCCTGCAGTCATGGGAGCAGGATAGTTGGCTCTGCCCCTTACCAGCTGCATCACTTGGGAAAGCAGGCCCCGAACCATGCCTAGGAAGTACAGTGTTGTGCGTGAGCCCACCTGTGGGGTGAGAACATGGGAGAGCCACTTGCAGTGACATGCGCTGGGGAGAGATGTTCCCCTCACCCTCTTGCCAACTACGGCAGAAGTGCTCGCCCCAGGGTCATGAGAGTGGGAGAACTTTCTCTGTTCCTCACTGGCTGCAGCACTAGGTTAAGTGGGCCCTGAAACTAGCGTGGGTAGCCCAACATCTACACCATGCATGAACTGCTAGAATACATGAAGGAGCTGGTCCTACAGATCCAAGGCTGCGGGATCTTCATGACTGAGGGCAGCAGTGGATGGGATATCCAAGAGGAGTTCTGGTGAGGTGCTATTGTGGACAGCTTAGCAGAAGCCAGGGGCCTCGTGTCATATTAAAGAGTTATTGTAGTGATAATTTGCAAGTGAAGGAATGTGGACAAAAGGGTATACTGTGGGGTATACTGTGACACACTGTAGCTTCCACAGTGAGATTTTCCCCCTCTTTTGTAGGAAGGTTGCAAGGGTCAAAGGTGAGTTCAAGAGAAGAAGAGGATGTATGGGATTGGGGTACATGATATAAAATTTACAAAGAACCAATAAAAAGTATTTAAAAAAAATGGGTCAAATAAAAGATAGAATATCAGACCTTGATGGTAATGCACCATATAAGCAAAGAATGTGAAAATTAAGGATAAAACAAAACATACAAGGTCATGCAGGAGCTGTGAGACATCAAGAAAAGACCAAATCTTTGACTCTACAGGCATTAGAACAGGAGAAGACTCCTAGGTCAATAACATAGGCCACGTATCAGACGTTTTCATTGCCATCTGAAACCTCTGGAATTTTGTTAAGAAAACAACATGTACCAGCGTGCTGGTCTTGATTTCCAAACTTCATTAGCCAGTTAATCCTGCCTTTAACGTTCCAGTTGTTTTCTCCGAAATGTCATCCAATGTGTTCATAGTCTTCACTCAAATGTTTCACAGTCATCACCAGGAAGATGGTGATGACCATCCCAATCCCAGTACCAGTCAGGGTTTTTGTCACTGGGAAAACATGCCTAATGAACAAGTTACATGAAGGACTTTCCCATACCTTCATAGGTTTTGTTAACGTAGAAGGGAGACCACGAGAGAATGCAGTTGTTCAAAATGTGGTGGCAGGAATAAGAGTGAAAGGGGCCCAGGAAGTTTAAAACCTTGAAAAACCTTGTCCCAGTGCCTTACTCCCTCCTCAACTTTTCAAAGTCTCCAAATACCACACAGTTGGCCAAAGAAGCTCTCGGCACATCAGCCTTCTGGAGGGGCAGTGAGATAGCACCAATGCAATTAATGGCAATTATGATAAAACACAAGCTTTGTAACTTCTAAAATTCTGATTTTTGATGTGTCTAGCACCAAACCCAAGTTGTTTAAGTGAATTTTTCCTATATTACTCACTTAACAACTCACCCTGACACTCTATAACCAACAATAAAATGTAGAGTAATTTTGAAGACACATTGTATATCAAATAGTTCAAAAAAGGAAACATCAGTTGAACTATAACATGCTTCAGTATAGGCTTCATTTTTCGTGGATGGCCCTAAGGTTATAGTATCTGTCTTTTTACATTAACAATTTATATTTATTTGTTTTCTAAGGATGTGATAAAACATTGACAGAAGCTAATTGGGGAACAAGGGGTTTACTTGGGTTATACATCCCAGACACAGGCTATCACTGAGGTAAGTCAAGTCAGGAACTCAAGCAAGGAGGTATCCTGGAGGCAGAAAGGTGTAGCAGAAACCAAAGAATGTTGTTAACTGACTTGCTTGCCATGTCTCACCCAGCTTTCTTTATTAAACAACCCCCCAAAGTGGGTAAGATTAGTTCTGCTGAGATGGGCTTTTTAACCAAGAAATTCAACACATATTGGCACACAGGCCAGTATGATGGAGGTATTTTCTCCCTGAAGCTTTGGATTCCCAAATGATTCTTGTTTGTGCTAAGTTGACAAAATAAATAAAGAAGCAACACCAGCAAACTGTACAACTACCTAGCACAACATTTTAAATGTTTTTCCTAGAATTTACACCTGTTTCTCTCTCTCTCTCTCTCTCTCTCTCTCTCTCTCTCTCTCTCTCTCTCTCTCTCTCTCTCTCTCTTTGTTTATGTGTTGTCACATGTGTGTCACGGAGCCTGTATGGAGATTAGAGGACAAGTTGCTAGAATTGATTCTGCGTCTAAGATAAATATACAGAGGATTTAGACTTAGGTAGTCAGTTGTGGTGTCAAGAGCCTTTCCCTAATGATCCTTGGCTTTTGATGCAGGCATTTCTTAATGTTTATATGCAATAATTTGCAGAAATATTAAAGATATACTCTATTTGATATTTGAGTAGTATATTTAACATGTTATGCTTGTAGTGTTTTCTGGGTGATGAGAATATTTAAATAGTAAATATGAATAAGAACCAGCAAATAGTATAATCATGCACCTTTAAATGACACACTTAAGACACTAAGTTTTTCTGTGATGGTGAGTAAGATATTAATAAATTCATGATGATCTAGGAAGAAGTCAAAGAATCAGAAAGTAGAAACTGAAATCCAGATAAATTCCAAACCAACAAATACAAAAGTCTAGGGGAAATCAAATGTAATTAACCATGACAGTTGAGGCTGAGTCTGTGTGGAAACCCACCTTTGCTAGTTTGTTTAAGAGCCTATGAGACATGGCAGCTGCACCACGGAAAAAGATCAGCACCCTCACTGGAAGATGTATACCATCTGAGTCCTGAGAGATGCCCCTAAGTTAGGGAAAATATTGTTTCACATGGGGAAAGATATCATCCCACTTGACTTAAATAAGATAAATCTCTCTTTGCCACTGTAACGGGCCTTAATGTTTATCACAATAAACAATCTAGCTCAGCTCTTAGTGATTTCCTCAGTGAATGGAAACCATGTCCTGTTCTTTGGAGGAGGTTCAGTATCAGAGGACTTACTTATTTTTATCCAAGCTCCTTGATGATTTGTACTAAATATTATACAGCGGTCATTAGTTATACACACTGATACATAGTGTTTCCAAAATGTTTATAGTTAAAAAACGGACTGAATTTTTTTAATTTGCAACATGTGGAAACTCTCCTATAAGTCTATTAGAGTGAATCGAGAAATGGGTGACAACAAACTGGTGACTTGAAGGAACAGCATATTCACGACCTGAACCAAATGACAAAACTTCTACCTGATGTGAAATTTGGACCTGCTTTACTATTTGAACTAGTGGCCACAATACCAGTCCCAAGAGGTTGATTAGCTTTTACCTACAGGTCAGTTGCTTAATCTCTATGGTGACAGAGTAAAGTGAAAAGCACTGGTCCTCAAAAGATGCTTAAAGAAAAAGCCCTTGGTTCTTCTTTAAATTCTGAGGACCTCTACTCTAGAAATTCTGGATGTCTGGTATATCGTTGCCTTCTGTGGGTATGTGTATTGGCACTGGGTAAGTTGCTTCATAAGGATCAACGGACTGACTTCTTTCACCATATTCTGAATATCTTTTCTCTGTCCCCCACTTGACACAGAATGCCATTCAAGACTTCTCCAAAATTTCTGTCCTCGTGTCCACATGCAGTACATACTACCTTCAAATGAAGCCGATTAGCAATACTGTTCTTCTCTCTGTGAAACAGAAAGATAAAGTCTTATTTGAGGGTTGGAGAAGTCATGCAGCTTTGCAAAGATCAAAAGTGAGAAGACACTGCTTTCTGGTGAAGGTGGAGTGGGACGCTGCTTCTTTCATTTATTTATTTTTCACTGAGATAAAGAAAAATACCATTGGGTCAATTAAAATTAATATTAGAACTAGAGAAAATGTGACTTAAAACTCAAGTGTTATAAAGTAAGACTCATATGACCTAAGTTCAGTTTGGCCCGGACAAATGATAGCAGTGTGGCTGATTGCACATTTTTTAAATATCAAAACTCAACTACCTCATTTGTGAAATTAAGACATTTAAAACATGAAGTGATACTCATATAATGCTCAAATGCTATTTTTGCAAACCACGGTTACTGTCTTTATGCATTCTGATCTTTACTTTTTTCCCCTACCTTGACTCTGATTAATGATGCTTCTTAGTAATATATATTGACACACCATTGATTTGCTCAGAAACTCAATTTGAGTTCAAATCCCCATCAAAGATTTCACATGTTTAGCATAAAATGTGCTTTCATAGACATATTTATTTCATAGGAATCAGGCAATAACTCAAAGCAAGCTGGGTTGGTTTGAGTCACTTAGGAATGAGTTGTTATATATTTGATGACCCATATTATGGTTATTCTACGGTGTTATTGTGAAGTCACATTTGAACAGTCCCATCTTCACTATCACAGGCAGGCATGGAGTGGAGGGGCTTGAGTTTGCCACCAGTGATGATACTGGAAAGAAAAGAATACATACTTGGTCAGGGTTCTGATATCTTAGAGGTCCAGTGGGCTGACGTCACTGGCTCCAGAGTTCCTACCTCTTTGGAGGTAGAATCCATGTTTCCAGGTCTCTGTGCCAACACTCACTAACTTATCCTGGGGTTAATGTCTAAAAGCCACTTCTTTCCAAGAAAATACACAGCAACAGGCCAGAATCTGGGGTGCAGATCAAGCTAATCATGAAGGTGGCTGCAGTCTTCTCTAACTTTGGCTGGCCATTTCTTTCCTTAGAAAAAAGAAAACATAGAGCATAATGTATATTTTAAATTCATAATCATTTTAATCAAATGTATATACGTAAATAGGCTAAATTAAAATGAAAACTTGTCAGCTGTTCAAGTAGATATTGACAAATTTCTTTCTATGAAGTGCCATCATAACTCAATACTGTAAATGATTTGAAATGAGAGTATAATTAAAATAAGAAATAGTCATCCTGATAAAAGCTTTATCTTTTATTAAAATAATTTTACTAAAGATTAATATATTTGGTGACATAAAGTATCAAGTGGCATAAAAATTCAGAAAGAAATAATGTAAGCCTGTGGTACATACGTTAGGAATCAATAATGTGTAAAGGCGTTGCAATGTTAGTGGAGTTTGCTTCCTCTGTGGAACTGAAGAGTACATGATATGCATTAAAATTAATTGACAGCCATATCTGAGTAAATGTATTTTGCATTAATTAATGTAGTGGAAAGGGTATATTGGAAAGATGGAAACTTATTCACTAAGTGACTCTAGAATCATGATGCAAAGAAATGATTATTATTTCATCACCCATTATCACTGCCTTTATGAATTTTGCATTACCAATAGACATTAATCATATAAACTAACTGAATATATTATCCAATTCTTCTTTTCCATATTAATAGAAGTCAGTTCTATGGGCTGAAATATGATTTAGCTCCCACCAACCACTAAATTTATATATTGAAGATCTAAGTCATAGGACCTTAGGCAAAATTGGTTACGTGTAAATCCATTACAATAGACTTTAATTTAGTTTGATGTCATTATAATAAGATTACTTGTGGATACAAGGAAAATTACCATGGATTCACATTTAGAGAAAAGATCGTATACTTAAGGACATGCTGGGGGTGGGGGTGGTCATCTGCCCCCAAGGAAGTGAAATCTTAGGGAATATCACACCTGTCTTCCTCTTGACTTTGGACATCTACTCTTTAGGAGGTTGACAAAACAGATTTATATCATTTAAGGTCTGTTATACTTTGTTGTGCTAAGTCTAGTAAATGCATATAGTTAGTTTTCTAAATGCTATTCTTTTATCTAGAATACTTTTAACTTTAAAATGGGTTAGAAGATGCAAAGAGGACACTTTACATGATGTCCACATGCACAGCCTGTTCTGCAGTCAACACTCTTCACCAGAGGTGTATATTTAGCATGGTTGTTGAACTTGTGCTGACATAACATCACTCAAAGTCTGTAGTTTACTTTGCATTATTTTTAGGTATTATATGGGCTATGGGTTCTCACTGCTGGATAATGACATCTGTCTACCATTTCAGTATCATATAAAGTGATTTCATTGCTTTCTAAATTCTATGCTTAATCCACTCACTTTCTCCCCCATAAATACTGGAAACCAGTATTCACTTTACTATTTGCATAGTTCTGGTATTTTCATGATTACATGTATTTAAAATATGAAGGATATACAATTATATATATAAACATACATATATATAAACATATATATATATATATATATATATATATACTTTCATGCTAAGCATTTGTGTTTCTTCCATGATTTATGTGACATAATTACTTTGTTTTAGCACAGATGATACAATACTTTGGATGCATTACAATTGCTGTTCAAAGTGGTCACGTTCACCCCAAGTTATCTGTAGAACTTATCAGCAGCATTCGCATGGTACTGGTTTTGTAGTGTTGAAGCGTTCACAGTCTTGCAATATAGCTCCAGAGAGCTTTGAAGGCAGGCAATGTGTGGCACAAGGGAAGTCTCCATATAAGAAACAGAGGTTTCCATGGGACATCTGCCAAGAGAAGCTGTGAGCATGGAGTGGAATGTGCCTGAGAGATAGACAATGTTTCCTGTGGAAAGCCAAGTTGGAAAGATGGGATGACTCAGGCCCGTGGAGTAGGGAGGATTTCATCCATGAGTCCCAGATGGTGGAAATGGAGTTTCCCGATTTGGTCTTTGCTCAACTCACTTTCATTATGTTTTTGTACAACCATTCCTTACTGTGGCCTCTGTGTTCACTTTTTGAGTTCTGTGTCATTACTGTTGGAAATATATAGGTTGCTTTTGATTTCATAGGAGCTCACAGACTATACCTGAAAAGGTTAGCCAAAATAAACCTATTCCCCATCAAGTCATAGTAACATAGAGTGTTATTATTGAACATTCTGGGTCTTATGCATTCAATACCATAGAGTCTAAATTACCATTGACTTTGACTATAAAACAATATTTATTTCACAACTAAAGATGAAAGTAGGACAATTTTGATAATCAAATTGTTTTTTCAATGGAAGAAAAAAAACAGTCTAAAATAGTTCATTGAAATTTAAAATGTATTTGATTCGATCTGAGTGATTCTAAAATGACACACCATTTAAAAATTAAGGCTCAGAGAATTTCAATGAAGAAGAGTCAGAAAAAATGTAAGAGCTGTTACATGGGAAGGAGAGCTGAAATGCCAACTTTGCAAGCTAACATGTGCATTGCATACATAAACCCCCGCTCCCTAGAAACTTCATGCATAGGACCTGCACAAGATCAAACCAACAAAACTTGCAACTTGGATATTGAAGGTGCTAACTGACAGCTGATGGCTCCCATGAAAATCACTATGCTTTGGGATGAAGTAGGCTTCTCATACCCTAGTGGGTAGCCACATAGTCATAGTCACAGAAGCAACACCAGCTAAACTCAGTGAGTTATTAATAAGAATAATAAAAAGAAGAGATTATTATTGTTTATTTGTTTTTTAGGAAAATAGGTTTGGGGTACTAGGAGGACAGACATAATTATTTTATATTGTATAAATGTATGAATTATTCAAAGAAATATAATGAAATAAATCACCAATGAGAAAAAAATCTCTCTGAGCCTCCTTCAAAAACAATAATACATGTTTTTCAGAAGACTACTTCCTGACTGGTAAAACACATACAACCATAGAATACAGGGGGTGGGGGTTGGGCAGATCCAGTGATAGGATTAGAAGCAAGTTCTATAACTATGAACTTGTGAGCCAACTTAGTTAAAGGCTTACCCTACTGGGAAGCAGAGGACTTTTAATGAGCCTAGGAGTGAGTTCTGAGGTAGGGTACCAAATTGTAATTAAAGTACATTAATGTGCGCCCTGTATTGGGAAAATGGCTTAGTAGGTAAAGGCACTTGCAGCCAAGCCCAAGGACCCTGAGTTGGATGCCAAGAACTCACATGGTGTAAAGGAGAGAACTGATTCCAACAAGTTGTCCTCTGACCTCCATAATTGTGTCATGACATGTGTAGGCACACACATATACACATAAAAATGTTAAAATAAATGCCTTTATGTCTCATAATTATAAAATATTCATTTAATCCTTTCTACTCCTTAACTGCTCTACCAGTAAGATATACATTAAAATGACTGTTGAGAGATGAATTGTAGTGGGATGTATAAAGAATATAATAGAGTACTTTACACAGAGGTGTCGTGCATATACCTGCCCAATATCACACAGTAAAATTCCAGAGTATTACTTTGCATTTCCCTGATGACTAATATCTTATAAGTGTTTCATGGCCATTAGAGATTTCTTTGTTGAGAATTCTGTGTTTAGCTCAGTACACTATTTTAACTGGGTTATATGGCTTGTTGGTGTTTAATATCTTGAGGAAGTACAAATCAAAATGACTCTGAGATTCTATGTTACACCCATCAGAATGGCTGAGATCAAAAACTCAACTGAGAGCACATGCTGGCGAGAATGTGGGAAAGGGAAATACTCCTCCAATGCTGGTAGGAGTGCAACCTTGTACAACCACTCTGGAAACCAATCTGACACTTTCTCAGAAATAGTGGGAGGGAGAGAGGAATGGGAGGAAACAAACAAGGGGGTAACAATTGAGATGTAATCTGAATAAGATAATAAAAAAAAAAGAAAGAAAGAAAATTCTCAAGACCCAGCTATACCACTCCTGGGCATATACCGGAGAGATTATCCACCATACCACAAAGACACTTTCTCAACTATGTTCATAGCAGCTTTATTTGTAATAGGCAGAAACTGGAAACAACCTAGATGTCTCTCAACTGAAGAACGGATAAACTGTGTTACAATTACACAATGGACTACTACTCAGTATTAAAAACAAGGAAGTCATGACATCTGCAGGCAAATGGATGGAACAAAATAGTGTACTATCCTAAGTGAGGTAACCCGGATCCAGAAAGACATGCATGGCATGTACTTACTGATAAGTGCATATTAAACCATAAAGTACAGGATAACCATGCTACAATCCACAGATTCAAAGAAGACAAGGAGGGACCACAGGGAGGATGTTTGAATTTCACTCAGATGAGGAAATAAAATGAACATCTGAAGCAGATGGAGGGTGGGAACTGGACAAGAGCCTAACATAATTGTCTTCTGTGAGGCTTTATCTAGCTGTTTTATCTAGCAGCTAATGGAAACAGCCAAACAATAGGCTAAACTCTGGAGTTCTCTGGAACAGTGGAAGGAAGGATAGAGGGAACCTGAAGAGTCAAGGACACCACAAAAAGACCTACAGGGTCTACTAACCTGAGCCCATGGGAGCTCAGAGAGACGTAAGCACCAACAAAAGAACAAGGACGTACTGGAGCTAGACCCTATGCACATATGTAGCAGACGTGCAGCGTGTTCAACATGTGGGTCCCCTAACTATGGTAGTAGGGCCTGTCTCTGAATATGTTTCCTGCCTCTGGATCTATTCCCCTTGTCTGGGCTGCCTTGTTAGGCCCCAGTGGGAGAGGATGCACTTAGTCCTGCTTGATTTGGGGTTCCAGGGTGGGGGCTTCCACTTCTCTGAGAAGGAATGAGGCAAATGGGGGTATATGAGGGTGGGACTGGAAGGAGAGGAGGGAGAGGGAAGGAAAAAGGCTATAAGGAAATTAAATAAATAAATAAATAAATCCAGTGTTATATCTTTAAATGGAGCATAGAAACCTAAAAAGTGCAGGTGCCACCATGTATGCTTTCACTATGTAATGTTTAAATCCAAATAAATCAATTTCCAGAATTAATCAGGCCTCATGGTGGGCACATTTTAAATCCTTTCCCCCTCAGTTTATTGTCAGTCAGCCTACCAGAACTTCCTGCTCTGATCTGATTATAACTTAGTAGCTGTTGCTCACCTCTCCATCCCCTCCCTCTCTCTCCACAGTGTCTGTAAACAGATCTGGATACGTTGACTTTTTATACATTCTATTGTGAGCGAGATTACACAGTATGCTTTCTTCTGTGCTTGGCTTTTGAAATGCCATTCTTTATGTTCATTTGTACTGCCTTTCAGCGGCAGAACTGAAATCCACGCACAGTGTTAATTCAAAAACATGTTAAATGGTTAAGTCTTCAATTACAGCCCTGAATGCAGTGTGCTACTGAACACCAGAAGGCAAAATGCTTTGTGTTCCTTAGTTTCAAACAGCATCCACTTTTCTCATCTGTTTTCCTCCTACACCATTTTTTTTCACTTTTATTATGTAAAGAAAGCTCTAGCTTGGAGCTTTCTCTCATCTGTGCAAGGCACTCCTTTTTGATGGGAACATTTCTTTCATCACATCAAGACTTACTTTAAAAACTATTCCCATAAATAAATATGATATACTAGAGGAATTTTCTTCAACTAATGGGTACGAGAAAAATGTGATTTAATAGAAATTTACTTTTTCTTCCCAACTTTTCATCCTGATGAACAAGGCTTTCTTAGCATTGGGGAGCTTAATGTCTCTTTGTGGATTTTCTCTCTCTAATGGATAAAAATGCTAAAGCTTATGTCTAACACAATATAAGATTATTTGCCAGAACTAATTAATCTAGATAAAGACCAAAGTACATTTAAGATAACATACTGCCTCTCCCATATCCTTTATGTGATGAAACTGTAGATCCCGCTGTTTCAAGAGGGTAACAACATTCCGAAGCTGATTCTTGAAATGATTTAATGATTGTTGAAAATCTCTGTAGTTTGGAAACTGAACTTGGTAGAGGTGGGAATAATTAAATCTGCAGGTTGAGGGCATAGCACACTTCAGGGAAAGAGTCTACAGTTCATCTCACTAAAAAAGTCAGCAAAACTCAGTCTGCCAAGGGGACAAGGAGAGATCCATTTGCAGCATGGACGTGAATGACTGATGTCCCAATTATCATGCGTGTATCTGGTACCTATGGATACGCCATGCAGGTTGTAGATAGCCCTAAGTATTGGGTTTCCAAATATGCATTTTTAAAAATGTGTTTGAAGAGGACTACTTATATTAAAAACAGATCACTTAGCATGAAGAGTTACAGATAATGGTATCAGCAAAGTTGGAACATTGAAAATACATGACTACTCTGAGGTTAGACTAACCATGCAAGCCCATATGGAAAGCTACTTGCCCACCACCATTCTTTACCACGTGTGCCAAAGGTAGTAAGTACTGTACCAAGCACCAGGAATAGGAAATCACAGTTTTTCTCTAATTTTTCTGCTAACAAAGTGGGGGGTGGGGGAAGAACTGGTACTCAGCGCTCTCATAATGTCCTTTTTAGAGAAAATGTTCTTCCTCAGAGCACAACTGCTTCATGTGGAGCAGGGACTCTGCTGAAAACAGAAAAAAAAAACCCATATTTGATGTATTTTTTTCTCACATATGAGCTTGCTGTTTGGTCTACAATGTGAACCCATACAGGGCAGTGTTGAAATGGACATTAGTAACAGTCTAGCCCTATTAATCACTTTATGCTTGAAACTTGTCTTCTAATGAGGAAGGCAGTGAAAAACAAAATCTGCTTCTTCCTAATAATTAAGCATCTTTGGCATTCTAGGAAAATTTGAAGAACTTGGATAGAAATAATTGTTTAATGTAAAATATTGTCTAAAATATTTGCTCCAATTATTTTTCTTCTTCTCTGCAACAAAATTTTTTTCACTAAAGCATCCTGGCTTCTATTAAAGATGATTTAGTGTCTATTTTGTAATAGTGGCTAACATATCATGGGTGCAACTGCCTGTCATACACAGAAGACACAACTTTGGTCCTCTGTATTGTAATCTTTCCATCTTTTCCTCTGTGATGTTCTCTGAATCTTAGTTTGCAGGTGGTATTGTAGCTGCATCATTTGAGGATAGACAGAGTATAGTTGGGTGTTCTCTGCATTTTGACCAGCTATGGATTTTTGTGATAAGCTCCACCTACTATAATACTTTTTGTCCAAGCTCTGGAGGCAACTCAGGACAATGCAGTAGCCTACATTGTTTGGGGTGTCTCTTGGAATCCTCTGAACAACCACAACTCAAAGAGACATCTCCTATCCATGGAACAAGAGTTTTGAAAAGAAAATCTATAGCTTCACAGGATGCATTGTCACTCAACTGGCATAAGGTCATTTAATTCTTATATATGTATACACATAACTCTTTTAAATTTTACATATGTGTTTTTTCACTTTTTTATTATTTATTAATTCATTCATATTACCTCTCAACTGTTATCCCATCCCTTGTATGCTCCCATTTCTCCCTCCCTCCTGCTTTCCCCCTACTCCCCTCCTATGACTGTGACTAAGGGGGACCTCCTCCACCTGTATATGATCATACAGTATAAAATCTTTTCTTGGTAGCCTGCTATCCTTCCCCTGAGTGCCACTGGGCCTTCCCATCAAGGGGACGTGGTCAAATATGGGGCACCAGAGTTCATGTGAAAGTCAGTCTTCCTTGATGTTCTGTAAACTCCCTCTTCTTTCTGCCTCAGTCTTTTTCTCATTTCCCAGATAAAGTACCCAACCCCCATTTCTCATGTCTCCTTTCGTAGCACTGCCTGCCTTAGTGTAGGTCCTTCCCATCCTCACCACCATGGACCCTGTGTGTCTTCTTCAATTGTCCCAGGCTATGCACTCACATTTGGGAAGAGTAGCAAGGTCCCACAAATAAGAGAGCATGTGTCGTATGTGTTTTCCTTGTCAAAATGTGATGGTTGTCAAAATAAGACTCACACAATGACAACACCTGTTGACAGCCAACACAGATGTGGAGAATCTCACAAGGACCCATCCCTAGATGAAGTGTTGTAGGCTATTAATACCTGCTAAAAGAGGGAGAGTCAGTCTTCTCCAGAGATAAGTTCCCTGATAGTTTAGTTTTTCCCTAATAGTTTCTCTCATGAATGGGAGACTTCTCTTTGAGTTGTGCTTGGTCAGAGGGTTTCAAGACACCCCAAACAGTATAGACTACTGCCATTTCCCTTACACAAGCACCCTGAAACACACATACATATAAGCAACACTAAACGGACTTATCAGGAAGCATTTGTGTATATACATGCCACATTTGTGTGTCCACATTTATATAAATGAAGAGGTCATGAGATAAAGAGGGAGTCGGGGAGGCATGGGAAGAGTAAGCATGTGGGTGGCGATATGCAAAAGAGTACTCACATGTGAGCTTTTCCAAAACATTTTTTAAAACTTCATGGATAGTTATAGCAGTGTTCAGCAAAAAGAACAATACTGGAAATGAAATTACTTATTTCAAATTGTAATACAGGTCCATCATAACAGGAAAAAAGTGGTGTGCTGTAAAACAACAAAACCCCACAGAAAACAGATCCATAGGTCATGGAATAGAATAGAGGACCAGTATATAACCACATACAACTACAGAACCTACAGAACACAAATTGTGACACGTCGAAATGAAAAACGACATTCTTCCAGAAATGCTGTGTGACACCCCAGACACATATATATCAAAGGATGAAATTAAATCCTTATCTCATCTTGAACAAAAGTTAACTGGATGGACCAAACACAATAAAATAAAACCTGAAACTTTGAAACGTTTGGAGGAAAAGGTGGGATACAACATATAGACAAAGTACAGGCCTTTTGATTTCTTAAGCCTTAATTTTAGTATTTGCATGTAGACTGTAATAGATGACTGTTGATTCACCTGTTACTATTAGTTGCCATGAGGTTTTGCATTCAGTACTATTTGCTGCAAAGTGCAGCCTTTCTGATTAAAGTTGGGAGTTGTTTATGCCTCTGAGTAGAAATATAAATATTCTAAGGGCAGCTTAATGAGTTGCTGAACAACTGTGTTGAGTTCTCCACCATGGCCTAGGATCTCCACAGCCATGAATTTAGGATAAGATATATAGTAACATTTATGAACATTTTGATTATCTTATTTTACCACTCTAATTTAGTTGAGTGTCTGCACAAATCACATCAAGGATTTAGAGATTGTGTAGAGAATTGTAAAAATTTGGGTTCACAGGCTCTGCAAGAACATGGCTAACCTTTAGGTTTTATTTTTAACCAACTATAAATGCATAATTTTCTTTACATAGTTTATTAATAAAAACATACAATGACCATTTTATTAGGTGGGTACAAAATATAATTCATCAGGGATTGGAAACATTGATTTCATTTTTATGTTTATTTATTTATAACATTTTTAAGCCAATAAAGACACACTGGTGTAAGTCAGACTGCCTCATGATTGCTACAGTTCTATGGACAAATATACTACATTATGCCCTCATTCATGCTTTATAATCAATGCAACCCATAATAAACACAGACAGCAATGGAAATATCACAGTGCAAAACACATCTAGGGAGACAATTCTTCATGAAACACCCATTTTGCCTGATGTGCTTCTGCTGAAATTGAAATTGGATGTCAGTCTGATGGCTGTAAACAGATTATTTTAGAATCTGAAGGCCTACGCAAGAGAACCTATTAGTTCCCGGCTCCACAGACATCTCTCTATTCTGAATAGTGGGCTGTTGATAAATTGGACTGGTTACTGTAGTTTAGTGTTTAAAAAAGTACTGAATCAACTCAGCTGGTCTGATTGAAAGTGTGTTTATTCAGATGAGCAGTGGAGAAGTCACCTTAGCTGTCAGTCAGGAACAGAAATCTGAAGTCCTTCGCATGTTCATCTATCATCAAACATTCATTAAATGCCAAGTCGACATGCCCTGCGGTTGTGACACACACCAGGACTCCAAAACCACTTACCATTGCTCTTTCAGAACTTGTACTCTGCTTTAAATGGGTCTTTCATGCCAGGAAATTACATCATTAATCACCTGCCAATAATTATGTGTGTCATTTCCAATGGGGGCTTGGGAGCATTTGTCTTAAGATAGCAGCAAACATTAAAGCAATAACTGATATTTAGACTCTGATGAAGTGGCATAATTAGTCAGTATAGGACTTCATCTATTTTTCTATGTGTTCAGTGTTGGATAGTCTATACATTCATTTGTAAGCAGGAGTTCTTAGTCCTATTTTGTGTTTAAATCTTTCTTGTTTCATTTTTTTTTCTAGTCCTTTGGTTATGTTTATTCTTCTCTTCAGTCGTATGTATTGTTTCCAATATTCTCTCTAGTGAGATCGGCAGATGTGGTTTCTTTTATCCTCTTATATCCTGAGTTGTTATCGTTTCTCCTCAAACTATCCAGATACTTTAATAGAAGACAGTATTATAGGTTATCCATAGACTTTTAGAGCTTGGAGTGCCTTGCTATCCATTTTTCTGGTTTCCAGTGAGAATCACCTATTATTCTGATAAGTTTCCTTTGTGAGTGATATCTCTCTCTCTGTCTCTCTGTCTCTGTCTGTCTGTCTGTCTGTCTGTCTGTCTCTCTCTCTCTCCCCTCACTCTCAGTCTCAACATTACAAATGGAATTTATTTGATTGTTTTGGTTTACATGGGACAGGCTGGTTGGCCCAACTGTGGCTTTTTACTAAGTGGCAAAGCTGAGATGCCCAATCCATGAGGCTGGATGCCTTAGAAAATCAGGTGTGTTATAGAACTCTAGGATTCCTAGAGAGCTGCTGATTTCCAGTTCATGTTGCAAAACTGAAGAAGCTGGGTTTTTTGTTTGTTTGTTTTTTGTTTTGTTAATTTAAATTAATTTTATTTTTATTAGTTAATCAGATAACAACTCATTGTTATCCCATCACTTGTATCCTCCCTTTCTTCCCTCCCTCCCATTTTCACCCTATTCCCGTCCCCTAGGTCTATGACCGAGGGGGACCTCCATCCTCACTATATGGTCATAGACTATCAAGTCTCATCTTGGTAGCCTGCTTATTTTTTCTTTGAGTGTCACCAGGCCTCCCCACCAAGAGGAGGTGGTCAAATATTGAGCATCAGAGTTCATGTCAGAGTAAGTCCCCACTCTCCACATAACTGGAGAATGTCCTGTCCATTGGGTAGATCAGAGTAGGGGTTCGATGTTTATTACTTGTATTATCATTGGTTAGTGTAATACTTTGAGCAGACCACCCTGGCCTCTGATTCACCTGTCATGATGTTCTTCCTGTAGGTTTCTAGGACCCTCTGGGTCCTTCTATTTACCCATCTCCTATATTTGTCTTACCTGGAGTCCCAGTGAGATGTCCTCACATCTGTCCCAATCTCTTGGTAAGTGAAGACTTTCATAGGACATGACTTTTGGGCTAGTGCTCAATTATAAGAGAATATATGCCATGTGAGTCTTTCTGCTTCTGGGTTAACTCACTCAGTATGATCATTTCTAATTCCATCCATTTGTCCACAAATTTTGGAATATGCAATTAGACACATATTTGCCACCATGCACAAAACTCAAGTCCAGATGGATTAAAGACCTCAACATAAAACTAGAGACATTAAATCTGTTAAAAGAAAAAGTGAGGAAGAAGCTGGAACATATTGGCACAGGAGACAACTTCCTGAACAGAACACCAATAGCCCAGGCCTTAAGGTCAACAATTAATAAATGGGACCTCATGAGGCTGAGAAGCTTCTGTAAGGCAGAAGACACTGTCAACAGAACAAAGTGACAGCCTACAGACTGGGTAAAGATCTTCACCAACCCTACATCTGACAAAGGTCTAATATCCAAAATATATAAAGAACTCAAGAAATTAAACACCACCAAACCAAATAACCCAACTGAGAAATGGGTCTCAGAACTAAACAGAGAATTCTCAACAGAGGAATATTGAATGGCTGAGAAACACTTAAAGAAACACTCACCGTCTTTAATCATCAGGGAAATGCAAATCAAAATGACTCTGAGATTCCATCTTACACCCATCAGAATGGCTAAAATAAAAAACTCAAGTAACACCATTTGCTGGCGAAGATGTGGAGAGAAAAGAACACTCCTTCATTGCTGGTGGGAATGCAAACTAGTACAGCCACTTTGGAAATCTATCTGGTGCTATCTCAGAAAAATGGGAATAGGGCTTCCTCAAGACCCAGCTATTCCACTCCTTGGAATATACCCAGAAGATGCTCCAGCACACAACAAGAACATTTGTTCAACCATGTTCATAGCAGCCTTATTCATAATAGCCAGAAACTGGACCAGCCTAAATGTCCCTCAGTTGAAGAATGGATAAAGAAATTGTGGTACATTTACACTATGGAGTACTACTCAGCTATTGAAGAAGCTGTTTTTTTTTTTTTAACTTTTTTTATTTTTTTCTTTTTATTAATTTATTCTTGTTACATCTCAATGTTTATCCCATCCCTTGTATCCTCCCATTCCTCCCTCCCCCCCCCCATTTTCTCATTATTCCCCTCCCCTATGACTGTTCCTGAGGGGGATTACCTCCCCCTGTATATTCTCATAGGGTATCAAGTCTCTTCTTGGCAACCTGCTGTCCTTCCTCTGAAGAAGCTGTTTTAATGGAAGGAAAATGGCAGCAAACTACCTGTATTCGCCAACTGTTGAGTCCAGCAAGGTAACAGTATCACTTCTCTCTTGGATCATTTTTCTATGTAGGATTTCTCAGGAAAGCTCTGCCAACTTTGGGAGAGGATCTTTCTTTCCTTTTTAGTTAATCTTTTCTGGGAATGCCCTTAACAGATTTGCACAGAGATATATGTCTCACTTATTTCAAGATTGAGTCAAGTTTACAATCAGAATTAACTGTCACCCTTGCAGGTGAGATAACTATTCAAAAAGATATTGAATTCAACGCTTGGATAAAAAGCTATCAAAGTTAATTTTTGAACATTATCTGGTTAAAAAATAGCCATATATTAAAATTATCTCTGTAGTTATTTCTCTGTCTGTCTGTATGTCTCTTCTCTTCTCTTCTCTTCTCTTCTCTTCTCTTCTCTTCTCTCTCTCTCTCTCTCCCCCTCGCTCTCTCTCTCTCTCTCTCTCAGCCCTCCTCTCTCTCTCATCGCCTCCTCTCTCTCTCCCTCTCACTCTCTCTCCTCTCTTCCCTCGCCTCTCTCTCTCTCTCTCTCTCTAAGTGATTAAGTGATTGTGTGTGCTTGGTATGAGTGGATACATGTGTATTACGTGTGTGCATGCATGCGTGTAAATGGGAGTGCACAGATACCATGATGGACATTTTAAATCATTGGAAACCTTGAGTATCAGGAACTGACTTATGTGACTCTAAATTCATGCAAGTTTTTAATGAACATGGATCACTGGTTCATTTGCTACTTTATTTTATTTCCTATCATGTGTCTATCTATCATCATCGACCTATCTAGTTCACCTTTCAATAGCCTTTCTTGGTTTTGCAGATTTAGTGTATTAACTGTAATGTGCTGTGGGGAATCTCTTATCACTTTGTTTATTATGTTATAGCAACGCTCACCATCTACTGAATTTAGGTTTGGCTTGCGTAGATTCTGTCTAATAAAATCTGTTATTCTTGGCTCTGTACGGGCATGTCTTTCTTTGACTCATAAAATGTTCTCCTAAGAGATTTTTAAAGATCTGGTCTCTGCCATTGAGCTATGAATATTTTTCATTTATTCCCATAATTAGGGGATTTTTGTCTTCTTATGGTGTTCTACAGTTCTTTAACATTTCCTTTGTGCTTATATTTTTCTAGTCTTTGTTTCTGTGGTCTGATTGCTCTACATTATCTTCTAGTACTGATATTCTGTCTTCCACTAAATGCGTTCTACTCGAGAGGCTTTCCACTGAGTTTCTAATTGGACTATCATAGGTTTCAATTCCTTCTTCATTTCAGCATGATTTTTTTCAAATATTTATGTCTTTTTTTACTGAATTCAACTTTTAAATTCTGGGCTGTCTTCCTTATTTTAGTCAGTCTTATGTTTCTTGGGCATCATTTCGCTGTTTAATGCTATTCTCATTGAGTTCACTAAACTATTGTTTATGACATCATCAAAATCCTTTAATTTTTTTTGGAAAGTCCTTTTAAGTTCTGTGTTTTGTGGTTCATCTAGATAATTATCACTCAAGAGCATTTCTACATGACTTCTGAATTTTGGTTGAAATACACTGACTTAATCTTTCATTTGTTTTTGTTTTTCTGATGAGACCTGGGCATTAAATTTCTTTCATTGGTTTTATATCTTATCTGAGATTATATACAGCTTCTGTTGTGTAGGAGTTTGGTTCTAGTTTAGTTTTTGTCTAAACTTGGTTCATTTCACATCAGGCATGAGGAGTATGAGGAGTTAATATGCCAATCCATCAGATACCCAGTGTTGATTTTAGACCGCTGGGAAAAATTCATCTCAATTCAATGGTAAGTAAGAAAACAAGTGGATGGAACAAATGTCTAAATATGCTTAGGCTGGGAGTGTGAGAAGAGTTTGAATGGTCCAGGATATTGGGCACTCACCAGTCTGTATACAAGGCTGCATAGAAAGACAAGTCCTAAAGGTAGAAGATGGTACAAACATACACTGCTCCAATCATGTTACCAGGCTGGATCAATCAATGTTCAGATGTGTGTACTGGGCTAGGTCCAGTTTTAACCTGGGCACAGGATGTGGGACCTGGGAAAGACTTGGAGGTTGTATGCGGTAAGAAGAAGCAACGATCCAGTGACCTGAACTGATTAGACTGGGACACAGGATGCATGAGTGGGCCATGGCTGAGAGTTCACCAATCGGTTAACATAAACTGTCCTTGAAACTAGCTCAGGTCAACACTAGATCATCCAGAATGCTTCCTTTAAATACAAATAATAGTTTTCTTTTAAAAATATCATTTATAATAAAATAAAAATCAGAAGTAGACCTAGTGTAGACGTAAACAGATAATGAACATCCCAGCCCCAATAGACAAATCTACATAGAAGGTCCCACTCAGGAAACACCACAAGAGCTGGAGTGGGAAGAGGGTAAGAGCCAGAATGCCAGGATATCTGCTGTGAATCTTCTAGAATTGCTGATGGAGAAACTAACATCTGATTTAAAGTACAGTTGACAAGCAGAATGAAACCTTGAGCACACATCTTGGATTTCAGGAAAATGTTTAATCAGGATTTTTTTTTTGAATATTTTTTTTATTAATTTATTCTTGTTACATCTCAATGTTTATCCCATCCCTTGTATCCTCCCATTCCTCCCCCGCCCATTTTCCCATTATTCCCCTCCCCTATGACTGGAGGGCTTTTTTGCCAAGTGGCAAAATCTTAAAATTTTCTTTTTCCATTCAAAATGGTGCTCCACTTGTTTTATTTAACAATTTGATAGACTCACAATATTTTTTCTTGCTTAAAAATTTTTTTTCCAACCGAATAGTCCCATCTCCATGTATTTCAAGGTTGTAGTGACCACCTTTTTTGTTTTTATTTTTGGCACAGTGAAATTTCAACCTGTCTCACTTGTGCACTCAGCGGAGGAACGCCACTGTATTTTTAGTTCTGCGTCTCCTAGACTTAAAGGGGTGCTCAGTAGCATCATGTCATCCATAAGATACATGAGTTCCTGAAGCTGAACAGAGATGGATGAAAATCCTCTATTAAGCTTCAAACAAGAATCTCAACCATCACCTGTTTCAACTTGGACCCTCCTTAGCACAGATAATTATGCCTGTTCTTAACATTCCCCAGTATTCCATGGCTAGTTAAGAGCTGGGTTTGAGGAGATAAAGAAGCCATGTGCTGCTCATGTCAATGGGAGTCCACTTTAAATGGATGTGTCTTTCTACGTAATTACTACTTTGAGGGTATCTAAAGAGCGTAAAACCATCTTAGGTTTTTGCTATTACTTCTCTCTTGCTCTTCTTTAAAAATAGACTCAGCAATTTCCTGCCCTATTTCCTTGGTAGGACCTATTATTAATTACCATTTTGACATTGCACTGAAAGTCACCTCATCCAGTCACAGGTTCAATCATTAAACCTGTGATTAACTGACACAATTTTATCACCAAGGAGTGTAATGTTTGGAACCAAAGAACTTTTATCTGGAAAGGTGTTAAGTAGCAAATGTCTCTTTGTAGTGTTCATGCTACTAAATTTAGAAGGCGTTAGTCTGAGAACTGGAACAATGTGTGTGCCTTTAGGACTGTGCTTTTATTAAGGTTTTAGTTTTAAAGATTCTCTGAATTTTCAGTTTTGCTTGATTTGCTTTGTTGGCACTATTTTGCTCAAGTAATTAAAGGCATGGTTACACAAATGTTTAATCCAAGGTGTAAAAGTCAATTATAAATGTTGATTAGAATTCAACATCTCCATTTTATTTTCACTTGGTTCTTTAGTCTGTCAAGGAGATAATTAAATAATGCAGTTCATAGCAGATTTTGTTTAAATTTTATTTTGTGTGTATATAGTTTTAAAAGTAACATGCTCTAAAGTCCAAATGAACAACAAATTCAATGCTAACTAACACTTACACACACACACACACACACACACACACACACACATCTCACACTCCAAAGAAGCTACTTCCACCTGATGTCTATTAGCAATATATAATTTTATAATACCATCTCTCATTTTTTTTCTTGAGTTGAACTATGAAGGATAAATTCTCTCAATTTCTTTCTCTAAAGTGCATATGTGATAAACTGTTAAAAGTTATTTAAACTGAAAATAAATTGTAATGCAGTGACATTAAACTAGTGTGGTAGATTTGCTAGAATTAGATGCTTCAAGTGCAAATATTTTATAAAAAATTTTCGAAGGCCTTTCTTCTATCTTCCTGTGCTAATAGCTGCAAGTTATATGTATTTATCATGTTCCTCACAATGCTCACCTGAACTTTTTCTCTCAACTTTGGAAGTCCTGGACTGTCTTAGCTTATTAATATTGTGCTATCTCTGTATGCGAATGTATGTGAGTATACTTGTGCATGCATATATATTCTACATATTTTATACATAATATGTATCAACAATTAATCTGGGTACTGATATTCTTTAGCTCTGGAATTCTATCTTTATGTCATATTTCTAATTATTTGCTTTTTTGCATTGTATCAGTGACTGGCCTGGGGCAGTTCTATACTCAGAACAAAATATCTTCTCACTTTCTTGAAAATATCAGGAACCATAGCGTTTCCATTGGTAATTTTTTTTTATTATTTTTTTCTTTCTTTCAAAGACAAACAAAAAATTACCTTTGCTCAATTTCTTTTCTCATGTTACTAAAATTTGTCAAATATATTTAGGTCCTTTGTTTCCCGGCGAGTGTTTCTCCACCATTTAAAATTTTACAAGGCATGGAACCAGTAAGGTGGCTCAGAGCTGAAGGTGCCATGCCTCATGACAGGATTCAATCTCTGGGACGCAGATGATGAAAAGAGAGAATCAACTCCCAAAAGTTTGTTCTCTGGCTTTCATGAGTCTGCTGTGGTATGCACACATCTCTCCTTGAATCAATCAATAAATAAATTTAATTAAAAACTGCTGAAAAACCCTACAAGCATTTGATGAATAAATACATGACCAAACAGACAAATGTTAAGCAGTCTTTCTCCAAAAGAGGATATTTTATTTTATTTATTTTATTTTTAATATATATTTTATTAATTTATTCATATTACATCTCAATTATTATCCCATCCCTTGTATCCTCCCATTTCTCCCTCCCTCCCATTTTCCCCTTAACCCCTCCTCTATGACTGTAACTGAAGGGGACCTCCGCCCCCTGTATATGCTCATAGGGTATCAAGTCTATTCTTGGTTAAAACCCATGAACACTTTTTTGTGAAAGTCTGAATTTGTCAGTCTCTTAGGTGTCATTGGAGTGATTCCAATGGGAGACAGTTGGACCTTCTGCTTGACCATCCGAACATTAGCATATGAGTTTTTCTAGGGGTCTGTTTCCCCAAAGAAGTCAGCTCTCTGTAGCTTGGTGGAGGGGTGGGATAGGCAGTTCTAGTTGATGAAATCAACAATATGAATGGAGAAACGGATGCTACTAATGGGACTACTAGTGTCAAATTTTCCAGAGTTTTAGAGAAGACTGGACACTGAACCCTGATGTACTAGATGAACCTACAACTAGTCCCCATGGGTCGGTTACTCTGGAGAGGAAAATTCGGTTGTGCTAGGACTGTAGTTTCTTTATGGCAGGAAATCTAAAATGTAAATGGGATCCAGCAGAAACTTTCAGTTACTACTCACCTGCGTACCAACTGGCCGTACACAATGGTAGAAGGCTCATTACATCCAACTTCAGGTCAGCTTTTTGTGTGCATGCATTCCACACATTCTCTGGGATATATTTAGACTAAAAACAGGTTTTTTTTTTTTGCTTGAATTTAAACTTTATTTGTGTGTCCTCCTTTTTTCTGATACCTCTGCCAGAGAGTCTCGCTGTCTTCAATTTTGGTATCTATATTTTGTTATTAATCTAATCTAGCATGTCAATTCCAGCATTTTCCTTTATGAAAAACCTATTGAGGAATTCTGTTCTCAAAACTGTTGTTGGTACATTTTACACGCTTCCATTTCATTCCAATTTTCTATGTGCTGTTATCTTCTGTACGCCACCTTGTTTATTTATTGTCTTCTTACTGGAATTTGGGAAATAGTGACAAAAAATAAACAGATTTCATAGAACAAGACAGCTGAAAGGCTGAACAACAATTTGAAAACTTTGATATTTAGTTTTCAAGATGCAAACTCATTTTTGAATAATGCTTTAGATGTCAACATATAAACAGAGATAGCCTTACTATCCTATAAACGATTTATTTTTTGTTTTTTAAGTGTCAATTTGAAACCTATAAAGCATTTGGGCAGGACAGCACATTCAGTAATCCCAGTGTTTGGGAGGCTTAGAGACAATGTGTGAAAGTTGGAGGCTAGCCTGAGCTACAGAAAGCTCAAGAATATTCTTACTAACAAACAAAAATTCTTTCTAAAACTGGATATAATATGGGCCTCTTGTTTTAACTTTCTTCTTGGTTAGATGATGAAGAATAAATGATAGAGAGAGATGCAATAACAACACCTCCTTTTTCAAATTCCAAAACACATCTCATAATTTAAAGAATATATTCAAATTTATACAGCTAAGTCAACAAGATCTTTTCTTGTGAATTTGGTTAAACTTATATGTTACTATTTGGAGCTTCAAGAGAACGATGCTGACGGTTGCTTTTGAGCCTACCCTTGAAGAGAGGGAAAAATGCAGTGTACTATCACCATAATATAAGGTACATCACAAAAATAATTCTAAAACTTGGCAAAGTCCCAGTACAGAATACAAAGTGTGTGTGTGTGTGTGTGCATGTGTGTGTGTGTGTGCATGCATGCGTGTGTGTTATGAATGTGTATACATACATATGTACATTCAGATGCACACATATGTGAACACGTGTAGAGTTCAAAGGTCAATATTGTGTCTTGCTCAGTAGCCCTCCATATTATTCTTTGAGAGACGGTCTTTCATGGAAGACATTACCCATTGATTTGTCTGGGTTAGCTGAATATCAAACGCAGCTCCAGAGATCCTCCTGTTTTTATATCTCTTCCAGATGTAGGGTCATGCATGCCATTGTTCCCAGATGTTATCTGTGTGTGAGACTGTGTGCATGTATGTATGCATAAGTCACTGTGAGTGTGTGTAGGCCAGAGGTCAATAAGAATGGTTTGGTGTTTATCTGAAAAACGTGTGGTATTCAGTTCTCTCTTCCCACCATAAGTGTTTTGCTGATGAAACTTAGGTCATCATGCTTTGCAGCAAGGTAGGTGGCCTGATGAGCAATCTTGTCAGCCAGATACTACTAATAATAGTATATTTGTTGGGTTTCTAAAATCTCTGTAAAGTCTTCATCAGTTGGTAATGCATAGCTACATAAGATCATCATACACAGCTTGTGTGACCCATCACACATTAACTAGTTCAGTATTTTTTGACTGGAACATACAAATAATTTTACGTAAATCAACATCTCAGAGTGCAACAGTTAATTATTGCTATAGAAGGCATTTGAAGAATTATGCACTCTTACTGTGAAAAAGGGATTTGAGAAATATGTACTTCTCCATAATAATACTTTCAGATATTTTGGTAACAGAACTGCAAAGACTTCAAGCAAACACCAGCTACGGACACATTATTGGGCATACTGCTGTTGGGTAGTCAAAAGTAAAAGACTGAGACTCTATTGTAATGAGAGAAGAGAATCCCCACAGAGAAGAAAAGTCCCCATAAACTACCACCCTAACTTAGAACTTTTAGCAAAAGCCTCCAAATCAGGAGGGAATAAGAAGAGAATTCTAAAGTGTTGAAAGGAAAAGAGCTGCTAGCCAACCACTCTGTGGACAGCAAGCCAGCCCTAAGTGAATGAAGGCAACATAAGGACTTCAACTAAAATGAACCTAAGAAGTCTGTCGTCAATAGACTTATACCGTAGGAATATTTATTTGGTTACATTGAATGGGTACAAAGTATTAACATGAAAATATAACAGTGTGAAGGGGAATATGTAGACAGCTTCAAAGAACTCTAATACTGTCTAGCAGTGTGCGAATCAGTTTTAAAGCTCTATAACATTTAAAGGCAAAAATACTAAAAATAAGTACATCTAAAATGATTTGCATATATTAGATACATGGAAAGCAACTGTAAGAGGGGATTTCATAGCAATTTTTGTCAACGACAAGAAAGCAGACAAAATCACAAATAATCTGATTTCACACCTCAAGAATTTAGGCAAAAGAAACCATGAGATAAAGCAGAAGCTAGTAATGAAGATTTCAGCAGAAATTCTTGGGATATTTATGTTTATAGTTAGTTTTAGGAAAAAAAGAAATTGATTAAACGTTTCCCAATACAAGTCAATACATTGACAAATGAAAGAGGAATCATTACAATAATACAGATCAACTTTAGTACCTCATAAAATATATGTGAACACAGTAGATAACCTTGAGTGAGTAAATAAATTAGTAGAAAGCTACCATCTATTAAAAACAAATCATGAAAAATAGAAAACTGGAATAGCAAAATGATAAACATGAAACAGAAGCTGCAAAAAATAATGTCCTGGAAAGTGCCATCATCAAGCAGCTAGGTGCACACGTAGATGCTAGCAAGTATTTGAAGAGTAACTGAAGGCAGAGTTTCTCAAATTGTTCTAAGAACACTGAAGGGGGGAGGTATTTTCAAACATGTTTTACAGATGATTTTAAAGCCAACTTTGATGTCATATTTGTTCATACATGTAATCAATCAAGTGCTCCAGATGCCATGGGAGGAGGGCTGGGATACGAGAGGCCCAATAGGAAGACCATAAAAAGGAAAAAGAGAGACAGCGGGGAGGGAGGTGGAGGGGGATGGAGAGAAGGATAGAAAGAGAAAGAGAGAGTGTGTAAAAAATACAGGTAATTATTTTTAATTAGCAGAGATTTAAAACAAAAGTTTAGCACAGCAATCACTCATGTGGATTAGAAGGACATAGCCATAAGTAAGTGGAGTTTAACCTTTGAATGTACAGATGGCTGAACATACATACACAAACCAGTAAAGTTTTATGTCACACTAACCATGAACAGTAAATCTTAGGATCATCTAAAAGATACTGAAGGAAATAATTGAGAAGAATGCTCCTGGTCAAAATGTCTCAGCCAATTAGGTACAGGAGGGATGCACTGTAGAACAAAAAGATAAATTGTAACAAGCCCAAAGCTCATGTTATATTTGATTAAATAATAAAATATTTGCATTGGGCATGGTGATACAAATCTGTAATCTCAGTACTCAGGGAGACAGAGGCAGGTGTTTCTCGGTAAGTTTGAGGCCATCCTGCTCTACAAAGTGAGTCCAGGACAGCAAAGACTACACAGAAAAACCCTGTCTCAAAGAACTAAAAATAATTACATAAATAATCAAATATTTTCTTCCAAAATTGGGGCAAGTTAAGAAAGTCCATTCTTATACTCTTATTAAAGTAGTAAATAATAAACAGAACAATGTGATAAGGAAAGAACATGAAAACTCCCAAATTAGAAAAGAACAATAAAGATATTTATTTTGTGCATGATAGATAGGATATGTACAGAAATCATTACGGTTAGTTGTCACATGTAAAATTTTACAAATAATAAAACACCACAACATGTGCTTAATTATTAAAAACTTTTAGACAGTTATTCATTCAGTAGGTGTGTACATATTTCAACTTATATTTATAGGTCGCATAGCACATCATATGTATAGAAGTCAGAGGACAACTTGTAGGAAACAAGTCTCTCTTAGCACGTGGCTCCTAAGGATTGCACTCAGGCCCTTAGACTTGGTAGCAAGCACATTCAGCTGCTGAGACATCTCTCTGGATTCAGGAAGTTTATAAGATACAAACTCAAGAAATAAGAATCAGTAGTATTTCTATAAACTAGAAAACTATCATAATGGAAATGAAAAAAAAAGAATCATAAAGATAATAATAGCAAACTAATAAAACTATGAAATTCTACCAATTGTCACATTGACAGAAACAAATCACTTCAATATATAGTCTTTTTGTTTATTGCCCCCAAGATCACTTTTTAATATCACAATGTAACTCACAGTCCAATTTTTATAAAGTTCTTCTGGGTTTTAAATTTTCTACCCTTGTAAGTCCAAGGTCTTTTTAAAAGTTCAAAGTCTCTCTCTCTCTCTCTCTCTCTCTCTCTCTCTCTCTCTCTCTCTCTCTCTCTCTCTCTCTCTCTCTCTCCCTCCCTCTCCCTCCCTCCCTCCCTCCCCCCCCCTCCACGGTTTCTCTATATAGCCTTGGCTGTCCTGGACTCGTTTTGTAGATCAGGCTGGCCTCGAACTCACAGAGATCTGCCTGCCTCCGCCTCCCGAGTGCTAGGATTAAAGGCCTACGCCACCACTCCCGGCTTCAAAAGTTCAAAGTCTCTTACCTGACCTTCTGTGAGTTAAAGATAAGTTGTATGCTTTCTTATTCTAAGAGGGAGGGACTGGAACAGTTACAAGCAAAGCCTACAAAGCCAAAATCCAACAGTGAAGAAAGCTCAGTGTTCATTACCTGGAATTCAGGCATGAACTTCTAGGCTCCAGAGGGCTTGGGAAACTTCACTTCCGCAGTGCTGCCATCTGAGAACATGCAGCTTCTCGCATCAGCTCAGCCCAGCTCTCTTCCACACCTGCAGTACGTTATCATCCCTGACTCTTTGCATCTCCAGTACGGCGGAGTCTCAAGCCAATACAGCTGTACCTTCATCAATAGTTTCCCTTTGCCTCTTTGCCTCTTATTATGTCAAACAAAGTCTCTTTGTTTACCTTTTAAACCTTGCAGCTTTCCTGTCTTTAAACCTAGTAAGATGTGTGAGAGTTCACACATTACCAAGTTCAGCTTGAGATGGATGTGGGCCACCACTTGGATCATAGGCTTTGTCTGTTGATCTGGAGGCAATACTTTCTGGACATTTTTTTAAAATGTGCTGGTCTTTTGTGACCAGCATCTATTGTCCAGTAAAGCAAGATGGTTTCACTTTCACAAATTCGTAATACAAATATACCACAGTAGTGGCTAGCCTAAATAATTCTTGTTTCTTTCTGAAATGTCATAAGATAAACTAATATTACCTAAACAGCTCTCAGCTCTCTTGCCTTTCAAATTCCTTCAGAATACCATATTAATTTCTGAGTACCAAATGACTTTTCTACCCCAAAGCCTACAAGTCCTTCCAAAGGACTTGAAAAGAAAAAGAAAAAAATATGGTCAAGTCCATAACAGCAACACTTCTATTCTCAGGTACCAAATTCTGTATTAATTAAGCTTATGTTTTTGGTTTACTTTCTGTTGTGATGAGCACCATTACCAAGGCAACTTCATAAAGTAGTTCATTTTAACTTCCAATTTGTGGTCCACAATGGATGGAAGCCAAAGTAGGAACTCAGACACAGAGACGCAGAGAAATACTGCTTAGGTGTCTGCAAAAGCCCATGCCCACTTGCCTGGGCATGACACTAACACTGTGAGCTGGACCTGAACCTTCACATCAGTCCACAAACAGGAAATGCCCCACAGACATGTACACAGGTCAATCGGATGTAGGCGATTCCTCAACTGAGGTTCTGTCCCCATGGGCATGTCTAAGTTTGCACTCCTGTGGCAAAACACTACGACAATGTCAGTACTACTTAAAGCAATCTATAGATTCAAAGTAACCACATTAACCTCTTAACACAGTTCTATTTCACAGAGAATGAGGGAAAAAAAGATCTTGAAGGCACATGTAAGTAAAGAAGTGCCTCAGTTAGACTGAGTCATCCTATATAAGAAGATAAATGCAGGAGTCATCACACTTCCTGACAGTGAGCCATATAAGAACACTATAATCATGGCTAGAGTCATCCCTGACAGAAGAAAAAGATACCTAGAGCAATAGAACAGAGCACATATGCCAGAGTACCTCCATGATTAGAAGCTCAGGCAATTCTTCACAAAGATGTCCAGTAGATACGGTTGGGAAAATATTGTCCCTTCTCTGTATCATGTGAGGAAAACATGATAGACAAGGATGGGGTCATGAAACCTACGAGTGTGTCAGAGACCAAATTCACATGACAGAAAGGCTCTCTATTGAACGGGACCGAAGACCATGCAGATTATGAGGGGCAGTTGCCTAATAAGAAACTCATGACATAACATCAAAAAAAAAAAAAAAAAAAAAAAAAAAAAAAAAAAAAAAAAGAAAATAACCTAATTTAAAAAGATCACCACAGGACATCAGTAGATTATTCAATACAAATGGACAACAGGTATATTAAAGAATAGTCATTGTTCGTACTATTAGAAAAACACAAATCAAAATCACAGCAGGAGATAATCTAACACTTTGTTAGGATGCCGATTACAAAAACACCAGCTAATGAATGTGGAACGTGGTGTGGGAATAAGGAACAGTTGTTTACTGTTCATGGGAATAAAACTTGGCATACATTATGCGAAAGGACTCGGAAGTTCATCTAAAATTGATGATGTGACAACTATCTGATGCAACAATTTGAGTTCTGGATTTGGAAGTGAAATATCTGCGCTCCTGTTCAGTGTTGTTCTCTATACACGAGATAAAGAGGCAAGACAAGTGTCTGCTGATAGATGATTGAGTACACGATGCAGGGAACGTATAAAGTAGACAATTATTCAAGCTTGCAAAAGAAATTCTACAGCCTCACACAACATGAATGGACTGGGGAAATGTGCTCTAAAGCAAAATAAACCAAACACAGAAATAAGTAATGTGCACTGTCAATTGTGAGTAGAATTTAAAACAACTGAACTCATAGAAAGAGAAAAATTGAACCAGATGACTGAATGATGGTTATGTGAGGCTGACCAGTGGGACTTGAATGGAGAGATGGGAGGTTCCACTTTGCAGTTATGGTATTGGGACATTCTGGAGGTCTAGCATGGGCAAGGTGACTATGGTTCCAGCTCTTACATACAAAGAAAGTGCATTCTATGATGTGATGGCTGTGTAAATTCACTTTTTAGCAACCATTAAATAGTTCTTAGATGTTTATTAAATTATAATGTTATATTTCTTTTCTTTTCTTTTCTTTTTTGACGTGACAGAAACGTAGACATTCCTGGGAAGAAGGGATCTCAGTTGAAGGATTGCTTCCATTGGTTTTGACTGTGACCCTATCTGGGGGGCATTTTTGTTTGTTTGTTTGTTTGTTTGCAGATTGATTTGAATAGTACTATCTCAGACAGATGGGCCTGGGTTATAGAAGAAAGGTAGCTGAATATGGGACGGGAAGGAAGACAGTAAGCTCTGTTCCTCCATGATCTCTGCCTCAGTTCCTATGGGAACGTTCCTGCTTCACTTCCTGTCTTGTCTTTCCTTCAGGAGGGACTGTAATTTGTAAGCAAAATAAACCCCTTCCTCCTCAAATTGCTTTTGGTCATGGTGTTTATTAGAGCAAGAAAGGAGCAAACCAGGACTCATCCCTGAGTTAGACACACATTTTATTAGTTAATTATCATAAAATACAAGGACTGATTTCTAACTTTTGTTGCATTTTTACGTGCAAAGAAAAAGAATGGCATTAAATGCAGAGGAAAAAATTTTGAGACAATGAGTCTGCCCTACGTTTTGGGATTCCTGTAGTGAGAAAGCCATGAGCTAGCCCTAGTCCTCATGATGAGTTCAGAAGAATCCTGTTCTTTTTTTATTTTTTTAATTATAATTTATTCAGATTACATCCTGATTGTTATCCCCTCACTTGTATCTTCCTGCTCCTCCCTCCCTCTTCCACCCTATTCCCCTCCCCTAGACCTCTGACAGAAGGGGACCTCCTCCTCTACCATATGACTGCAGTCTATCTGGTCTCATCTAGGTAGCCTGCGTCCTTCCCCCCCGCCCCCACCTTTCTGTGTGTGCCACTGGGCCTCCCCATCCAGGGGAAGTGATCAAATTGATTCTGTTAAGAGTTCATGTCAGAGGCAGTGCCAGCTCTCTCTCTGCAAGCATGGAGCATGTGCTGTCCATTGGCTAGATCTGAACGGGGGGGGGGGGGGTGGAGGGGGTCTAGGTTTACTGAATGCTTTGTCCTTATGTTGTGAGTTTCCAAGAACACGTCTGCCCCCCTCTTCAAGCTCTCTGAGAGGAGAGTCTGCTAGGCAGCACGCAACTTGCCCTTTCAGTGTTCTTCCAGCACCCTAGGGAGGCCCAGCCATCTGGAGTCTGTTGTCACACTGTGATTTCTGCAGGTTTGTTTAACTTTTAATCTCTCTAGTCGCTTCTTTTATTATTCTCTCTATGCATAATTTTTGCATTATAGTCTTTATATATTTCTTTAAACTTTGTACTGAAATTGCCCGAACTAATCGTGAAAATGACTCGGCAAAGACAAGTAATTTCCCTCCTTCCTGGCACTTAAAGATTTGCCTCCATTAGAGTCAATGATCAGAAAACAAACCCCATCCAGCAAATGAACACAAACTCAAGCAGGGATGTATGAGGGTGGGGTGCCTCCAGTATGCACAAGCAGCAGCCTAGGTGACTTTAAAGTTTCCAATTATTTTCTGCTATGTTTTCTTGGATGATGAAGCCCATTCGTTTTTATCTGTTTCTCATGTTTCTGAAACATGGAAAAAAAATTTTTTTTAATTTTTTATTAATTTATTCTTGTTACATCTCAATGTTTATCCCATCCCTTGTATCCTCCCATTCCTCCCCCCCCCATTTTCCCATTATTCCCCTCCCCTATGACTGTTCCTGAGGGGGATTACGTCCCCCTATATATTCTCATAGGGTATCAAGTCTCTTCTTGGCTACTTGCTGTCCTTCCTCTGAGTGCCACCAGGTCTCCCCCTCCAGGGGGAAAATTAATGCAGAGTGTTGGTGATGATGTACTTACAACAGGATAATTCTCATAGAATGGGCTGTGTTGAAGACAAATTCACAACCAGATTCTTCCTTTAGTTAAAACTTTATCTGTTCTTTTCTTGGCTCTGTTTCTCATGCTAATTTCTCCTTGATGATCATTTCTATGGGTGATCCACTGTCTCTGCAAGGTAAGTGCTCCTCAGGCGTGGTAGCCAGTTCTGTCTGAAGGCCTGCATGCTACTGCTCAGCACATCCCAGGGATGCCACAGATGAACATGGTGGGCACTTCTGGGTCCTTTGGCTGTGTTTGTCAAGCTGTGTACTTCTTTGTTAATATTGCCCTCTGCTTCTTTCATATCAGCACCATGTCATTAGTAAGAAAGTCTCAGCCCTCTAATGACGTTATAATGACATTCCATTCTAAAGGGAACAGAATGCTCCTCACTGTTCTGCCGTAAAGCATCTTACTAAAAGCATTTCCCTCACTTTGGGATTTTGTTTTCTCTTCACTTGAAAGACAAAACTAGGTAGGAGTTAACTCAAAATTACGTGACTTTAACACTTGCTTTGGTTTTTATTTTTATCACACAGATCTGAGCCCATTCAATAATAGCTGACATTAGAGTTTCCAACTTCAATCCTGCCCCAGTCTAATTATTCAATTTTCAATGCTTTGTCATCATTCTGCATAAGTGCATATTAAATATACACAACAGTGGTTATCCTTGTCACAGTTTTCAGATAGGCATGTAATATACTTTGATTTCTACCTCTTTGAAATATACCTATTTCAAAAATCTTCAAAAATATCTTTACAAAATGTAATTAACTTATACTACAACAGTGCAGAAAAGCATAAAGGTAAACGTGCAAGTATAATAAGAAAAACACAAACCCAGTAAGCAAAAACACAAGGAACACTAAGAGGTTAAAATAACAATACAAATACTTGAGAATGTTTTATTCATTGAACAAATACATTCTAGACATTTGTTTTGTGTTAGCAAAGGTGAAAACAGCGCACACTTGAAAACAAAACAATGTAACCCTCGGTGCTCTGCGTGGGATGCAAAGAAAAAAGACGTACAATTACAGATGAAATATCTGTGCCTCTTGAGAAACTCACACCAACTGTGCCTTCTCATATTTCGCTCTAACCCTCTGATGCCTGTGTTTCCATTTATTTTAAAATATTTTGAGAAACAAAGTCTTTGATTTATAAAAAATAAAAAGTTGTAACAACTAAGAGGGAGTGTAACATGAGAGTTCTTTTGCAGAAAATAGCAGCTAACGAAAACAAGCGAAGTCATCAAGTCACTATGTTGAGGTGTCTGAAATAGTGAGGCTTGCTGACTTACCACTGAAGACACTGTGTTAGGATAGTGAACCCAACGTTTGAGGCCGAATTACAACTAAGATCAAGTAAATACAGGTGGGAAGTCTAGACGCCCAATTACAAAGACTGTGATTTCCATGGCCTGTGGTCCTAATCCTGTGTGCCCTGCACCTCTTTAAAAAGGAGAAACTTGAGAAGGAAACAGACATGTACGGAAGGGTGATGGCAGGAAGGCGCATGTGGGGAGGAAGCTGTGACTGCACAGGTAAAGTGCCATGTCAAAGCAAGGAGATTTCTGACAAACACCCCCAATTAGAAGAGGTGCAGGACTCTGAGCTACAGACTTCTCAGACAGGTAGTAGTGGGAAGCCTTTGGCTTGGGATTAAAGGTCTTTGGAAATGTAAAAAACATTTATGCCAAGCCTTCTTATTTTGGAGACTATTACAAAATCCTTGAGAAATGAAAGCAAGGACATTTTGAGATATTAATAAGCTATAGAAAAACTAAAAGAAATATATTAATATTACAAGGAAATGGTTATAATATAGTTTGAAATGAGGATCTGTGGGTACTTTATAAAGGGCACATGGTTCATATTGTTTGTTGGAGATCAGGAACCTTAGGGGAAAAAACCTAAGAGTTGAGTTGAGGTTATAGGATCTAAGAAGAGGTTATGTAGTGCCCAGACAGTGGGCAGCATCAGCAAACGCGTGAAGGAGGAAGAACACAGGGTCACTTACACTCTAGTTATGTAAGCACTGGTGACCAGGCAAGGGCTGAGAGAGGTAAGAAGAAGCTGGGCTATGCAGGCCTCCCTTTCTGAGCTGAAGATGAGTGATCAGGACCAGCAATCAGAAGCCATCGAACGGTCCCTGTGTATAACGTGGTCCAGCCCACTGGAGACACGGGACACTCATGCAGGGATGCCTTGCTTAGCTCACGGCACAGAGAAGGGACTGGGAAGATGAAATCCCACCTGCATTCTATTTCTCAAGCCGCATGCCAGCCTATCTACGGCAATCTAGAAAAAAGAAAACAGCCTTTTTTTAAAATAAAAGAACACAACTTTCTTTAAACATTTTTGCATACTTTAATTAAAATTTTAATGTATAAAATAATGGGTTCTGTTATGACATTTTCATATATATATGGTCACTGTACTGTGACCATATTTGCAGTACCTTACTTTTCCTTCTCTTGTTCACAGGCATATTAATATTTTAATCTTTCTGCTTTCATAACACACATACAAGTTATATATTTGTGTGTCATAAAAGTAAAACTATAATCTATGAATGTACACATATATGAGTTAAATATATTAATAGTCAAACCAAGAGTCTTCATATGAGAAAGCACGCATCAGGTTTTCTTCTTTTTTTTTTTTAAAGTTTATTCACATTACATCTCCATTGTTATCCCCTCACTTTTATCTTCCAGTTTCTATCCTTCTTCCTTTTTCCATCCTATTCCTCTCCCCTAGATTTCTGATGAGGGGGCTTCCTTCCTTACTGATTGAATACAGTCTATCAGGTCTCATCAGGGTAGCCTGCCTCCCCTTCCTCTATGTGCCCCCAAGTCTGCCCAGCCAAGGGGCAGAGATCAAATCACAGGCACCAGAGATCATGTCCTGCAGTAAGTTTTTTTTAAACACTCCTGTTCCCATAGAAGTTCACACAGATCTATGCTACATGTGCTGCTCTGTGCTGTGTGTGCTGCTCTGTGCTGTGTGAGCTGCTCTTTGCTGTCTGTGCTGCTCTCTGCTGAGTGTGCTTCTCTCTACTGTGTGTGCTGCTCTATGCTGTGAGTGCTGCTCTATACTGTGTGTGCTACTTTATGCTGTGTGTGCTTCTCCCTGCTATGTGTACTTCTCTCTACTGTGTGCTTCTCCCTGCTGTGCGTGCTTCTCTCTGCTGTGTGAGATGCTCTATGCGGTGCGTGCTGCTCTCTGTTGTGTGTGCTATTCTATGCTGTTTATGTTGGTCCTTGCTGTACATGTTGCTCTATACTGGGTGTGCTGCTCTTTGCTGTGTGTGCTACTCTGTGCTATGTGAGCTGCTCTCTGTTGTGTAGGCTGCTTTCTCCTGTATGTGCTGCTCTGTGCTGTGTATGCTGTTCTGTGCTGTGTGGGCTGCTCTCTGCACTGTGTGCTGCTCTCTACTCCATGTATTGCTCTCTGCTGTGTGTGCTGCCCTCTGTACTCTGTGTTGCTCTCTGCTGCTCTGCACTGTGTGGCTGCTCTATGCTGTGTGTGTTGCTCTCTGCATTATGTGCTGCTAGCTGTTGTATGTGCTACTATCTGCAGTTATTAGAAAGCATCTGCATGATGTCTTAGAAATAATATAATGTGCTTCTTGAGTGACAGTGCTATGTCTTCTATCTCATTTATGCATCCATTTTCCAATATTGCTCTTATTTTCTCCTACCCAAGCTACAGACCAAACTATCAGGCCACATCTTTTACTACAATCTGTCCTTTAGATGAAAAGTCATTATTGGCAAACAGCTATATCCTTTGCTGTTAATCATACAACCCAATTACAACCATTCTGTCAGTCAACATAGTCACTGAATCCTGTATGCTACAAACTCTTCATGTGCCATTTATCTTTATAGTCTTTATGTCCAATATCAAGCAGAAAAAGTGACAATTCTTTAATGTTAACCAAATTTTTAAAAAGTAGATCAAAAGTAGACAAAACTCTATGGGGCACAAAAGAAAACACAGAAAGATGAAACACTTTTAAAAATACAGAATCGGGAGCTAGAGAGATGGCTCAGTGGTTAAGAACACTGACTGCTCTTCTGAAGGTGCTGAGTTCAATTCCCAGCTACCAGATGGTGGCTCACAACCATCTGTAATACAATGCCCTCTTCTGGTGTGCATAAAAACAGTGTACTCATAAACAGAAAATAAATAAATCTTTAAAAAAATATAAATAAATAAAAATACAGAATCACCAGCAGAAGAAGGGGTGGGAAGCCGAGCCCGAGTTGTGTCAGAGGCTGAGAATGGGATGAGTTTTACTAGTTGTCTTCTAGAAAGGTAAAGGCTTTGAAAAGGAAGACTTAGCCCAAGGAAAGAAATGTCACATGGAGCTGGTTCTTTCATCTGAAATGTTCAAGTGGCAGCTGGTGTCTGCTTTAGAGGAAAGTAGAGTGAGCAGAGAGAGCAGCATGAAGTCCCTCCTATGGGCATTAAGGAGACACAGAAATAGTCTTTCTCTCCTACCTTATCCATGGCACCCAAGTCCCCTCTTTCCACCTGTAGGTTACAATGAATTTACATCTTGACACAATCAGACAGGGATATTGAAATAGCAGCTTTATTATCGATCATTGCTTGGTGATTGCAGCATTGTCAGAATGCTTCACCCGGTGCCCAGACCGAGGCTACACTGACACATGTAAGCCGTTTGGCCTTTTGGTGGACATTACATTTGTGTCCTTTCTACTTTATGTTATTATGGAAAGTGGTACCATGAACTATTGTGCATATTGTGGTTTCTTTACAGTGGCTTTTGGGTACTGGTATGTTAGATAAGGATACCACAAATGCTTGTAATGAGCCTGGCACAGATCTCTCCAATCTAGCCAAAATACTCTGACGCACATTTTTTTTCCACCTATGAGATGTTCAGGGATAAAGAGGGAATAGAAATTGAGGGAATAGCCAACTAATGATTGACCTAACTTGAGTCCCATGCCAGAAGAGATAGCCTACCCCTGACAATATTAATGCTATTCTTATATACTTGTAGACAGGAGGCTAGCATAACTGCCCTCTGAGAGGCTTCACCCAGCAGCTGATGGAAACATATGCAGAGACACACAGCGAAGCATTAGACTGAGTTCACAAAATCTTGTGGAAGAGGGGGAGAAAGGATTGATGGAGCCAGAAAGGTCAAGGACACCACAAGAAAACCTACAGAATCAACTAAACTAAGCCCATAGGTGCTCATACAAACTGTACTACCAACTAGAAAGCATGTATGGGATGGATCTAGACCCCTTACACGAGATCCAAGATGGCGGCGAGCAGTGTGGACCGCGTTTGGAGGCTCCAGTGAACAATTCAGGGAATTGCACAGATTTCTGAGCCAGGAACACCGAGGTCCGAACATCACGGCAGCAGGAGTGCTCCACGGTTCGGAGGGACCAGGGTGCGGAGGACCTGCGTGCCCCTGCACACGGGAGGAGCGTGGTTTTTCTCTGATCGGAGCGGCAGCGGCAGAGGCGGCAGCACCAGCGGCACCAGCAGCGGCGGCTGAGGTTTGCAGCTCATAGCCTTCCGGTGGAGGCGAGTGGTGTGGTGGCTGGTGGGAATTGCTGCGGGAGAGGGGACTCGGGGCAGGATTTGGGTCGCGTGGAGCCTTTGGACCCAGACTGGACTCGGCGGACAGTTCGGCCCCAGAGTCCCGGGTATTGGCCCGGCCCAGCAAACAATTCTGCCTGAGGCACTAACTCAGCGTGGCCATAGCTCCCCTGCTGTGGCGCAGGCTTAGTTGAGCACGCTGCTCTACGCTAGGCACTACCTCAGCTCAGAGGCAGCTCCCCTGCGGTGACACAGTCTGGGCGGAGCACTTGGTTTCACCACAGGCGCTAACTCAGAGCAGCCACAGTTCTCCTGCTGTGGCGCAGGCTTGGTGACGTGCTCGGTTCCATCCTAGGCACCACCTCAGCTCAGCGGCAGCTCCCCTGCGGTGACACAGTCCGGGCGGAGCACTTGTTCCATCACTGGCTCTAACTCAGAGCAGCCACAGTTCTCCTGCTGTGGCGCAGGCTTGGTGACGTGCTCGGTTCCATCCTAGGCACCACCTCAGCTCAGCGGCAGCTCCCCTGCGGGGACACAGTGCGGGCGGAGCACTTGTTTTACCACTGGCGCTAACTCAGAGCAGCCGCAGTTCTCCTGCTGTGGCGCAGGCTGGACAGAGCTCTCGGTTCCACCAGCTCTAAGACTCTGGTTGGACACAGTGTACAGTTTGAATCCAGAATTCCTGGCTGAGATTGGTGGTCAGTTCGGGCCCTGAGAATCTAGCTGAGTTCTGCACATGGTTCAGTCCCAGTGCTCCTGGCTGGACTTCGCAGGGAACACAGAAGGCTGTGGATACCTTGGCCTGACCCAACGCTCATTCAGAGACCCAGAACAATTGCAGGATCCACAGCAGAGGGGGACTGAGGATCACTGGCTGTGAGAGACCAGAACAACAGGGCTAACCTCCTAACATCCACACCAGTGAAGCTTTGAGCTCGCAGCCTAGGGAAATCGTAAGAAAACAAGTGAATCTATCGTCAGACACCCTCCATTCAACTCTGGAAGCTACCCAACAAAAACAAAGACGGCAAGATGTCTAAAGGACAACGAAAAAGCATACGCAAAAAACCCCAAAACAACATGGCGTCTCCAGTTTCCAGCTATCCCAAAGAAAACCACCCAGAGAACTCAAATACAACGGAAATACAAGAAAATGACCTCAAATCCTTAGTAATGAGGATGATAATGGAGGAAACAAATAAAATTCGTAATCAAATGCAGGAAGACGCAGACAAACAGGTGAGAGACATAAAAGAAGCACATAGAGTGGAACTGGAAAAATTGCAGGAAAATGCAAACAACCAGATGAAAGAAATAACTAAAACGGTTCAAGCTCTGAAGACCTATAAAGAGGCAATGGAAGAAACTCAGGAATATACAAAAAATCAGATGAAAGAAATCAAAAAATCAGTTCAAGATCTGAAAATGAAAATGGATTCAATGATAAACACACAGACAGAAGAAAAACGAGAACGTGAGGCCTCAGAGAAGAAGGCGAGCAGCACAGAGGTGAGCTTTTCTAACAGAATCCAGGAGATGGAAGAACGAATCTCAGGGCTAGAAGATACAATCACAGATATTGAATCAACCATTAAAGAAAATGCCAAATCTGGAAAACTCCTGACACAAAACATCCAAGAAATAAAGGACACCATGAAAAGAAGAAATTTGAGGATAATAGGCATTGAAGAAAGAGAAGACATCAGACTCCAGGGCCCGGAAACTATTCTCAACAAAATCATAGAAGAAAATTTCCCCAATCTAAAGAAAGAGATGCCTATAAACATACAAGAGGCCTACAGAACACCAAATAGAATTGACCAGAAAAGAAAAACTGCCCGCCACATAATAATCAAAACACAAAACATGCAGAACAAAGAAAAAATATTAAAAGCTGCAAGGGAAAAGGGCCAAATAACATTTAATGGTAAACCTATCAGAATTACACCTGACTTCTCAGCAGAGACCATAAAAGCCAGAAGGGCCTGGACAGAGATCCTGCAAACCCTAAGAGAACACAGATGCCAGGCCAGACTACTTTACCCAGCAAAATTATCAATAACCATTGATGGAGAAAACAAAATATTCCATGACAAAAACAAATTCAAACAGTACCTATCCACAAACCCAGCTTTACAGAAGGTACTAGAAGGAAAACTCCATCCCAAAGGGTCAAGCTACAACCAAAACTACCCAGGAAATAGATAACTATCCCATGGCAAAAACACAACTACACAAACGCTCGACTGGAAACAACATCAAAATTAAGACTCTTAACAGTCACTGGTCATTAATATCTCTCAACATCAATGGCCTCAATTCTCCAATAAAAAGACACAGACTAACCGAATGGGTACATAAACAAGACCCAACATTCTTCTGCATCCAAGAAACACATCTCACCCATAATGAAAGGCATTACCTCAGGGTAAAAGGTTGGAAAAAAATATTCCAAGCAAATGGTCACAAGAAGCAAGCAGGTGTAGCCATTTTAGTATCGAACAAAATAGACTTTCAACCAAAATTAATCAAAAGGGATGAGGAAGGACACTTCATACTCATCAAAGGTAAAGTCAACCAAGATGACATCACAATTCTGAACATCTATGCTCCCAATACAAGGGCACCCACATATGTAAAAGATCTCCTAAAAAAGCTTAAACCACACATCGATCCCCACACAATAATAGTGGGAGACTTCAACACCCCACTCTCACTGCACGATAAGTCATTGAAACAGAAACTAAGCCGAGAAATAACATCATTAACCAATGCCATGGGTCAAATGGATCTAACAGATATCTATAGAACCTTTCACCCAAACAAGAAAGAATACACCTTCTTCTCTGCACCCCATGGAACCTTCTCCAAAATTGATCACATCGTAGGTCACAAAGCAAGCCTCAACAGATACAAGAGGATTGAAATAATACCTTGTATCCTATCAGATCACCATGCTCTTAGGCTGCAATTCAACAACAACAAAAATAACAAAAAGCCTACACGTTTGTGGAAACTAAACAACTTTCTGCTAAATGACACCTGGGTCAGGGAAGAAATAAAGAAAGAAATCAAGGAGTTTCTGAAATTCAATGAAAATGAAGAAACAACATACCCAAATTTGTGGGATACATTGAAAGCAGTGCTAAGAGGAAAATTCATAGCACTAAGTGCCTTTAAAAAGAAATTGGAAACATCGCACATAAGCATCTTAACAACACAACTGGAAGCCCTAGAAAAAAAAGAAGCAGAAACACCCAAGAGGAGTAGACGCCTGGAAATTATCAAACTCAGGGCTGAAATTAACAAATTAGAAACTAAGAAAACAGTCCAAAGAATCAACAAAACCAAAAGCTGGTTCTTTGAGAAAATCAACAAGATAGACAGACCATTAGCCAAACTAACTAAAAGGCAGAGAGACAGTATTGAAATCAACAAAATCAGAAACGAAAAGGGAGACATAACAACAGACACTGAAGAAATTCAAAGAATCATAAGATCCTACTTTGAAGGCATTTACGCCACAAAATTTGAAAATCTAAGGGAAATGGACGATTTTCTTGATCAAGTTCACTTGCCAAAGTTGAGTGAAGAACAGATAAACAAGTTAAATAGTCCCATTTCCCCTACAGAAATAGAAGCAATCATCGATGGTCTCCCAACCAAAAAAAGCCCAGGGCCAGATGGTTTCAGTGCAGAATTCTACCAGACCTTTAAGGGCGAGCTAATACCGATACTCTTCAAGCTACTCCAAAAGATAGAAATGGATGGAAAATTACCAACTTCATTCTATGAGGCCATAGTCTCATTGATACCTAAACCTCACAAAGACTCAACAAAGAAAGAGAATTTCAGACCAATTTCTCTTATGAACATAGATGCAAAAATACTAAATAAAATACTTGCAAAACGAATACAGGAGCACATCAAAGATATCATTCATCATGACCAAGTAGGCTTCATTCCAGGCATGCAGGGATGGTTTAATATACGGAAATCCATCAATGTAATCCATCATATAAACAAACTGAAAATAAAAAACCACATGATCATCTCCTTGGATGCAGAGAAAGCATTTGATAAAATTCAACACCCATTCATGTTTAAAGTTTTAGAGAGATCGGGGATACAAGGCACTTTCCTCAACATAATAAAGGCTATATACAGCAAGCCAATAGCCAAAATCAAAGTAAATGGTGAGATACTCAAGGAAATTCCTCTCAAATCGGGAACAAGGCAAGGCTGCCAATCTCTCCATATCTCTTCAATATAGTACTCGAAGTTCTAGCCAGAGCAATAAGACAACAAAAGGAGATCAAGGGTATCCAAATGGGAAAGGAGGAAGTCAAATTATCCCTCTTTGCAGATGATATGATAGTGTACATAAGTGACCCTCAAAACTCCACCAGAGAACTCCTAAAGCTGATAAACACCTTCAGCAAATTGGCTGGATACAAAATTAACTCAAAAAAGTCTGTAGCCTTCCTATACACAAATGACAAGCTTACAGAGGAAGAAAATAGGAAAACCACACCCTTCACATTAGCCACAAGCAATATAAAATATCTAGGAGTTACCCTAACTAAGCAAGTGAAGGACTTGTATGAAAAAAATTTCAAAACTCTGAAGAAAGAGATTGAAGATGACCTGAGAAGATGGCGTGATCTTCCTTGCTCATGGATCGGGAGAATTAACATAGTAAAAATGGCCATCCTACCAAAAGCAATCTACAGATTCAATGCAATCCCTATCAAAATAACTACACAATTTGTTAAAGACATTGAAAGTTCAATTCTGAACTTCATATGGAAAAACAAAAAACCCAGAATAGCTAAAACAATCTTGTACAATAAAAGATGCTCCGGAGGAATCTCCATACCTGATCTCAAACTGTACTATAAAGCAATAGTACTTAAAACAGCATGGTACTGGCACAGCAACAGGCTGGTTGATCAGTGGAATCGAATCGAAGACCCAGATATGAATCCACACACATATGGTCACTTGATTTTTGACAAAGAAGCCAAATCCATTCAATGGAAAAAGGATAGCATCTTCAACAAATGGTGCTGGTCTAACTGGAGGTCTATGTGTAAAAAAATGAAACTGGACCCATATTTGTCACCTTGCACAAAACTCAAATCCAAGTGGATTAAAGACCTCAACATAAAACCAGAGACACTAACTCACTTAGAAGAAAAAGTGGGAAAGAGCCTGGAACATATTGGCACAGGAGACAACTTCCTGAACAGAACACCAACGGCCCAGGCCTTAATGTCAACCATTAATAAATGGGACCTCATGAGGCTGAGAAGCTTCTGTAAGGCAGGAGACACTGTCAAGAGAACAAAGCGACAGCCTACAGACTGGGAAAAAATCTTCACCAACCCTACATCTGACAAAGGTCTAATATCCAAAATATATAAAGAACTCAAGAAATTAAACACCACCAAACCGAATAACCCAATTGAGAAATGGGGCTTGGAACTAAACAGAGAATTCTCAACAGAGGAGTATCAAATGGCTGAGAAACACTTAAAGAAATGCTCAACCTCCTTAGTCATCAGGGAAATGCAAATCAAAACAACTCTGAGATTCCATCTTACACCCATCAGAATGGCTAAGATCAAAAATTCAAGCGACACCACATGCTGGCGAGGATGTGGGGAGAGAGGAACACTCCTTCATTGCTGGTGGGAATGCAAACTAGTACAGCCACTTTGGAAATCTATCTGGTGCTATCTCAGAAAAATGGGAATAGGGCTTCCTCAAGACCCAGCTATTCCACTCCTTGGAATATACCCAGAAGATGCTCCAGCACACAACAAGAAACTTTGCTCAACCATGTTCATAGCAGCCTTATTCATAATAGCCAGAACATGGAAACAGCCTAAGTGTCCCTCAGTAGAAGAGTGGATAAAGAAACTGTGGTACATATACACTATGGAATACTACTCAGCTATTAAAAACAAGGAATTCCCGAAATTTGTGGATAAATGGATTGAGCTAGAAATGATCATAATGAGTGAGTTAACCCAGAAGCAGAAAGAATCAAATGGTATATACTCACTTATATCTGCATACTAGCCCAAGGGGCATGTCCCACAAAAGCCTTCACTTACCAGGAAACTGGGACAGAGGGGAAGGCATCCTATTGGGACTCTAAATGAGAGACGCATGGGAGAACAGCAAAATAAAAGGATCCAGAGGGTCCTAGAAATCTACAAGTAGAACAATATGATAGGCAGATTTGGGCCCAGGGGTCCCGCTCAAACTAAGGCACCAGCCAAGGACAATACAGGAGGTAAACTTTAAACCCCTTCCCAGATCTAGCCAATGGTCAGAATATTCTCCACAGTTGAGTGGAGAGTGTGATACGACTTTCTCACATACTCTGGTGCCTCACATTTGACCATGTCCCCTGGAGGGGGAGACCTGGTGGCACTCAGAGGAAGGACAGCAAGTAGCCAAGAAGAGACTTGATGCCCTATGAGAATATATAGGGGGACGTAATCCCCCTCAGGAACAGTCATAGGGGAGGGGAATAATGGGAAAATGGGGGGGGGGAGGAATGGGAGGAAAGAAGGGATGGGATAAACATTGAGATATAACAAGAATAAATTAATAAAAAAAAAAAAAAAAAAAAAAAAGAAGCCATACAAAAGTAAATGCTCTACCCATCAATGCTTGACCAAAAGAAGTGCTATGGTACTGTTTTGATTTCTAAAATGCAGTGTGTCTATAAGGCTAGATACTTCTACATAGCGAAACAGAAACAACGTGTGCAGGGCAGTAGGATACAATGAAGGATGGCATAGTTTGTGATATTTATTGAAGTGAATCTGTGGCAGTGATTCTCAATCTGCTGCTCTTTGATGATGCTGGCTTACAATGTCTGTAATTCTAAATGGGGTGACTGTTTTCTTCTTCTTCTTCTTCTTCTTCTTCTTCTTCTTCTTCTTCTTCTTCTTCTTCTTCTTTTTCTTCTTCTTCTTCTTTTTCTTCTTCTTTTTCTTCTTCGTCTTTTTCTCTTCTTCTCTTCTTCTTCTTCTTCTTCTTCTTCTTCTTCTTCTTCTTCTTCTTCTTCTTCTTTTCTGTGACTGGGTTTCTCTGTGTAGCCTTGGATGCCCTGGACTCAATTTGTAGACCAAACTGGTCTCAAACTCACAGAGATCTGCCTGTCTCTGCTTCCCTGAATGTTGGGATTACAGGAGTGGGCCATTGCACCTGGTTTATGGTAACCATCTTAACCCAGGTGGTTTGGAGCTTTTCTGAATTTGTTAAGGGAAATCCCACATTACAGAAAACCCTTCAGTCCCAGGCAGCCTTTGTTGCTTTCACCAGCCCTGATGAAAATAAGGAAATTCTGTTTTTCCCAAAGTTTATGGTACTTAAATTAAATTCTAAAAGACAATGATTTTTCTTTTGCTAGATACATTTGTGCTAAAATTTAAGCATTTGACCTTCTACACCTTGGCTTCACAGATCCACGTTTGAAATAAAATCATGGCGGTAAAAAAAAAAAAAAAAAAAAAAAAAAAAAAAAAAAAAAAAAAGACCCCTTACACATAAATAACAGATGCACAGCTTTGCCTTCATATGGGTCTCCTAACAACTGGAGCCAGTGTTGTCTCTGACTCTGTTTTCCACCATTGGATCCCTTTCCCCCAACTGGATGGCCATGCCAAGGTCAATAGAAGAAGTGCTGAGATGTACATGGGACATCTCTTCTCTGAGGAGAAATGGCGTGGAGGGAAGAGGAGGTTAGAGGGAAGAACTGTAATGAGAGGAAATGGGGAAGCTCCAAACAAAATGTAATGTAAAGCAAATAAATAAATTAATAAAAATAATAAAAAAACAGATTACAAAGTACAAGGGGCGTCTCCATTTTTTATCTACATGACCTGCAACATTCAGGTCCTTCACCTCCTGCAGCCAAGTTTGAAACTGTGGAATAATAAACCCGTGACTACATAACCTGAAAGTGTGCCTAATGGAAACAGCAGCTGATCACTCATAAAATAGCAAAGCAAAAGCAAACAAAAGAAAACAGAGGAAAGGACGCCTCCAAATTTCTCCTCTGTGTAGTAACATTTGTCTCAAAAGATTCAATCTCATCACTGTGAAAATAGCTACAAAGTAAAGAAAACCCAACAACCCAACATACGTTGGCAAGGCTTCATCAACAGTGTAAGTGTTCATCTGCAGTAGAGAAAGCACACAGGAGAGAACGTTTCATACATTTCATGCACTTAAACTTATCACAGCTTCACAGGCATAAGACAGTGTCTACAAAAGAGATAGATGGTGGCTTAATTAGCTTTTCTGGACTTCATGAGGAGTATATGATCGCCTTCATTTGTGAGTTTTTCCACGAGGTGGAAACAAATCTAGTTATTGTTGATTGTGTGGTTTGTTGTTTGCATTTTCATAAGATTCCATCCCTTTGTAAGCCGGAGTTCACTCATGAGAAAAATATACAAAACTGTGTAGTAAATTTTTATATGGGATATGAACTTTTGAATTACTGTTATAAGTTAGATAGAAAATAATTGTAAGAATGCAACTTCAAATATATAATTTCTTTTTTTTTTATAATGTCTTAGGAAATGACTTTTCTATGTATTTTTAATTGTGATAAGAAATGTTTGCCATGTTTTATTTGGAAGAGTATACTTTTTCAGTTATTAAGCTATTCTTCTGTCCTAACACTGAATACAAAACTTAAAACAAAACAAAACAAAACAAAAAAAAAACCAAACAAACCAAAAAACAAGGGATGGCTCAGCAGTTAAGAAAATGTGCTTACTACAGTTGTATAAGATGCAGGTTTGGTTCAAAACATATATGTAACAGTTTAGGATGCACCATAGACTGAGTAACTATATGAATTAAGAATATTCTTGATTTGTAATAATAGATGGGCAATTCTATCCTGTGTCTTAATGGATTACAGGTCTGCTAGTTTCACAGGAAGAAACACAGTACCACATAGAGTTGTCATCATTGGTTTGAATATTCTTATACTTACATTTGTTGATTCCAAGAAAACCAATTTTTTAATTTATTGATGTATCTTTGTCTTAAGAAGTTCAAAATTGTATGCAGTTTTCCAAAAGATTAAATAAAAATGTAATGTTTTGATATTATGGAAACAAAGTTGACAATCCAGTTTTTGTTGCTTTAGTATATAAAAAAGTTATGCTTGAGATAATGCATGTTTTACTATCCATCTTCATACTTGTTATTCAAGAAACTACATTTTAGACTGATTTACTGATATTTTCTACTCTTATAATATTCGTGTTTATTTTTATAGACTTGGGGCTATAGATGAAGAGATGTATAGGGCAAGTTTTGGAACAGTCCACAGTGCAGGAACTTCCAACCCTGTGGAGTTGGGGTGTACCCCACTTAGCACATGGGTAAGCTGTTGCTTTGCTTCCTATAAGCTCCCAGTACCCTGCTTCCTAGAGGTGCCAGGTCCTGCCCTGGTGTTTATGATTGAAACCTTTGAATGAGATAATTGCAAGACAAAGTTATAGCATGTAAATTCACGTTTATTGGGAGCAGGTCTTGGCCACCATGCAAAAGGAGGGAGAGAGGGAAAGAGGGAGAGAGAGATGGGGGAGGGAGGGAGGCACCTGCCTGTAGGGAGAGGAGAGAAGAGGAAGATGTTATACAGTGAAAGTGGAGGAGGAGCCGGCCCCCCCCTCTCCTGGCCTGAAAAGTTCAGGGTAGAGGACAGGTGTGTTAATCATGCCCTGGAGCAGGTAGAGACCAACAGATACTGGGAGAACTTGGGAGACGTGGACCACTTTGGTGTGGTCTGAAACCAAAGTGTGGGGGGGAGTTTAACATATATGAACAATATACTTTAATCATACTTGCCGCTCTTCATCTTCTAACGGAACCCCTACCCCCCTCTCAACTTTCTATCCTGTTCTTTATAAATTAATTCTTACAACTGTCTGTCCATACATGAGTGTGGGGCCTCCACTGAAACTTGGCCTACCTACAATAGATTGCACTATTAGAATACCTGACCTTTCCCCAACAGCCAGCAGCTTCCAGTGACTTTCATCTAGGGGCAGGGCCTTGAGAGAGCCCCTCCACCTCTACAATGGAATACGGACTGGCTTAGTCTTAAATTGGTCTTGCTCAGACAACCATAACCACTCTGCGTGATAAATACAGTAGTTCTGTAATACACAGAAGACGCCACAGAGTGGTCCTTATCAACGTCTGAATCTTACAGTCTTTTTGCCAAGTCTTCTGAAGTGTCCTCTGAGCCCTGAGGAGCAGAGGGAGAAATAAATATAAATCCCTCATGTGCTGCTGACATTCTCCTTTGGCTAGACATTTAGAAAGTAAGAGCCTGCATTCCTGAGTTGTAAAGAATAGAATCTCCCTCTAGGTGGAGACAAGCCTTTGTCTCCTCTCTAATGGATCAGTGCAGTGGTGCAGGTCAGGAAATCTAGCTAGCTAAGACACATCAGAACCTTTATGCTAATATGCCTTTTCCTTCCAGGAATCCCTGTGTCCTACTGCAGTCCCTACATGCTGAGCTAACAGGAGGTTCTGCAGGGTCTGCCTGCCTTTCTGAGCCCTGACTCCAAGGTCATAATTGTTTCTTTTCTCCCCCCCCCCTTTTTTTTGGCCTTGTTTTTCAGATTCTGACCAGAGGCTGCATATGATTTTAAGTTCTTAATAGATGCTTTGGGCATTCTTGTTCCAATTCTAAACCGCTCCTCCCTGCTGTGCAGCTCCCTGCCACCCTGTGGCTGACCTCCTTGCTACCTTATCTTCACTATTCTCCTCCAGGCTGTTGTGAGACCTACAGTTTGCCTGCTCTGTGGTTTTCCTTTTAAACTCTAATAAATTGTCATGAAGCTTCAGACAGAAGTTGGAGTCTATTCTTTGCCTTCCATTCTGTTTGTGCCTTCTCTTGGATTATTTTACTGGTGAGATTTACAACCCTAAAAGGCATCCTGATTTTCCTAGAGTCATATGATAACTGAGATGGGACTCCCTGGGATTTCTGCTCATACTCCTTTCCTATCTTTTAATCCCTTAATTGACAGAGAAAAAAAGCCCACCCTTGCACTTCTAGATGGTAGCATTGTTTGTTTGTTCTCCGTATTGCCTGCCTGAGGTTAGCTCAGTAATGTGGGGGATTTAGCTGTAATTAGTGGGGTGTTTTTTCTGTTTTTTGTTTTTTTTTGTTTTTTTGTTTTTTTTTTTTTAACTCAGTAATTACATACTTTAGGTTTTCTCTGTATCTCTTACAATGATGGTTAAGTTGCCATATATGAAATATTTATTTCTTTTGAGTTTTCTAATTTTATGGGGAGAAAACTTGAGGATATTGACAGCAATTCTGTTGTTTTGCTCTTAGGTATAGCTATGTCTCAATATTCTTTCTATATATATGAAATTGATTTTTTTATTACTGCATGTGGGACTTTGTTCTTGTGTTCCTTTGAAGAACATAGGATTCTGTCATCTTATGGTTATGTCAAGTTGGTTTGATCCTTTCAAAGCTTGTGTTATGTGTGCTCAGAGCAGACTTTTGAGGACGGTTAACTTAGCACCTCTAACAAGGTGAGACTCTTTTGTGGCTTTTTTTTTTCTTCCAAATCCGTTATGTAATTGAGCCCTAGCACTTGCTTTCAGCTCACTTCTCTGCTCACTCCTTCACAGCTGCACCATGTTTCATCACCATTCTAAGCTGTTGCTTCAAGGTTGCCTCTAGGAAGTAAATAGGGCAACTGCACGTTAGTGTTGCCTAGTTCCATCTGTCGGTGTCTGCCTCCTGTGCTTCCTGTTGCTCATTATCCAAAAACAGCTACTTCACGTATGTTTGTTATGGTCATGTTGTTTAAAGTGAAGGTCTAGTCTCTCATTTAATTTCACTTCAAAGTCAGACATAAGAAGTATATATTTGCTGTATGTTCCTCTCTTTGTTTAAAAACCTTTCCTTAGGCGATGAGTTCCTCTGAGGCCGACCTGTTTTTACATGGCATAGGATAAAGAACAGAGGGTGTCCCTCCAGTGCTAAGTCTGAAAGGCATTTAGCAACCAGTTATCCTGTGAGTAAACTGAGGAGCTTCAGAACTTCTGTGCCTCACAGTTCACATGCTCATCCACCACTCAGTGTCGCAGCTTTCATCATGACCTATGACCTCTCAACAGATAGAAGGAGACACTTTCCTTGCTTTCTTGGTGTAAAGCATGACAGCACAGACCATGCTGTCTTCAAAGTCACCTGCATCTTCTTCTGGAGTACTGGGATTAAAGGTTGGCATCTGTCAGGAGCCATAGGACCTTGCCTGACCTGCCCCAGCTGGCTGAGAGATCCTGTTGGCTGAAAGCCACAGCTGTCTGCATACTTGAGATAATTATTCTGCCTGGCAACCACAGAAGATCCAGCCTGGCCTTGAGAAAGAGAACATTCGGTGTATCGCGACTTCTGAATAATCGCCCCCTCCTCATCTGCTGCCCTTGGGGCCTGGCCCAGAAGATTTTGTAACTTTCCACTGCATTCCTTCCTGCCCCCACCCTCCCTGAAGCTTACTTTAAATTTGAATACCCCCTTACAATAAACGGCTCTTGACAAGCAATGTTTCCTTGGGCCCTCTCTCTCTCTCGCCCATTCTTTATCCACAGGTCGTGACCCTCCTCGCTCGCCCTCCGAATAACCAGACCCGCGGGCCGGGAAAGGCATCCTCACCCCAAACTAGACAGGTGCAAGCAGAAGAATATAAATAGATCCATAGTTACTACTCAGCATGACACCCAACTCCAAATATATATATATAAAAAAGCCATCAATACTGAGAACTTGTGTAAGCATATGCCAATGAACATCATCATTTGGGGAAACAGCTACCTACAGAATGGGAAAAGATTTTTTGTTTGTTTGTTTCTTTACCAACTACATATCCAATAAAGGGCTAATACTCGAAATATATAAAGAGTTCTAACAACTAGATATCAAAGAATGAATAATCTACTTAAAAATTGCTGGTAGGAGTGAAAACTTGTATGGCCACTATGAAAATTAGTATAGTGATTTTTCAGGAAGCTAGGAAAGAATCTACCTCAAGACCCAGCTGTGTATTTTGGGCATATACACAAAGGATGTTTCGTCCTACTACAAGAACAGTTGCTCAGCCATGTTCATTGCTGCTCTATAATTGCCAAAAATTGAAAACAGTCTAGATTTCCCTAAACAGAAGAATGAATAAAAAACATGGTACACTTTCACTATGGAGTATTAGTCAGACATTTAAAAAATGAAGTCATGAAATTTGCAGCAGATGGGAACAAACAGAGAAACCTAGAGCCAAGCAATATCAAGAGAGCGAGAAGACTCAGCCATAAATGGGATAGCTCCATAAAATTCCTCCCGTCAGGGCTCAGAGAATCCCGGGAAGAAGAACGTGGGAAGAGTGTAAGAGCCAGAGGCTATGGAGCATATAAAAAAAAAAAAAAAACAAAAAACAAAAAACAAGGCCCTATAAATCAACAGGATCATACATGATATAAACTCACAGAGCTACTCTGGGGTCCACATGCCGCCAACTTGTGCAACGACTCTGCTAGAGGACCCTGATGACCAGGCAGTGTTTTTGTCCCCTTGCTCATGGCAAACAGGAGTGCTATGAGTGATAGTTCCCTGTTGACATAGTGCTGTTGTTTGCTTCAGCTTGGGAGTTGAGCAGGCTTAAGCCTTGGTTCCTATCACTCTTCATCTCAATCTTGGGCCACACACTGACATTTGAACAATTAAAAAAAATTTTTTTTTTATTAATTTATCCTTGTTACATCTCAATGGTTATCCCATCCCTTGTATCCTCCCATTCTTTCCCCCTCCCCTTTTCCTCTTATTCCCCTCCCCTATGACTGTGACTGAGGGGGACCTCCTCCCCCTGTATATTCTCATAGGGTATCAAGTCTCTTCTTGGTAACCTGCTATCCTTCCTCTGAGTGCCACCAGGTCTCCCCCTCCAGGGGACAATTTGTTTCACTCTTGTATACATCATCTTTGGGCAGCTTCTCTTTGCTAACCTCCATTTGCTAGAGGCATGTCTGACACGTCATTCTTGAGATTTTTGTAGGAATTCCAACTTGACACATTCTATATCAAACCCAGGATCCTCACCTCGGTCAGCCTGTGCCAAAAAATCCACAAGGAAAATATTGCAAAGGCTCCATTTATGTGTATTGTAAAAGTAAATCCCAAATGTGTGGATCAACTCTGTGATTTCAGCAATGTTATCTAACTTGCTTAAGACCACATAGAGATAGATAGCTGTTGAATTTTGTTTACTGTCAATGGTCCAAAGATAAACTCTTACAACAAATCTGGAAGTTTCTCACACAATATCATCTTTGCTTTGAGAGACACACTGTACCATGAATCCCTGGTGTTTGGTTAAGAATGCCACTCAGTAATTATCTATTATGCTCAGCATTAATCTCTTATGACTAATGTCCAGGATTTGAAAACTAGTGCTATAACAAAACAAATAAATAGTTTATTGCTTTTGCCTAAATTTAAAAATAAGTGATTATACACAAACGCAAATATTGACTAAAATTTGACAACACATTTTAGTCCTTTCTCAATGCCAAGTGCATGTAATGATACAGTTACGAGCCAATGATCTTTCGCAAACAACTTATTAACAATTGTCTCTGTAAATTTATTAGAATATATTAAATATTCAGTATGTAGGTTATAGCTTACTCAAATAGTAGGTGTATATGAGAAAGCACTCATAATTCCTTCCTCTCAAAGGAAACCTACTCTTTAGCTAAGGATATGCATTTGAAATATGTTGACTGAATCAAGTACATCAATATGTGTGAAGTAATGTATCCATGAAGAGAAATGATGCGTCTACTCAGAGGAAATTAGTGTGCATCATTAAAAACATATGAGGTATAAGCTATAATAACATCTTGTTGAAATGATTCAGTGAGCCTCAAAAATGCTTGTTGCTAAAAATTCCTTGAGGGGATGTCTCATTTCTCTTGTCAATCACTGTAGGTTGAATCTTTTCAAGAAGTCACTTAGAAACAGTGAAATGACTTGGTGGGTACGTGTACTTAATACACAAGCTTTTCTACCTGAGTTCAACAATTAAGTCCACATGAAAATGAAAAGAGAGAACAAATTCTACAAAATGGACCCCAACCTTCTCATGTGGTCTGCAATGTGCACTCGCATGCTTGTGTATCATGCTCACATGTAAATGCACAATTACAATGCATTTTAAAAACAAATATTTAATATTTATTTTGATGGCTTAATTCTCTAACCCTTTCATTTAATTAAAAGACCATGAAAACAGAACTTGTAGCATGAGCATGAAATCACTTAGAATATGCATGAAATATTAATTATTTTTGTACTTCTAGAGACGAATTATTGAGTTCATTTCAACCCCAGTTATTGTTTCCATTAGGAATGCTGTGTGAACCCACACATATATCCTCCAGCCTTCATTCTTTATTTCAAGCTATAGTCTGATGTAAGAAAAGTCTTCTTGCCTTTTTCTCAAAATATTAGACAGTGTTATGTATTTTAGCCTTTGATCTTTAGCTTTTCCTTATGACTATGACATCATCTGCTTTACAGTTTTTCATCTCAAAGTAGTATAAAATTTTACTTAATAAAATTCATATTGAGATTTTATAAAATTCCAGGAGCTATGTTAAATAGTTTCTTAACTAATACAAATATCTATCTATCTATCTATGAGATAAAAATTTTAGACTCCAAATTGTATATTTACCCATAATGCTTTATTCATCCTGTCTCCAACTGCAGAATTTCTGATGAACATTTATTACAGTTGATAAGAAAAGAACCAGCTGTTGTGGTTCACACATTTTTGTTTTGTTTTTGTTTTCTGTTTTGTTTTGTTCTGTTTTTTTTTTTTTTTTTTTTTTTTTTTTTGAGATAGGTTTTCTTTGTGTAGCTTTGGTTGTCTTGGACTTGCTTTGTATACCAGGCTGGCTTCAAATTCACAGAGATCTTCCTGCCTCTATCTCCCTGAGTATGTGTCATTGTTCCTGGCAGTGGTTCACACTTTTAAACTCAGAAATCAAGATGTTGAGGCAAGGAGAGCACCTTGAAGGTCAGCTAGAGCTAAGAGAAAACACCAAAAACTTGCGGCCAGAAAGTTGGTTCAATGCATAAGTGTTGGCCATGCAAACCTGGCAGTCCGATTTCAATTTCATATAGGGCTGAATGAAAAAAAGTGATGGCATACCAATGTGTACATTCTCTCTCTCTCTCTGTCCCTTCCTCCTTTCCCTCTTCCTCCCTACACACACACACACACACACACACACACACACACACACACACACACACACACTTTTGTTAATCAGGTAATTCTTTGACTATTTTACACTAGATAACATACTCTTAAGTGCTTATAAGTAAGGAATAAAGAAACCAACAGGAAATTATGAAAGCTTTCGACAGAAAAATACTATCCACTAAAATGTGTGTGATATACACAAGCTTTGTATATTGTGTGTGCATATGTGTGTGTAAAATACTTATGAGGATTTTGTACAATGTACTTTTATTATATTTACTCCTCTTTCCTAATGTTCACTTCCCAGGCACTCCCCTTTTCAAACTTTGCATCTTTTCCTTTAAACACATAAAGACCAATTTTCACTGCCAAGTATTCTTGGATGTGTGCTTTTCCACTGGTGCCTGCTCAACTCACCACGGTTTATAGATTTAAAAGTCATTCCAGAGGAAAAAAAATGCCAGACTAGTGATACAAGTTTATAATATAGAAAATATAAGAACAAGAGGGTTGCAAGCAAACAGAAGAAAAGTGTGTAAAAAATCTAGTGTTACAGATCTTGCATCAATTAATACTACAGTAAATACATGTTATCAATACCCTTACACATGTGCCAATTTTGTGAAATGAACAATTATTTCAATGTTACAAACTCCTAAAAGTCATCCAAGAAAAATTGGCAACTTGTTTCTTTCTATCTATCTATCTATCTATCTATCTATCTATCTATCTATTATCTATCTGTTTACATTATATAAACCAAAAGAACTAAATGTACAATAAAAATTCTTACAACCACCCTAGACTGATCCAAGGAGGGATTTTTAGCTTAGAAATATCAATACTTATTTTTCTTTCTCTGTCTCATTATGAGTACACACTCTGGTGATATTGTCCCCAGTGTTTCTATACCTGAAGCAAAAGGGACAATTTTGTGAAGCATTTATTGACGTTACAACATTCTAACTTTGTAATACTTAAGTGACATCATTGAGAGCAGACGACACTGCTTGTTCTGGATACCTGTCTCTACTTTCACAAGTTTTAGGGAATATAGTTAGCTTATGAGCAGACATAAAATGAACTCTAAGGAAGTGATGCTCTTTTGTACTGACTTCATAACTTCTTTGGGCTGACATTAGTGACTTTCTAATTGGCCCTTCAGTTTTTCATTGTTATGAATTTCCAATATATGTAAATTCAAGACATTGAAAAATGCATGATTTATACCTTTTATATTCTAATTTTTCAGATCATTAATACTTCAATACCATTTTCAGTACTTTTTTTTTCTAGGTGATGAATCTCCTCCATATTTTGACATTCACAAACAAATAAACACACATAAACAAACTAACTGCTTCATATTCAAGCATCTTCAAATGTATATGTGATTTTATAAGCACCATTAGCAGTAAATATACTAATTAGTCCTGCATTGTACAATGCTCCTTATGAACTGAATTGAATGAATTGTTTTTCTTGATGTATTGGGTATTTTTATATAACATTGTTTCAATATTCCACTTTATCCAATAGACCAGACATTTGGACCAAAAAAAAAAAAAAAAAAAAAAAAAAAAAAAAAAAAAAAAAAGAGAGAGAGAGAGAGAAAGAGAGAGAGAGAGAGAGAGAGAGAGAGAGAGAGAGAGAGAGAGAGAGAGAGAGAGAGAGAGAAATGTAAGAATTAAATGACATCACATAAACTGAATGGGTATGTTTTGGATATTCCAACCAAATCACAGAGAAAATAAATTTTCCTTGTCAGCACACAGAAGTATCTTCATAACAGACCACAATTTGGGACATAAGATAAATCTTAGTAAATTAGTAAAAATTAAAATAACTCCACAATGTGTGCTATCTGAATACAGTAATACAAATTTTAGCACTCACTATAAATGCATATCTATGTACATAAACTCATGGAGATTAAAAAAAATTCATTACTGAATGATGAATGGGTCAAAAAGAAATCAAGAAATAAATAAGTTTCAAGAAATAGATGAAAGCAACAATACAACAAAGCAAAACATCTGGGAAGAATTAAACACATTCTTAAGAGGAAAGTTTATAAATGTAAAATTTAAAAAGATGGAAAGAGCACAAATAAATAACTCAATGATGCAATTAAAAATATTAGGAAAATAATGAGGACAAACCAAACTCAAAACTCACATCTAATACATCACAGAAATAAAAAAGAAAGAAACCTATTGTATAATTTGCATGGAATCACAAAATACCCTGGATAGCTTGATGAGTGATTACCATTCCAGACATCAAGATACATTACAAAGCCATAGTATAAAAACAGATGGACATGTAGACCAATGGTAAAAAATAGAAGACTCACGCATTACTACATACAACTACAAAAATTTAGGCACCAGCCAAGGACAATACAGGAGGTAAACTTTAACCCCCGACCCAGATCTAGCCAATGGTCAGAATACTCTCCACAGTTGAGTGGAGAGTGGGATATGACTTTCTCACGTACTCTGGTGCCTCACATTTGACCATGTCCCCTGGAGGGGGAGACCTGGTGGCACTCAGAGGAAGGACAGCAAGTAGCCAAGAAGAGACTTGATACCCTATGAGAATATACAGGGGGAGGTAATCCCCCTCAGGAACAGTCATAGGGGAGGGGAATAATGGGAAAATGGGGGGGGGGGGAGGAATGGGAGGATTACAAGGGATGGGATAAACATTGAGATGTAACAAGAATAAATTAATAAAAAAAAAATTTAGCATGTGATAATGATACCACAAACGGGCTCTGTAATGAAGAACTATCTTCAATAAATGTTGCTGAGAGAACTAGATGTCCAGATAAGAGGAATGAAATCTCTTCCAACACAAAATATAACTCTATGTATAAAAGGCCAAAAGTGAAACCTGAAACATTTAAACTGCTAGATGAAAACATACTCTATACAGTGTATGAAAGGGCACTGTGTAGCCTCCATTTTGAATAAGATGCCATTTGCTCACAAACTAAGTCAAACCATTGACAGACAGAACCCCATAAAACTAAAAAGTTCTTTTTCACTAAAGAAAAAATGAATAAAAAGAAAGCCCACCACACATGAAAAAATATTTGCTAGCTATGCATAATATTCAGAATACATAAAGAACTCCAAAAACAAAAGAGTCAAGAAAACAAATTGCTGAATTACACAATGAGCTGTGGATGTTGAACAGGGAGTTCTCAAAAATAGACCCATAAGCATCTAAGAAATATCTCAAATATGTACATCATTACTAGCAATTAAGAAAATCCAAATCCAAACAACTTGGAGATTTCATCTGATTCCGGTCAGATTGGCAAAAACCAACAACCAACTAACAACAAATTCTGCAAAGCATTTTATGAAAATGGATTCTTCATTCACTCCTGGTGGGATTATAAACCATTACAGTCACTCCACTTGAACTCAGTGTGTAGAATTTTCAAAAAGGTAAAAATAAACCTTCCATAAGACGTAGCTATACTACTCAGCACCATGCCACAGGTCCTCCACATCGTCTTCTGAAGATTCCCGCTCAGTCAATCTTTAATATCTTGCTCACAGTAGCTAAGAAATTGAAATAACTTAATGTCCTTCAACTGATGAACGGATACAAAAATTTGGTACATGTGCACTATGGAATATTTTGGATGGCGGTGATGGTGGATAAAGTCGGTACACGAAAGAGGTACCTACATATCCACGTTTATCAAGCACTATTCAGACTAGGTAAATGTGGATGCTTCCTAGAAAGCCAAAGACAAATAGATCTATTTATTTACTTGTACACATACGATATTTAGCCACTTATGGCTGAATAATAATACTCCACTGTGCATGTGTGTGTGAGTAAAAATAAACGGATTCCTCGAACGTGCAGCGAGGTGTTTAGAATTGGAAGACACCATGTTAAGTATACAGAACGGCAAGTATCACGCGTCAAAATGCATGAAGACCAATTTGAGATGACAAGGAAGTGGGAGTTTGATCATCCTTCAGTGAGTATCTGGGCAATACAAAACGAACTTGGGCTTTCTCTTTCTTCTTCTTCTTTTTCTTTTTTTTTCATGGAAGAGGTCACAAGGATTGTGGGAAAGGACCTTGGAAGACTGGGAAATGATTGTGATCAGGGTGCATTATGTGAAATTCAAAAAAAAAATCAATGAAAATATTATGTTGGATAAAAAGTAAACAACTCTTACTTAAAACAGTGTCATTTATGTATGAGACCTGATATGCTGTGGTCAGATAGTGGGGGAGAAGGACCCCCACCTGTCAGAGATTATGGAGAAGGGAACAGAATGGAAAAGGGAGGGAGGGTGGAAACAGGAAGATAAGAGTGGGGGGATTGCAATCAGGATTTAATATGAATAAATTATAACAATAATAAAAAATTAACATTGATGTATTACATCCTGGCTGCCTCCTCCTTTCTCTTGATTTGAAGTTCACTTTATATCACTTCCCCAACCTAGTATCTGGAGACAAAGTATAGACCCTAATATCTTGTACATAAATCAAGACGCACATGTATTATGAAATAAAAACATTGCTTTGCAATCTAGAATTGTTACCTTTTCCAAGTGGAACTACCCAGATAGCACACCATACTGGTAAAATTCTTCAAGATTATTAAATGCAACTAATATGGCGATTCTGTCCTCAATAAAATTAATATTTGTAATATTTAGCAATACACATAATATGCTACTTTCAAAGTTATTCTTTGCAGGATATGATTTCAGGTGATGATTACCAGGTGGCTACAATCATTTGAGTATTATTTTCAGTAGCAACAGGAAACGTAATACTAAGTTAACTAAGCACTATAGTGAGTACATATTCTCAGAGGTAGCAGGATGAGCACTTTGGTGTCCATGAAATAGATTTAATTTTTATAAAATAATCTGGTATTTTTCTTGGCTTGGCTCTTTTTTAAAATGTGCCTTTAAAATATACTTATCATTAAATTTCTTTTCAGTATAGTTATTTAATTTCAAATTTAATTTTAAATATCTCTTTACTTAGTATGGGCATGGTAGTACATGCTTGTAATTCCAGCACTTGGAAAACTGATGCAGGAGAGTTGTAGTTTGAGGCTAACCTAAGCTACAGAATTAAATTTGGTAAAAAAAAAAAAAAAAAAAGAGAGAGAGAGAGCGAGAAAGAGAAAGAAAGAAAAAAAGAAAAAAAGAGAGAAAGAAATTCTTCTAATAAGTATATATATTATAACTCCTATCTTTCCAAATTATAATAATTCTTCTGTATTTAGTTCTATTTCCCATAATAATATGTTAGTACAGTCCTCTCTTTAATATGGATCTGTCTCCTGACATCGACCACCCTTAGCACCATAAAATATTTCCTGTTTTGAAAATCTATATTATTATAGCTCATATTAAGCCTTTGATAGCTACATGGAATTATTATAACATGAGTTTCTTTGAGACCACTTAATTCTAGCCAGAAAAAAAGATGTGTGAAACTCACAAGTTAGGTTAAGCATAGATAAGACGATGGTAAGTAGAGCATGTGTGTTATCCACAGAGAAGATCAGAGCACCGAAGGGCACAGATTATTCATGAAGCATCAAGAATGTATGAGGCACCAAAGGCACTGAATAACAGGATAAATTAAATATACATGAAACATACAAAACACTTATTATTCATGAGGTCTTACTTCAGTCACATATTGTTGACATCCATTTTGGCCCTTACAGTTCGATGCCCCGAAAACTCACATAAAATTCATAGCTATGTGGTAAGAGCGTCGGCAAGCTGTTGCTATTACCAGGAATGCTTGTCTTTGTGTTTCTCCAGTGGAGCAAGAGCCTACCACTTGCCCAGGGCACTTCTTGCCTGTGCATACTTTGTTTGAATATCAACTCTCATTCTGGTAGCTCTGTAATTAAAAAGAAAGCAGAGACAGGAAAATTGCATATTTCACCATGAATTCACACAGTATGCCCTGTTGAACGCACACACTATTATAAATATACTACTGTACTTTGTCTCATTTCCCTTATAAAGCATATATCAAATGCATGTAAAAAAAAAAAAAGCAGGTGCTTTGGACATTTGGATTTGATTTTTTCCTTAGTTGGTGATGACTTCTGCCTTTTTTTTTTTTTTCATTGTGCTGGGAGTTCACTGTTGTTTGATGTGATTTCCCATATGGACCTTACTGATCCAGTCAAGTATTGTTTTATCTTTGAAATTATTTCATTGCATAGAACTAATATTACCCTTAACAGACTGCATAAAACATACATTAATTATTTAATCTTCTCAGAATATCTATTTAGTTTTCAAGCACTAATAATGTTGTTCACAGAGGTACACTGCTATGCAAATTAATACAATATAAACACAAATCATATTGAAGCATACACATGAGCACACAAGTCAAATATGTGCATGTGCAATTACACATACACACACATACACACACAGACACACAAACACACACACCAGAAAACAATAATTTGTACAGCTGGCCGTTGGCATAAGTTGGCTCATAGGAGAAGATGGTAACTCTTGTTGGTCTTTCCATTGACTCCTTGTTGTTGAGTAAAACCACAGTTCCATTGCTGGCTTTGGAACTGAGAGAGATTAATAACTCTGTCTGAGTAACCTTTCCTGAAGCTCTTCCTTTTCTTCTAGATTAGTTCCTTCAGAGACATCAGAATTTTGTGGCTGATACTTAAAAACCAAATCGGACACCTCACCTTGAGTTCAGAAATGTCTAGGTTCAACAGGTCATCTGGTTGCCAAACCTATGGCCTGACATCATTAGCAGTATAAAGCACTGTTATTTGTAGCTACTGTTGAAAGTTCAGATTAAACTAAAATTGATGATATAGTCTAATTTATCAAAAAATGCAATATTTTGAAGTAACTGAAAGTTACTGTCTTAAGGTCAATTCATTGGCAATGCTGTCACAATTGTGTTTACTCACCTGTGAGCCCATATCACTCCACAGCAGATGAGTGGCAGGGCCAGATATCCCATACTCATGCCCTCAGGGTTGACTTACCCACAACCCTCCCACCAGAGCCAGCTCCTCTGTGCAGGGGCTCTTTCCTGAGTGCTGCCCCTGGTGAGGGATGGAGCCACCTCTCCAGAGTGCTGCATCCAGTGAGGGGAGGGACCACTTATGCACAGGTCCTGAACATGCATGTGGTCCCCAGCGGCTACCTCAACTCGACACTCCTTCAAGTTCTTCCATAGTAACATGAGTCATGCCCATCAACAGAGTTCTGCCACTGCTGTAGTTACAGACACAAACATAGCCCTTAGCAACAGCTCAGGCTAGGGCTTTAACATAGTCCCAGGTGGCAGGGCTGGCCATTCACAATAGGCTAATCTTCTGCACTTTTGAATCTCCAGTTCCATCTCTCTTCATGATGGCTTAAGCTGCCCCACTTCTCTCTTTCTCCCATCTGACTACTACATACTGGTACACTGTGGTGGCTCCTGCTCCAGACTGGCCAAATGGCTGGCAGGCCCTTGTGTGACATTCTCCATCTGTGCTGTGTATCATGGTGGTAAGCAAGGATCAGTCTGTGGGTGGCAGAGAAGTTCACAGGTCTCTACCTATCTTCCTCCTCCTGCGCTGAGTTGCCTGGATTTGATTTTTATGAATTCTAGGCATACGGCAGCTTTGGCCACCTAGCCAAGCATCAAGCTAAGATAAACAAAGGACAATATCACCAAACAAGTTATCTCTTTGCCCATTGGGGGGCTGGGGAATTGGGGTTTGGAGTGACTGTGTTTGTAAGAGAAAGACCTAAAGATCAGTAGTCCTACTGTCTGTACGGTTAGGTCTGATTGAATATGACCAGTCTTATATGTGGAAATGTGACTGAACAGAGGATGTAATCCAATGGTATCATAGCAAAGATAGAGATGCAGCAAGGGCAGTCTGATCACACTCCTCTTGGCTTCTCCATGCAGAATTCCCCACTGGAAAGAAAGTCCTTAACAAAAGTACAGAATGAAACCTATATGTTTGTGACCTGATGTGTGAAATCTTGTCCTAGTGTCTGTGAATTATTTTGTTGACAAACAAATCTTGCTTCTTTGACTTGTTCTGAGGGAATAAATGGACAGTGATTTAAAGGTGGGTGAAGGCCAGACAGATAGACTTTGTTTTGAGGCTTTTGAGTATCTTTTAGTTCAAAGTATCCAGCATTCTGGGGAACGTTATGTTGGGAAACCATATTCAAAACGAAGACACGTGTTCAGCAAAGTGACCACTTTGAGTTGAATAGTTAACAAAACAGTAGACACAGGAGTCACCCTAAGGTTTTTCTTTATGGAATAAAAGCTTTGGAAGTGTGAAGAAGTGGTGTAGTGGGAAGAGTGCTATCTTCTCTATGGCAGGATGGAAGGATGAGCAGACAAAGAAAGACGCGATGAACCAGTAAGGACACTGCTTCATACCCAATGACCTTGACCTGGTTCATTCCTTACTCTATCATATCGACTTAGATCTCCTCTTTGGATTACAGAATGAGGATATGCAAATCAGAAGCGTAAGGACTTTCTTTGGCATGTACTCTAAGCACTTATTTATTTCTCAGGATTTTGTTCCTTCTAGACATAAGAGGAAAATAAATTTCTGGGCTTCGTTAGCATTGTTGGTTGCTTTTACTGTTTCTTCTTATTGGTTTGTATTTAGTAGTAACTCATGCTGGGTAGAACTGTAAAAGATAAAGAAACTTGTTCTTCATTTGTTCTAAAATTTCAAATGAGTTTTAATTATTTTTAATAGATTAATTTATTTTTATTTTGTTTGTAAATGTGGATGTCTGCAAGTATATTTGTGCACTGAATGCATTCCTGATAGCCATGGAAGCCAGAAAAGTTCCTCCTGGAAACTGACTTTCTGAAATTATAGTTATTGATGATTATAAGCCAATAAGTGGTTTCCAGGAACCAAGTTGAATCCTCCAGAAGAATAGCACATTCCTTTAAACACCTGGCCATCTTTCCTGACCCCAATTTATTTGATTATTGGCAGCACGTATGGAAGAGAAACTAATAAATTAACTTTAATTGTAATATAAAGTTATTTCAAATATGAAAAGTACCAACCTTTTAGAGCCTTAGCACTATGATAAATTCAATTATACTTCTAAATACATTTTACATACATTCTAATTTTTTAGTCTCATTAGTCAACCAACTGATGAAGTGGACAGTACATGTGATAAAGTCAATTTTGTAATAAACTAAACTCAAACAAACAAGAAAAATTCAATAAAATGAGTAATTACTACTATTTTACCTCTTCTAGATATTTGGGGAGTTTACACCTATAGAAACTCAACTCTTTATGGTTTTCCGAAGCATGTAGATTACTCTTCAGAGACTGGAAAGCTTCAATGTGAATAGTCCATACATTAAAATAATGACTACCTTTTATCTGCATTACTCATGTACACAGAAGAAAATTCTTTCTTTTTGTGACTTAATATTTTCTGTTAGAATGGCTTGAATTTATAAATGATGTCCTGAATAGAAGATGCCCCATGAGATAAATGGTGAAATGAAAAATAATCTTTTGATCTCTTGAAAGTACAATAATACTATGCAATGATGGGCAGTCCCTTTTATAATGGATTATGTATTGCTTGTCTTGTTTTTGTATGAGACAAAGTCTCATGTAGACAGAGCTTGAATTCATGATCCTCTTACCTCCTTTATCCAACTAATAGATTCAGACACATATCTGTGACATCTGAGCTGCTTCTTACTATATGTCATTCTACTTAATGATCTGTAAAATATAACTTTTGAATTACGTATAAAGTATTTAGTAGTTTACATAAATTATAGCATAATTGTGCTGGCTATTTTATTTATTTATTTATTTTTTGATGCTGAATGCTTTCACATTCTAACCACAAGTGGTACACATTTATTCCTATGTGGAAGAAAACAATGTCTAATAGCTAAAATTTCTGCTTGCTAGTATTTTCTTTTTTTTAATGTTTTTTTTATTGAAAAATAAAATCATTCATATTACATTTCAATTGCTATCCCATCCCATGCATCCTCCCATTCCTCCCTCCCTCCCACTTTCACCCCATTCCCCTTCCCTATGACTGTGACTGATGGGGACCTCCTCCCCTTGAATATGGAATTATGGTTTAAACAATTCTTTCATTGGCTTAAGTAGAAAAAAGGAAAAGGACAGGTTGACATCACCATGTAAATAGTCTGGGTTGCTATTTTTTTTTCTTAGTTAATATTTGTGGAATTTCCCATTATTTACACTTTCTTTATAAGTCTAACTGAAGACTTTTGCCTTAGTCTTTCTCTCCAGAGAAGCATTATGTTCAGGCACATGTGATCAAAATTCACACTCCAAAGAGGGGCTTTTCATCTTAACTTACCATTCCTTGTTGAACTCAAACTAACCCTGCAGCTCAGCATTTCAGCACCCATGGTGCTGGGAAAATGGTGACATTGTGTAACAATTAACATTTTCTAAGCACACGGTTGCATATACTCATTTTTCTTGTGAATGCATTTAAATAACTTATAATTATGTGCATGTGAATATATGTATACCCATGTAAGTATGTAACTTACTGACTTAAAAGTTAAATTATGTTACTTCATGATTTCTTAGTGATTAGTCAGTTCTGCTCTGAAGGCATCAAGTGATCACGAGTTGCAGATTAAACCTAAGCTAGATCTTGAGACCATGTCTCAAAACATTAAAAACCAAACCCAAAGAAAACAAGTGAAACAGCTAAGCCAGAAAAAAGTAGGCGGAGGACAACGCCAAGACATTGCTGGTTAACAAACAGTGAAAAATGCACAAAGGAATGTAAAACATTACAACTTTGTGTATTTAATCTACATGTAGACAATTCTCACATATGACGAGGTAGCCATAAACACTTTAGTCATGGACTTGTAAATATACATAACTGCTTTTGGAAATAAGGTGCAAAACTGATGATAATGAGTTATCCTGGGTGGTGAGAGAAAATCTAAAGAATTATTTTAATTCTTAATTTATAATTATTATTATTTTATAAAGGCAATACAATCTTTTTCACATTGTTCGTAAATGAAAGGTAAGATATACCTCATAAATTGATTCATGCTGTCTACCATTTTGTGGAAAGTAAATTTTATTTATTTAATTTTTAAAGATGATTTAATTACTATTTTCTATGCGTGTGCATGGCAAAAAATGTATTTTTAAAGCATACAGTTAAAAAATTTCAAGTAGGTGAGTTTTATTTCGTATTTTAGTTAAAGTGTGTGTAAGATTTTATGGCATACTGAGTAGAGGTAGAAATAACCAAACACACATTTGCTACAAAGTGGTTGCTTTTATCACATGTCAATGTGGCTTCCTGCCTGACTGCTCACAATGAGGCAATGGTCCTTCAGCTCATCAGATACGATGAGCACCTGTGCGTTCAAGTGCAGAGGATCCTGTGGAAATCGAAGTGCATTTGCCCATGAACATTTTGTGTGGTATATTGCAGATGCTGTCTTGTCTGTCATAAATAATTTTTTCTGGCATTACTATATCATCTGATCTATACTGGCTCTATCACCATCATTAACCTTTACAAGCACAGCTTGAGATATGCAAACAGAAAGTATAAGTGGCAATTGGGCTTTTATAAAACAGATTCTGCTTTTTGTGATCATATTCATACCTATTTGTTATTCTAAATATAAATTATTATATAAAAACCGATTTTTTTATTAAGGAGTTTGTCACATGTGTGTGAAAATAAAATATAGGTATTTTAAACAATTCAATACATTTCAAAATTGATCAAAAAAACAGGTATCGTCATCATCTTTAAGCTACCTCACCTTTCTATAAATCAATTTTCTTTTGTTCTTATCTATAGAATAGAAACAAATATCATACAAAAAAGAACATTTTCTTTAAGGACATTTAGGCTTTTATCTTTGGGGAAATTGAAGATCTTGGAGATTTCCCCTGTGTGGGAGGAAATGGAAGTTTCTAGAGATGGAAGGAGACCCAAAGAATACAGAAAGGTGCTTTCCCAGCATGTTTGTGGACATTTTATACCCTCCTAAACTCTTGTTGGCCAAATGTTTTATTCTGGTAACATAAGAAGCAATAATCTCACAATATTAATAGTTACAAATGCTATTCAGTGAGTATTTATAAATATTTTTCTTTTGACATAGTGTTACAATTCACTGTCCCTTGAGTTATCTCTGGTTTGGTGAATAAAACTAGGATAAAATGTGTTATTTGCACATTTCCAGCTAAGAGTGTAGTGGAAGTTTTCTTTTCTTTAAAAATTCAGTTTTGTTATTTAAATATGTTTTGTTGTAATCCCACATGTGAGATATGGAACTGCTTTTAGTTTATCCACAGCTGACATTTGCCTCCTTCAGATCAGAGAGGGGCATGGTCTTTGGCAGCTGGCAGCTCAAAGCCCAGAGAGAGGATGGACTCTTTGAGGAAGGACTCTTTGCAGGAGCCTTTGAGGATACTCAAGGAGAGAGAAAAGGATGCTTCCATGGGTGCAGAGAGAGAGAGAGAGAGAGAGAGAGAGAGAGAGAGAGAGAGAGAGAGAGAGAGGAGAGTGATGAGAGGAGAGAGAGAGGTAGTTATGTGATAGATTAGGCATTCTAGATAGATCATAAGCGAGAGAGAGAGAGAGAGAGAGTAGAGACAGAGAGAGAGAGGAGAGAGACAGAGACACAGAGACACAGACACAGAGACACAGACACAGACACAGACACAGAGACAGAGACACAGACAAGGACAGAGGCTTCAAGGAGGTGGATGGAGAAAGAAGAAGGCTGGTGCTGGATATCCTGATAACTGAGATTAGTACTTTTCCAAAGAACCCAATGACTTTAACTAGCTGAAATTAAGTTTAAAGAAGTCTACATCCCCTGTCCCTTGTAACTTTCTTTCTTTTCTACAAAAGGTTGGGGTGTTGGAAAGGAGGTAGAAGCATTAAGGAACCCCAAATAGAATAGAGATTTAATATTAGTGCCTATACAGAGTATTGTAAATGTTGTTTTCTCAGATGAGGGAATGAGATGAGAGCTGTACTCAAGGTTTACTAATACATGGCTTGGGCTGAGCCCTGGCATGTCTATCTAACCATCCCTAGGCTTAGCCCTGGAAGCTTCCACACAATCTAATCCTTGAGGACCTCAGCTTCCAGCCTCCTTCTCCTAACCCAGGCCTAGAATGTTTTCAGCCTCTGAGACCTACTACTGAATATGCTCACCCTTTCTAGTTCTTTCTGAACTCTTTCTCGCTGCTTCTACTCCTCTGTTCAGGCTCAAAATCCTCTCCAAGCTGATTGATTCAAACTGGCTTCTCTGAGCTTCTGACTGAATCACTCTACTTGGAAAAAAGCTGCTTCTGAACTGCACAAACAACTTGAGGAGCTCAACTGCACGAACTGCATTGCGCTGCATTGCACTGCACTGCACTGAACTGTACCCCTGAACTCTGCTGTCTCCAAAAGCTCTCTGTCTGTATCTCTGCACTGCTCTTAAGAGGATTCTCTTTCCTGTCTGTTCTCTTGAGAGTTGGGCATGCCTCTGACTCATTCTGTCAAATCTTTCTCTGATTCATCACTTTGTCCTACGATTAGACATCATTGCCTTAACTATACATACATATATATTTACATATATGTTAACCACTTGTCAGATGTATACTTTGAATCATATATAGAGTTTCTTGTTTAGTGTTTTTTATGAGATTTCTGAGTGTGTGAAGGAGTGGATCTCTTTGTCTATATGTTTCATGTGTCTTTTATTGGGCTTTTTTTTTTCTTGTTTGCTTTGTTATTCTATTTCAATGTGTTAGTTTTTGTTTTATATTATTATATTATGTTTTATTTTATTATCCCTTAGATATCTGCATGTCCTCTAACAAGAACCACACAAGGTGGATCTGAATGTCGAGGGAGGTGGGAGGAACTAGGAGGACTAGAGGGAAGGAAAGCCCTAATCAGAAAAAAAGTTATTTATTTTTCTCATTTTTCTTTTTTTACATATACATTTATATTATTACACATATATACAATAAGCTACCTACAGCAAGAAGAACCATGAAACAATCAGGAATTATATAAATATTACATTCATAGTGTTTTGGCTAATTGTATTGGGCAACGTTGAAGAAAACATCTTTCCTACCTTGGTGCATCTAAAATACTGGTTGTATTCAATATCTATCACATCCTTTTTTAAAATTAATTTATTCTTGTTACATCTCAATGGTTATCCCATCCCTTGTATCCTCCCATTCTTCCCTCTCTCCCATTTTTCCATTATTGCCCTCCCCTATGACTGCTCCGGAGAGGGATTACCTCCCCCTGTATATGCTCATATGGTATCAAGTCTCTTCTTGGTAACCTGCTGTCCTTCCTCTGAGTGCCACCAGGTCTCCCCCTCCAGGGGACATGGTCAAATGTGAGGCACCAGAGTTCGTGAGAAAGTCATATCACACTCTCTACTCAACTGTGGAGAATGTTCTGACTATTGGCTAGATCTGGGTAGCGGTTTTAAGTTTACTGCCTGTATTGTCCTTGGCTTGTGCCTTAGTTTGAGCGGGACCCCTGGGCCCAAATCTGCCTATCATAATGTTCTACTTGTAGGTTTCTAGGACCCTCTGGATCCTTCTACTTTGCTATTCTCCCATGCTTCTTTCATCTAGAGTCCCAATAGGATGACCTCCCCTCTGTCCCAGTTTCCTGGTAAGTGAAGGCTTTCGTGGGACATGCCCCTTGGGCTAGTATGCAGATATAAGTGAGCATATACCATTTGAGTCTTCCTGCTTCTGTGTTAACTCACTCATTATGATCATTTCTCGCTCAATCCATTTATCCACAAATTTTGAGAATTCCTTGTTTTTAATAGCTGAGTAGTATTCCATAGTGTATATGTACCACAGTTTCTTTATCCATTCTTCTACTGATCGACACTTAGGCTGTTTCCATGTTCTGGCTATTATGAATAAGGCTGCTATGAACATGGTTGAGCAACTTTTCTTGTTGTGTGCTGGAGCATCTTCTGGGTATATTCCAAGGAGTGGAATAGCTAGGTCTTGAGGAATCCCTATCCCGTTTTTCTGAGATAGCACCAGATAGATTTCCAAAGTGGCTGTACTAGTTTGCATTCCCACCAGCAATGAAGGAGTGTTCTTCTCTCCCCACATCCTCGCCAGCATGTGTTGTCACTTGAGTTTTGATCTTAGCCATTCTGATGGGTGTAAGATGGAATCTCAGAGTTGTTTTGGATTTGCATTTCCCTGATGACTAAGGAGGTTGAGCATTTCTTAAGTGTTTCTCAGCCATTTGATACTCCTCTGTTGAGAATTCTCTGTTTTAGTTCCAAGCCCCATTTCTCAATTGGGTTATTTGGTTTGGTGGTGTTTAATTTCTTGAGTTCTTTATATATTTTGGATATTAGACCTTTGCCAGATGTAGGGTTGGTGAAGATTCTTACCCAGTCTGTAGGCTGTCTCTTTGTTCTCTTGACAGTGTCTCCTGCCTTACAGAAGCTTCTCAGCCTCATGAGGTCCCATTTATTAATGGTTGACATTAAGGTCTGGGCCGTTGGTGTTCTGTTCAGGAAGTTGTCTCCTGTGCCAATATGTTCCAGGCTCTTCCCCACTTTTTCCTCTAAGTGACTTAGTGTCTCTGGTTTTATGTTGAGGTCTTTAATCCACTTGGATTTGAGTTTTGTGCAAGGTGACAAATATGGGTCCAGTTTGCATTATTTTACACATAGACCTCCAGTTAGACCAGCACCATTTGTTGAAGATGCTATCCTTTTTCCATTGAATGGATTTGGCTTCTTTGTCAAAAATCAAGTGACCATATGTGTGTGGATTCATATCTGGGTCTTTGATTCAATTCCACTGATTAAGCAGCCTGTTGCTGTGCCAGTACCATGCTGTTTTAATTACTATTGCTTTATAGTACAGTTTGAGATCAGGTATGGAGATTCCTCCAGAGCACCTTTTATTGTACAAGATTGTTTTAGCTATTCTGGGTTTTTTGTTTTCCATATGAGTTCAGAATTGAAATTTCAATGTCTTTAAAAAATTGTGTAGGTATTTTGATAGGGATTGCGTTGAATCTGTAGATTGCTTTTGGCAGGATGGCCATTTTTACTATGTTAATTCTCCTGATCCATGAGCAAGGAAGATCATGCCATCTTCTCGGGTCATCTTCAATCTCTTTCTTCAGAGTTCTGAAATTTTTTTCAAACAAGTCCTTCACTTGCTTAGTTAGAGTAACTCCTAGATATTTTATATTGCTTGTGTCTAATGTGAAGGGTGTGGTTTTCCTAATTTCTTCCTCTGCAAGCTTGTCATTTGTGTATAAGAAGGCTACAGACTTTTTTGAGTTGATTTTGTATCCAGCTAATTTGCTGTAGGAGCTCTCCAGTGGAATTTTGAGGGTCACTTATGTACACCATCATATCATCTGCAAATAGGGATAATTTGAATTCCTCCTTTCCCATTTTGATACCCTTGATCTCCTTTTGTTGTCCTATTGCTCTGGCTAGAACTTCGAGTACTATATTAAAGATATATGGAGAGAGTGGGCAGCCTTGCCTTGTTTCCTAATTTTAAGCGAATTTCCTTGAGTATCTCACCATTTACTTGATTTTGGCTATTGGCTTGCTACATATAGCCTTTATTATGTTAAGGAAAGTGCCTTGTATCCCCGATCTCTCTAAAACTTTAAACATGAAAGGGTGTTGGATTTTATCAAATGCTTTCTCTGCATCTAAAGAGATGATCATGTGGTTTTAATTTTCAGTTTGTTTATATGGTGGATTACATTGATGGATTTTCCATATATTAAGGCATCCTTGCATGCCTGGAATGAAGCCTACTTGGTCATGATAAATGATATCTTTGATGTGTTTCTTATATTCGTTTTACAAGTATTTTATTTAGTATTTTTGCATCGATGTTCATAAGAGAAATTGGTCTGAAATTCTCTTTCTTTGTTGAGTCTTTGTGAAGTTTAGGTATCAATGAGACTATGGCCTCAAAGAATGAATTTGGTAATTTTCCATCCATTTCTATCTTTTGGAGTAGCTTGAAGAGTATCGGTATTAGCTTGCCTTGAAGGTCTGGTAGACTTCTGCACTGAAACCATCTGGCCCTGGGCTTTTTTTGGTTGGGAGACTATCGATGATTGCTTCTATTTCTGTAGGGGAAATGGGACAATTTAGCTTGTTTATCTGTACTTCACTCAACTTTGGCAAGTGAAATTGATCAAGAAAATCATCCATTTCCCTTAGATTTTCAAATTTTGTGGCGTATATGCCTTCAAAGTAGGATCTTATGATTCTTTGTATTTCTTCAGTGTCTGTTGTTATGTCTCCCTTTTCATTTCTGATTTTGTTGATTTCAATACTGTCTCTCTGCCTTTTAGTTAGTTTGGCTAACAGTCTATCTTGTTGATTTTCTCAAAGAACCAGCTCTTGGTTTTGTTGATTCTTTGAACTGTTTTCTTAGTTTCTAATTTGTTAATTTCAGCCTTGAGTTTGATTATTTCCAGAAGTCTACTTCTCTTGGGTGTTTCTGCTTCTTTTTTTTCTAGGGCTTCCAGTTGTGTTGTTAAGATGCTTATGTGCGATGTTTCCAATTTCTTTTTAAAGGCACTTAGTGCTATGAATTTTCCTCTTAGCACTGCTTTCAATGTATCCCACAAATTTGGGTATGTTGTTCCTTCATTTTCATTGAATTTCAGAAACTCCTTGATTTCTTTCTTTATTTCTTCCCTGACCCCGGTGTCATTTAGCAGAGAGTTGTTTAGTTTTCCACGTACGTGTAGGCTTTTTGTTATTTCTGTTGTTGTTGAATTGCAGCCTAAGAGCATGGTGATCTCATAGGATACAAGGTATTATTTCAATCCTCTTGTATCTATTGAGGCTTGCTTTGTGACCTACGATGTGATCAATTTTGGAGAAGGTTCCATGGGGTGCAGAGAAGAAGCTACATTCTTTCTTGTTTGGGTGAAAGGTTCTATAGATATCTGTCAGATCCATTTGACCCATGGCATTGGTTAATGATGTTATTTCTCGGCTTAGTTTCTGTTTCAATGACTTATCCTTCAGTGAGAGTGGGGTGTTGAAGTCCCACACTATTATTGTGTGGGGATCAATGTGTGGTTTAAGCTTTTTTAGGAGATCTTTTACAAATGTGGGAGCCCTTGTATTGGGAGCATAGATGTTCAGAATTGTGATGTCATCTTGGTTGACTTTACCTTTGATGAGTATGAAGTGTCCTTCCTCATCCCTTTTGATTAATTTTGGTTGAAAGTCTATATTGTTCGATACTAAAATGGCTACGCCTGCTTCCTTCTTGTGACCATTTGCTTGCAATATTTTTTCCAACCTTTTACCCTGAGGTAATGCCTATCATTATGGGTGAGATGTGTTTCTTGAATGCAGAAGAATGTTGGATCTTGTTTATGTACCCATTCAGTTAGTCTGTGTCTTTTTATTGGAGAATTAAGACCATTGATGTTGAGAGATATCAATGACCAGTGACTGTTAAGAGTCTTAACTTTGATGTTGTTTCCAGTTGAGCATTTGTGTAGTTGTGTTATTGCCATGGGATAGTTATCTATTTCCTGAGTAGTTTTGGTTGTAGCTTGACCCTTTGGGATGGAGTTTTTCTTCTAGTACCTTCTGTAAAACTGGATTTGTGGATAGGTACTGTTTGAATTTGATTTTGTCATGGAATATTTTGTTTTCTCCATCAATGGTTATTGATAGTTTTGCTGGGTAAAGTAGTCTGGTCTGGCATCTGTGGTCTCTTAGGGTTTGCAGGATCTCTGTCCAGGCCCTTCTGGCTTTTATGGTCTCTGCTGAGAAGTCAGGTGTAATTCTGATAGGTTTGCAGTCAATGTTATTTGGCCCTTTTTCCCCTGCAGCTTTTAATATTTTTTCTTTGTTCTGTATGTTTGTGTTTTGATTATTATGTGACGGGCAGTTTTTCTTTTCTGGTCAATTCTATTTGGTGTTCTGTAGGCCTCTTGTATGTTTATAGGTATCTCTTTCTTTAGATTGGGGAAATTTTCTTCTATGATTTTGTTGAGAATAATTTCTGGGCCTTGGAGTCTGATATTTTCTCTTTCTTCAATGCCTATTGTCCTCAGATTTCTTCTTTTCATTGTGTCCTTAATCTCTTCGATGTTTTGTGTCAGGAGTTTTCCAGATTTGGTATTTTCTTTAATGGTTGCTTCAAGATCTGTGACTATATCTTCTAGGCCTGAGATTCGTTCTTACATCTCTTGGATTCTGTTAGAAAAGCTCACCTCTGTGGTTCTCGCCTTCTTCTCTGAGGTCTCACGTTCTCGTTTTTCTTCCGTCTGTGTGTTTATCATTGAATCTATTTTCATTTTCAGATCTTGAACTGTTTTTTTGATTTCTTTCATCTGATTTTTTGTATATTCCTGAGTTTCTTCCATTGCCTCTTTATAGGTCTTCAGAGCTTGAACCGTTTTATTTATTTCTTTCATCTGGTTGTTTGCATTTTCCTGCAATTTTTCCAGTTCCACTCTATGTGCTTCTTTTATGTCTCTCACCTGTTTGTCTGCGTCTTCCTGCATTTGATCATGAATTTTATTTGTTTCCTCCATTACCATCCTCATTACTAAGGATTTGAGGTAATTTTCTTGTATTTCCATTGTATTTGAATTCTCTGGGTTGTTTTCTTTGGGATAGCTGGCAACTGGAGATGCCATGTTGTTTTGGGGTTTTTTGCATATGCTTTTTCACTGTCCTTTAGACATATTGCCATCTTTGTTTTTGTTGGGTAGCTTCCAGAGTTGGATGGAGGGAGTCTGATGATAGATTCACTTGTTTTCTCACAATTTCCCTAGGCTAGAAGCTCTAATGCTTCACTGGTGTGCATGTTAGGAGGTTAGCCCTGTTGTTTTAGACTCTCACAGCTAGTGATCCTCAGCTCCCCTGTGCTGTGGGTCCTGCAATCATTCTGGATCTTTGAATGAGCGTTGGGTCAGGCCATGGTATCCACAGCCTTCTGTGTCCCCTGCCAAGTCCAGCCAGGAACACTGGGCCTGAACCACGGGTTGAACTCAGCTAGGTTCTCAGGGCCTGAACCATCTGCAGAGCTCAGCTAGGGATTCTGGGCCCAAAATGCACACAGGGTCCAGCCAGAAATTTTTGGGCTGGGACTGCGCACCAAGCTCTGCTAAGGGCTTTTGTCCCAAAGTGCGTGCTGTGGTCAGTTATTGACTCAGGGCTCAAACTGTCTGCCAAGCTCAGCCAGGAATTCTGGATTCAAACTGCACACTGTGTCCAACCAGAGTTTTAGAGCCAGTGGAAATGAGCGTTCCACCCAGCCTGTGTCTCAGCAGGAGAACGACGGCTGCACTGAGGCAGCGCAGCTGGTGGAACCGAGCGCTCCACCCAGCCTGCGTCACTGCAGGGGAGCTGCCGCTGAGCTGAGGTGGTGCCTAGGGTGGAACTGAGTGCTCCGCCCAGCCTGCGCCGCAGCAGGGAAGCTCTGGCTGTGCTGACTCAGTGCCCCAGGTGGAATTGCTTGCTGAGCTTAGCGAGAACCCGGGACTCTGGGGCTGAACTGTCTGCCGAGTCCAGTCTGAATCCCAAGGTACCACGTTACCCAAATCCTGCCCAGAGTCCCCTCTCCTGCAGCAACTCCCACCAGCCACCACACCAATCACCTCCACCGGAAGGCTCTGAGCTGCAAACCTCAGCCACTGCCGCTGGTGCCACTGGTACCACTGGTGCCGCTGGTGCCGCTGCTCCGATCCGAGAAAACCCGTGCTCCTCCCATGTGCAGGGGCACACAGGTTCTCCACACCCTGGTCCCTCCGAACCGTGGAGCACTCCTGTTGCCGTGGTGTGGGGACCCCGGTGTTCCTGCCTCAGAAATCTGTGCAATTTCCTGAATTGTTCACTGGAGCCTCCAAACATGGTCCACACTGCTCGCCGCCATCTTGGATCTTCCACCTTGTTTGTATTTCAAACGCCTTGGTTTATTTACTATTTCTCATTTTACTTCACCAGGTACCTTATTTATTTATTTATTTATTTATTTATTTATTTATTTATTATACTTAACAGATTACTTTTGGTGTAGGGTTTTTTTCTATACACTACTCTGTCACTTTTGTTTTTACTGTATTTATAGAGTTTAGAGTAGTGTCTTCTCATTTTCATTCATTTTTAAGAAATTAAATTTCCCTCTTGATTCACTTTTTGTTAGTACAAGAAAACATAAATTTCCAAGTATAATGTAACTTCTAATTATTGACTTGTAGTCTAATTACATGGTGATCAGAAAAACAAACCTAACACATGGTCAGTTCAGAATAGTGTTCGATGCACTGATGACAGCACTGAGTAGCATACAGCTATTGGGCGAAATGAATGTTTTAAACTATCCCTTAGACCCATTAGTCGATAAAATCATTTAATGCTAATGTCACTTTGTTTAATTTTGTATTATCTAGATGATGTACCTGTTGATGAAAATGGAATGTGGCCATCCTCAACAATTAATATTTTAAAACCTGTCTTATTTTATTTGTTAATGTTTGGATCATGGATCAAGTATATATATGCAATGCATATGTGTTTTCAAATTTTATTTAATTTTACTGAATTCATCTCTTTTATTTCATATGGAGACCTGCTATATCTACTCTCGACAATTTTTACTCAAAGTCTACTTTACCTGGTATAACTGTGGCTAATTATTTTGGGCTTAGATTTCCACTTGAATTCTTACCTGTTTTCATCCCTTCACTGGCAATCATGGCTTTTATACATCTATTCTGTTTTCTTTTCCAGTTGGAGAATATAACCAATTTAGATTCAAGATATTGATAGATTAATATATATATATACATGTATGTGTGTGATATATATATATATATATATATATATATATATATATAATTTAATGTAGTCGTACCCTAAAGACAAAGGCTGATATACATATATAATGTAATATATTATATTAATAATCATATCATACATTAATACATTAATAATTAAAATAGTAATAATACATTTTATATTATATGTAATATAATATATATCAAATTTTGTCTTTAGTATAATGATATATATATACATATATATGTGTGTGTGTATATATATATATATATATATATATATATATATATATATATATATATATATATCTCAACCTTTGTCTTTAGGGTAAGACTTTAATAAACACTATTGTCTGATTATGTCAAATATCTTATGGAAAAGTTTATTTTTTGTCATCAAAATACTTATTTCTCTACAGCTTAGTCAAATATTGTTTTAGAAAAGTTTTTATTTTTTATATAATTTATTTTTATCAAATTCTTTTTCCTCTTTCAACTTCTCCCCACCTCATACTCAGCCAATCTTCTCTTCTCTTCTTCTCTTCCATCTGTCTCTGACTCTTTCTCTCTGTCTGTCTCAAAATAAAAAATAACAAAATAGAAACAAAACTTCCCCCAAAATAAAGATCAAACCAGACAAACAAAAACAAGAAAATCACTAAGAGAAAAATAAAAAATACCAAAATAAAAACAAAAGCACACATTAAAAAAAAAGTGGAGTCCATTCTGTGTTGGTCAACAACTCCTGCACATGGGGCCTGACCTGAAGTTTGGTTAGTATACCCAGTGACACTCACCTAGACAAAACTCATAATCCTTTCTCCATGAACTATCAGTTGCAAATAGCTTCTTGGTTAGAGGTGGGACTTTATGTCCACTTTCCCTTCTCAGTGCTGGGATTTGAGCTTGTTTAGGTGCTGTGTGTGTTGTCTCAGTCTCTGTGAGTTCTATGTGTCATTGCTGTTGTACCTAGAAGATGCTGTCTCCTTTCAGGAAATCACTAGATCTTGTCGGTTCAGTATTTCTGCTTCCTCATCTGAGCAGATTTCTGAGTTTTGAGAGGAGAGGTTTAATACAGACATTAGGGGTGAGGACACCAAAATCTCTCACTCTCTGCACTTTGTCCGGTTGTGTCTCGATGTTAGCTCCCATCTGCTGAAGAAGCAGCCTCTCTGATGAGGGTAGAGCAATGTGCTGACATATGTGTAGAGCAGTATTCCATTAGGAGCCTTTCTGCTGCTATGCTTTTTTAGCAGAATAATAATAGTACGTTTTCCCTTAGGGCCATGACCTTTTTTTTTTTTTTTTTTTTTTTTTTTTTTTCTTTTCAGGATTTTAAGTAAACCACCTAATTCTTCAGGAAAGATGATTTCACTTGAGAAGTCAGATGTTTGTGTAATGAGAATTTCCTTATATGTACTTTTTTTTTTCTTTCATGATGTGTTTATCAGTCATTGTTTTGTGTTTTTGACAGTTTAGCTACAATATTCGTGAGAGGAGATGGTTTTGTTAAAGTTTTTGTTTTGTTTTGTGTGTATGTGTATACGTGTGTGTATGTGTGCATGCTTGCGTGTTTGCACATGTGCATGTGAGGCTTCTGGAACTTTGTATGCTTATCTATCGCTACATTTGCAAAGTGCTCAGCCGTTATTACACATATGTTCATGTCTCTGCCATTCCCCTTTTCTTTCTTTATGTGATCCCCACAGTGTATGAGGTGATTCACTTCCAGGCACACTATAAATCTCCCAGGCTTTCTTCAGAGTTCCCATATCCTTTTTTACTTATCTTACACAGTTATTTCAAAACACCTATCTTCAAGCATAGAAATTGGTTTTTTTGTTGTTGTTGTTGTCTTACACAGTTATTTCAAAACACCTATCTTCAAGCATAAAAATCGTTTTTTTGTTGTCTGCCTCATTTTGTTGCCGAAGCTCTTAGCTGTTCTTTTAAAAATATTTATTGAGCTATTTAGTTGAGGGATTTCTCTTTGGCTCCTTTTCCTCCTCTCTCTATCTTTTTGCTGATTTCTTACTCATTTCATGTGGTGCCTTCCCAGCATTTCATCAAGCTGACTATTTCTTTTAATCCCTCTGAGTTTCTCTAAAATCAATATTTTGAATTATTTGTCAGGCAATTTACCGATATCTGCCCCATGATTTGTTGCTAGGTGGTTATTATCCTTCTAGAGAGATATGCCTACCCCTGCCGCCCCATGGTTCATCATGATTCTTTCAGTACCTACTTGTTATTTATGTCTCGGAAGGTCATTTTTAGGGCAACTGTTATGGTAAGATATTTTTACCTGGTGGTCCATCCTATGGTTTGATTATATCATGTATGTTGACTTTTCTTCTATGTGAATGCTAAGGTACATTCTATGTTGGTGAAGCCGTATTGTCTCACAAAGCTTCATGGGATGCTTGTGGTATTGCAGAGAACATGCTGAAGTTGCTGACACAGCACTCATAGGTAGGAGAGTATCACTGGCAGCTCCTGTATGTGTCTCTGATGTGAGTATGTACCTGTTGGACACTGTGTGCATTGGATCACTCTAGAGGACTCAGAGAGGTAAAGCACAGCCAACACAACAGCAGAGGCAGAATATTCTTTGGTTGTCAAGTGTTGTGTAATATGGAGTTGCTACATTGAGCCCAGGTGAGTATGAAGCAAGGTACAAAGTATGAAGATGGAGCACCTGTTAGCTTCCAAGGCTTTCACATGGGCCAGACTTCAACATCGAGTCCAGGTATTATACAAAGTAGTTAAGAAATCTAGAGACACATAGAAATATCAAATTTGCATCAGCTGTCATCCACCTGATAATTTTTTTAATGGTACAATGTTTAGATCCTATGCAACTCTTGATAATGGTGACTTCCCATCCGATTATTCTCTTGGCTTCTTCATTTCTATTGGTAATTTGGGAGGGAAAACATCCTTCCACATTACAACTATGATAAAGCTTTGGAAAAATAATAACTTAAACCTACAAGTTATGCACCTTGAAAAGATAATATAGATAAGCTACTTTAAAAAATTGGAGTTATGGCAGAAGAGAAAATTTTCTGTCTTTCACATAGTAAATAGCTAAAGATAAATGTTTGTGAGAATTCTCAGGCATTAGGTTCAGAAGTATTAAAATTAATAAACTCCTTCCATTTAGCTGCCAATACAAAGCTCATAAATTACATAATTAATATAATTAATAGTTATTTCCTCTAACTACTTTACGCTTTCTAGTTCTTTTGATTTTTTTTATAATTTAGACGAATAAATGACAAGGTGAATATTGTATAAAGAACGACAGTGTTGCTAAGTTTGTAGAGAACCCAGGGTTCTCCGATGTTTGGAAGCAAGAAGAAGAAAAGATGGAGGAAGTGTTACCCATTGGACGCAAGGAAGAGCAGCATCCTGTGATTTAATGCACAAGCGAGAAAGCAGTTAGTGAAAAATTGTCAGTGGCTTGTAATATTTAAGAAAAACCACACTATAGTTATATCTATTGACACTTTAATATGAAAAATATAACATATAAATCACATTTATATAAATGATTTAAATTCAGATTTGGAGGGGAAAATCCAAAGGATGAAACTAGAGAAAATTGGTAGAAGAGGACCACACATGTCATAGAACCCCCCCCCCTTTCCCTTTCTCCTTCCTCCCTTTGTCCACCTTTCTTAATATCTTCTTTCCTTGCTTCCTGTCCTATATTATTCTTTTGTTTTTCTTTCTAGAACATTCTTTTAAATGACCATACTGTGACAATGAAACTAATGGAATGATCAATGATAACATGCTAAATGTTGTATAGAAAAAATAGTATTCAGAAGATTACTAGTTATGAACCCCCTTTTTTTTTTTAATCAAAATCTATTTTCTATAGAAAGTTCTTCTGCATGTTTGACAGCAAGATGTGTACCTGCCAGGATACTTTATTACATGTACCTGTTGGTAGTAAACCCTTTAGCCATTTCAGTGCTTTAAAAAAACTTTTAAACCTTTGTGTCATTACTTTGGTACAATTGCAATTGACAATAACAAGTACATTTTAAGTTGTATGCAGATGTAACACGTACGCATATAACTGAACACATTTGAACAAAATAATTTTTTTTTTTGTCTAGAGTTCTCTTTTTTAAAAGAGAATTCTATGAATCCTTTGGAGGATGTATTACAAGTTAAGATTGTTTTCATGGTAATATTAAACTGCCCTGAAGGTTTTATTTTGTTTTCAGAGGCTACGTGCCGACAAGAAGGTCACTGTTGTTTTATCATTGAAAGAGAAACTATGTTTTAGCTCTCAGAAGATGTCTAAGCAGTTAGAAATGGGGCAAAACTGGACATCTCTGAATATTTAAATATACTAGACACTAGCAGAGACTATGCTTATTTGCCTTAAAGATGTTAAATAATTTACCATTTCTTTCCTCAGTCAACAACAGTTTATCAAAGTTGCAAATGAAATTGGTTGAAATTGATTCTTTAGGTTTTAGAGGAAAAAATGAAATATTTTAAGTACAGATAGAACTGTGCTTGAGAGCCTGTCTTTCATTTCGCATTTTTTCAACTGAAAATTAAGGGAAAAATGTTAACATAGTATGTCATTTTATTATCTTGTCTAGAGGCATGGTCAAAATAGTACTTTACGCTCCTGAGAAATTATTAATCTTTTACCTGACTGTAAGTATAAAGACTGTTACTGTGTCTTTTCTCAAAAATATGCATGACAAATGGATGAATTACAGAAAATACAGAAACAAAATGAGTGTCTTTTTGCTCAGTGTCAGTGCCACCTAATCATCAAAGAAACTTTTGTGTGAATGGGCTGAGAAATTAATGAAAATCATGCAAAATAAATTGAATAATGCTATTGATTCTCAAACTGCAGTCACTGACCACCTTCCTGTTCTTTGCCCTGATGACTACTTTCCAGCTTTCCATCGTAAGTCAGGACAGTGGCAACATACTAGGCAAACAGTCCCATGACTTTCTGTATGTCCTAATAATAGGAACTAAAAACAATTTCATTGAAAACAATACTTTAACAATTAGAAAAAAGTAGGGGTAAATATTAATTTTATGAACCTTCCATCTGTAGTATGTGTTTTAGTTAACTTTGCAGGAGACAGGAAGCAGCTCTGTACACAGCCTGGTATTGCCAGCGTGGCTCAGGAAGCAATTCTGTACACTGTGCTGTGTTGTCAGGGTGGCTCTGGTCCAGGAAGCCTTTCTGTACATGGCAGTATGGCACAAGGATGGCTAAGGGTTCACCTGAGTTGAATGGGAAAGTATCTTCTTTTATCATGAAACATTATTTTGACTTGAAGGAATATCTAAGAGCCAATTTGCTATACAGGTTTGGGTGTTTGCTGCATGTGTTCTTGAACAGGAGTGCAGAAACTTACTCACATGTTAGTGAACATTTTGTAAAAACTGGCAAGTGGTTCCTTAGGTGTGACAGACGCTCAGTCCTCAAGACTGTTTCTGTGAGACTGATGCCGATGGGACTGGAGAGTTCAGAATAGCAGGTGTCTGGCTGTTTCAGTGATGTACAAAACACTAACAAGCTTGGAAGAACACCACAGTGGAACCAGAAAGCCATTCTACTCACTTTATTTTGAAAAGAAGTTTGTAATGCTTACCTTTTATGCTTACTGTTTAAAACACTTCCAAAATAAAGAAATCTTCACATACCTCAAAAATCAAGAATCAAAGTGTAGCTAGTTAGGATTGTAAGACACCCGGGAAATTAAAAGAACAGCAACTGAATACTTATGAAGGAAGGAATACCTCCTGCTCTACGTGTCTCTACTCTTCTACAGTCACTTATATTTGATGACTTTCTAGACCCTGGCCTCTTGGAATCTTATTGAATTGGATGGAGGGGGTGAGGGTAGCTGGAGTCTGTTGCTCTGCTTTCCACCATGCTGGCTGGCTTGTACAGGGTTGGAGGCTGGACATGTCAAGACAAGGCGAGCTTTGGGGCTACATCTGCTTTTAGACACTTTTAGACACGTCCCGTCTCAGTGTAGCAGCAACAGTCAGTGTAGTTTGACTCAGTGAGCTTTATGCTCAGGTTCCCACATATTCCCAAGGTGTGCTATTTTTTTTAAATTTATTTTTGTTACATCTCAATGGTTATCCCATCCCTTGTATCCTCCCATTTTTCCCTCCCTCCCATTTTCCCCTTATTCCCCTCCCCTATGACTGTTTCCTGAGGGGGATTACCTCCCCCTGTATATGCTCATAGGGTATCAAGTCTCTTCTTGGTAACCTGCTGTCCTTCCTCTGAGTGCCACCAGGTCTCCCCATCCAGGGGACATGGTCAACTGTGAGGCACCAGAGTACGTGAGAAAGTCATATCCCACTCTCCATGGAAGCTGCCCAACAAAAACAAACACGGCAAGATGTCTAAAGGGGCGTGCTATTTTTTATTAACTCACGAGATAGAAGTCCAAGCCAAGAGGTACCATTCATGTGAATGTATTTAAAATTATGAATTATCTATGTGATGTTTACAAATAAATATGAACATCTGTATTGTTAAATAACATTGGGTTTTATTTTTACATTTAATAAGAGTTTATGTCAAAAAGGCCAATGGGAAAATATCTAGTGGGAAAATTATAAAATGTTTAATAAAAATATCAATAAATTATATGTGTCTTTTGAATATACACATTATGACTGAAGATATATTTATAATATATTAAGAAATACTTATGTCTTATTGGGCTAAGATAAATAAAATTTTAAAAGAAATCAGTAAATAATTCCTGATTGATATCCCCTTGCAAGAAACTGTGGTGCATTTACACAGGGGAACACTACTCAGCCATTAAAAACAAGGAAATCTTGAGATTTGCAGGCAAATGGATGGAGCTAGAAATGATCATACTGAGTGATGTAACCCAGACCCAGAAAGACACACATGGTATATACTCACTTATAAATGGATATTAGCCTAACATGGATGTCCTCTAAGAGACTCTACCCAGCAGGGGATCAGGAGAGATGCCTGGACTTGCTGCTATACTCCCGGTGAGAGTGGTATAGAAAAGATTTATATTTTTTTCCATGAGAAATAAGTTTATTTAAAAGAAACATATCTTGTAGGCCCCACAAACAGTGAATTGGAGATTTAAACAATTTACTGAAGAAAAATTAATAAATATAGTTTTGAAAGAAATATGAACATTTCAATAATTATTGTGTCTTCACTTTTAATTCTTTGTAGGTTTAGTAGGTGACACCATATTCCATGACCAACAGTGATGAGAGGATTCCTTTTGTTTTATTAGAGACAGTGTCATAATGCTCTGCAAAACACTGATTTGAGGCCAGTCATTCCAAAGTCACTTTTTCTCTACGGTAGGTAGCCAGTTATGATCTTTGCTCTGCTCATCGCTCACTGGTGCATGAGACTTTTCTGATCAAGGCTGAGTGTGGCATCTGTCTTGCAGCTTCAGGAATGGTTCACTTTTTCTGATGTTATTTATTTTACACACATTGCTGAGTTATTCCAGTTGCTCAGGTGGAGCTGTCAGAGAGCTTTGTCTCTGTGAGATTCCATGCTGCTGCAAACTTTGCATACGTACCACATGGTGTTCACGTATGCACTCGTAGTTCCTTTGTAGGAACATTACATTCCCTATGCACTCTTCATAATAGGCCCCTCTTTGTTCTTCTCTATAGAACTGGATGAAGGGATGTGACCAGTGGTTCAACTGTCTTTCTGTCGCTACTCCCTATATTTTGCAAATGTAGCACTCAGCACTCAAGTCTCATATCCGCAAGCTCAGGGCTGAGGGGCTCTCAGCACCTTCCCTCGGGAGAGATAAGTATATTTAACAATAATTTCCAAGTGGTGAGGGGGAAGCTCAGAATATGGTGAGACTGTCTATGCAAGGACAGCATCTCCTGTTCTCCAAACACGCCAGGTGAAATGCAAATCTGCTCATATCTTCAACTTTAAGGAAGAGTCCTCCAAGATGTAAAAATCTCATATTTTTAAAAATTGAACTGATTGGTTAATTGTGCTTATTTGACAGACAGATTTTGTCAAAGCAAATTATCTTTCAGTCTTATTCTGACTATAATGGAAGAACTTGCTCGGTCCAAGCTCCCCCTACCTCCCTCCACCCCTCACCTGTGACCATCCTTCCTTGTTATTCTCCATTGGCACATGACTTGCAGGAATGAGAAATAAGCACTGTTACCCTCGCTCCATGTAAACTGAATCTGGAGGGTAGTGTGTCTCTTTAAAACTGTTCCAATTACTGTTTCTCTTTTAGTGAGTTTTGCTTTTGTCTTTTGTTTTTTGTTTTTGTTTTTTTTTCAGTGTGTGGGTATTTTGTTGTGGTGGTGGCTGTTTGTTTGCTTGTTGTTTAGTTTTGTTTTGAGACAGGGTTTCTCTGTGTAGCCTTGGTTGTCCTCAAACTCTCTCTGTAGACCAGGTTGGTCTAAAACTCACAGAGATCTGCCTGTCTCTGACTCCTAAGTGCTGGGATTAAAAGCATGTGCCACCACTGCGCAGCAGAATTTCATATTTTTTTACAAGAGTCTTGTCAGGCATCTGTGAAACATGAAACCCTTCTAGTTCTGCTACTCCAAGTGTTACAGGTACTCATTAGCACCCCCAGCCAAGGTCTATATCTGTCAACTAAGGAAAGATAAAAAAAAGAGAATGACCACCAAGATATTTTAATCCAGCAATATGGCTTCTCTGGAACGGAATCACATCCAAAGACCTTCTAGGTCTATGTGATCTCGCTGGAATGCAGGCATGCTCTGGATTACAGTATGATGTGGCTGGAAACAGACACTTACTACACATCTTTAATCCCAAACGATGACTATAAAGTCAATTCATAGAAATAAGCAGACATGTTAAAAGTGACATCTAATTGGGAGCCAAACAAAGTACAGAATGAGTCAGAGATAGCATACGCCCAACCCTCAGAAGAACAGGAAAGCAAGGAGAGGCTACTTAAGAACAGGAAACAGAAAGAGAGAGAGAGAGAGAGAGAGAGAGAGAGAGAGAGAGAGAGAGAGAGAGAGAGAGAGAGAGAGATGATAGATAGATAGATAGATAGATGATAGATAGATTATTATTATTATTATTATTATTATTATTATTATTATTTATTATTATTTTGACTGAGAGTTTCTTACAAGGACAGTTTTTATAGAAACAGGCTGCAGAGAGAACAAGCTAGACACAGATGAGGAAAGAATTATCCAGAGAATGAGAAGGAACAAGAAGATTAAAATGTATTGCTAGAATTAGTTTGAGGCCAGGCAGAGCAATTCAGTCAGAAGCAAAGAGAAGCTAGTTGAATCAGTCAGCCTGAAGAGGAATTTAGGCCAGAAGAGCTGCAGAACAGAACAGCCAGTGAGAGCTCCAAAAGAGCTAGAAAGAACTAGAAACAGTTACTTCATCCCCTCATCTGAGAAAATTAAAAACGACATTTACATCTGGTACCCAATATGGTTGGAAGGAAAACCCAATGTGGTTGAAGGAGAAAGCCCACCAACATTGTAGAAAGCAGAGACATCTGACAGAAATGCCACATAGGACAGGAGACATCTGACAGAAAGCCCCAGAGGAGAAATTCGCCCCTCATCTCTATGGGAAACACCAGGTCTGTGAGTTTAGCTGAATGCCCAGAGACTTGGGAGCCTCTGTGGCCACTGGAGCCTCTGAGACTGTGAATCACAATAGAGGCTGCAGAGAGAACAAACCAAACAGCTGAGTTGAACCAGCCAGCAAGAGTTCAGAAAAACCTAGAAATGTTTGCGAATAGCTCTCATTCCATCCTCTCTTGAGAGGAAATAAAAGCAACATTTACAAGTGACCATGGGTGACTATGATGGGATATCACCTCCTTAACTAGGTGAGCACACAGATCTCTTTAGCTCGGCCAGAGAGACATGCATAGACTGTGAGACTCCATTGTCTTGGTCTATGGTAGGCCTGGAGAATTAGGCACTCTTAATATAAATGACCTCATTGTCTAATTCCTGATATAACTCTTAGAAAAGTATCTGTAATTTGATGGCCAATGGAGACCCCTCCTACTGTGGAAGTCTTAGTTTTACCTGCTCTTTAAAAAATAAACATTTCTCTTGTTGACTGTTCCTTTGTTTGTGTCTTTAGTAGTCACCATGAGACAGCAAACTTGAGAAGCACTGTGTTGGGTTAACTTTTGATCACCACTATGTCTGATGTTTTATTCCCTGGGCCAAGTTCATCTTGGCCAAGAGAGGCCTGATTGCCATCACATATTTTTATAACAAATAATACCAAGATGAATTTCAACAAAATTACTGGCATATGATTATTATTAACTGCAAAAGTATTTGCCTGAAATATAATTTGAAAACTAACACATCATCTTTATTAATAATATTATTTATTAGATACTAATCAGTAGAGTGGTACAGAATATAGCTATTGCTTAGTTAAGTCTATGACAAAGTAATATGTAATATGTATTAGTGATCCTATAATGATAAACTACTAAAATGGAAGTAAATCTGTATGTACACATGAGTGATACACACACAGCTATATTTACATACACATAACAAGGGATCCAGAGCTATATGTACATGAGTAAAGAAGTACCAAATAGTGAAAGTAGAGTTGTCAGTAAGACATTTGTTCTATCCATCCATAAACTTGAAGTATTACACATGCACACATTCAAACAGTACAGGTTTTATTTATCCAGAGCAAAACATGGTGAATACTGCAATAATTTTAAATTTATTTTCACTCAATAAGTTGACCAAATAATTGTCAGCATTTAATCCACATTTTATCTGCATACAGTTCTACAAGATAAGTTATAGTAGTCAAAGTATTTAACTTTCAAATCAACTCAATCATGAATAATTACACAGGACTGCTAATTTTATCATCTTTGTCATTTTTCCCTTTGGTTTATATATTTTCTTTTACATAAAATTATTTTTAAAGCATATTTAGACTCATGAAGAAATTCAGCTGAAAGAAGAGACTCCCCATTTACCTTAACCCTACCCCCACGGATGGCCTTCCTAATTACCGAAAGCTCCCAGCACAGTGCACCTTTTAGAGTTGATCAACCTGTACTGTGCATCGTTATCATCCCAACTCTTTGGTTTAATGTGCACACTTGTGTTCTTAATTGGTATTTCTACTTCCCATCTCACATCTCTAATACATTCTGAAATGGTTTTACTTTCATTTAATTAAGTGTAAATATCGTCACTGATGTGGGTTTAGGTCAGATGACAAACGCTTGGTCTTTATTGTTATTTCCCTCCAGAAGTGGCATAAAATTAGCATAAATTTCTATTTTAAGAGAATTACTATATAAAGTGTCCACATTTGTTCTTATTTATAATTAATTTCTTGGTTAGTTCTCTTAGGTATTACAGCAAAGTCAATTCTTTCATGAGTAACCTTCACACTAACAAACCTACATTATTTAGGGTGATTTTTGCAACAATCTGATCAGAAATCTAAAAGAGGAAAGGGAGAGCTTGGTATACCCCACAACATGGAACTTGGAGAAGCATGGGGCTTTACTGTCAAGATTAATCTGAACCATCCAGTCACAACTCTCAGCTACTTTTCTCAGTGTAAAAGGCTATGCTGTTTTGGAATGCACGGGGTTTCTTATTTGAAACTCAAAGGCCAAGTAGCACATCTTTTCATGACCATTCAGTCACCTCTTAGGAAAATATAGCAGCTTCAGGGAAGCTCATTATAAACAACTGATAAATGGTGCTTGCATGACTTAAAATTAGTTGCCAATTGAGGAATATTAGTGAAACTGAGGCTCAGCAATGTCATCTGAGATTCTGAAAATGAAGGACTCAGCCACAGGTGTACACCTGAGGACACTCCAAGCCTTCCATGTCCTGACTATAACCTCTCTCTAGTGTGCACTAATCTTTCTTTTTGATTCTACTACTATTCACATTAGCAATATATGAAGTTTGCAGAATTCAAATTTTAATGAAAGATATGTCGATGTTAAAAGATAAAACTGGAGAATACACTTTTTCTATAGAAAGAAATAACTTAAAATATGTGTGTGCTTGTGTGTGTGTGTTTGTGTGTGTGTGTGTGTGTGTGTATAACATTTTTGTATGATCTGAAGACTATAGAAACACATGAAGCCCATGGTCTCCTGTCTGTGTCTGTTCACTTGTCTAGTAAACCGTATATAGGAGCCACATGTAGCCCACAAAATTATTCATTGACGTTGACAGAACTTTTTAACTTCTTTCTCTGCTGCATGATTTCTGAGGAAGTTAACTAGAAGATGGTTTTGTCTTTAAATTGTAGAGTAATGGTGTTTCAGAGGAAAAGATTACATTGTACTCTTACACTCCTATTAGAATGATTTTCAAGAATCCTATTTGAGGAAGTAAAAACTTTAAAACACAAGCCATAGAATTTTCAAAAAATCAGGGCAACATGCAACCCAGTAGTTTATAGGAGGAACACCAAGATGCTTAACGGCTCAGACTGTGAAATTGCTCTGGAGACAAGTTTAAGGAAAACTATGATGACCATGGATGCATAATATAGGATATTGCCAAGACACAGAGACAGAAATTAAATCACTGTTGTCGTCATCATTGTTGTCATCGTCATTGTTGTTGCTGTTTTGAACAGGGTCTCTCTCTTCAGCTCTGGTTAGATTAAAAAACACTAGGTTATTCAGGCTGATCTTGAACTCACAGCAACGCTCCTGCCTGAATCTCAAAAGTACTAAGATTACAAGCGTGAAGCACTACATCAGTATTGTAATTTTCATGATGATTCTCTGTGGTTTGTTTTAGAAATATAAATTAAATTACCTGTCAAGTATTTTTAAAGCACATGCTTTAAAGTAGTTTTTACTGTAAGTAGCAGTGCATTTCTTATCCCCACAAATTATGTTATTCTCAAATCTCTTACCTGTTTTGGCGTCATAATGAAACACATTCTATAGCACACAATGATAGTTATTTATAAATATTAAAATATGGCAGCAATAATGTGAAATTCCCCAAATTAATTACTAAATTTCATTGAATATCAGGCAAGAATAGATATTTCACCTTCATAAATTAAGCAAGATGATTTATGACATGGTGTAAAATCAACATTTTAATACTTGTGACAGTTTACTAATTTGCTTAACACATACCATAGTTGGGTTTTCAAAACCTTTCAGTTTTTCTAATAAATAAAAGAACCTCATTTCATCACAAGTGAATATCTTCATAAGCAGCAACATTTGGACCCTTGTTTTACAAATAATGAAAATTATTCACATACTGTTGTAAATTAATTCCATTTGGATAAGGAAAGGAATCGTCCAGGAATCTTAGCTAAGTTCCAATACTTCTGTGGGTTGATCTTGGCAGTCAACTTACCAGAATGTAGAACCACCTAGAAAAGAAGGCCCTGGACAAGCCTGTGACTGCCATTACAGGGAAACATGACAGAGATTGGGAAGACCTAATCTCAGTGTGGACCAAGCCATCCATGTACTTGGGGTCTCAGACTAGAAAAAAGACAGAGAGAGAAAGTAAATGGAGAGGTAGCATTTATTTCCCACTCCTTTCTGACTGCAGAGTAAGAGTGGCCAGTAACACATCCCTGATGCTCTACTTTTCCAGTAGTGAAGGACAGAATCCTCAAACTATGAGCCCAAATAATCTTTCATCAGGTTGCTTTTGTCATTGTCATCAATAAGAAAAGCAATTAGACAGACTGAATGAGCTGGGGATAACTGGATGAGAGAGATACACAGTGCGGACCATGGGTGAGTCAGACCTCAGTCATCCAGCGGCCCACGGAGGATGGCATACCAGTCCCCAGAGCCTGGGCAGGACTCTGCCTGAAAGCTGTGAGCTCTGAGCCGTAGCCTTGTTTGGCAGCGCAAATTCTATATTTTGGACTGAAATCTAAGCAGGGAAGCATCAGAGATCCTGGCATAGGGAAATCTCAGGGAAAAGGGTGGATCAGTAATCAGAGCACACCCACCCACCCCACACCAGTCCACAGAAAGCCCAGGTGCCAACACCGGGGCCCAAACGGCTATGGGCACATTCTCCAGCCTTGGCACAGTCTGAGACAGAGGACACTCAGCCACAGCTGCGAGGTCTGAGACCAGGACGCACAGACACAGCTGCGTGGGGTCTGAGACTGAGGACACCCAGCCACAGTGGCCTTGAGCCCAGCCATAGCAGCACTGGCTGAGACCTGAGAAGCTATCAATGGCAAGCCAGTCCCCAGCACTTGGCAAGACCCTGCCGGCAAGCTGTGACCTGTGAGCTGTGGTCTTGCTTGGCAGCACAAACTCAGTATCTGATACTGAAATCCTGGCAGGGAAACATCAGAGCTACTGGCGTAGGGAAATCTTGGAGAAACAGGTGGACCTGTCCTCAGACACCAATGTACCCACTCCTTGCCAGTCCACAGATAGTCCAGACAGCTGTGGGCATGTCAGCAAGCCACAGCAGCAGGGTCTGAGACCAGGGACACACAGCCACAGCAGTGTGGTCTGAGACCGGAGATGCTACTGGGAGTCACAGACCACAGCAGCTGTCTGAGCAGGGCTGGGAAGAAGCCTAACTGCTGGCCCCAGAGGTCTGTCCTGGCATAATTGGTCACAGCAGACCCAGACTAACTAGACTCCACAACCTAGGAGGGACTCTCACACTCTTGAGAGAGGCAGGGCAGAACAGAGGGATAGAGCAAAAAAATCTACTAACCAACAGCAATCAGAAGGCAGTAGCTGCTCCCCCCTGTAGGCAGAAGCTACCTGGTTGGAGCAGGCAGAAACCTAAACAACTTCTAGAATCCAGCAAGGGTTCAGACACTCTAGTGTGATCTGGGCATAGGACCCAAAGACCCAGGGCCAGAGGGCAGGGTATTTAAATCCTAGCCATAGACAGGATAAACAGCTCTACATACACTACGTAAAATCGACACTGGAGATGCAGAGCTCCATCACCTACCTCAGCTAACCCAGTGGGGAGGCCAGGGTGGAACAAAGTCTTCAGGAGCCAAAACCAGGTCACCTGCCTGTCCCAGGGAAAAGTTCCCTGACCACCACAGGCAAAAACCCTTGACCTATGATCACTCACCAACAAACTGCTCTCAACAACCAGTGAAGGACTCCAGAAGCTATCTCCCAACATCAGAGACAGCAAGATGACTAAAATCCAGCATAAAAACCACAAACAACAAAAACCAAAGTAATATGGCATCTCCAGATCCCAGCTATGTCAAAGAAAGCAACCCGGAGAACTCAAACATAATTGAAATATAAGAAAATGGCCTCAAATCCTTAGTAATCAAGATGATAATGGATAATAAAATCCATAATCAAATGCAGGAAGATGCAGCAAAACAGGTGGAGCACATAAAAGAGGTCTATAGAGAGGCACTGAAGAAATTCAGGAAAATACAATCAGAGGAAGGAAATTAATAAAACAATTCAAGATCTGAAGATGAAAATGGAAACAATGATAGATACAGAGAAAAGAAAAGCAGGAAAGAGAAAGCTTAGAGAAGAAAACAAACAACACAGAAGTGGGCTTCTTTAACAGAATCCAACAGATGGAGGAATGAGTCTTGAGACTAGAAGATACAATCATAGATCTTGAAACAATCATCAAAGATAATGCTAAATCTGAAATATTCCTGACACAAAACATCCAAGGAATGAAGGACACCATGAAGAGGTGAAACTTGAGGAAAGAGAAGATGCCCGACACCAGGCCAAAAATATTCTCAACAAAATCATAAAAGAAAATTTCCCCAACTTAAAGAAGGAGATGTTTATAAATATACAAGAAGCCTACAGAACACTGAATAGAATAGACCAGAAAAGAAAAATGTCCTGTCACATAATAATCAAAACACAAAATATACAGAACAAAGAAAAAATGTTTAAAGTGGCAAGAGAAAAAGGCCAAGTAACATATAATGGAAAACCTATCAGAATTACACCTGAGTTCTTAGCACAGACCATAAAAGCCAGAAGGGCCTGGATAGAGATGGTGTAAACCCTAAGAGACCACATGCCAGGCCAGAGTCCTATACCCAGTGAAATTATTAATAATAATTGATGGAGAAACAAGATATTCCATGACAAAAACTTATTCAAATAATACCTATCCACAAATCTGGCTTTACAGAAATTACTAGAAGGAAAATTCCACCCCAAAGAGATAAGCTACAACCAAAATTACATGGGAAAAAGATAATTACCCTGTCACAAAAACACAACCACACAAACTCTCTACTGCAGCCAACATCAAAACCAAGAGACTTAACAGTCACTGGTCATTAATATCTCTCAACATCAACGGTCAGGGAATAAAGAAAGAAAGAACTTGAAGAATTCATGAAATTCAATGAAAATGAAGGAACAACAAACCCAAATTTGTGGGACACAATGAAAACTGGGCTAAGAGGAAAATTCATAGCATCAAGTGCCTTTATAAAGAAATTAGAAACATCTCATATAAGCAACTTTATGACACATCTGGAAGCCTAGAAAAAAAAAGGCAGAAATACCCAAGAGAGTGGACATCTGGAAATGATCAAACTCAAAGCTGAAATCAATAAATTAGAAGCAAAGAGGACAATTCAAAGAATCAACAAAACCAAAAGCTGGTTCTTTGAGAAAATCAACAAGATAGACAAACCATTAGCCAAACTAACTAAAACGCAGATAGACAATATCCAAACCAACAAAATCAGAAATGAAAAGAGAGACACAACAACAGTCACTGAAGAATACAAAAAAATCATAAAATCCGACTTCAAAGGCACATATGCCACAAAATTTGAAAATCTAAGAGAAATGGGCAATTTTCTTGATCAATTCTACTTGCCAAAATTGAATCAAGATCAGATAAACAAAGTAAATAATCCTAATTCCCCTAGAGAGATAGAAACGGCCGTTAATATTCTCCCAACAAAAACAAAAACAAAAACAACAACAACAACAACAAAAAACTACAAGGCCAGATGGTTTCACCATAGAATTCTATCAGACCTTCAAAGAACTAATTCCAATATTCTTCAAACTACTCTAAAAGATAGAAATGGATTGAACATTACCAAACATTCTATGAGGCCACAGTCACTTTGATACTTAACCTCACAATGACCCAACAAAGAAAGAGAATTTCAGACCAATTTCTCTTATGAACATTGATGCAAAAATACTCAACAAACTGCTCACGAACTGAATACGAGAACACAACAAAGATATCATTCACCATGACCAGGTAGGATTCATTCCAGGCATGCAGGGATGGTTTAATATACGAAAATCCATCAATGTAATTCACCATATCAACAAACTGAAAGAAAAAAAAAACATATGATGATCTATTTAGATGCAGAAAAAGCATTTGATAAAATCCAACACCCATTCATATTTAAAGATTTGGAAAGAGATAACAGATTCATAGCACATATCTAAACATAATAAAGCCTATATACAACAAGCCAATAGCCAACAACAAACTAAATGGAGAGATACACAAGGAAATTCCTCTAAAATCAGGGACCAGGCAAGGCTGCCCACTCTCTCCATATCTCTTCAATATAGTTCTTGAAGTTCTAGCCAGAGCAATAAGACAACACAAGGAGATCAAGGGGATCCAAATGGGAATGGAGGAAGTCAAATTATCCCTATTTGCAGATGATATGATAGTGTACATAAGTGACCCCCAAAATTCCACCAGGGAACTCCTACAACTGATAAACACCTTCAGTAAAATGGCTGGATACAAAATTAACTCAAAAAAGTCTGTAGCATTCCTATAAACAAATTACAATCAGGCCGAGGAAGAAATTAGGGAAAGTACACCCTTCATGATAGCCACAAGTATCATAAAATATCTATGAGTAACTCTAAGCAAGCAAGTGAAAGACTTGTTTGAAAAAAAAAACTTCAAATATCCAAAGAAGGAGATCAAAGATGACATCAGAAGATGGAAAGATCTCCCTTTTTCGTAGATTGGGAGAATTAATATAGTAAAATTGGCCATCTTACCAAAAGCAATTTACAGATTCAATGCAGTCCCTATCATAATAGCTATACAATATTTTAAAGACATTGAAAGATCAATTCTCAACTTCATATGGAAAAACAAAAAACCCAGAAAACCTAAAACAATGCTGTACAATAAAAGATTCTCTGGAGGAAACTATATACCTGATCTCAAGTTGTACTACAGAGCAACAATAACTAAAACAGCATTGTACTGGCATAGCAATACGATGGTTGATCAGTGGAATCGAATTAAAGACCCAGGAATAAATGCACACCCATATAGACACTTGATTTTTGACAAAGAAACCAAATCTATTCAATGGAAAAAGGATAGCATCTTCAACAAATGTTGCTGGTCTAATTGGATGTCTACATGTAGAAAAATGCAAGTAGACCCATATTCAGCACCATGCACAAAACTCATGTCCAAGTGGATCAAAGTTCTCAACATAAAACCAGAGACACTAAGTCACTTAGAAGAAAAAATAAGAAAGACCCTGGGACTCATTGGCACAGTTGACAACTTCCTGAACATAACTCCAACAACCCAAGCCTTAAAGTCAACAATTAATAAATGGGACCTCATGAGGCTGAGAAGCTTCTGTAAGGCAGAAGACACTGTCAACAGAATAAAGAGACAGCCTACAGACTGGGAAAATATCTTCAACATCCCTACAGCTGACAAAGGTACAATACCCAAAGTATATTGAGAGCTCAATAATTTAAACACCACCAAACCAAATAACCCAATCAAGAAATAGGGTCAGAACTAAACAGAGAATTCTCAACAGAGGAATATCGAATGGCTGAGAAACACCTGAAGAAATGCTCAACATCCTTATTCATCAGAGAAATGCAAATCAAAACGACACTGAGATTCCATCTTACACCCATTTGAACGGCCAAGATCAAAAAGTCAAGGGGCAGCACATGCTGGCTAGGATGTGGAAAAAGGCAAACACTCCTTCATTGCTGGTGAGAGTTCAAACTTGTACAACCACTTTGGGAATCAATCTGGAACTTTGCCAGAATACTGAAAATAGGGCTACCTCAAGACTCAGCTATTCCACTCCTTGGAATATACCCAGAAGTTGCTCAACCATGTCCATAGCAACCTTTTTCATAATAGCCAGAATCTGGAAACCTCTGAAATGTCCCTCAGTCGAGGAATAGTTAAAGAAACTGTTGTACATTTACACTATGGAATAGTGCTCAGCTTTTAAAAACAATAAAATCCTGAAATTTGTGGGCAAATGGATGGAACTAGAAATGTTCAGATTGAGTGAGTTAACCCAGACTCAGAAAGACTCACATGGTATATACTCACTTATAATTGGACACTAGTCTAACAGGAATGTCCCCTGAATGTTTTCACTTACGAAGAGACTGGAATAGATGCAGGGACCGCCTATTGGGACTCTAGGTGAGAGAAGTGTGGGAGAATAGGTAAATAGAAGGATCCAGAGGGTCTTAGAAACCTACAAGAAGAACATCATGATGGGCAGATATGGACCCAGGGGGTCTGCTTAAGCTACCGCACCAACCAAAGACTATACATACAGTAAATACTGAACCCCTACTCAGATCTAGCCAAGGACAGGACATATCCAGTCATGTGGAGAGTGGGGACTGACTCTGACATGAACCTAGTGCCACATATTTGACTATTTCCCCTTTTCAGGAGGTCTGGTGGCACTCAGAGAAAGAATAGGAAGGTTACCAAGATGAGAATTGAGAATTGATAGGCTTTGACCCTATGGTGGGGGAGGAGGTCCCCTTCTGTCACAGACCTAGGGGATGGGAATAGGATGAATGAGGAAGAGAGGAATGGGAGGAGACAAGCAAGCGGATAAAAATTTAGATGTAATCTGAATAAATTAATTAAAAAGGCAATTAATATAAAAGTTTACTGTAAAATCAATAACAAACCAACAAGAAAAAAAACAGATGTGTTCTTATATGATATGTTTTTCCAGAAAGCAATGATAAATTCACACACACACACACACACACACACACACACACACAAACACACACACACACACACTTCATCCAAGTAGATTAATGTAGCCTCTGGATAAAAAAAACTTGCCCTGTCCCAAAGCTCTACACAGTTGAATGGAATTGTATGCAGTTAGAATAAGCAAGATAAAGCTGTGGAACTTTGTTTAAGGTTTTACACTTTACATTTTTATGTGCCTGTCAACCTTGAAAAGATAAAAAAAAAAAAAAATAGACAGGGCATATAAAAACACACATTTTTAACAGAGGTGTTCATTCTAGTGACCTGCTACCTCAAATTCCCTCTTATCTAGTTCACTTCTTTTTATTGAAGCTAAGTGGTAAATAACTGTCAGAGAGTTAAGTTTTAAAGCGTGCCAAAGCCAGTGTTAGAAATCAAAGAAAGGAAGATAAACAAAACATAGTTAACGGTTATTATGTATTTCCAACCAACTCCTAGTTGCCTGTATTGATGAGGAACAGCAGAGGGTTGGCCAGCATGATAGCAATCCCTTGAGTATGGCTGTGGCATGGCACTCTCAGTGGGAGAGAGCATCACTGGTACTTCACTTGTTAGCATCACTGCTGTTTTACTAAGTATGGCTCACATTTGACCATGTCCCCTGGAGGGGGGGACCTGGTGCCACTCAGAGGAAGGACAGCAGGTTACCAAGAAGAGACTTGATACCCTATGAACATATACAGGGTGAGGAAAGCCCCCTCAGTCACAGTCATAGGGGAGAGGAATAAGGGGAAAATGGGGGGGAGGGAAGAATGGGAGGATACAAGGGATGGGATAACCATTGAGATGTAACAAGAATAAATTAATAATAATAATAATAATAATAATAATAATAATAATAATAATAATAATAATAGAATTCCTTGTAATTCGCAAGCATTCAGTTTAATGTCAGGAAAGACTAAGAGATGTCTTGAAAGACAAGCAATCAATAATGTGAACTCAAAGCACTGTGGGTAATCTATATATGGGAGTATTATCTAATTGTCTCTGGGAAATGCAAAAACTTCACAGTACCAGTGAGGCAGTGAAGGAGTGTGCAATCTGCACACATATTATGAATGAATTTCTGCTTGGTATGGGCTTTAAAAAGCTATTGTTACTGAGACCTTTCTTTCATTATAATCTTCATTTAAATTATGCAGATAAGCTTTGATTTATCATATGAAACCTTATTTTATTACTCCTTGCCTAAATTCCATTATCCCTAAAATTTCCTAATATATTTCCTACATTATGTACATAAAATCACATAAAAATCATTGTCTTTTCTGGTAGTGTTTGTTTTATCTAACTCTATGATTACTTGTTCCAGATAATTCTATCTTGAAGACAATTTTATGCTGAAGGGATTATTTACTATCAACATTAATTCAGATAAAATTTTATTACATTATAACATACAGAAAATAAAGAAAACCAATGTTTACTCTATGTCATTTTCAAAACACAGCTCCTCTTTTTTCCTCTTATATATAAATAAAATATATTAACATATTAGGGGATAAAAGTCTTTTTTTTCTGGCAAAGAATTTATTTGTAAAGTATATTCATGTATTTGTGAATAGCAAAGCTGCTATAATTTATTAATATTGTATGATATTCTATTATATTTCAGACACTTGGTTTGTTGGATTAATGGAGTAAGCATGGCCATTCATATATAAAACTTTTTGGTGAGGCTGTATCATTTTTGCATGACTATGCTATCCCTATCTTTCTTATTTGAAATCATTGTTAAAAATGTACTCTTCTCTTTATTTTACTTAACGTGCACTATATTGTATTTTAGTCTATGATATTGGACACAAAACAGTCTACAGAGGCAGAGCAATTATGTGGCAAAGGAAGGGAGAGAGTCCTGACCTCAGAGTCTGGCTAAAGTCTCTTAACCAACAAAAAGCAGACATTATTACTTAACCACCTTTGTTGCGATGCATTTTCCATGGAGATAATACTCCTTTCAGGTGTAGATATTGTAAAAGTACCAATGAAAGAGCCATAAGTGTATGTGATCTTATGTAGCCTTGAAGAGTGACTATATCCCAAATCCCTGTAACTCTGGAATGTCTGCTCATGGTAATTGTGTTCATGTTACATTTTTATGTGTCACTTTCCATGCCAGGAAAGAGTTGAGTAAAATCATTTGTCATTGTATTTCTACATTAAAAATGAAACTTTTTATTTTTCAAGTAATTATTCTAGACATGCCTAATGTAAAGTGTGTGTGTGTGTGTGTGTGTGTGTGTGTGTGTGTGTGTGTATTGAATGTTTTAGGGTTACATATTTAAATGTGCTGTAAATGCCTTATAATTACCTTATAAGCCTATTGTATTAGGATTTTTCCTGTTTCTATGATATAATACTCCTGTAAAAAGTAACTTAGAGGAGGAAGGTCTATTTTGTTTACAATTCCAGAGGGGATACAGTAAACCATGGCATGAAAGACATGTTAGTGGGAAGACAATACCTAGTTGGCAGGCAGAAAGTATAGAGTGTGAACAGAAAGCCTGGCTTGGTTATTAACTCTCATGAGCAGCCCAACTGTCCACATTTCCTTAAGCATTACTATCTCCCAAGTTTTCACTAGAATGGACCTAATCTCTGTTTACAGAAGCTGCTGTACTTTTCAGCTCAAAATTTCAAAATCTTCTGCATTTCTTCCACAAAACAAAAGCTTAAAATAAAAGCCACAAGTCTTGTCTGGCACAATGATGACACCACTTGAATTATTAAATTATGTATTCACCTCTTCCTTTTTTCTTTGAAGGAATACAATATCCTGACAAAACAAATGTAAGGGAAAAAGGATATACTTTGGCTGACAGTTTCCCAGGGATACATTCCACTATGGCAACCGACAGAGAAGGTCATGCAGCAAGAAGCTGATGGATCACATTATGACCTCACACAGGAAGCAGAGGGGGAACAGGAAGTGCAGATAAGCTATAGGACTTCAAATCTATCACCAGTGATGTACTTTCTCCATTAAGACTGACCCCTTCAGTTACCAAAATCTTCCTAACAGTGTTGTTTCCTGGCTACAAAAATATCAAGAGCATCAATGAATGGGGCTGGCGGGTTATTTCTCATTCAAACCACAGTAGTGATGTATTATGTCCTAAAAGCTAAAATAATTGGTAATTATTAAGTGTCTTATAAATTCTTAATATGTTTTAAATATTACTAATTCATTTAAAATAGCTTTCATTCAAGTTATACATGTTTTACTGAGCTACAAAGTTTACATTGATTACATAAATCTTAACAAATTTTTATCTCAATGGAGAATTTAAAAGTGAAATTAAAATTTCATTTTATTTGTTTTATAATCAAAGTTCACAAGAATAGGAAAAGACATAAAATCCTTTATATTCATCAAAATATCTTCATATACATTAAAAACCTATTATTAGATAACTTCTATTGATTTTCCTTGTAATATTTTAATATATAACTGATAAATACATGATTTTTATGGAATCTGTGACAAACACACACACACACACACACACACACACACACACACACACACACACACACATCAAATTAAGTAGGTCAAAGTGAAATGTAGTCTCCTTGATAATTTTTCAGTTTTGTTAATACTGGATGATGTCCCAAACACAGTCTTATTGCCTGAGGAGACAAGTTAGTTCTCTGAGTATGATTGCTTTATTCTCATGGGTAATTGCCTTCATTTGAGATAGGCATGCTGAATTTTCCTGTTTGTGGAATCCAAGGCACCTAGGTACTTAAGACAATGATGCATCTCTCTGATTTAATACGCATATGTACAGAAGGAAGCCGGAAGCCCAAAGGGAAGGAGATGGAAAGAGAAGAAAAATATGACAATGTCTCATCAAGCTTTTGTGTAGTCTTGCAGGCCCATATTAGAGTTCAATTGTCCTTAAAAAGAGAGGTTTTAAGTATACATTTTAACAGCACTTAAATATCTAACAAATTTGTTGATTTGAGTATTTAAGTAGAAAGAAAATCTCCAGGACTGTGAAAATATATTTCTGTGTGTTCCAGAAATATGCACCACACCATAGCTTCTATCCTAGTCAGTCCTTACTACAGAAAGTAGATGTAGTAGGAAATATCTAAAATTTTAGGATTTGAGGGATAGAAGCAGAAGGATTGCATGTTTGTGATTATCCTGGGCTACAGAGCCAACAATATGCCAAGTGTGTGTGTGTGTGTGTGTGTGTGTGTGTGTGTGTGTGTGTGTGTGTGTGTGTGTGAACCTATCTGAAAAGAAGTTAAAGAACCAGGCTTAAGGCCTGAGTGTATATGACCTTGGGTCCGGCCTCATTGCTCCCTTAGACATATTCTGGAAATATCACACAAAACCATTAACTTTGTTTACAGTCAAGATACAGAAAGTTTCAATGTTCCTGTGATACCTATCAATTACAATACTGTCACCTATTCCTCAGAACTACTCTCTGACCTCATTTAAGTTGCTACCAATCTTTTAAAGATTATAGCTGTAAAACCCAGAAAATAGCTTTGTAACTATGGTAAAGACAAGTAACTGTCTCGGTACGTTACTCCTATGAGAAACACCAAAAACGCAACTTGACAAGTGAAGGGTTTATTGCACCTTATACTTCTAGGTAACAGTCCATCACTGAGCGAAGTCAGGGCAGCACCTCAAGCAGGGCAGGAACCAGGAGGCAGGAGTTGAAGCAGAAGCCATGTTTGAATGCTGCTTATTGACTTGCTCTCTCCATAGCTGACTCGGCCTGGGTTTTTTTATACCACCCAGGACAACTTGCCATGGGGTAGCATTACATTCAATGGTTTGGCCCTATGATATCAACCATCTATCAAGAATATGACCTACAACGTTGTCTAAAGGCTAATGTTATGAAGGCATTTTCTCAATTAACATCCTCTCTTTTCAGATATGTCTAGGTTTACGTCAACTTGACAGAATTTGTCTAGGACAATAATGAAATGTGATTGCTTTGGATGAGCCCACACACATGATGTAGCGATGTGTTGCTTTCACTGGCAAATCTCCTTTTCATACAGATTCACTGTCGATAAATCATCACATTGTTTCATATTCAGTTTATGCAGCATGTGTTTAGCTTCCCATCTCTCTTTTTTTATCACATATAGTTTTTGAACCATTTTTTTTGGCTTTTCAGTCAGGTGGCAGATATGCAGCTAATAAAACCCACTTTTCCCCAATGAACTGTCACATACATCTTTAAAAAATACTTGTCGAGAAAGAACCAGCAATATGGAGTCAGTTCTTCCATAGGTATGGATTTCTTGATATACATAAGAAAGAAACTTATCTAGTCATCTAAGAAAATAAATATAAGGAGCACAATTTTCTATAAATTCTGTTATATTAAATGTGAGCATATAACATAACTATGTATAAATAAAAGTGGGTATATTTGGATTTTATTTTCATTTATGTGACATGGAAATGTTAGATGACTTGCACATTTTCAATGGTGCCACTTACTCTGGAGTGACTCAGGAACACCCACATGATCAATATAAATAAAACTTATATTTCTCATCTCTAAATCAAAACGAATAGTAACTAGACAGTTGTTAAACAGGACACACAACACATGGAAAGTGCTGCTTAAACTGTTAATCACCTTGGAGGAACAAACATGTATTATGTGTATTCATTCATTAGTCTTAAAATCCAAGAGAAGTGAAAACTTAGATCTTTTAAGCATCAATGTAAAACATTTCACATAAGTACACGTTCACAGCTTTCTATGACTGGTAGAAGATACATAGTCTACAATAATACCATTGAAGTAATAATAGCTCATTGAGTATCCAGCATGCCTTATTTTAAGGTGATTTCTATGTAGTAACTTAATGTTAATGGTTAATAATAGTATCATTCACACTGCTGCTGAAGAAAGAGAAGATCCCCTTCTCTTCCATAATGCAGAAATGAAATCTGAGGAGAGTAAGTGTTTAAGAGAAGCAGTCCAGGCTGAATCCTTTGAAATGATTACATTAATGCCAATTAATGTATCATTAGCTAAATCGAAATACTAGTTTGAAGAATTATGCAAATGTGTAAATAAGTTTCTAATATGTCTTTTTCAGTTCCTTAAAACTAAGCACAAACCAGCAATTTGTTCAAACAGGTGGGGAGTCATGGGGTGCCTTAGCTGAGAAACACGTCTCTTTTGTTTTCTGAAAAAAAGTAATAGCAAAAAGCAGTTTGTCCATTACAGCCAATAAAATGACAATTATGTTTGACTTACTTTTTCCAATTTCTACATCCTTGATTAACCAGATCTGTGTTTCTATATTTTCTTGAAGAGCTTCAGAACATGTGTGTAACTTCACTTTTGTGCATGCCCCTGTCTGTATGCATGGTTTTCTTGTGCTTTGTCACTCTATGCATTATACAGATTTAAAACAAATCAAAACAAAATATGAGTTCTGTTTTTGAAAACTCACTATAGTAAAATATAATAACTTAAAATGTATTAGAGATATCAGATTTAAAAATAGTATTAGAATTGGTTAGACACATACTATAATGAGATAATGAGACCAGTGTGGGGCATTGTAAGTATTCTTCTAAGATTCTTACAATACATTTAAACTTCAGCAAGAGTGGAGGGGAGGAGAGTGGAGGAAGACTGGGCAAAAAAAATGAGACAGAACATTCTTTCCAAAAGAAATGTAGGATTTGAATGTCACCTTAGTTGTGTAGCATTTTCTCTAGCAAATTTCAGCCACTCGACATCCTATTTCTGCTATAATGTCTTGGTTTCTGATACCATTACCTGATATGGAGAGGAGGAAATTGGAAGATGGAATGCTTTTAACTTTACCACGCTCTAGCTATGCAGAGACAGGACTAAAAATCTTTCTCTAATAAAGCCAGAGGATTTATGGCGTCTTTAAAAGTAACTTGATTGTTATTAATTTTTTGAGCTTAAAACAAAATATTGGAATGTAACTAAATGTAATTAGTTTTCAAAGAATGTAGCAATTTTTTAAAAAATGACAGTAAACATGAGAATATTATAAAGTATATATTCAATATTCATGTCACCATCATCTACATAATGTGCCTATGCAGAATAAATCAATACAATATTTTTCGTTACTTTTTTTTTTTTTTTTGATTTTTTGAGACAGGGTTTCTCTGTGTAGCCTTGGCTGCCCTAGACTCACTTTGTAGACCAGGCTGCCCTCGAACTCACAGTGATCCGCCTGCCTCTGCCTCCTGAGTCCTGGGATTACAGGCGTGCGCCACCACGCCCGGCAACTTCAGTATTTTCAAAGATGTGTTAACCATGTACATGGTCTAAATTGATTCCCCTGAGGGAATCTACTTTAGTGTGAATTCAAATTGTTGGGAAAAACCATCTTGTGTATATAAGGTGCTCAAACTGGAATTCCCTCAGAGTTGGTAAAGCCCATTTTGCTATCTTCAGTGCTCAGCGTTGCTGATGTTGTAAGTCCCTTGGGGAAGAAAATAAAGTTTACATTTCTATTGATTCCCCAAGTGATACTACAGTTGGTGAAACAGGGAAAGAATTTCAGTCCTACTACACTAAAGCAAAAACTTCTCCTCACCTGTCTGTGCTCATTGAGACATAGCAGGATGGAGAAGAAGCATTCTTTATGGAGGAACATGACACATCTCATCATGTAGTGGGAAACACCTTCCACAGGGGCCAGAAGGACACTGGAGACTTTGTTGTATTTCTATTTCTCACTGTGAAACGGAAGACATCCATGGTGTACCAAGACCCCAGACCTCTACACATCTGACACCATGTTAGAGGCTCCATTCTAACCTTAAAACTAAACACAGAGGTCCCAACACCAGTCAAAATGAAAACAAACACCTAGTTCATAGATCCAAAATAGGACCTAAATAATAAACAGTCTCTTAACGTACTAACCTTGCTTTTCTTGCTTCTGTAGTTTTGTTTCTTGATAACTGAAGTGTGCCAACCAGGATACATCAGGTGTGTGTGTGTGTGTGTGTGTGTGTGTGTGTGTGTGTGTGTGTAAGACAAATAGCTGTAAGGCTCAGGGCTGCATGAATGGGTAAGTTCCTTGTACAGGCCCTGGCCAGCAATAAAGATGTTCTTTTACTATGTCCATATGGTAGTCTCTAGTAAGCATACCCTCCAACAATAATCTCAGAGGATTTATTTCCACTCTTGTACAATAAGTGTCAATATAGATGTGTTGAAAAGAAGTCTATCCAAGCCCTGCCAAGCTGATCAATAATGTCAGGGTTTAGGAATGAGATAGTGAATACTCTCATTTCAGAAAGGTAGTGAACCAGTGAGTCTGCCTGCAAGCACCTATGGATCTCAGCAGCACTTACAGAACTGTCCGTTAACATCTTGTTTGGGCAAATCACTAGCCTCCTTCTTGGCTATATGACAAAGCCAAAATACAGCCTGTGGTTATTTCAAAGCTTGAACTCTGCTTTAGCTGCATCAAATCTTAGAAGGAGGACAACTTGCTAGTTTACACGAGCAGAAACATCGTTTTCTAGCAGCAGCAGTGGCAGCAACAGCAGCAGTAGCAGCAGCAAACACATTGCATCCTCATTGTTGTAGCCCTGAGCTCTCCTGGCAGGCTACCTGAAATACAAGAGAGCTATCATCAGGCTAGCCTTCTCTGACTGTTAAAAACATTTCCTATTAATGTGGAGGTGATCTCAGGAGATGTGTGAAGGAAGGCTTTGATTTACACACATACAGCTTAAGAAAGAGGCAAGGGGGGCTGGAGAGATGGCTCAGAGGTTAAGAACACTGACTGCTCTTCCAGAGGTCCTGAGTTCAATTCCCAGCAGTCACATAGTAGCTCATAGCCATCTATAATGTAATCTAATGCCCTCTTCTGGCCTGCAAGTGTACATGCAGGCAGAGCAATGTATTATATAATAATAAGTAAATAAAATCTTTAAAAAAAAAAAAAAAGAAAGAAAGAGGCGAGGTACCTTGAACTCTTTGCTGCCTAGGAGTTGAGACTTCATGGACATGGATTTGTTGGCACTCTTTTCTCCTTTGCTATGAAGATAGAATTCATTGGAGTGGATTCATGCTATGTGACAGAGAGTTTGGGCAAAGCAAAGGGTAACTCACTTTGATTAAGCGAGATGAAACCATAATCCTGTTTTTCATTGTGCATTTTACATGAACCTGCAAGCAGAGTAATACACTGTTTCCAATGCTTGAAATATCTTTTCTTGCATATATATGAACCCCAAATTTTGTTCTCATTAAGCTTCAAAAATTATTTCTAATACTAGAGATACATTAACTAGTTACCCTGACTGAAAGTGTATACTATCTTAGGCTCTTGAGTATATTGATCAAGGGGATGTCCACTACTCAACACCGTATTCTAGGCTACCTTAAAATGCAGCCCTTGATCCCATGCACCTCCATGGAGGGTGAAACTTAATTTATTATGATCTATTTCCTTTATAGGGACCTCTCCAATAAACTCAGTTTATGTAAAATACTTACAGAGAAAAAAGAAGCATAATGAACATAAACTTGTTGTTTTTGCAAGTTTATATATTTAAACAATTTCTTTAAGTATATAAACTGGCATACCAACAACCTGTCTAAATATCTGAAGCTTTACGTGGGAGAAAACATACAAATAGATAAAAGAAGTATAAAAAGAGGTTAAAGTGGTGGGATACTGGCGTACTGAGTTCTATGTTTTATGACACTTCTTGATCAAATAAGACCTTTCACTGAAACTTGTGAAATAATCACTTTTTTATTTGCATAGTTAGTTCATTTTCTATTTGATAAAAATTGAAAATTCATCCTATTTTATACAGATGTTAGCCTGAATGTTATGTTCTAATTCAGATGTCGAAGTGTGTTGTTAAAAGAAAATTTATGCTGAAAAAATGTTTTAAAATGATTGAAACGGCAGGTACTAAGGATGGGTAAAGGTGGTTGCTGCTTGACCTAAGTATTGATTTGTATACACAGGTAGAAGGAAAATCAACTCCTGCGAATCGTCCTCTGACCTCCATATGCATGATGGGTATACTGTTCCTCTAGAGATAGATAAGATCTAGCTACGAGATAGGATAGATAGAGCGCTCTCTATCTCTATCTCCTATCTCTATCTATCTCACTCTCTCGATATCCCTATCTCTCGCTCGCTCTCTCTCTCTCTCTCTCTCTCTCTCTCTCTCTCTCCCTCTCTCTCTCTCTCTCTCTCACACACACACACACACAGACATACACACTAAATGTAATTAAACATGATTACTTTAAAATCAAAGGATGCTCAATCTTATTGTGTAAGTTTTTTATTATTAATTTATTTTGTTTTTGGAAATATTATCTATGTGCTTTTGTAAGTAAGACCACAGGCACTCGCTTCCTTTTTCCAACAACCACATTATTGGATATCTTTGTGCTGTCATTGACAGACATATCTCCTCAATTCAATGTAAATTACACTATATGAGAACCTCTTCCTTGTATAATCTGCTTCTGTGTGTTCCAAGTAATTTTACTTACTCTCTTTGGTTATCTGAATGACTTTGGGTGAGTGATTAAAATGATTGGGTGTTATTAACACAACAGCTTTCCTATATTTTAGCCATTTTTGCAAGTAAACAATTTTGTGACCTCATAGTCTATACTAGTAATGTCATTAATAAGATGTGCATCATGAAGTAATCTCTCTGGGCATGGATTCATCTCTACTCTAGTTTTTTCACTGGTCCTTCATGTAGCTCTAATTTCTTGACTCAGACAGAAGATTTTGTTTAAAATTAATTTCTTCCATTATTTACATATCTGTCCTTATCCAATTTGCTAGCATATTTGTAGGCATGATTCCTACCTACAAAATGTTTTTAAATTTACACATGTGCATGCATATCTCCACAACTTTTTTCTTAAGTGATATAATGCAGGTAAATTTTCCATATTATTTTCACACATAGTAAGTAAGGTTGACATAATTAGGGCTTGGGAGTAGGGAGCCTTGTTGGTTTGTTGGAAGTTAATTAGAAGTGATTAGAGGATTGTGGTTGCATGTTTAGCCAGATTATTTTCAACTCAACAGTACATTATCGAATATAAATTTGAAGGTCAGGAGAGAGAAAACAAAAGGCTGGAATCATTAAAGAAAATAGAAAATTGAATAAACTTATACTTAATGCAAAGACTTTGTAATATCCACATGCAGGAAGAATTGCAATGCCAAGAACCTGGTGGTGGTTGAGTGGTTCAAAAGCGAAGGAGAAGGAAAAGAGGGGTGAAGGGAGTACAAATGTCACCCACTAACTTAAAAGTTATTATCTTTTATTATTTAAGCTTTCCCTTACCTGATTTACAATGGATGAAATGAGAATATATAAAATATTAAGAAAATTACTACCTATGTGGTTAATGCTGAAAAATGCCAAAATTTGGCTATTATATGAACCACTAAAATTTTAATTTAATAGAGCAATAAAATGATAAGTAGGTTTCAGTTTACTATTAATTATAATTATTTAAATAAGAATATAAGAGGCTTGAACCATAACAAATGGTGATGTGAATTCTGTTATGTTATATGAATAATAGCTATGCCGTGTTACTTAGGTTTGGTAATATTCCTTGTGGAAGATATTTAAAATTTTTACTTGTGTTTAAGAATTGCTGGCTGATTTTTCTTGTATGTGAAATCAGAAACAGAAACCTATGTCATGTATAAAAAACAGAAAAGTAAAATTTCTTATTAAACATAGGTTTTTCCTCCCCATATAGTCTCAACACAAGTGCAGTGCCTTCCTGAGAAAAGATTATGTCAATATGATTGTGTGCATATCTTCCCAGTCAGCATCTAAAAAAACTTAGCCTCATATTTAAAGCAGTATGTTAATATGCAGACACTTCACTCTGTGGGTAAAATTACTTATAAGTCAATTATTACTCAAATGCTGAAGCACTCTGCCACGGCACTAATCCTGAGTGGAACAACTTGACCTTTCCAAATTCTTAACACCTTTCTGAATAAGTGCAGCTCAGGGAAATGTTGACAGATTTTCAGGTTAATAATGAGATTATCCTTTTTGAAATGTTAACATTTTATGTAATCCATTTTATCATTCCTCCTGAATCTCGGTTTCTATCAGGCCTACTTCTCCTGAATTCCCTCTTTACTATTTCATTATCTAGTTCCTTCCTTTAAACTGTTTGTTTGTTCTAAGTTTTTAAAACTATTTTTAAAATAATTAATTCATATTACATTTCAATAGTTATCCCATCCCTTGTATCCTCCCATTCCTCCCTCCCTACCGCTTTCCCCTTACTCCTTTCCTCTATGACTGTGACTGAGGGGGACCTCCTCCCCTTGTATATGCTTATAGGGTATCAAGTCTCTTCTTGGTAGCCTGCTATCCTTCCTCTGAGTGCCATTCAGGGGACGTGGTCAAATATGGGGCACCAGAGTTCCTGTGAAAGTTAGTTCCCACTCTCTGCTCAACTGTGGAGAATGTCCTGACCATTGGCTAGATCTGGGTCGGGGTTCGATGTTTACTGCAAGTATATTCCTTGGCTGGTGTCATAGTTTGAGCAGGATCCCTGGGCCCAGATCTGTCCGTCATAATGTTCTTCTTGTAGGTTTCTAGGACCCTCTGGATCCTTCTATTTCCCCAATCTCCCATACTTCTCTCGCCTAAAGTCCCAACAGGATGTCCTCCCTCCCGTCCCACTTTCCTGATAAGTGAAGACTTTCATGGGACATGCTGCATGGGCTAGTGTCCAGATATAAGTGAGTATAAACCATTTGACTCTTTCTGCTTCTGGGTTAACTCACTCATTATGATCATTTCTAGTTCAATCCATTTGTCCAAAAATTTTGGGAATTCCTTGTTTTTAATAGTTGAATTATATTCCATAGTGTAAATGTACCACAATTTCTTTGTCCATTCGTCTACTGAGGGACACTTAGGCTGTTTCCATGTTCTGGCTATTATGAATAAGGCCACTATGAACATGGTAGAGCATATGTCCCTGTTGTGTGCTTGAGCTTCTTCTGGGTATATTCCAAGGAGTGGAATAGCTGGGTCTTGAGGAAGCCCTATTCCCATTTTTCTGAGATAGCACCAGATATATTTCCAAAGTGGCTGTATTAGTTTGCATTCCCACCAGCAATGAAGGAGTGTTCCTCTTTCTCCACATCCTAGCCAGCATGTGGCATCACTTGAGTTTTTGATCTTAGTCATTCTGATGGGTGTAAGATGGAATCTCAGAGTCGTTTTGATTTGCATTTCTCTAATGACTAACGATGCTGAGCATTTCTTTAAGTGTTTCTCAGCCATTTGATGTTCCTCTGTTACAAAGTCTCTGTTTAGTTCTGAGCCCCATTTCTCAAGTCCAAGTGGATTAAAGACCTCAACATGAAGCCAGAGACACTAAGTCGGTTATAAGAAAAAGTGGGGAAGAGCCTGGAACACATTGGCACAGGAGACAGCTTCCTGAACAGAACACCAACAGCCGAGGTCTTAAGGTCAACAAGTAATAAATGAGACCTCATGAGGCTGAGAAGCTTCTGTAAGGCAGGAGACACTGTCAACAGAGCAAAGTGACAGCCTACAGACTGGGAAAAGATCTTTACCAACCCTATATCTGACAAAGGTCTAATAATCAAACTATATAAAGAATTCAAGAAATTAAACACCACCAAACCAAATAACCCAATTGTTTGTTATAAGTTTAAGAATGACCTTCCTCTAGCTAGTCAACACATACAGTGAATGCCAAGCTTCTTGTCCTAGAGAGTTGTTGTCCTTTGGACATAATAGAAGCCAAGGTTCAATAAGACCTTCCACAAGCTAAAGATTCCAATGCTTTTCCACCTGCTACAGATACAGCTGTTGTATATTGGAACATAGAGTTCCTAAGAAGTAGAATTAGATAGGATAATAACAGAAGAGCCATTCCAGTTGGATTAGTGTCAATCTTAGTTTCATTTCTATTGGTATGATAGAATACCCTGACACAAAGCAGCTTGTGAGAAAAAGTTTAATTTTAGCTCACAATTCTAGGTTACAATCTGTTTCTTAGAAATCACACAAGCAGGAGATCAAGACAGCTGATTACATGACATCTGCAGTCACGTGAAGAGAGAGAATGTTTGGGTTCTTCTTGCTCAGCTAGGTTTCTGTATGAGTGTTATGAAAAATAATCAGCACATTGGTCTGGGTGTGCCACTGAACAGCAAAACACTTGTTTAGCATGCACAAAGACAGAGATGTAGTTTCTGGTAGTGGGACAAAGGGAAAGACTTGAATTTAACCTCCTCTCAGCCCTGTTTAGGAATGAACGAGAGCCACTGCTGAGTTTGAGGAGTCCAACTGAAGTCCAAGTCCATTACCATCTTTAGGTACATCCAGGCACAGAAGCTAAGCCATCCTGGATTGGCTGCGAATCTTGGCTATCCTGGGCTCAGGCACTCAGCTGTGCAGGGAACCCAGCACAGTCATCCTCCCTGGGGCCCCAGAAGCTCCGAAGTAGAGGAAAGCCACTGCATTGATGGTCCAAATATCTGGTTGGCAAACTGTGTCTACAGAATAATGCCCATGGCCTGTGGTTTCTTTGCTACTGGCATTAGTAAGAACTATACTTTGGAAGAATTGATGACTATCATTAACAAAGCAGCAAACATTTTCTTTTGTAAGATTATGTAAATATTATCAAATAAATAGGTTAACCAATTAAATACCTTAAAATGAATTAATTTGGGCCAATACAACTATATTGAAACACAAAAGATTAAGGCTGCAATATTTAAATTCATAACAGCCTTAACAAAGATGTTGATGACACTTGTTCACAACTTTTTATACTGCTTTTAAGCAACAAAACTGAAGGACAATTAAATGGAACAGTTTAGGAAAACTATGAATCTGATCTTTATTTCAGGAGCACATTATTAAAAGTTGACAAAAGCGTGGTTTCAGATACACCATCATTATTTTAAGGTACTGGTCAAAGCCATGCTGCAGTATTGGACTAAATAATTTAAAAAAAGAGGTATTCTACCAAGAAGAGACTTGATACCCTATGAGCATATAAAGGGGGAGGAAGTCCCCCTCAGGCACAGTCATAGGGGAGGGGAATAAGGGGAAAATGGGAGGGAGGAATGGGAGGATACAAGGGATGGGATAACCATTGAGATGTAACAAGAATACATTAATAAAAAACATAAAAAAATATAAAAGGGGTATTAATATTGAATTCCTTCAGTGGCCTGAAGGAGAAAACCAAATTATGCAACTTTAAATATTGAATCATTTTCCAATGAAGTTGCAACAAAAATATGCTATTTTATATATCACAGATAAACAGATAATAGCTTAATATTTTACCATAGACTTAAAATATGTTACAAGATACTGACCACACTATTAAAAATTATACTTACAACATAAAAACTTGCACTCCTTTTTAAGTTACACTCTAGAGTGGACTGTACCACATCTTCTCCCAACAGCAACACATCTCTCACAACAAATAGAGAACTATACAAGTTTTACCATACTGAAAAATGAAAAAAAAAACCTTTTCTCATCTTTCCATGAATGAAGAATTCAGCATTTTAAAGATGTTCTTCCTAGGTGCAGAGTTATGGAAAATAGTTCAATGTTAAGGCAACTCAAAACATATATAAATGAGTATGGCCTACTAAGTGAAATAGAGTACCCCACGTAAGCAGAGATGGAGGGAGGCTTGCCACACCTGATGCAGGGCATCCTTGGTTCAGTTAGGTTTGTCTTGTGTGGCTTTGAAGATCTGAGTTGAGGTTTGGTCTAAGGTGCTTAGCAAACAGTGCATCTCTGGAACCAGTGGCTGGGGTGGAGGGGACAAGTGTTCCTTGACAATAGTAGCAATGTAACAGTAGCTTTATTAGTAAGTATGAAATTATTTATATGATGATTGTATGATGATAATGACTGTTAAGAATGAGGTAACTAATTTATTATCTCATGAATGTTATGAAGCTCAGCATATGTGGGTTTATGACCATTCCATTACTATTATAAACTTTTCAAAGCAAAAATATTATCTACTTGATTCACCTTTGATCGCCAAATATCACACATTGCACACTCATTTACTTTGTGGGTTATACTCCCACAGGTTACTAGCTTATCTACATTGATAGGTTTTAGGGAGTCTTCCCACATCATATAAATTACTGACTTACATTTGATACATATTTAATACATTGTGTATTAATGTAATTCATCGGATGCACTTTTTATTGATTTATCTATTTAGTACATATGCATTATATATACTGATGAGTTTCATAGAGAAATGTTCATATGTCACATACATTAACAATATTCATTTCCTACCCTTACACTTTATCCCTCTCATTCCTCCAGGAAGTCTCACATCTGCTCTGATGTCCTATATGCATATATGATGCACGGCAAAGATGAAATGTGGTGTTTGTCTTCTAAGTTTGCTTACTTAGCCTAAAATCATTTTTGTTTGCATCAATTACTTTGTCTTTATAAGAAAATAGGACATTATTTTAAAATATTATTTGTTTTCTCAATTGTGCAGTGCTTTGAGTTGAGCCCAGGGCTTTACATATGCTACACAAGGGTTATTACTACTGCAATTTTAGCCCTTTAAAAACATTATTAAACAAACCATCAAGTATAATGTGCCATCCATTCCTAGAATATTCAAAAATCCTAATGCAGGCTACAATTAATTTAAAGCTGTGTGTCACCCACATGCAAGTAGGGAACAGGAAAGGTGCTTTATCACACAGAGCAGCTGTACCTTTAAGGGTCACGATAAGCCTTTCTGAAAGTTCTTCCCACACCAACCCTCTCTTCCTAACTCTTCAAAGCACAGAGCAGTATGGCTTCAAGGCATGCATACTGCATCTCTCCCGAATATTCTGATGTCGTCTTGATGATTTCTATGCTTGTTTTTGTTCAGTGTTGAACATTAGAAGTCAGAAACATTTTTTTGTGACATCTCTATTTATAATAGATTTGTCATTTCTACTTGATGTCAAAAAAGCACAGTTTAGTAGCTGGACATGTTACAGAGTAATTCATGTTTGAACAAGCTCATATTTTCTGTGTGTAAATGTGCCAGGGACCAAGACTAGGGGCTTTTATCTAACATGGTCAGGCCATTAGATAGAAATTTTCTTCCTTAGTACAACACTATTCAATGCTCTGATAACTGCATTGACAATTACATTTCATGCCTATACCCTCCCAGGGTGTTTTTTGTTTCCTCAAGCTAAGGGTTCTGAGGAAGCTGTATAACATCAAAGGATGCTACAATGAGACTAAAAGCTAACTTGGGAAAGCACAATTAAACCAGCTAGTTTATTCATGAAAATTGATCCTCATTGTCTGCACTTGAGTTATTTGGCTCTCTTCTAAAATGCCCTTGGCTTCTTATTTTTGTTTTTCAAGGCAGGGTTTCTCTATGTAACCCTGGAAGTCTTTGAACTCACTCTGTACATCAGGATGCCCTGGAACTCAGAGGTCCACAGAGTACTAGAATTACGACATGCACCACCACCACCTAAATAAGTCCTTGGTTTTTTGACTGAAAAATTTTAAGGCTTGTGAGTCAATCCTTATCTTACTTAGTGATAAAATACCATTCTGGAAAGGAACAGGATAAAGAAAAAGTTTATTCCTCAGTTGGGTTATTTGGTTTAGTGGTGTTTAATTTCTCTGGTGCTCCATATTTGACCATGTCTCCTGAATGGGAAGGCCTGGTGGCACTCAGAGGAAGGATAGCAGGCTACCAAGAAGAGACTTGATACCCTATGAGCATATACAGGGGGAGGAGGTGCCCCTCAGTCACAGTCATAGGGAAGGGGAGTCAGGGGAAATGGGAGGGAGGGAGGAATGGGAGGATACAAGAGATGGGATAACAATTGAGATGTAATTTGAATAAATTAATAAAATATATTAAAAAAAGAAAAAGTTTATTTCAGCCTTCATGATCCAATCACAGTCCATAATGAAGGGAATTTAGTGCAAAAATTCAAAGAACTGGGAAGTAAGAATAGACACAGAAACTACTGCTTACTGGATTGGCCCTTGAAACTTTCTCAGTCTACATTTTTATAGCATACAAGACCACCAGCTCAAGAATGGCACCATACCCCATGAGCTGGGTGATCCCACATCAATCACCAACTAAGAATACACCCCACACTTGTCCACAGGCCAATCTAGTAGGGGCAGTTTTTTTCAAATTAAGTTCCCTCTTGGCAAATGACTAAAGCTTGTGTCAAGTTGGCACAAAACTAAGCATGATAGCCCTTCAAGCTTGTTGACTTCTTACAGAAACAACAGGCTCCTGTTTGTGAGCATTTGTTGTGTCATTTAGAAAATTCAGTTCTTTTTCTGCCCTTTGTAACAGAATGTTATTCACACTAATATTAAGTACAAAACAAATAGTTGCTTATGAAGAATAATGTTAATTATATCAACCTATAACATCATAGTGAAGTGATTAACATTCCCAGTGTGAATACTGAGGCAATGATTATCCAGAGGGCACAAACTATATGGAAGTTTGCTGTTGACTCACTTCCAAGGCCATTTGTTGTACCCTCCTCCACCAGACACTGCAGCTACCAAGAATGGCAAGGTGATTTGCATGCACATACTTTAAGAAATGAGTAAGCTTTCTTCACCAAATGAAAGATAGAAAATTTATTCACTGATTTTTGGTAAAAGCATGTTATAAATATTTTTTTCACAATATACTTCTTCTCCTCTGTGCTTTAAAAGCTCTCTTAATTGTCACATCAAATTTAGGATCTTATTTGGAGTTTTCAAAGAGGAAATGTATTCTCAAAATTAATAAACATTTTACTCTCTGTGTCTTCAGGAATCGATGAAATAAAGAAAAATACTTGGTATTATTTAGAACTATCTTTCAAGCTAATCGGTGCTGTCTTCAGGAATTCAGTGGGGCCCACTCACAAAAGATCAACCTCTCTGGCCGTACCATTATTCTCCCACAGAGGGAGGACAAGGAGGATCCCTGGACCCTCATCTTAGTTTACAGCCACTCCTTGAAGCCAATTTTAAGCAAGTCTACCCTAATTGCAAGTATTCTTTCTGTGTCTAAGTAGGACTAGAGTATATAGGCTGTGAGGAGGGAGTACTGACTGGAATTCCATGGGACAGCCATTGGGAAGCCATTGGGACAGACCTTCCAGAGAAGCTATGGGGCACCCTTATGCACACGAAATGCAGACCTTCCAAACAAGCTGCTTCAGGTTCACATGAACACATTTCTGCTGTCACTCATCACCCATGCACTGTAAGTAACCCTTATAAAAGGGGCGTCAGGGTGAACTTTGGTCAGTTTAAACTGTGGCTTGGCATTTGAAGCTTATGGGTCTTCAAGGTGAACTTTGGTGAATTTGAACTTTGGTTTGTCATTTGAAGCTCATGGGGATGTGGGTAGTCATTGCATAGTCCGTCCCTCAGAGTAAAAATAACTGAAACACCTGGAAACTTATATATATATCTATCTATCTTATATATATATTCATGAATTTGATATAAATCAGTGAGTTTAATTTTGAAGTACAATAATCCCATAGTATTATTATTCTTTGTGTGCAAAGTTTTCTAAAGGGGCCATAAAATGAGCACATTCCTACCCCTCTAACTCCTTCCCTTGAAAATGTGTGGCCTTCTCTTGAATTGTTGCATTTACACAGCCTGTGGATTCCATTATGTGTTGCTTGTATGTGTATGCGTTTAAAACTGATATCCCAGGTCAGTTGTTCTCAATTTCTGACCAAGGTATAGATTTCTTTGATGGTGACTCTCTGCAGCGAAATGTCGCTGCTCTGATAAGGGTGGCATTTCTGCTAATGTATGGATATAAGGACAAGTATTTAGGATGTGGTCAGAAGTAGATTCTCCCCTAGCGTCACTAGCTGTGGGTAGTTGGCTAGATTGGTAACATAGCATTAATTTCTCCCCTATCCAGTGGGCCTAGTTCCAATTGGACATCTGTTGGTTACCCCATCTCCGATACATATCCTTTGTTCCACCCTTTAGGATAGTTTGTCACTATTTTCATTTTTATGGTTGTGGACCCTGTAATTGAGCAGGACTATTGATTGCTTTTCTCCCACGGCAGCTTGCATGGCATTTTTGGGTACTCTGAGATCTACCCTTCAGGGAGCAGGCTTCTAGGCCAGTTCCAGTTTGATTCCTTTAAGTTCAGTGTCCAAAGAATGTCATGTCTTCAACAATCGCATCTTACCTTCAAGTTCAGGAGGCAGACAATGACAAAAGCCTTAGGCCATACTTTTTTGGATATCTCTTATGTTGCTCTGACTAATGATTCAAAGAAAAGTTTTCCCATGCCTGAAACTGGCGCTTTTGTTAGCAATTCGATCACTCATGTTCTATTGATAAGGTTGCAAACTTGTGCGGCCACACTGAAAATCAACATCGAGAATGATCAGAAACCAAAGTAGACCTACCATATGACCAAGCTATACCATTCCTTGGCATCTGGCCAAAAAGGCCTCCATCCTACACCATAGATACTTGCTCAGCCATATCCAATGTGACTCTATTGATAAAAGCTAGGAAATGGGGAAAATCTAAATATTCTTCAACTGAAAAATCATAATTAAATTGTGAAACAGACACATGATAGAATTCTAGTCACTTGTAAAAATAACTGATATCATTAATTTTTCAGATAAATGAATGTAACTAGAAAATGGTATACTGACTGAGGTAACTCCAACTCCAAAAGACAAACATTGGATGTTCTTGCTTATTTGTAGATTCTAGGCCAAATCTTCAAATATAAGAACATATACTAGAGTGCCTGCAGAAATCAGGAAAATAAATAAAGAGCATGGAAGAGGAAAAAAGGGACTCCAGAGAGGGCGATAATAGGAAACAGATGCTACAAGTGGGGCAATAGAAAAATGGCCTCTTTGTGTGTGTGTGTGTGTGTGTGTGTGTGTGTGTGTGTGTGTGTGTGTGTGTTGGGCTTAACTAGAAAGGGGAGAGGGAAGACAATCTAGTGGTTGGGAAAGGGAAGGTAAATCAATAACACTAAACATGTTTGAAAAAGCTATAGAGAATTATTTTATTAGTTAAAATGCATAAATAAACTATAAAATTAATGACTTCATGACACTTGAGTGATAATGCTTTTACTGAGCCATAGACTATCTACCTGATACTAAGGATCAAGAGGCTAACATCTTTTCTTGAGTGTATCAGAGCAGTATCTCAGAGAAGACGTTCTGCAGCATTGCCCAGGGTTCACTAGAGCAGATACTTTAAAACAAATCACAGTTGTCAACATAATATGGCAAGCACATATGTTTATGATCTTATAAACATAAGATATTTTGGAAAGAATGTTAAATTATCTTTCATGCAAATTCATCAAATTAAATTTAGAATGCTTAAGCAATTTAAAACTCAGATGCTTGTATGCTAGAATTACCAAGCTAATACAATTTGTTAAAATATCCATATCAAGTGGGATTATTGGCATCTTTTTTTCTAACCAAGTTTAAAATTCTATGCTTTCATGTTCCCTAAATTGTGCTGAAAATGTAGACTTTTATGTTACAGCTTTAGCCGTGGCTGTCTAGCTTTTTTTTCTATTGGCCACTAATTAACACTGATTTGTTATTTTTTGTTTTGCACTTAAATAAAGGCTCTTTGTAAATGTGAACAGTAGACTTAAAACATTAGAAATCCACATTTAGCTTTTGTTTTTACTAGTCTACTTTTAAAATGTGCTTCCTAGTTTCTACAGATACAGCTAGTAAAATAATTTAGTCATTATATGGTTGTCATGATATAATTTATTTCAGTTATCTGAGCAACTAAAAATGGGATACTTTCTTCTGTATTCTCAAACAAAGAAAAAAATTGAGCAAACAAAAACATTTTTCAGCAAAATCTGAAATTAATTACTGTGAGAATTGGAAACCCTTTACAGGGTTAAGTGTTTCCAAGACATTTATCTCAGAAGAAACAGAACTGGCTGACAAGGTGAAGTAACCTAGGCCCACAAGATTAATTTTAAAGGCTCTTCCGCAGCAGCTTCAAATCATTAATTTCCTTTAAAGCTAAGATCTCCTTTCTTGATAAAAGGTGGGCTTCCTCTATTTATGAACAGCTCCGAATACTGTTAGAAATATTACAAATCACCACCCCTGTTTTACTATTCCCCCTTTCCTTAATAAGTCTACCCCCAATGTCCTACTTCTAATTATGTGGATTCTGCATTTACACCAAGTTAAAAATATAAAGGAAAAGTTTGAAGTTATGATTCACTATGAGGAAGAATAGATGCCATCATCTTTCTGAGCATGGATGATGTCAGTATAATTTCCCCAGTTCAACACACTTATTGCAAATTTCATTTTTCATTACAGTTGATGAATATTCAGCTGCGTAAGATGGACCATATTTTCCCTATTCATTCATCAGTTGGTAGATATTTATGTTTTGTCTGGTTCTTAGCTACTGTGAACATATCAGCAAAGAACACGCATGGACAAGTATCCCTATCATAAGTTGTAACTGGGCAAAAGAGTAGTATAGCCGGGTCATGTAATGTAGTAGTTCTGTTTCTAGATTTTTTGAGAAACCAGACCAATTTCAAAGTGGGCTGTACTTGTTTATACTCTCACCAACATTATATAAGACAGCCTTTTTCCTGATGCCATGACAGCATTTGTTGTCACTCTCATTCCAATATTCCTTATTATGGCCATTCTTTTTTTTTTTTTTTAATTTTAATTTTTTTTTATTAATTTATTCTTGTTACATCTCAATGTTTATCCCATCCCTTGTATCCTCCCATTCTTCCCCCCCCCCCCCTTTTCCCATTATTCCCCTCTCCTATGACTGTTCCTGAGGGGGATTACGTCCCCCTATATATTCTCATAGGGTATCAAGTCTCTTCTTGGCTACTTGCTGTCCTTCCTCTGAGTGCCACCAGGTCTCCCCCTCCAGGGGACGTGGTGAGATGGCTCAGTCGTTAAAGGCTAGGCTCACAACCATAATTATGGCCATTCTTAATACAGTGAGGGATTCAGCCTTAGAGTGGTTTTGATCTGCATTTCACCTATGTCTAAGAATTTTGAATAATTTCCAGTGTTTACTAGCTTTTTTGAGACCCCTTGCTCATTTATATCCTAGTTTTGGGGTTATTTTCTTCCTGTTTAGAATTTTGAGGTATTTGTGTTTTCTACACACATTTGTCCTATGTCAGATGTATAAGTGGCAAATATTCTCCCACTCAGTGACTGCCTCTTCACACAAGTGACAGTTTAATTTGCTGTACAAAAGCCTTTTAGTTTCATGAAATCCTGTGTGGTTAGGGTTATTCTTACTTTCTGTGTTGGAATTCCTATCAAGAAAGTCTAGATATTTATAAATTTATCTGTGCATATAAATTGAAGTATACCCCTACCTCATTCTAAAGTGATTTCAGAATATCATGTCTTGTGTTGTGGTCCTTGACTCATTTGGAACTCAGTCTTATTTAGTGTCAATGATAACACTGAGTTCCATTTTCTGCATGCTAAAATCCAGCTTTCCCAATAGCGATTTTTGAAGATGCTGTCTTTTCTTCAGTTTATAATTTTGGCTTCTTTCTCAAAAACCAGGTAACTTATTTATATATACTAATATCCAGGTCCTGAATGATACCTCAGTAATATGTGTTTAGTTTTGTGCCAATATTGTACTGTTTCTAATACTGTGGGCCTGTAATGTAATCTGAAATCAGGTGTGATTATATCTTCTACAGTATTATTTTTGTTCGAGATTGCTTTGTTTTTCCTAGAATTTTGTATGTACATGCCTTCATGTACATTTTTGAGATTATTTTCCAATTGCTGTGAATAATGGCTAAGGGATTTTGATTAGAATTACATTGATTCTCTAAATTGCTTTGGTATGATGCCATTTTCACAAGATTAATACTTCCAATCCATGAATATGAAAGATTGTTTTATCTTTTAATGTCCTCCTCAATTTTCACTGTAGAGATCTCTGATTTTATTGCTAAGGTTTACTCTCAGGTGTTCTGTTGGGCTTTTGTTATTGTGAGTCGTAGCACGTCCTTGGTTTCTTTTTGGCCTGTTTTTTCATTGGTGTACATAAAATTTCCTAATTTGCATAATCTGCACAATTTGCAACCTGCTTCTTTGCATAAAATATTAATTAGCTATACGATTTTTTTTTTTTTTTGTGGAGTCTTTAGGGTAGCATTCATAGAACATACCGACTATGAATAGGGATGCTTGGACATTGTTTCTGAAATTCTGAATCAGAAAGGTTTAAGCAATGAAAGGGTGGGGGATGGAGAAATGAAAGGCTAAGGAAATGCATAACAAAAATGAAGAGTTTATGGAAAAATTATACATAAACCTATGATCCTGCAAGCTGAGTAAAAAAATAAATAGAAGAGATAGTAGAAGATACGTGGCATAAAAGAATGGGAAGATAATCCATGGTAAAAGTTTCAATAAGGATGGAGGAAGAGTGATAGGGAGAAGAGGATGTAGTTTATCTGAAACTAAGGCTTCATGAAGATGTCTTATGGAAACTCACTAGCTTGTGAGATAATTTAATAATATAATATAAAGGGGAGGTTGATTAAAAACTCTGCATGACTAAATATTACTGTTCCCATAATGCATAATATATTTAATGAAAATCACAGTGCCATGTATGAACTGCTGGTCAGTGAAGCTCCAGGGACTCCTAAACAATACATGTGGTTTTCATTGTCTTTGGCTGACAACCATAGCTAAACTGTGTTCTATTTTCAAAGATACAACCCGCTATGTTTGCAGGACATTGAGTAATTAATATCAACTTATCCAAGAAACTTCCTGTTTGCTGGCTATCTTTCACAGTGGTCTGAAGGCTGCTGGGGAGAAAAATACATCAGTGTATTACCCAGCACTGTATCCTGATTTTTACGATACCAACCTACCAAGCAAGCTGTGCCTACTGGATCAGTAGCGGCAGCTGTGGTTAATTACAGAATGTCTGCACATGACCAAATGCATCATCCTAGCACAGGTGTAGTTAGGGCTTTTGAAACCCTACATGCTAGAAAGAAGCTATTGGTAGCTGATAGCTATTTAGAGAGGGAGGGAGTATAATTCCTCATTGATGATATGGCTACTGATAAGGATCATGTGGTCATAACTAATTGGACTCCAGGGAAAATAAATAATGATACTAATACTAGTACTAATATTAATACTACAAAAGGAATATGAAATTGGGAGAAAAATGTGTTGATGGGTCCCAGTCAGAGGTATTAAGGAGGAAATTGAGAATGCATAAGACCAAATACATTGTGTACATGTATGAAATTTTAAAATAATAAACAAAAATATCATTTAAACATTTAAGTATGCTAAAATATGTAACAAATATGACAAAAGACTATGATGGCACCAAATAAGTCACTCTAGTATAGGATGGGGGGGGGCGTGCTAATTTCCTTGCAATAAGAAGTCACATAATTATTCCTAAAATTATGTAAAATAATAGAACATTGAGTAAGAACAAATATATGAAAAATTACTATCTCTGTTCCACCTATGGAGAAAATGAGTGATTTGGAGAATTTTCTTTCTTTCTAAAAAAATTCTCAGTTTCTCTTGAACAGGTTTTTATAAATTCTTTTGAAGAATCCTATTGTACTGTAAAGAAATTACATAGAGTATAGCTCCTAATTAGGAGTGTGTTTGTAGTGAAGTCAGCTAATTATGGTACAAAAATGCTTACCTGGATATGTCCTAAAAAATGTTGAACCTAGAATGCATCAAGACTTTATAAATTCTAATTCTTAGAGAATTCAGCTCAGTAGCTAATTGGATTAAAGCAATCAACCCAAGCCTTGCTATGCAGCTAAGATGCCATAATCCTTTCTAATTAGAAGGTGGCAACATCTGGAACTGATAAAATTTTCCTTTGGCACTGGCATCTGGATTCTATTATGATGTTGTAGCTAGCATCAGATTTCACTGCCATGAGAGACACTTATGGAAGGAACACTACTAAAAATGAAAAAAGAAAAAAAAATCTGCACCAGCCTTGAGATATAAAAAATTCAGGACCCTGGTCTCTGGCAGATGGGAAACTCGTATATTTATTGGCACTCTTACTAATTTTATTCTTAAGAATTTTTTATGATTGCATTAAGGAAGGTGGAATAAAACAAAAATAAAAAGCAATTTTGAAGACAGTTGAAAAATAGTTTGGGGGGCTCAGAAGAGCACTGGATGCTCTTCCAAAGGTCCTGAGATTCAGATGGTTCACACACCCACACTCATCACCGAGCTTACTAATTCAGTGTTACTGCGTTCAGTAATCTGTAAGGTCTAAAAACTGGTTAATTAATAACATTAAATAAATAGGTTTTCATATTTAAGTAAATCTCATAAATAAGTAAATCTTAAAAGAAAAAAGAAAAAAAAACCTAGTTTGGTGGTTTAGTTGTACCATGGTTCCTGAGAAAACAAAAACCCGCACTCTAGTAAATTGTCCTGAGGTCTCTGCTCAGGTCTCTGTATACACAGAATGGTATATAAGTTCACATATAGCTGGACCAGTGGACATACATGAAGTTGAAAGACACAGTATATAACAAGCTTCACGGGGACAATATAAGGCCCCTGGTTTGATATAGATATGAAGTTTCCACAGAAGGTGTAAATGTTGTTATTATTTCCCCAGATGAGAGAATGAGATGAGAACTGTTCCCTAGCCTTTCTAGCTCTTTCTGAACTCTCGATGGATGGTTCAATTCAGCTGTTTTGGCCTAAGCGCCTTTCCAAGCTGATGAATTCAAAGTCGATTCCCTTGGCTTCTGACTGAATTGCTCTGCCTGGCCTCAAAGTAGTTCTGGCAATATATTTTAATATTCTGGCTCATTTTCATTCTCTACCATGCATGTCTGTCTTCACCTGTGTCTAATTCATTCTCTTTGCAACCTGCCTCTGTAAAACTGTGCCAGTAAGAAACTCTAGGTTTGAAAAAGCCCTCTTTCTCTCTCCCTGCACTGCTCTTAACTAGACTCTCCTTCCAGGCCTGTTCTTGGGAGAATTGGGCATATCCTATCTCTGACTCATTCTGTCAAACCATTCTCTGATTTCTCACTTTAATTAGAAGTCACTTTCAAATGTGGCAGCACCCGTCTATAAACTAACGTTATCTTCATTGTTTGGGGTTAAAGATACATAGTCAGCATTCCAGCCAGATCAAGTAGATCCAGAAAGTCCATGCATGTGAACTCTTTCCAGAGCAGCCATGTTGGTGGATTAAAATGCCTCCACAGAAGGAAAAGATGAACAGAGTTGGAAGATGCTACCTAATCAATGAGCTATTAATGGAGTGCCCCAGCAGAAAAGAACAGGTCCCTGTGGACAGGTCTTTGGGAGGTCTGTCTTCCCTCGCCATTCCCATCTGTCTGGGATACTGTCCCTCTCTGTCCCATACTGCCTGGCCAAATGTAGTGTAGGGCCTTGCTCCACCATGACCTTCAGCTGTGATGTTACACTTCACCCCAGTCCCTGAGAATCACTATTGTTAGCAACTCAGGTGGAAACCTCTTAAGACCATGAGCGAAAATAAATATTTTCTCCTTGAAAGCACTTGTCTCTCTCATTGATGCAAGACAGAAAAGTTCTGGTTAGCGTACATATACTCTATGACTACAGGTCAGCCCTTAGGAAATCCTGAAACTAAACCCTTGACAAAGAGCCGCTCTAGAAGATCCTGAAGCCAACCTTTGAGAAGAGTAAGACTCAGCACTGGAAACTGAACTCTCTGTTGGAATAAAACACCACATACTGTATGTAAAGCATAGATAGACATCCAAACACGGTCCAACTGTCAGTGAGGTGCAGGCCTCTGTGAGAGCACAGCCATGGGAGCAGTATTTGCATATTTCTGTGACAGCTTTTCTCTCACTCTATGAGGCACAATCACGTGTGACACATTGAGCTCCTCGAACCTAAAATATTCTCTTGTATTTCTAGGAATCATCTTCAACTTTGTCCTTGGAGTAAGATAATTCAGAGCTTAGGATACAACAAGCAAATAAAAAACAGGATATATATAGGACATTTGGCTGGCAAATCTAAAGATAAAATAGAAGAAATATCTGGAGGCAGAGGCAGGTATATATTTTTTATTCAAAGCCATCTTTGGTCTCCAAAGTGAGCTCAAGACCAACCAGAGTTACCCAGTGAGGGACTGTCTCAAATAAACAAACAAAAAAGCAAAATTATTAATGCAGAAATAACCTCACTACTAGAGTTAGAAAACAAACTTTCAAAATAACTGCAATTCATACCAATGAAATCAGAGGAAAGGCTAGTAGAACGTGAGATAAACAGTTCAGTAATAATAAAACAGTATATGATGGCAAAATGGGATATAAAAGCAACTCAATGAATGTATGATTCATTCATCCAATCTGATGAGGAATCAGATTGACTTTAAAAATATGAAAACCTTAGTTTGAGTGGGACCCCTGGGCCCAAATCTGCCTATCATAATGTTCTACTTGTAGGTTTCTAGGACCCTCTGGATCCTTCGACTTTGCTATTCTCTCATGCTTCTCTCATTTAGAGTCCCAATAGGATGTCCTCCCCTGGACAATATAGGCGGTAAACTTAAAACCCCTACCCAGATCTAGCCAATGGTCAGAACAGTCTCCACACTTTAGTAGAGAGTGGGATATGACTTTCTCAGGTACTCTGGTGCCTCACATTTGACCATGTCCCCTGAAGTGGGTGACCTGGTGGCACTCAGAGGAAGGACAGCAGGTTACCAAGAAGAGACTTGATACCCTATGAGCATATACAGGGGGAGGTAATCCCCCTCAGGAACAGTCATAGGGGAGGGGAATAATGGGAAAATGGGAGGATACAAGATGGGATAAACAGTGAGATGTAACAAGAATAAATTAATTTAAAACATTTAAAAAAAGATATTGAAAGTTAAACAATAAAAAATGAAAATCTATTTATTTAATGTTATTAATCAACCAGTTTTTAGACCTTACAGATTACTGAATGCAGTAACACTGAATTAGTAAGCTCAGTGATGAGTATGGGTGTGTGAAACACCTGAACACAAACAGGTTTTACTAAATTAGAGAATCGAATAATCATTGAACATCATATTATGTTAAAGAATCATCTCTGTTCCAAAAGAAGCTGATAGGCTAGGATTTCTTTTCTCTTCCGCAATATGTTAATCTATTGAACGGCTGTGAAACATTAGAATTGAAATTATTTGGGATGATAATACATTTTTTTAAGGTTGCCTTTTTTTAAAAGTTATGGAAACTTTATGAGAATTTTTAGGGATAAAGCACATAGACACATGCTTTACTTAGAAGATATCGTTTTTGTCTCGGTAGCAATGGCGTGTGCCTGTTTTTTTTACTATGGCTGTTATGGTTTAGATGTAAGATGCCTGAACCAAAATGCTCCTATTTTGAAATCCAGGTCCTCAGCTTGTCCAGCTGTGTCTGAAAACAGAAGATGTGGCTTGCCCAGAAGAGATGAGTCCATGTAGAGGCACATCTTTGAAGTGCATTTTGCCCATTGCCGTTTTCTTTCTCTTTCCTGTATTTTGTCACCCATGAGGTGAGTCACCTCTGGCACATTTCTTGTAGCCATGATATTTTGTCTCAGTATGATTCTAGAGTCAACAGTGCTAAGGACTCTGAAGTGAAACCTCTAAAATCATAAACCAAAATGAATCCTGTGAGCACTATTGCTTGGTATATTGTTTCAACCATAGCAGAAACTTGGTGTTGAAATGTGAGACCTGAGCCATGGCAACATAACCATGTTATTCAGAAATCTTGGCACCTGGTTTGTGGAATGAATTCGCAATGATCTGGACATACAGACTAAAGAAGATCCATAATCTTTTGGGCATAACTTAATATACCATTCTGGTTGGAGCTCAGGTATCTGTAATGTCTGTAGGACTATGGAGAGTAAAAAATGTGCTCTGGATGTTCCGGGGGACATGGGGATATTGCACTAGAGGCCATTCATGTCACATTTTGGCAAAAATCTTAGCTGATTTTGTCAGTGGCCTCAATCTCTACTCAAAGGAAATTGCATGTACTAAGTAATTAGGTACAGGGGAAGTGAAGGCAACTCAGCATCCGGACTATCACATGAGCATCACATGAGCATGACTTCTTCAGTCTAGGTTAATAATGAGAATTAGAAACAAAATTCAGAGGCTAAAGATAGAAATTTTATTTAGAAAACCCTTATACATTCTGGGCTGAGAAAGATATGGTTTCTAAGGAAATTAGTACCAACACAAGGAAACCATGTGCTCTGCAATGGAGACAATGGGAAAAGGTCTGGAGGGCATAAGTGCCTGTGGCCCAGCTGCGTTTGAAAGGTTTCTTGTTCTAGGCCCATCCTTCCTCTCTGCTTCTCACCAACCATGGCGCATTGAGCCTCCAACCACACAGGCTCTCACTGCTCTGATGTTCACCTCAGACCCAAAGTAACCAAGCCAGTTATGATAGACTAGAGAATTTGAAGTCTGGACCAAAACAAATCTCCCTCCCATGGGCTCTGCTAATTATGGTCAACATTCCAAGTAAAACTAATTTACTATTTTTAACCAGACAATTTTAGAAATATTACAATTTTTAACTCGTCGCATATATTTACTGGTTTGTCGCTGGTATTTATACGGCATCACACATCCAATACTCAAAAAACACCAAATCCCAGGTTCCTTCCGTCAAGCATCAGTATGGCTCATCATCTGTTCTCATTTCTTTCTATTATTAGCTAATCAGTTGGCAGGAAGCAAATTCCCACTCTTTCATCAGCATTAATCAGTTGATAGCGAAGCCATGTTAAGTTGTAGCCTGTCAATTTCCTAAAAGGCGCTTCAAGCATGCACATAGTTTGGAAGAGTAAAAGTTACATAAAAAGAAGCAATGCAGTTTATCTCATATCCCTCTCTACTGCAGTAGGCATGAGATCTCTCACAGCCACTCCTTTGTAAAACCTTAACAGAAACATAAAGTCACTTTGTAAGGAGAACGAAACCAAAAGAGAAGTTAAAACCAGAACCATGGGGTAGGGCTTCTTCTGTATTCATATTAGAATCTTAATAACGAATTAGATGATTTATAGTAAAATTGTTCACTTTCGTTGGGTTGTTTTGATCAGGTGTTTGTTACAATTGTAGATTGCGTGGCTGACCATATGGCTTGCCAGGACTGCTAGGAAACCCAACTTTGCTATGTCTGGCAAAGAGGAACTTTGAGGTAAAGCATCAAGAAGGACAGTGCTTACTCTCCATAAAGCCTCAGAAAGAACTGCTGGGAGAGCAGAAGAGGAACAAGCAACTGTGTAAGATTGCTTGCTGCTGACCCAATGTGAAGGTCATCCAGCAGGAATGGCCGGAAATGGTTCTATGTCTGTCCACATGCAAAGCTAGCACTTTTCTAGGCTTTATTTGTATCTTTTATGCCCGAAATGTAAACATGTGTTAATGAGGGCATTTCTATTAGATATATAAAATCATAAACGGAACAAGCACTAGGAACCAGCTTTTTCCTTTATTGTGGAATCTAAGGATTGAGATCAGTTGTGAGGCGTGTGTGAGCATTTTAACCTGCTCAACCAGCTCCCTGGCTCTAGAATCCTAGTTTTAATAGACAAGTGAGAATGGTTTGGGGAAGATAGCTCAGTAGGTCAGAGCACATGCCCAGAAACTGAGAGGACCTGAGATCAAATCCCCAGCTCCTACTTAGGAGCTACTCAGAACCTTTGACTAGTCAGCCAAGTGAAAATGACAAGCTTCAGGTTCAATGAAAGAGTTTGTCTCAACAAAAACTCTATGAAGAACCCAGATGGACATCTACTATTTTGTAATACAATGATTTTTTGAACATTTAAAAAAGTCATCAAGGTTTAGAGGTTCAGAGAAAATGCAACATGCACTCTGAAAAGCCAATTAAAGATTGGAATTGGCCATGCTTTTGAAAGTCTTACTCTGCTTTAGGGAGGAGTTTAGCCTTCTTAATTAAATTCATGTTAGGAGACTGTAGGCCAGACACTGAGAGTCTAATATCCTCCATCCATGTGGAATCTAAACTATTGAAAATCACCAAAACAGTGTAGAAAATTGATTAGAATTATGGAAATTTGGAAAATAGTGTAAGAGTCAGTGTCTCCACCTCTTACCTTACGTTGTTATCAAGCTTTTAAAATTTTGCTACTATATATTATCAATATAATCATATTTAAATGATCCAGCTAATGTTTAAAATCACTACATGCAGGAAGACATATGTGTATCATATAATTGTGTAATCCAGATGAATATTTCCTATGTGTGTGTAATTCTATTTCATGTGCTACCTCTTCCTTTCCTTTGTCTCCTTCTTTTAAATAACAGGAAAAAAGAGGGAATGTGCTGATTGAAGCTGGCATATTAAGTTTTATGTTATTGTGACAAAATATCTGGGAAAATCAACTTAATATAGAAGTTATTGTATTGTCCTTTGCTCAGTCAACTCTGTGTCTCGGGTGAAGAGAGCATGAGGATGGTGGAATCATGTGGCAGGGGCTTCTCACATCATGGCAGACGGGAAGTGGAGAGAACTGTCAAACAGAGGGGCCAGGGCAAGTTACAGGTACTAAAGCAGAAGTCATTGTTCTCCTTTCTCAAATATTCTACAGGTCTCTCACCTGTCAGCTGTATATTCATCTATAGAACCCATCAATGGAATAAATGGATTTGTGAAAAGAAAACTACTTCTAAAAGCTGATCAGCTGCATGCAAAGCCTCCAGGACATAAGCCTGAGGTGGACACTTTTTTTTTTTTTTTAGCATTGCAGCAACTTTTAGCCAGTATGGAGAGGTAAGTAAACAACACACTGCATGTATTACACATAATAATAACACATGCTTCTAAATGGCCAAAGCACAGGTTTTTAATATCCTGGTGATAAAAGAACAATATAGTAATGATGAATATTGATTAACTGGATTGACTCTCATATTATACACATAAATGAAAATATCACATTTTGTTACTGCATAAATATGTATAGTTAGTTATCACTTACACATACTATATTGAAACTATGGTTTGTGAAGGACACTTAAAAGCCATCTTCACTGAAAGGCTGATCAAATGTCTATCATTTGATCAGTTGAACAATTATCCATGAATAAAGAATTCAGTGGATGCTTTCCACCATGCCTGGCTAGTGGATGCTTTTCAAGGTGAGTGTGATATACACAAAGCTGTGGTCATTTTTCAACTGAGTTTTGGTGGATATTTATGCCAATTTGCAGAACTGGGTTTTATATTCAGGAGAAATGGGGATTGACAACCCATGAGGATTAAAAACTATGGTATTTAAGACCTCATTGGCATTGGAGGCTCCTGACTGTCAATGAGCTGGCCATTCTATCTGAAAGAGCACAAATTTCTATGCATATACAAAATATACTGAGTTTCATACTATCTTACCTGTTCTTTAGCATATAACATAGTCTGTAGCTGTGTCAACTCTGATGTGAAATGAGAAATATTTTGACTTCACTGTTTTGTGCCAACTGTATGATATGTAGAAATTTTCAGTGGACTACTAGATGAATGATATTTAAATCAACCAGACACAGATCAATCAAGATCAGTTTCAAAAAAAAGACTCCTGAGATCATCTACATGAACGAAATTGATAAAATAAAAACAATGGGCGCCAGAAGAAGACAATTGAACAATAAAAGAAGAAATATCTGGAATCAGTCATATTGAGAGATACCTCAAGCAAAGGTTGGCATTTGCTGTTTCTGTAAAACACAATGGGGAGTCTGGGAAACAGCTAAGTAAGGCACTGCCAAGCAACTGGAGAAAAGCTTTCCAAATGTAAGGCCAATGAAATTATCCAAACACCAATGCAGCTTTATAAAACAGGAGTTATATTTATATAGTGTCATTTACTTTAAGATTTGAGGGCAAACATATTCTATGTTTCTGTGTCATTGTGAAAATACAGACCAAAAACAGCTTAGGGAGGGAAGGGTTGATTGGGCTTACAGGTCATAGTCCCTTATCAAAGGAAGTCAGAGCAGGAGCTTGGAGCAAGAACCTAGACACAGGAATTGAAACAGAATGCAATGGAGTAATGATGCTGTTTGCTTAGCTACCTGCAGCCTCAGCTCACCTGTGTAGTGATGGGCTGCCCACAGTGAGATGCCACCCTCAAGGTTTGTAATCAACAAAAATGTCCCACAACCAATGCTCATGGGCCCATCTGGTCATGGCAATTCCTTCCTCTCGGGCATATCAAGCTGACAACTGAAGCTAACTATGCAAAATATATTATTTAAGAATAATTTAATACTAAGAACTTGTACATAAATGTCTGCCTAAGATCAGGAAAGGGAAGGAAGAAAATTTAGTGAAGGATGTCAGTTGGCTTGATATTTAATAATTCTACCACTAACAACGAATCGTTTATTTTAATGTTCTCAATCAGGATTCACTGCCTAAAAGTTCTAAATACAAGGAATGGCCTTTTGGTAATTAGCGGTTTTATGAATGTGTTCATCTTATTATCGTCTTAACTCACTACTTGATGTTTATTATAATATATTTATATCTTGATATGCAGAGAGCTAAAATTGCTATCTTGAATGACATTCCATGTGATTTTTAAGGTTTTAAAAAAATGTTACTCTATTCCACTCCAGTCAAAAGACATTACAGGAATCTTGTTATAATTGCTCTGTCAATAAAAGAAAGTTATACAACTGCCAAACGACAGTGCTTAAAGTGATCTTTGAAGGGCTTGTTTATGCAGTGTTCATGTCTAGAGGCTGCAAAACATTTGTCAGCCCGACAGTGCCTACTCAGCCAGGTCTGCTCTTGACTTTTTTTTAAACAACATTGAAATGTGTTATGGAAATGAACATGGTCTCTACCAGGGATAATTACAGTTAAAATAAGATGTAAATAGCTGTAATTGAATTAAATAATCTTCAGTACTCACTAACATCTGAAGTCCACACATTGTCAAAATAGCAGACTCTACACACATTAAAATAACCAGTTGGCTAATTGGCAATCACAGTAAAGGCAAATTGAAGAAAGTGAAGGGAGTACTTACAACATCTAGTCTAATCTTAAACTCTACTGCAGAGACGAGGAGACTGTGACTTGCCCAAGTCCATATCTCAAGGGAGGATATGAAGTAGTAGAGCTGAAATTCAAATGTGTCATTATTGATAAGACATTATTGCTTTTTGTTTTAAAACTTACCTTGTTACTCGCACACATGAAGACCACAATGGACGTCAAAGCTGAGCTAAAAAGTTTGTGTGCTTTTCTTACTTACGATGTGTTAGCTTTGTGTGTTTTGCCACAAAAATTAAATGAGTTACTTTGTTCCTCAATTCTAAAAACTTACTTCTCAGATATAATTATTTTGCTATGACCTGTTAATTATTGAGTTATTTCCATTATTCTACCAATTGTTTGATAGATGTATAGTTTTGTTCATAAATGCCCTTACAAATAAATCTAAATATATTTATGTAAATTTGGATTAGCGGGTGTTTATAGCTAATAATTTTAGAGTTCAGTGTGATCAACTTATCAGCGTGATAGTTCAATATATATGCTCACCATCTACTGATAATACAACTTCCCCTTTTATAGCACGTTTCCAAACCTTACTAATCACTATTGAGGATTCAGGTTCACTTTCACTTAAACAACTTCTATCTGTGAAATATTTGCGATGTAGCCTACTCTCTTCTGATTGCTTGCACATTACGAATGCTAGCAGATTGCCTTAGTTATTTTTCTGTCACTCTAATGACATATCATGACAATATCAACTTAAGCAGTTTACTGTGGCTCACAGTTTGAGGATATAACATGGCAGGGAAGACATGGTGGCAGAAGCTTGAGACGGTTTGTCAACTTGCATCCAGAGTCAGGAAAAGACATGGATGAATGAGATGGATGAGAGGAAAAGCGTTTTCCGTTTTAATTCAGGCTAGAGTCAAAATTTAGGAAATGTTGCTGCTGACTCTTTCTGCCTCAATTAGCCTAATCAGGATAATCCTTTGCAGGCACTGCCAGAGAGCAACCTAGTCAAGCCACAGGCATACCCCAAGCTTAGCCTGGTCAAGATAACCCCTCACAGGCATGCCCAGAAGCTTGTCTACTTGATTCTGGACACAGTCAAATCTAACACTATCACAACTCGCCATTTATCAACTTGATTTACCCCTTTTAAGATATAACCTTCCATTCTTTGTTCCCATTATACCATGGTTAAGTCTGAAAGTGAAATGATTCAGTCCAACTTCAAATGTCCCAATAGCCCTTTGGAATCCTATGCCTGCTTAAATGTCTAAGGTCTCCTGTGGGACTCAAGACAGTCTGTTAACAGTGAACCCTAGAACAATTAAACAGCAAGTTATATACTTCTAACATACAATGCCATGGAGTAGATATTCTCATTCCAAAAGGGAGTGGTCATACCAAAGCCAGACTAAAACCCAGCCTGGCAGTTTGAAGTTCCAATCCAGGCAGGGAATGATATTAGAAGTGATTATTTAAAAAAAATAGTGGCAGTGAAGTAGAGGCTTCACTTTTTCCAAACCTACTTTATTTGGGGTTCTTTAAATGCTTATACCTCCCTTCCAACTCACCTACCCTAGCTAGGAGAGAAAGGAGATTTATGGGAACAGGAGACGTAGATCTTATTAAATTGAGTTCCTGGAAGTGATTCCCCTGGCATAGTTGGCAGGATTTCAGCAGACCAGCAAGTCCACCAAAGTTGCTGCTGGAACCTGGAACAGCCAGATCCCTGAGCCTTGAAGACTTCGCTGGAACAGTTCCCTCTAGCTTCTCTCCAGGAGTTTCTCAAAGTGGAGCAATGAACAGCCAAACAATACCAAGACCCCAAAATCCCAGCCTCCTGTTTTGGGCTTATGTACACACACACACACACACACACACACGCATACACACACACACACACACACACATACATATTCTCAGAGTCTGTACTAGGATGTGTTGCAGCTGGCAAAAAACCAAGTCACCCTGATAAATTGGTTTGACTTCTAAGTGGATAAACATCACCTGCTCTCTCACAAGACTCTTCCCCATCCCACACTTGGCATCAAAACTAAAACATGTTTACATCCACTACAATGAAGATTATCTCACCATTCTTACCTTGCTTAATGTGAATGAAATGTGGCCACCCGTTATTATTTCCTTCTTATTGTGATGCATTAGATTGTTGTACCCCCAACTGTGAGGTAAAATAAATCCTTCCTTAAATTTCCTTTGTTAGGTGTCTTGGCAGAGCAGTTAGAGAAGTTAGCAGTACAGGACCTTGACTGACTCCTATCTCGTCAGTTGTGAAGTGCAGTGCATGATTATGAATGTGCAGGCATCTCTTTGGCATGCTGTTTTCATTGGCTTTGGATACAACCCCAGAAATAGGAGAGCTGGGCTGACCATTTCTTAAGTCATAGCAGCAAATATATTCCAAAGTAAGATCTAGTAAATGTGTACATTTAAAGTCTTTGAATAATGAAATCATTACAACAAAATGAGAAATATTCAAAAATACAGTTAGATTGAAAAATAAATTAAGGGTATTGCTTCCAAGACAGATCTCCGACTCTGTGTAAAGAACTAGGTTGAAATATTTTAATTCCCTAAAAAATTATAGCAAATGGTTATGTATGCACAGATATATTATGATATATATCCATCATATATTTGATATATTTTGTACATGTAAATAAAACATAGCATGAAATTGATACATATTCAAGTGGACACAGAAATATACATTCAAAAAAGATCTCACACTTTAGAAGTTTGAAGTCTCCATAACATATGTTACACAAAGGGTTAGCAAATACTGAAATATTTGTTAGTAGGATATTCTCAATACAATAAAATAGTTCATAACATAATTTACAATTCTAATGAACACCTGTAATTGTTTAATTTATAATTGAATAACTAGGTGAACGTTTGTATGTATGGCAAAGTATTTGTACTTTCTTTCCCTGCACATTTCCCTGTTTTAATCAAATTTTAATGCAGATATATACACGTAAATATTGATAGAATAATATCTAATCAATATGTAATCAATGATACGTCTGCCCATACTTCTAAATGATCTTTTAAAAATGTTATTATGTGTGCATTGGTGCTTTCCCTGCATGTATGTCTGTGCTTCATGTGTGAGCTTGGTGCCAGAGGAAGCCAGAAGAGAGATTGAATTCCAATGTAACAGTTACAGGCATTTTAACCTTACAGGCAGGTGTTGGGAATCCAACCTTCATGCTATAGAAGAGCAGCCATTACTCTTAACCTAGGAGGCATCTTCCCATAACCTTCCATTCCTTTTTTTTAAAATCCATTTATACTGAATTGTATTTTTAAGTTGATCTTGGTGGCCATATTCCTATAAGAAATAGATCCTGCTTGCCATGTTGTGGGCATAAATTACTGTTTACTTCACATCAAGAGACACAAAAGGCAGAAATGAGTCACCCTTGGAAACACTCATTCTTTATAAAAAATATATGTACTTATATACTGGATTTGTTATTCCTTTTAGCATGTTTAAATAAGTATAAAGTACCATTCTTTTTTTTTTTTTTTACTATAACTCTCCTCTTACTATTTTTTATTATGTTGAATGTCTGTTGAATGCATGTTGTTATTTATCAGCGGCATCTTCAGTGATTTCCTGTAAATTAATTCTCCATGTAGCAACCCATTAAGCTTTTCTTTAATTCTGTGTGCAGGCCAACCGCCCAGACTTCTGCGCTTAGTTTTGAATGAGGGCCATGCTTTATATGCCAGTGATGGCATAAAAGAAAATTGTGGTAAACCAAGTGTTATGATGCACAGCTGATTGTCAGCACCTGAAATTGCTGTCAGGGATAGCCTAGGCTACAGAGCAAAACAGGAATTCTAATTTGTTTCCTGGTTACACTACCTTTCTGGTATTATTTTGATTAGTTTTGTCTTTCTCTGTTACGAAGTAACTCATCATATCTTCAAGTTGAAGATCATTTTACTTCTTCCTTTCTTGAATCTTTGTTAAATCCTTGCTATCCTCCCTCTTAAAGTTCATCGTTATAGAAATATATTATGTGGTTATGAATGATCAATTAATTCTTTCAAGCTAAAGTCCTAGCAACCATTTGAAAAGTTTTGGAGATTATCAACTAAATAAAGCATTCATAACACTTTATGGTGAAAGCTCTGAGCATTTACGTCTGAAGAAAACGAAATGCATGCCTTTGTTGTCACATTTGATACATTAGCTGTCCGTGTTGTTCTGGGTAGAGTGTTGAAAGGAATGTATTGTTTTTCTACCATGTCTGTCTGATTCAGTCACTCAAATGTTTGTAGATTTCATCAGGTGTCTGAAGACAAGAAGTTTTAAAGGCTGCATTATGTCAAAATATGAGGATATATTTAAACTAATCCTGCATGCAGCTCCTGTCTACCAATCCCACAAAACAATACTTAGTAATATGAGTCGATTCTGATTGCAGGCACAGCCCAGAAGATGAATACAGGCCTTACATATCAATCCCAGATCCACATTGGCTCTCTTAACATTCTCACTAAAATTCCTTGTCTCATTTTATTTTGTGTAGCTCCCCCATCACATTTTTTTTGTGTGTGTGTATGTTACTCTCATCATTTTTCTATGTCTTACTTTTAAAAAGATTTATGTATAGTCTGTTTTCTGTATATGAGCTATTTTCTGCACAATGAGCTTCATGTGTTCAGTGGAGGTCAGTAGAGGGTATGGGATTCCAAACAGTGATGAGCTACATGTGGTCCTGTTCTCTTCGAGAACAGCAAGTGCTCTTTACTTCTGAGCCACATCTCTAGCCCCTGTCATGACTTACTCGAACAACCATATTCAAAACTGTAATGACTCTAAGAAATTGGTCAATGTTTCTAATTTTAAAACACCTCTTTTAAATCTCAACAAGGGGAGGTAATCCCCCTCAGGAACAGTCATAGGGGAGGGGAATAAGGGGAAAATGGGAAGGAGGGAAAAATGGGAGGATACAAGGGACGGGATAACCATTGAGATGTAACAAGAATAAATTAATAAAAAAAGAATATGATGAAAACATATTGTATGAAGTTACCAAGAATAAATAAAAAACATTTTAAAATGTAAAAAAAAAAGTATACTGATACAATCCCCTTTTAAAAACAAGGCATAAAATGAGTTTAAAGATCCATTTGAAAGTTTTCCATCTCAGCCCACTTTTAACTCCATAATTTGCATTAACCAGTATTTTTAGATTAGTATTTCCTTTATACCTTTTTCTCTCTGTATTTGTTAACTTTGGAATAGCATATGGTATTCACACTAGTTCATTTTAAGTGGGATTACTCTGTTTACCTTTGGAAGACTTTCTTCTTGTCGAATTATGTTACATCAGTGGGTCTCAGTCTTCCTAATGCTGTGACACTTTAATAAAGTTCCTGATGTTGTGGGGACCCCCCCCCAACCATAAAATTATTTTCATTGCTACTTCATAACTGTGATTTTGTTACTATTATGAATAATAATGTAAATATCTGTTATGTCATTCCTCCTGAGGGGGGTATCAATCCACAGATCGAGAACCACTGTTTTAGATGATCATACCAACACAGATACAGTTGCCAAACTTAAAAAAAAAAGTTAAAAATTGGGCTATACACCAAATACTTGGGTTACAAATAATAATGTCCAAAGTATTCATAATCATCCTTTCCCCAAGAATACATTTTTATCACTGCAGGTTCCTCATCTTACTCTCCTAAACACATATGCCCCTCACATGCTAATAATAGCTATATGCAAAAATCCATCATTTTAGATCAGAGTTGACATTCTCAACAGCGTATAGGTGTCGTTTGACTATGTTATTATTTAGGCTTGAATTTATTTTATTAATTTTTTTGTTCACTTTTGTTTTTCAAGACAGGGTTTCTCTGTGTAGCCTTGGGTGGTCTGAAACTCACTATGTATACCAGGATGACCTCAAATTCAGAGTTCCACCTGCCTCTGCCTCCAAAGTACTGGGATTCAAGGAGTGCATCACTACCATCCAGCTTACACTACTCAATTTTAACCATATTTGAAAAAAATTTTTAGAAACATTAAGTTGTCAAAAATATGATAATTTATAAATGTATTCTATTCCATGTTTGTATTATATATACATATATATATAACTTATTGATATGACTCTGCTTTAAACAAGTAATTACTTATTTTCTGATTGATATGAATATAAACATCATTTCTTTCTTACATGTTCAGGAGCATAAGTGCTAGTATACAGGGTTGATATGTGTGCTGGTTAATTTCTTGTTGACTTGGCCCCTATTAGATTTGCCCTAATAGATTGGCCTAAAGCCAAGTCTGTGGAAGTGTTTCTTGGTTATGATTAATATGAAAGGGTCCAGCCTCCTGGTGTGGTATCTCCCTGACAGGTGTCCCAGAGTTGTATAAGAAATCAAGCCACGAAAGCCATAGGAGAGCAAGGCAGTAAGCAGCATTCCTCCAGTGTCTCTTCATTAGTTCTTGTCTCCAGATCCTTGCCTTGTTTGAGTTCTTGTCTTGGCTTCCTCCATTGATGGATTGCTTTTAGGATGTGTAAGACAAATCAACCCTTCCCTCTCCATGCTCCCTTTGGTCATTGGTTTTTATCACAGCAACAGAAAACCATACTAGAACAGTGTGTTTAGCTGTTGTAAGACCAAATGGTTTTCACAGAGTCCATGATTTATACATGAATTAGTAATGCGTAAAAATTCCATTTTTCATTATCTTCAATTCTTACTATTTTTGTTTCTGCTTTTTATAGATATTTATGGTTATGTCAGGATAGTTATGCTTTTTATTTTCCTGATGAATGATGTTAATTTTTCTCAGTGCCTCGTTGTCCATTTATCAATCCTCTTAATGCCTACTCAAGCATTCTGCTTTATTAAAAAAAAAAAGACTTTTTAAAATCTCATTAATTTATAAGGCATTTAAAATATAAATATAAAGTAAGATAAATATATTGTATGTATCTTTTCCCTATCTGTGAATTTTTTGGAATTTTATAAATATTTTTCAAAAATCCAAGACCTTAATATTAATTAAATTCACAGAATCAATTTTATATGGTTAACGCTTTTAAGAGCCATCTTTATTCACCACAATTTCAATTATATAATTGCGTATTTCTTTTAGGAGCATTTTCATTTTCTATAGTAAGAAATATTTTGAACTATGTTTTCTTGATTAATATGGGTTTTTTTCATTCTAGTAAATCTTTTTTTTAACCAGTATTTTTTTATTAATTCACTCATTTTACATCTCAAGTTATCCCATCCCTTGTAATCTCTCATTCCTCCCTCCTTTCCGCTTTCCCCTTACTCCTCTCCTCTATGACTGTGACTGAGGGGGACCTCCTCCCCCTGTATATGCTTATAGGGTATCAAGTCTCTTCTTGGTAGCCTGCTATCCTTCCTCTGAGTGCCACCAGGCCTCCCCATTCAGGAGACATGGTCAAATATGGGGCACCAGTGTTTGTGTGAAAGTCAGTCCCCACTCTCTGCTCAACTGTGGAGAATGTCCTGACCATTGGCTAGATCTGGGTTGGGGTTCGATGTTTACTGCAAGTATATTCCTTGGCTGGTGTCATAGTTTGAGCAGAACCCATGGGCCCAGCTCCACCTGATAAACCACAATTCTAGTTCATTATTTTCAACTTTTTTGATTTAACACTGATTATTCTTTCTAAAACAGGTTTCTGAACATAAGAATCTGATTTCCAACTGTGTGCTATATCATGATATACATTTCTTTGTACCAGAATTATTTTTTCACTTATATTTTTGTCTTATTGTATCTTAGTTTATTTTTTTATTTATTTTTCCTGAGACAGGGTTTCTTTGTGTATGTAGCAATGCCTGTCCTGGTCTCACTTTATAGACCATGCTGGCCTCAAACTCACAGAGATCCATCTGCCTCTGCCTCAGAAGTGCTGGGATATATCTTAGTTTAATGTCACTCTACTTATTGCTTAATAATTCTAACTCATATTTTTATGTGCATTTTAAAATATAATGACAACTCATACAAAACATGGTTGTTACATTTCTGGATATCAATTGTGTTGAACAAGATGCTTAGAATGGCATGTTGAATTTTTTTTTAACTTTTAGATTCTTTTTCTTTTTACCACTATCTTCCTTCTCCTATTTCTAAGAAAAGGGGAGGCCCTCCCAACAACCCACCCCAGCACATAAGTCACATCAGGACTGAATGCATCCATTTCCCCTGTGGCTTGGTAGGGCAGTCCCTCCAGGGGTAAGTGATCAAAATATCAGGCAACAGAGTCCATGCCAGAGACATCCCCTTCTACCCTAACTAGAGGACCCCCATGAAGCCTGAGCTACTCGTTGGCTACAGCTGTGTAGGGAGCCTAGGTCCAGGCCATGCACTCTCCTTGATTGCTGCTTCAGTCTTCACAAGCCCCTCTGGGCCCTAGTTAGGTGGCTCTGTTTGTCTTCTTATGAAGTCCCTGTCCCCTACAGGTCCTTCTATTCTTCCTCCTCACTTTCCCACAGACTCCATACTCTTTACCCAATGTTTGGCTCTAAGTCTCAACATCTATTTCAAACTGCTACTGGGTAAAGCCTCCTGTCTTCTCCTGTTTGCAGATATAGGAGAGTATTTTTAATAGTGTCAGAGGTTGACTCTCCCCCATAGAGTGGTTCTCAGGTTGGGCCAGACATTGGTTGGACATTCCTTTAAAATTTCTGCTATATTTTTACCCTAACATGTCTTGTCTGAAGGATAACTTTTAGGCTGAAGTTTTTGTGGATGAGTTAGTGTTCCCTTCCCTCTACCAGGAGTCCTGCCAAGTTAGAGAGTGTCCTCTTCGGCTCCACGACCCCTCAAAATAAGAGTCTCAGAGTCATGCTGATGTCCTTCAAGAAGCCTACCCTGTCATAGGTCTCCAGCTTGTCACAGAGATGCCCCTTCCCGTGGTTCCACTTCTCTCTGCAGGCCCTCTGTCCTCCCATCCCCACTCTTCCCAGGTCTGATCTCCATCCTCATTTCTCTCCAAGCTTTTTCTCCTACTTCATTTCCTCCCTTCAACCTCTTATGCCGTCTGCTCTGTTTCCCTTTCTGAGTGAGATTTAAGCATCTTCTCTTAGGTCCCCAGACATACCATTCCTGGCCATAGACCTGAAAGATGCTCTAAAATACAACAAGGACACTTGCTTGACTATGTTCATAGCAGCTTTATTTGTAATAGCCAGAATAATGAAATAACCTTGATGTCCCTCAACCGAAGAAACTACAGTACATTCACACAATAGAATACTACTCAGCTGTTAAAAACAAGGGAATCATGAAATTCATAGACAAATGGAGGGAACTAGAAAATATCATCCCAAGTGAGGAAACCCAGACACAGAAAGACACACATGGTATTTACTCACTCATAAGTAGATTTCAGCCATAATGTACAAGCTCAAAAACTACAACTCACTGACCCAGAGAAGATAAATAACAAGGAGGAACCAAGGGATGGTGTATTCTGATTCTTAAATCCTATCACATGTTATGCTTCTTTAATAGTCTTCTATCTCTTTCGTAGAAACTTTCTAGATCCTATTGAGTTGGCCTTGACTATACTTCATTAGATGCATGGTAATGTGTATAAGTCCTTTGATACCACTATAAAGACAATTTAAATACTTAGAGCTCATTTTTTAGTTTCCAAGTATATAAAAATACTTCCATTCTCATCTTCTATGATATGGACTACTTTATATTTCATATAATAGCAAGACAATAACAGTAGTGACTTCGCAAACATGTTTTTATTGAAAGTGTGAGGAAGGCAGCTAACTGGTTAAAAGCATTTGTGGCTCTTTCAGAGACTTGGACTCAGTACTCAGCACCCACCTTGTTGTGCAGAGCCCTGGCATCTGAGTGCTTCTGCTATATTTTGACCATTGTTGGGCACTAGGCATGCATGTGGTATACAAACATATGTGCTTGCAGAACACTAAAACACACAAAGTTAAACAAAATAAATCTTTAAAAATGTTTCATTATGTTTTCTACAATCTCACATTTATTTTAAGAAGATTCATCCCTTTCTCTCACCCTCCAGATCTATACCTGATTTCATATTTGTTCAATTTGTGCCCTCATTCATATTGTTATGCCCTTCAAGTCCAATTTCTGGTGCCTGAGTACTCTTGGATGTGTCATCCAGGAGAGTATGGTAGACCTGTGAGGGACCACACCTTTAAGGAAACTAAAGCTCCCTTCTTGAGCAGCTATGAGGTACCAGTAGCTCCCCAGCTGGACACACTTCAACCCAATATGGATCAAGGATCTAAGCCTAAGGCCTGATAGCCTGAACCTGACAGAAGAAAAAGCAGGAATATTCTGGAATTTGTAGACACAGGGAATGCTTCTTTTCCTTCTTTTTTTTTTTTCCTTAACATTAAGAACAACAATTGAAAGATGGGACCTCATGAAACTAAAATGTTTCTATAGAACAAAAGCCATCATCATTCAAATGAAGAGGCTGGCCACAGACTGGGAAAAACTCTTCAGCAGCTGCATATCTATCTGATAGAATATAAGGATGCATTAAGCACTCAAAAAAGAAAATAGAAAATTAACATTAAGAAAAATACTCCATTTAAAAACTAGGGCATGAAACTAAATAAATCTTCAACAAGATAATAGGAGGAAACTTCTCCATACTAAGGTAAGAAACACCCATGTAGATAAAATAAGCATAGAGAACACAAACTAAACAAGAACACAAGAGAAAATCTTCACAACAAGCCAAGTGTGGTGGTGGTGCATATCTTTAATCCCAGTTCTTGGGAAGCAGAGGCAGGTGTCTCTCTGAGTTCTAGGCCACCCTAGTCCACAGAGTGAGTTGTGAATTGAAAACTGCAAGAGAAAAAAAATGTTAATAACATATAAAGTTGATTTCTTAATGCAAACATTACCTGCTATAAATGAAGGATAAAGAAAGGCTTTCTATGATATGAAAACCCTTTCAAAACACTGTTTCAGAAAGAATTGTCTCCAAACTAGGAAAAAGGGTCTCAACCTAGTGTTATAGAGCAAATTGTATAATAGAAACAGTACAGATATGTTACAGCCGGGCCACTTTGTAAAATGTTTCCTACCATAAACTGCTTAATTAGCTTATGGTCTAAAACATTGAATATTGTAAGATATTAATTGAAATCTATTTATAATATGTGTTTAGAGCTAAGCGAAGATACATACAAACCCAAGAGCTGCTCCTTGTTAATGACGACAATGACTGCCTTCAGGTGGCTAGGTAATGAAGTCCGGTGTTCTACAGTTTCCCTCAAGCAGGGATCCTCTGATTTATATACGGAGAAACTTTAAGAAGAAAAACCCTTACATCACATATTTCTCCCTGCTACTCAAAATATTTCTTGATTTGTCAAACAGCACCCCAGAGATTTTTGCTCTTTGAAATTACAAGAATTTTAAAATTCATAGATATTAATTAGTGGATTATTTCTAATTAGTTGAATATTAATATGAAATAAAATGAATGCAGAAAAGCATACTCAGTAAATTGCCCCAAGGCGTTCTCAGAATTAAATCCAATTAGGGAAAGTTACTAAGAGTTATTTATTTGCATTTTAACATTAATTATACAATCAAACTGATATGGATATAGTAAAATCATAATTCATTTTAATGAGATCTACTTTAGCCTTGTTAACGTGACACAAGCTACACTCACATGGGAAGAGAAGTCTCAGCTGAGAGCTGCCTACGTCAGGTGGTCTGTGGACATTTCCATGTGGATTGTCTTGGCTGTTAGTTGCATTAGGATGGTCCATCCTATTGTTTCTCCATGGTTTTGTCTACAGGATGCTGACTGAATTCCTGCTCTGACTGCCCAAACTGGTGGACTGTGACCTGGAAGTAGAAGCCAAATAAGCCCTCTCTTTTCCAGATTTTTTTGGGGGGTCAGTGTGTTTTATCATAGCAACAGAAAGCAAACTAGCACAATTGGTTTTGAGAAGATGTAAATCTTTGGTAGACTTGACTACATGAGAATCTTGTGCTTCAAGATGTTCAGTGATACTTTAATATAAAGCTGTCGTTGTGATGGCTACCCTTTGCTTTTCTGGACTATATACACCCATATTTCTAGTGGTTGGTCTTAGGCACATACCTCTGGTCACATAGATGGAAGGTGCCTGCAACTGGGAAATTTCTGGCTATAGAATGAAGGGGAGGTTATCTTCAACTGCCCACATTTTAGATTTCATCCTGACAATGCCACCCTATGTGGTCTCACATAGCTGTAGTGTGAGTTAGTGCAAATAACGCTGGAAAATTGAAGATGGCTTGGGAGAGGGAAGATAACATTTGAACTCTTTACCTTCAACTGCAACTGCTTTTGAGCTACTATTCTCCTTAAACTCAAATATGTTTCATTTGAAGTTCTAACATTTGTTAAAATAATGAAAAGAGCTGCAAGTGGGTATTTAATTCCATGCCAAATATCACCACATTTTTTGCATTTTAATCATTTTTTCATGGTATGTCGTGATACTATAAAGACATTTTTATAGTTATGAATGTTACAAATATGTTTTGCAATATCTACACACTCAATGATGAGGAGCCACATTTTAACTCTTAGAAGCCATCTGTGCTGCACTGTCAAGACACAGTGTAAGGATCTGCCTGGAACTGGTGTCCAGGTCCTTAATGACTTGAGACAGGGGTGCCCTCAGACATCATATAAGACTTCTGAGAAAAGTGTAACTATTCATTTATTGGAAAGCTTCAATAACAGTCATAGTCATAGAGATAGTAAACAAATGTCCTAACCAGTATCTCTCTGGATGAAAATCTATGTACCTTTTATAGATATTAACTCGTAAAGAAAACTCATTTGCTAAGTCTAATAAAGGGTTTCTTTACTCTGAAACTTTACAGATAGTAAGAAACTTAAGATTCAAGCATTTATCTCAGCTCTTGGGACAGATTTTAAGATGTGGTAGCTTTGTAGGTGAGCTCTCAGTTCAGATTAGGTGAAACTACGATGCAAGAATGATCACTATCTGCTTGTGTAATTTATGCACCAACTTCTCTAAGAGTAGAAAAGACAGGCTTCCACTGCAGCCTAGCTTCAAGTCTAGTTATCAAGAAGATAGTAATATGGACACTATCCTGTCACTGGCCATAATACAATGTGCATCCCTAACTTTTTCACTGTTTTAATCTCTACACTGTATTGAAAGATTATAGACTGTAAATACTGAAAAACAAGTGCTGGGCACGAACCTTACTAACAGTTGTCAGGAGAGTCACGTAACCCTTGAAAAACTGTTTCCTTAACTGTCTTTAAGAGAGATTTACCACTGGCTGTTGGAGTGTCAGCTTCAAAGCTTCCTGACACAATGAAGCTTCATGAGAAGCTTCCAGAAACCCAATGGAAAATAACTACAAAGTGCATGGCCATAAAAGTTGTACACAGACAATTATAGTTGAAACATTAAATGAAGTCGTAATTTTGTTCATTCTGAGGATTTACATGGAATATATGACATACCTATAGCATAGGACATAAAAAATTAATACATAACTAACAAAAACATTGTTATTTTCAGTAATGTATTATTCATCAGTTGTAGAATCCCATCCAAAGAGTGTGATAAATGAGATATATGCAAATTATCAAGAGACCTAGTAAAAAGATTTAAAATATATTAATTTTCAGATCTTCCCAGAGAGGATTGCATCCTTAAGGTCTTCTTCAAAGGGGACTTTGTTCAAAATATTCTACAACAATCCTTTATTTTGGGCCTGAGAGTCTAAGCAGACACTCTATTGATATTTACCCTCTTGTTAGTTGTAAATTTTCTTAAAAATACATGTTTCATTTTGTTTACATAGTGTTCTGCTGGTCTTTAAATAAGCTACACATTAACTGTGGTGTGATATAATAACACTCACAAACTTTCATGTGCTTTGCAACCTCATGCATCTAATACACATGCTTCCGATCACAAAAGAGTGTGCTCAGCAACTCCGATGCTTCCAACCTAGAATCATGATGAGTGACCTTACAGGCTTTGCTCAACAGAAAAAGTAAATTATGCTATTCTTGTAAAGTGTCTTCATTAGAATTCAAACTCTGTGTGCTTCCATCATCCATGTGTTAAATTGAGACAACGTCTCTGCCTTTTAATCTGCACCCTGGAGTAAGAAGAGTTGAATATTACAGTTTCTAGTGCATTTTTTTTTGTCTTGTTCATTTCCAAAATTTTTCCTTTACTTGGTTACTTCTTTGTAAATATGATAGTTATTTTCCCTAATGGAGTATAATGTTTATTTCAACCAACATTAAAAATAAATCAGAACCTATTGATTAAGTTTATGGGAAAGGTATGTGAAACAAAAGTTAACATAACTCATAGTTTTCACTCCTGAATAGTGATAGCTAATTTCAATAGTTATTAGTGTGAGTTTGTTTATATGGTTTTGTTCATTGGCAGTTAGTATGTTTGGTTCCCTTCTTGTTCTTGTTATAAAACGAATTAGAACTCTGAATGAGATCATGCAGGGATAAAATGCATGCGGAGTGCTCCTTTAGAGAGACCATAGAAACAGGAGGTTCAAACAGATCAGTGTATTGTGAAGTCTCCCTAGACCTTCATCAATGCAACATTTGTGTATCACTAAAAGAGAAATTATGCTTTGCAGCCGCCCATGCAGTTAGGTATGTTTATTTTCCTGAGTTCTTGCTAAGGACAGTGATGTTTTTGCTTCTTGATCACATACATAAGTTGTTTCCAGGTATGACTTTTCAGTTTCCGTTTTGTTCACAAGCTAGAGTGCTTGTGTACAGATAAAAACCAAACAAACAAATAAACAAAACAGCAAGTTGTATGATATTGCCACCAGTTGGAAAGTAAGTAGGTTAATTATCTGCCTGATGGTTACAAAATATTTTAGATATTTATGTGAATGAGGAATAATGCCTATTATACTGAGAGACACAAAATTTGGAAGTTGCTTAATACAGCAACCAGATCACGTATCCAATTACTTTTTTATTTCATAATTTGTTCATGTTTCTTATGATTACCTCTCAGACTGTATAAATAAACTAAGATTTCTGCACTGTTACACATCTCTGCTGTTTTTAAAAACATTAGTTCTGTGTTGTCATTTAAGACGATGGCATCATGCTGTCATGGAGGAAGTCAACTTATGAATGAGAGAGATACATTTTCACTTTGTTCCACTCTTGAGTCATGGCTGGTAGTGATTTTAATATTTTTGAAAATAGCTTAAAATTTCTAAATTTTTAAAAGGTTGCCGTGAAGTTAGAAGTATACCTGCAAACTTATAATCACTCAAAATTTTGAGAGTATTATTTCAGATCATTTTACTGTTGTTATTACATAACAGTTATCTTACTAGTTACCTGAGATGTTCAGAAAAGAAAAACAGAAAGTTCATTAAAATGCAATGAGATATACACTGTAAATCAGGTCTCGATGTGGCACAAGAGGTCTGAGAATGGGATTTGAAAATGTGCATGCACGTTTCTCACAAAAAACAGCTACATTTTACAGAAAACATGATGCTGAAGGGACTGCGCATGATGAGCGTGTTCACAACAGACAAAACTAAACAGACAAAAGATTCTCTTCACAGTACTTTAACCCATTTTTATGAATGCTATCTAATTTATTTCTCTAATAGTCCTCCATTTTAAGACATAAAGTTCCAGGCCAGATCAATATAATTCACCCTCACTGTGCTCATGAACATCTCCTGTCTAAGTCCAAAGTTCAGTTTCCAGTCAAACCACAGAAAGCCTAAGATGCACAGCTCTTGGAGTTCCAGCTTGCTAAAGGCAACATCCCAGGGAAAGCTGCCCTCCCAGTGATTAGAAAATTGAATGCAGCTTTTAATCTTCGATCTTCCTACATTGATGCTCAATTTAATGTTCTGTTTAAGAATTCCTGCTGAGCACAAACACTCAGAAGCCTCCCAGAGTGACAATTAGTCATTGAGAAAGAGTCAGCTTGAGGAGAGAGCAAGGGGCAACTTCAATAGTAGGAGATTAAAGAGTACATAATCGACAAGATTTTTCTTAAATTGATTTCTTAATGTAGCACGACCTGGCTTAGTATTAAAAAGATTATCAAACAACAACTTATGTAAAGTTGCCCATATAATTTTTGTTTTTACATGCCTAGTTCTGAAAATAAACTAACAGAAGGCATTTTAAAAGTGGTCACTCTCACCAAGGATCTGATCAACCAAAAAACCTACTGTGCAACTCTTCAGTCTTTGTCATATTTTTCAAGTTTCAAAGAGATGTGGCCCTGTGTAATCATGATAAGAATCATTTCCACCAAATTAAAAATAATGTTAAGGAAAAAATTGGAGTTACATTTTTTAGTGTTCGGCTTTGAACTCATTGGCACAAGAGACAACTTCCTATACAAAACACCAATAGCTCAGGCTCTGAGATCAACAATTAACACTGTTAAGAGAAAAAAAAAATGGCAGCCTACATACTGGGAAAAAAATCTTAACCAATTCCACATCACATCCTGATTGTAATCCCCTCACTCTTGTCTTATTGTTCACACCCTCCCTCCTTCTGTCTTATTCCCCTCCCCAAGACACATAATAGTTGGAGTCCTTCTCTCCCACCGTCTGAAACAGCCTATCAGGTCTTATCTGGATAGCCTGCATCCCCTTCCTCTGTGTTCCGAAAGTACCTGATGATGATGATCATGATGATAAAAAGAAACGTCGCAAGCATCCAAAATATATAAAGAGCCAAAAATAAATAAACACCAATAAACCAAAAAAAAAAAAAAAAAACCTATTAAAAGATGGGGTATGAAGATTTCTAAACAGAGAACTCTCAACTGATGAATCTTAAATGGCCGAGAAGCACTTAGAGTTGTAAGGAAGAGCTGGGGTTTGGAAGGACTGGCTGAAAGGACATGTCAGGAGCTCCACAAAGAGATGATCAAGGCTGATGGATCTGGACCCAGGGGGCCCTGCACAAACTGATGCACCAACCAAGGACATCACAAGAAGAGATCCTAGACCCCCTGTTCAGATGTTGCTGATGGACAGCTCATCCTTCACGTTGGGAAGCAGGAATTTGGGGGCTTAACAGGGGGATTGCCTCTGACATAAACTCTCTTGGCTGCGATTTGATTGCTGCTCCTTGATGGATTGGCACTTTTGTAACATAGAGGAAGGGGACGCAGGCTATCCAGATGAGACCTGATAGGTTGTGTCAGACAGTAGGTAGGGGAGAAGGACGCCACCTGTTATTGGTCTAGGGGAGGGGAATAGAGCAGCAAAAAGAGGGAGGGTGGGAACAGGAAGATAAATGTGAAGGGATTACAATCAGAATGTAATGTGAATTGATGATGATGATGATGATGATAAAAATGTTCAATACCATTAGTCATCAGAGAAACGCAAATCAAAATGACTCTGAGATTCCATCTTATACCTGTCGAATGGCTAAGATCGAAAACTCAAGTGACAGCACATGCTGGCAAGGATGAGGAGCAAGGGGAAAACTCTTCCTTCCATTGCTGGTGGGAGCTCACACTTGTACAACCATTGTAGAAATCAACCTGGAGGTTTCTAAGAATATTGAGAATAGGTCTACCTAAAGACAAAGCTATACCACTCTGGATATATGCTCGAAAGATGCTCCACCTTACCACAAGGACACTTGCTCAACTATGTTCACTGAAGAAGTTTTCTGTATTTGTATTAGCCAGAAACTGGAAACAACCTAGACGTCCCTCAACTGAAGAATAGATAAAGAAATTATGGTACATTTACACAATGGAATACTACTCAGACATTAAAAACAAGGAAATCATGAAATTTGCAGGCAAATGGATGGAACTGGAAATTATCTTTCTGAGTGAGGTAACCCAGACACAGAAAGATACGCTTGTACTCACTTATAAGTGGTTATGAGTCATAAAGCAGAGGATAACCATGAAACAATCCATAGACCAAAAGAAGCCAAAGAATGCTCAAGGGAGGATGTTTGAATCTCACCCAGAAAAAGAAATACAATAGACATTCTAAGTAGATAGAGGGAGGGAACTGGGTGGGAAAGGGGCTGAGGGTGATAACAGGAGTAGGGCTCAGGTGCGCAAAGAGAGAAGGAGAAAGGTGAGGGAAAGGATCAGGAGAAAGAAAAATATTTTTTAATTATTTAATTATACTTTTATTTTTAAATAGTTTTATCTAAATTATTAAATTTAAATTATATTTCTATTTACATTTAAAAATAAAAATGAAACAAATTACCAAATACAAAAAGACACAATAAAACTTTCAGTATATATAGAAAGACAGTCTGAGAAGCTTACTGCTATGACTCTAGCATGTGACATGGTAAAAAATGAAAGTTCACAAACAAAAACATTATCCTAAGTGTAGGAAGTAAATTTGTGAAGCATAGAAGGATATAGGTACTCACACACACACACACACACACACACACACATACACACACATACACACATACATACACACACACACACACACACACACACACACACACACACACACACACACACTATGATACAGCTACTCCAGAGACTGATGCAAGACAATAATGAATTCAAAGCTTGTTTGGGTATCTTAGTGAGATGCTGTCTTAAATTTTATTTTCAGAAGTAAAGGAAAAAGGGTCTGAGGTGAGAGCCTGGCATGCAGAAAGCCTGAGGCTCCTCCTCCAGTCCTAGAGAGGCAGAAGGGAGGAAAAACTAAACTAAGAGAAAAAAAAAAAAGCCCATATAGCTACAGCAGCACATGGAGCTCCTAGCATCTAAAAGCAATTATGAGTAAATCTTACACATATATTATTTGATCATATGCTACACCATTAAATAATTCCACACAAGAATATGTTTTGGAGCCTCTGATTCTCAAGAATAAATGGAAATATTTCTGCTATAAAATTTAGTGTGATACGACTTTCTCACATACTCTGGTGCCTCACATTTGACCATGTCCCCTGGAGGGGGAGACCTGGTGGCACTCAGAGGAAGGACAGCAAGTAGCCAAGAAGAGACTTGATACCCTATGAGAATATATAGGGGGACGTAATCCCCCTCAGGAACAGTCATAGGAGAGGGGAATAATGGGAAAATGGGGGGTGGGGGAGGAATGGGAGGATACAAGGGATGGGATAAACATTGAGATGTAACAAGAATAAATTAATAAAAAAATGCAAAAAAAATTTGTCTTCCAGATAATGTCTGCATATTTAATTAGAACAATACATGCAATTGTGTTTTTTTAGTTAATTTATTCTTGTTACATCTCAATGGTTATCCCATCCCTTGTATCCTCCCATTCTTCCCTCCCTACCATTTTCCCCTTATTCCCCTCCCCTATGACTTTTCCTGAGGGGGATTACCTCCCCCTGTATATGCTCATATGGTATCAAGTCTCTTCTTGGTAACCTGCTGTCCTTCCTCTGAGTGCCACCAGGTCTCCCCCTCCAGAGGACATGGTCAAATGTGATGCACCAGAGTATGTGAGAAAGTCATATCCCACTCTCCACTCAGCTGTGGAGAATGTTCTGATCATTGGCTAGATCTGGGTGATCGTAATTGTGTTTTTACATAAAATCTGTGGATAAAGTTGCTAGTAGTAATATAATATAAACGTTTTTTTCTTATTAGCATATACTTCATTGATCTGTTCTGGCGACCAAGATGAAGGGAAGAGTTATTCCGATGACTATGTAAAGAACTGCACCTGCATCCTGATAGAAATGAAAAAAGTGCAGTCACTCATATTGATAGGTAGTAGAGGAGGAAACAGCCTACTAAGGTGTGGATAGAAGCTGAAAGTAATGTCTTTGGGAGAGCCCTGCACTAGGTCTGCATTAACCTGCATGGGACTTCTTCATTGTACACTGGTCCTGAAAGTTGTGACAGCTCACAGGGGAAGGTCTGTATACTTTGGAAATCACCAGATAAACCTCTTAAATACACTACATGACCTAGACATAGGAACCTCTAAAACAAAACATTCAGTCCACCCGGGCCTCAGATGGGCAAGGGGATTCTCTGCAGAATGCATATGAGGCTCCCTCTTGGAGTAACAGGAAGTTCTAGGTTCTCTGGCGGTAGCAGCACCACACTAAGAATGTACTCAGTATAGTTGAATTGCATGCTGTAATAGCTTAAATGGTTATTTTATGTGCTTCATAAAATACTATTTAACTTTTGATCATCCCACAAAGCTCATCCCATTTAATATCCTGCGCCGCATCTCAAGCAGTTATGAGACCAGAACCCAGATTGCTCATGCTAAATGACAGAAATGACAGAGCAGCGCATGTGCACCAGCTTATCGGGAGGGCTTCCCCGAAGCGAGGGGTGTCAAGCCGAATTTTTAGAGAAGTCATTATTTTATGAATATTCACTTAAGTAATTATTTTTCTAAAATTTGTGGAAGTGAGATGCAGTCACTTGTAATGGTCTTTCCTTCAAGAGCACAGCAATTATCAAAGACCCCTGTGAGTGCTGATGTACAGTAATTTCTTTGAACTGTACATTTCCTCCTGGAAGGAAGGGGAGGCTGAATAGTCTCAGGAGATAAACAAAAGGTCACATGTCTGGAAAAGTAGAAATCTGGAAGGTTCTTGGGCCCCCACCCAGCAGTATAAAAGGAATACGCAGTTGCTGGGAGTGGAGCGGCTGATGGGATAAACTTCAGAAAGAGAAAGGTACTCACTACCGAGGGACTGTGCAAGCTGCATCAGGGAGAGCTCCAGGGTATCGGTCCTGGGGAGTCAATGTCCATATTATGATAGGCTTTCTGAGAATACAGATGCTTTTGAGTTATTCCTCCTTGTAAGTAACCTTTGCCCATAGTCCTCCTACATACACCAATAAAAATTCATTGGGTCACCAGATCGGACTTTGGTGCAGGGGTTGCTTTAGTGTGTTTTGGGCTGTCTTTCTAGGGTGAGTAGTTGTGTGTGCTGTGTCTCTCCAGGAAAAATCTGTCACACAACAGCTGGTTATGGATCCTAAGGAGTCTAACTTTAATAAATAGAGTTTAAGTGGTTAAAACTTTCTAAGAATGACCCCATTCACTCTTTAGACGGCAGCACATGTGACTTGAACTTGCTTATTACATACCAGTGTGGTAACTCATCTTCTTTCCAGGATTGTCATGCATGATTTTTATTTTGTATGTTTCTTGTCTCTTTATTGGTTCCTAAAATGTTAATAAATAAATCTGCTGCTTGCTTTGAAGTGTACCAGGAGCCCCTCTCAAGCTTCAGCACCCTGGATAGAACTCATTCTCAGAAACCAGCCCCTAGAAAGACTTGTAGGGCTGTGGTTTTGATTTTAAATCTGATACTTTGGCTCTCAACCCTGACTTAACATCTTAAAGGCCGCTGAAGCTATGGCTATGAAGTGGCTCTTTTGAAATGTGGCAAGATTTAAGAAACATGCACTTGTTCGCTCTGTGTACTGTGAGGCCCTTTTTCCTTTGCAAAATTATGATTGAGTTAGGATATAGAAAACTGTTTACCTTTGCAGGACTTTTTTCCCCATTTCTTGGTTGTAAGCACAACAAAGTGATGATTTCAGATGCAGTGTTGATGTATGTGTACATTTCATAAACTTCAAGTTTAAATTTCATTTCTATCAGGATTTTAGAGGCACACTTTATGGTATTATTATGACACTTAACTTTTAATTTGAAAAAAAAATTTTGTGAAACTATTTATGTTGTTCTTAAAAACAGAAACACATTTTTTTTTACCATGATGTTCACAACAAAGAAGAAACCTTGAAAGAGAAATATGTTGTAGTTTTTTACCATAATGTGCACCTAACAGAGTCAAGCTATTGCCTTGCCCTATGACGGCTAAAAGTGAGTTAAAATTTTACATCTAATGTAGTTAAGATAAAGTATACTGAATTCTGATCTTGTATTCTTGCTTGCTTCAGCTGTAACCCTCTGTCTTGGGAGGGCTAACACTTGTAAAAGCTGCCTTCTAAAATGGATGCTTTGCAAAAACTGCTCTTATCAATTCTGCTTCTGCATACATGCTTAGCCATGACAGAATGTCCCCTTGGTGTTCATGAAACACAGAGACCATCTGCAGGTGGCTACACTGGAGAAAGATTAATCATAGTTGCTGAGCCTATAAAAACTTGAAGAAAGTGCAGATCAGGGCTGGTCTGTGCAGAGTGGCAGTTCAGTGCCATCCTCTAGTGCAAAGTAAGCCTGACTTCTCCAGGTTTCAGTGTGCTGTTTGGTTTTTCGTTGCCTTGCTTATCATCTCAACGTAAAGGCCTGCATTAATGAGAACAAGTTCATTAGTAAAGCCATAGATTAGGGCCCTGCTTTATTTACATTGTTTTGATTACTCTGTGTGAAATCATGCACTCTACCTATCCTCTCAAAAGCAGGTATTTGTTTTTCCAAGGATTCTCTACCATGCTTGACGTGGGATGGAATGTATTTTCTGAAAAAAAAAATTGGTACCTTATGACCGTTCTCCTTCTGTTTTCAAAATATTTTCCTCCACACGCCACCTCACAGGGCCATTAAATCAATACTGAAATTATCTCATGGGGTGGACAATGAAGTTATCTCATTGAGTAAATAACCCTCCCAATTCTTTGAGACCTCGTAGTCTGTGAAATAAAGAGCAGCACTTGATTGAATGTATTAATAATGTGTTCTTGAGGTGTCTCAAACACTTTCCACTTAGTCATTGAAGACTAATTTAAATGTTGTTGAGAGTTTGATATTACTTCTTTATTTACTGGTGTGGGTGTGTGCTGAATATTTATAGAAATTGTTTAAAGGATCCTTTTAAATTAGAAGTTTTTATGACAAATAACTGAATCATGGGCAATAAATACTCATTATTCATTGACTTTCCTTGGGCTTTTCTATAGTTGCAGTTAAGCAGAAGCATGTTATAGTTCACAGATGACAAAAAGAAGCAGCAATGGGCACTTGAAGGCCAAAATGTCTCCAGAGCTTGTAGGAAGATGTGTGTTTTTCTGTGTTAAAATGATCCATGGACTCACATGTTCTCTTCTCACCACATCTACTAGCTTATTCTGCAAAGGGATTTGTGGCTTCATCAAAAGTTTTTTTCTGGAGTAATTTAGATATTATCCTGTGTTTTGTTAAGTGATTGAGATTGAGGACGTAGTTTGTAACTTGATTGGAGCTGTTTCCTGATTGCAATGCCTCTATGATATCAAGTTTTGGTATCCAGTTTTGGATTATGAAAATCCCTTCTTCCTTCTAATAATTTCATTCCTGATGAAGGAAAAAATTATCCCACATTTTCCACCAATGATTTCAATCAACTCTGTTGCTTTTTTCTTTGGGGAAATATGGATTCCTAACATGTTAGCACATACCTTCCCCTCAGTCATCCTCTTATTCATCCTTAGTTAATGGAATTCCTATATTTCTTAAGAAATGATAAACTGTTAAAAATAATCATTATAAACTATGTTTGTTTCCTAGTTTTGCTCATAATGTGGCTGTCACAGAAATAATTGAGATTCTTTTTATATTATTTTAACAAGCTTCACAGCACAAGAACTGAGCAGTTATTACTGTTCTTAACCCTCTAAGCTAATTTGGCTTCCTTCCAGCATACATCTCAGAGATATTTGCACTTCTAGCTTTCCTTGCTCTGTTCTCTCTTTCTTTCCTGATGCCTCCTGGACATCTGTCTGTGGCTGAATCCACTACTTACCCTTCTAACTTCTCCTCTCTTGCATGGCAGGAAGTTCAGTCCTATTCTGTCCTCTGCTCTGCCATAATTGGTTTTAAGCTGCTTTATTGGAATATAAGGGGACAAGAAGGGAGCAGTGCTCACACAATATTGAGACAAGAGATTCTCAGAACAAGGAATGAAATCATATTATAGGGGGGATGTTACAGAAATCAGTATTTCAATTACACAATAACCTTATGCTTACAATAAAGCTGAGTGGTTATTTTTTATTTTCAACTGGATAAGAGTAAGCCTCATCTGGGAGATGGGCCTCTGAGCATGCCTGTAGGGATCCTTTTAACTAGTCTTATAAATGATTGGTATTGGCTCAAGACCTCTATGACCAAGTCCTCAGAGGAGATTTAATTGCCCCAGAGGGACAGAGGGCAGAGAATAAGAGACAGGAACTGGGGATAGGGGAAGAGGAAGAAGGGGGGAAAGAATAGAGGAGAGGAAGAAAGTATATTTCTCCCAGAGGAATAAAGGACTGCCTCTTGATAGAGCGTTGTAATGTGGGCTCAGAGAAGGGTGTGTTGGTTGCTATCAGAAACAGCCTCATGTGGATCAGAGAGGGTTGTGTTCATTGCCAGTGGCAGACAGTTTAATTTGGAAGACTCAGAGAGAGCCCAGAGAAAAGAAGAGAACACTCTGAGAAAAAAAAAAAAAAAAGACTTGAAGAGGAAAAAGAGAGAGAAAAGGAGGCTTCAAGGAGTTGGTCAGAGGAGGAAAAAGACTGCTGACTGGCTGGACTGCTGGATATCCTGATGACTGAGATTGGTATTACCTTAAAGCACAAGAGAATTCTATCCAGCCAGAATTAGTTAAAGAGAACTCTGCTCCTTTCATCCCAGTAACCTTCTTTCTTTCCTACCTGGTGTTGGGTGCCTAGAAGGTATTAGGAGGGATAAGAGGAGGAGAAGGAAGAAAGGAAGAGGCATAAGAAACCAACATAAACTAGTTTTTAAAAGTAATGCCAACAGCAGAGAGATGTAGATCATAGACAAAAATGGCAGTTTACAAAGGTAAAGGGGGGGGACCTGTGTTATAATGAGGTATTTAGTTTTGAATGGACAAGTTATTTAGCATAGTCAAAGGTGACTTTTGATCGCTGGACTTCAATACTTTGATAGCTGGACCTTGGTAGTCAGACTGAGGAGGAGGGAGTATCCAAGCAAGGGAATAGATGTTACGTATGTAATCTCATAGTTTGTAGCAAGGTAGAGAGATTGACAAGGCCTGCTATAGCCATGTTTACCACTCTTGTCCTGGCTAGAGTCCTTTCAAGGTTGAGATGTGAAAACCCACTGTAGTGGTTTAAATAGGTTTGGCCCCTCCATAGCCTCATGTGTTTGAATGTTTGGCCTATAGGGTGAGGCACTATTAGGAGGTATAGCCTTGTTGGAGGAGTGTGTCCCTGTGGGGGTGGGCTTTGAGGTTTCCTATGTTCATGCTCTGCCCAGCGTAGATTGAGAGCTTCCTCCTGGATATCTTCAGGTCAAGATGTAGAATTCTTGGATCTTCAGGTACCATGTTTACATGAAAGTTGCCACGCTTCCCACCATAATGATAATGGACTGAACCTCTAAAACTGTAAACCATCCACAATCCGATGTTTTCCTTTATATGAGATACCTCGCTCAGATTGTTTCTTTACAGCAATGAAACCCTAAGACAACCACAATTGAAACATCCTCTTTACTAGATTTTGGAATAAAAAAAAAAAGTCTGCCTATTCTCCTTTTTGTGTTTAAGCTAACTAATATGAACTGAGGTGCTGGACCATATTCCAAGCTACAGAATCATGTAAAAGTCCTAGCCATCCTGGCGTGGGGCTGAACGGACTTAGTACTTTCGATTGCCTTCATCGATTTTCAAGTTTGTTACCTCATTATTCCTGCTCTGTCTGAGTCTTTACATCTGATCAAGATGGTTAGCAGTATTGGCAACACAACATGTTTGTTATCAGGTCCTTGAAACAACTCAGGGAGTTGAGTGTCATATTCCAGATTTCCACATCACACCTGGGGTTTCCTGAGCCACTTACATGAGGATACCTGATACAGCAGACCCAAGAATTTGGGCAATATATCACTCATGATACAAATGATTAAATGAAGAGAAGAAATACCCAGACATGGCAAGCATTATAAATGGTGGAAAGGCTAGAAGGGGTTTTTATATAGTAGTTTCCTCTGAGATGAAAACCTTCCATCTTTTAGCGAATATTCTTAAGACATGGCATGTAAAGGGAAAGTGAACAGTGAGATGCGTTAGGACAGGATATTTACAAGGAGGTGAAAAAACATGTTATTCTAGAAGGGAATGAAACAGTGAAATCTATAGGAAAGCTTCATTACGACAAGCAGCAAACAATTCAATATAACTTCAGGAAGTCTCAGAAATTGACCAAATTCACTAGACCCTGTCCCTTCCAAAGAGAATATGAACAGTAGATTGCTGAGAGTCACATTCGGACAAACCCAGATGCCTGGATGATGGAGAAACCAGAAAAACTGCTTAGAAGAAAGACAGACCAACTAAGCTCCCTGGAAAGGGCTCAGAGCCACCTGAGAAAGGACACCCTTCAAATTATTGAACTTCCTTCAGGATGCGCAGTACACTCCTAGGCTCCATATTTCACGAGTCATCATCTTTGCTATGTGGGCTTTTGAGGTGGTGCAGTTCCTCTCTCGCATGTGTAGCCATTTATTCATATTTCTCTTGGAATAGTGTCTCCCAATGAATGTGTGATAGTGTTACTCCTTTTCTAGACTGTAGTTCCCTGCAAGAGGAATATCACCTTCCCTTTTTCCAAAGTCTCTCCTCACAGACATCCAGTCGCATAGTCCAGCAGATGCTACGATATGAAGCAATTTTGCTTTAGTAGGTGGTTCCTTTCCTGTATCTGCATACTCTTGATTTCTGTCATTGCATGGTTTTTTTACAGACAAGCAGAAAATCCAGGTCCAGTGATGGGAGGTGGGGGATTGCCTATCATTCATCTGGATCTTCCTCACTCATTTACCAAATTTAAGTAATTGTCATTGTTTCCTAATTACAAAACTGTAGCTTGATTTGGTTTTTTTTTTCTATCCTCCAACCCCAAGCTACTCAATATATACAGGCTGGCAAGCTAGAAGGTCTTCCTTAGCATCCTGGCCTACTTTCTTAACTAGGTTAGAGGCTTAGGGAGTGGTAGATAAAAAAGTTTCTTTCAAGTTGTAAGCCTTTAAAAAAAATGTGTTTAGGATTTCTGAAGGAGAATGGCCATCAGTGGACAGTCAAGCTACACAGATATGCTTATCCCACCACACTGCCCAAAGCCACGTTTCCCTACTGCAGTGGACTAAGTGGCATTCGGCATCAGCTGCCAAAAACCATTCATTGACCATAAAAGTTGACATATGGGTCATATTGCACAGACAGTTATGACAAAGTTGTCATGGGATCTGTGGAAGCTTCCTTCCCTGTGTTTGTTGCTTTGGCCTACTTACTGACTCATCAACTGTTCCAGAAAAATATCGGTATTTAAATATGAGAACTGGCCCTGAAGTGATGAGGTTTTGCATATTGGTAGTATGCTGGGAAGTTACATAGAAAAAACAAATGGATTGAGCTAGAAATGACCATAATGATCGAGTTGACCCAGAAGCAGAAAGACTCAAATGGTATATACTCACTTATATCTGCACACTAGCCCAAGGGTCATGTCTCATGAAAGCCTTCACTTACTAGGAAACTGGGACAGAGGGGAAGACATCCTATGGGGACTCTAGATGACAGAATCATGGGAGAATAGCAAAGTAGAAGGACCCAGAGGGTCCTAGAAACCTACAAGTAGAACATTATGATAGGCAGATTTGGGCCCAGGGGGCCCGCTCAAACTAAGGCACCAGCCAAGGATAATACAGGCCATAAATTTTTAACCTCCTACCCAGATCTAGCCAATGGACAGAACATTCTCCATTTCAGTAGTGATAGTCATGTAGTGAACAGGTAATTTGAAGCATTTTAAACATTGATTCCCTGTGTCGGATGGTCTGTTAAAATTTGGAACAGTGGATTTTTTGTTGACCACAGTCTAATCCTATTTTTCAACCTTTGAATATATTTTTGTGATATGTCCTAATCACCTTCCATCTATTTCTCCAAACATAACTGTTGATCAAATATCTGATAGTCTAATTTTATAAAGCCACCTTATTAAGGATGACTTGAAAATGTTATACTATTGTCCCCACCGTCTCCCACCAAGTGTAATGTTTAAAAGTTTCTCTCTTTCTGTTGGATGTGACTTTGATCGCACTTAATAGATTTGATATTGTTATATGTAACAAGTCAGATTCTAAGTAATGCAGATAAGTGTGCGGGAGAATGGCAGCCTTCAATTTTATTTAGCAGATTATATGAAAGTCAGTTTTATTTTTAGTATTTACATTGAGCCAAAAGCTTTGCACAATGTACTCAAAGATTCTAACACTGAGCTGTGTCGCCAGCCCTTCTGTGTTCTTAAAAAATCAGCATGAGAGTAGAATATTTATACTTATGACTCTCAGATTCTGTGGAGTTGAGGAGCCATGGGACTAGGGGAAGCCAGCCAGGAGCATGAGTGGGGTTGATGTATGTCAAACTCCAGAAATTTTGTTCTGAGATACATGGGAGTAGGATTGCTCCCCACCTGCCCCTGGCCTGTGTATCTGGCACAAGTTGCTCTGCTCCTCCACAGTTGCCCCACCACAGGAGGTCACATATCCCAGTAGCCAGATTAAAATTTCTTTCCCTTTTTAAGGTCATGTCCTGTACATCTAGAATTCCTCCTTTGCAAATGAGACATCTCCAGCACTTTGGCCCCTGCCAATGATGTACACTCACTCCGAAAGCCCCTACCCACCCCCAAAGGTTTAAATAGTCTTTGTTTCCCCCCTCCATTAAATGAGATAACTCAGGGAAGCTGTCCCCCAAGGTCCATGATGATCAGGGAGGGAAACAGAGACTGAACATTAAGAGTAAATTTGTAGTGCACTTATAAGGCTGCTATGAACGTGGTTGAGCATATGCTCCTGTTATGTGCTGGAGCTTCTTCTCGGTATATTCCAAGGAGTGGAATAGCTAGGTCCTGAGGAAGCCCTGTTCCCAGTTTTCTGAGATAGTGCCAGATAGATTTCCAAAGTGGTTGTACAAGTTTGCATTCCCACCAGCAATGAAGGAGTGTTCCTCTTTCTCCACATCCTCAGCAGCATGTGGTGTCGCTTGAATTTTTGATCTTAGCCATTCTGATGGGTGTAAGATGGAATCTCAGAGTTATTTTGATTTGCATTTCTCTGATGACTAAAGACGTTGACCATTTCTTTCAGTGCTTCTCTGCCATTTGATGTTCCTCTGTTGAGAATTCTCTATTTATTTCTGAGCTCTGTTTCTCAATTGGGTTATTTGGTTTGGTGGTGTTTAATTTCTTGAGTTCTTTATACATTTTGGATATTAGACCTTTGTCAGATGTAGAGTTGGTGAAGATCTTTTCCCAGTCTGTAAGCTGTTGCTTTGTTCTGTTGACAGTGTCTCCTGCCTTACAGAAGCTTCTCAGCCTCATGAGGTCCCATTTATTAAATGTTGACCTTAAGGCCTGGACTGTTGGTGCTTTGTTCAGGAAGTTGTCTTCTGTGCCAATGTGTTCCAGCCAAGGACTACACGTGCAGTAAACATCGAACCCCGACCCAGATCTAGGCAATGGACAGGACATTCTCCACAGTTGAGCAGAGAGTGGGCACTGACTTTCACATGAACTCTAGTGCCCCATATTTGACCACGTCCCCTTGATTGGGAGACCTGCTGGCACTCAGAGGAACGAAAGCAGACTACCAAGAAGAGATTTGATACTCTATGAGCATATACAGAGGGAGGAGGTCCTTTTCAGTCACAGTCATAGGGAGGGGAGTAGGGGGAAAGCGGGAGGGAGGGAAGAATGGGAGGATACAAAGGATGGGATAACAACTGAGATGTAATATGAATGAATTAATAAAAAAGAAAAGAATTGTAGTGCAAAATGTTGCAAACAAAATAAAGCAAGAAAATTACAACGGTGTAAAACTTACAAAATTTATTTTATTTCTACTCTTTATTAAATGATTTTTTTAAAAAGTTAAAAACAGTTTTGGCATGACATAAATCTTAAAATGAATTAATAAACTTAATTCTTTACCAAGTGATTGTCATAAGTGCAAGGAAACTGACTGTAAGCCTTAAAGAGTATGTAGAGAATAAAATGTTGAAGACACAGATGCCAACTCCAAGAATGAGCATTCATCTATGACAACACTGTCCACTTTGCTTATCTCTACCTCCATTACAAAGGAATCCATCAGGTGAGGGAAAAAAGTGATTGAAGTCTCTCTGGTTGGACTTGCAGGGAATTTGGCACTTTGAAAGAAGCCATACTCACAGGGGAACCATGCACGAAAATTTACTGTAAAAAATATCCCTCATGAGTTTGCTGCATGAGTTTGTTCACAGGAGTTGTTTATTTTATCATTCAACTGCAGGAGCACAAAAGGAGACGTATGTAGAAGCTGTCTGATGCTGGGTATTGCTTCCTCCTGGAGGTTGGTGAAATTCATAAGACACTTACATCCTCCCCCAGGTTACACAGTGGCGAACAACTGCTGGGACAAAAGGATGTTATCTCTCTGATGTTCTCTCTGCCTACAAGCTATGCAAAAACTCAAGAAACATGGCCTCTGTGAGTACTCACTAGCCTGGAATTTAGGCTTCTTGTGATACTCTTATCACTCACACATGCTTTTCGTAGGCAAATATACTAAGATTTTACCAAGGTAATCTTGGTTGAGATGCTGTATTTGGTCTGTCATTGATGTCTCTTTCTGAAGTAAATAGAAATAGTCTCTCCCAGGAAAGCCATACACAGCAACATGCACTACAGCAGCCTCTATGAACTACAGAAGAGAGAAATCACAATCCAGATGATGTACGTGCAGCCTGAGATGTTAACTCAAAGAAACCATACCCTGAAGCAGCATAGTGTGGATAAAGCTATTGCTTGCAAAAATCCATGAGGAAGTACGTTATTCTGAAGGACTGAGCAATAAAAAAAAAATCTATTCCTTGCAGGAACGCTACTCTCATGACCTGAAGGTGGACAAAGGTCCTTCTGAGGCAGTCTGGAGAGCACCAAGGGACACTTTCCAGGCTCTGATTAAGAAGAAATACAAAACCAGGAATGGAGACACCCTTTCCTTTTTCAGTTCAATGCAGTTTATAGCCCAAAATTGCTAGTGTGTTACCTGAAAATCAAATGTCTGTAGGGAGCCAACCACCCTATCAAAAAGTCAGAGTAATTTGGAGTCAAACAATAGTACATTAATAACTAGATCACAGGTGTTTTATAAAGTATCTTAACTCCAAAATCACAAAACACATTAATGCCTAAGATAAATTTTCATTCATAAAACTGAAGAATGGCTTGTGCTTGTTTCCAGATGAAAAATGTATACAGGTTTTAGAGGCATTGTAGGCAGCATTGTGGCTAGATCAAAATGTTTTCTAATTAACTCAATTAATATTTGGCTATATGATAATCTAAATCTTCCATGTCCAGATTTTTCCACCCATGAATATAAATATGAGCATGTATCACATAATGTGTGTAGCAGTGTTGTTACTGCTCAAAGCTGAAATCAGCCCAGATGATTTAGCAAACAAAATGAAATAGCACTCTATCCCAAAAAGAAATGATTGGCTTGTGCTCCAACAGCCAGTTCTAAAGAGCAATATTGCCTGAAAGAAGCCAAGGAAGATACTTTTGCAAAATTATAGAGAATTAAAGTTACTGTTTAGTACCAGAAAGAAGATGAGTTTTTGTTGTTTTTTAAAAGGGAGTGCGCACACATAGAGATACGTGATAGATAGATAGATAGATAGATAGGTAGATAGATAGCTGAGTATAATTTTATAACCTTAATATTGACAAGTGAGGAAGGAAAAGGGTTACGAAGAAGCTATGGGGAATGAAGAGCCCATTTGTTTTGGTGTCATGATAGTCCCACAGCTGTAGATGTGTACTAAATTTTATGAGGTTGTATTATTTCTACATTGCAGTTTATTGTGTACTAATTGCACCCCAGGAAAGGTCTTGATAGTAGTAGCATATGTCAAAATTTAGTGCAATCTGTACACTGCAAGCTTTTATATAAAGAGAAAATACTGTCTTTATAGAGGAACTAAAGGAAAACAGCAGACTGCTCCTGGAGTGAGACAAGAATGCACAAAGAGCACTTTCTTCCAAGAGCATAGCATAAAAATGTAGTAAGTAGTCAGTACAACAGTGAACATGAAAAACACATGCCTACTAATAGCAAAATGTTGACCTTTAAATAGCTTCATAGAACAAACTAGAAGTTAAAATTTCCTCTAACAAATCCATAACATTTTTTCTCAAAGAACTCCAGCGTGCGTCTAGGGAGCATCTACTTTCTCAGTCATACCAGCATGCCTGCCGTTTGTGTAATATCAGCATGATCAGACGTTAATGATGTAGCATGGTACTAGGAGGTCCTGAAGCATCTCAGCTGTGCCTCTTGGCCGTAGGACTTTCCTTTTAGTACATCTCATCTTATTTATTATGGGACTCTATTTATTGTTTGAGGAAGTTCCAAAGGAAAGCAGAGCAGTGTGCTTCCTGGGTTCTCTTGTGTTGACAGTGAGCATTGTACTTTATAGAACCGTGTTATCATGAGAGACCAGAGGACAATCACAGTGCCATGACTATCAACAGAGCCATTAAAACAGTTCGTTTTACTTTTGCCACTGTGTATATGCAGAGATTATGCTCTGCAATAACAGAATGCTAAATGAACCATGATTACACAAATGCTGTTTGCAATTTCTTAATTGTGTTTGAGAGATATGATTAAAGTAGAGGTTTGGACAACTATGACATTTTTTCTTTTTATACTTGAGAGATACATTTTATTATTTTTTTCACTTGAATGTTTGCCACGTGTGTTCGGTTTTCTGCATTGGATCTGGAAAAATTACATTATCTGGAAGAGTATAGTAGGCATGCCTAACTTCTGAGCCATCTCCCTAGCCCCTAGATTCAAAATGACTATTACTAAGAAAGCTATTTTAAAATATTCATGAAGAGCCTGTTTAATGGGCTTTATAGTAAAATGAACTATACAATAGGTAAGTGGTGTGATTTAACTCAACTTCTGAAGTGTTTTGCCAATACTTTCTCCAATGACTAGGCCAATGGGTTTGTGAAATCAGATTATGTCATCTTTATAGATAAGATTCAGGTTGTGTCTTGTTATTTTCTTTTCTTTTTTTAAACTTTTGTCATTGTGTCTAATCATAATTTATAGCAGAAGAATGATATGTATCACCACCTCATTGACTACTGTCTCAGTGATCTTTGTTTTTCTTTTTTAATATATTTTATTAATTTATTCATATTGCATCTCAATTGTTATCCTATCCCTTGTATCCTCCCATTCATTCCTCCCTCTCTCCCATTTTCCGCTTACTCCCTTCCCTATGACTGTGACTGAGGGGGACCTCCTCCCCCTGTATACGCTCATGGGATATCGTTTTCTTTAAAAAACTAAGTAAGTAATGACTGCAAAGAACAGGAAGTGCACTTTTCTGGCCTCAAGGGGGACCGAGAGATTAACAGCTGTAGGGAAAACCTAATATTTTCACAACACACGTAGGCTCTATGCTTCCAATTGTCACATTTCCAATTGGCATTGTATCTGACAAGTTTGGAATGCTTCAGTGGTAGCTTAATATACTCATTTGTAAGTAGTGATTCTCAGTGTGTGTGTGTGTGTGTTGTGAACAGACTCCAAAAACTATATTGGTAGATGGAATTCTTTAAGAAACAGATGGTAAGACATGAAAAAAAATGTGCCTATGCGTTTTGGTGGGAATGCTGCTGTGAAAGAAGGCAGGGAGAGCATCCTGCAGACTGGAAGAAGCTGATGTTGGCTTGAACCTGAGTCCAGAAAGGGAGATAAAGTCTGATAGAAACAAATTTAAAGATGAAAAAGAAACTGTGAGGGAATTCTTTTTGCTTTGTTTTTTAACTTGGAAATAAAACATGTTTATTCTTATGTTGTTTTTCTTTTTAAAAATTTTTTTACTTCAAATTCTAGGTAAGGAGCATGAATTGTAAAATATTCATAAAATAAATAAAAAGGGCCCCTTTGTGCTTTTCCCCCCACAGCTATTCCACTTCTTGTTATTTTGTTTGTTTTGATTTTTAGCAATCTGTTTATTTTTAACATTTCTTTTAGCATATAAAATATTTTCTCAAGGTTCCTGTTACAGTAAAATATACATAATAAAGTTTAATTTTAATTTTACAGATCTGTAGTGTTAAGCACATATATAATCTTTATCTTTCTTAAGCATCCATTTCCTAGCTCATTGATTATTTAGATTTGAAATTGCAAGAGTTCTTCTTCCCACTCCCTACAACCATTTGGTTGCCCCCCCCACATGTTTCTAATTTAAGTATCCTAAGTATTTTAAAATGGTACTTTTATAAAAATGAAACCACATAGGATGTGTCTCCCTGTGCCTTACAATCAGTTAACAGCATGCCTCCACCCCACCTATACTACTATTATAGAATGTCCTTTGTTTCACAGATGGACAATATTCCGTTATATGTATATGCCACTTTTAGTGTAACCAGACATCTTTTAACTAATATTTTGCTCCTTCATCTTGGCTCTTGTGAGCAACGCCACTGTTAACACTGATGGGGAAATAATTTTTCAGCAATCATGAATACACGCACACACACACACACACACACACACACACACACACACACACAATGCAGTTACTAGATCGTATGGTAATAGAGAACATTATTTGTCTTTTGAGGAATTTTCGTTACTCAATTAGCTGCACCAACTCATACTCACACTGACAGTGCTCCGAGGTTCCAATTATTCCATAGCTAGGCCATTGTCTGGTTTTCCATGGTGTTTTGCTAGTACCAATCCTAGCAGGTATGAATGGCAGCTCGTGATGGTATGAAGGTGCATTTACCCAATGATTAGTAAGTTGAGTCATCTTCACTTTTCTATGTGTTTTTGACCATTAAAGTGTCTTGTTTTGAAATGTGTCAGTTTAAGTAATTTGACTGTTTTTAAATATTGGCTTGTTTAATTTTTATTGTCATGCTTAGGGATCCTTAACTTAATTTAAACATTGATTTTATCAGTAATACATAATTTAATATCATGACTTTATATTTCTGTATTAGAAAATTTCTGAGAGAGAGACAAAATATACACCCTTATCTATTGTCTTCAGCAAAGAAAACCACGACAGAACAATATGATGATCACATAGAAGTCCAGCTTGATGAACAGTTAGGTTTTTTTGAGATTATTAGCATGAGTGTTGGTGAAGGATACAAGGAGCAGGGATCACTCAAAGGCAACTGTATCACCAAGAAGCTCACGCCCACATGGATGATGACTGGAGCAGTGTGTGTATTGCCCATGGGCAGTTGGGCAGTTAGAATATCTCAATTTCTTTAAATTCTGCTGAGCAGCATCTCTTTACTCCTGGAGCAAGGCTGTCAGTTATCTTCCAAGTTTGTTTCCTACACATGTGGCCTTTTATTTGCCTCCTGGGCCTTTCTCTCTCTCATGGTTGAAAGTGTTTCATTCAGAGTAAAGTGCTATATAAGAGGAATGTTTTAAAACAGTGCATCAAATGTGTAGAGGATTTGTATCTACATTATCAAATCATTCAGTTTCCAACCTACGACAATAAGATGCTGCTGTGTTTCATGTCTTCATTATCAGGAATCTTTTCTAGATTTTCTCTGTTTAATATGTTACCTATTAGCTTAATTACCAATTTAGTCTTTTCATGCCCTTATAAACATTTTCTTAATTTTCTGTTTAGATTATTGTGTTTGACTTAATAAAAATATAACTGACTTTTGTACACTGACTTCTTACTTGTTTCTGTGAATTCGCTCACTAGTTCAATACGTTTGTGCTTCCGTGTGTGTGTGTGTGTGTGTGTGTGTCTGTCTGTGTGTCTGTCTGTCTGTCTGTCTGTCTGTGGCTCTTTAATGATTTTTAGATATAAGACCATATCTTATCTGATCTGTGCATAGAGAATTCTCAAGTAGTTAGAATTATAGAGACTTTGTCATCACAATCACTGTCAAGGTGAGAAGACAGATGTCAGAGTCCATTGAGTTGAATCAGTATTGATGGCAGGAGTTCAAAAATAAAAGAACTGAGGCTGGCCTCTACAGAAGTAGATTGTCCTTAATTTGAACAAGAAAAGACAAAGGATCCTGTGGGAGTGGAGACTGTAAGGCTCAGGGGGCTTGAGAATTTTGTTGGGCAGAAAAGGAAACTTTTTGGGGTGTAGATATTCTCATCTGGTGACCTGCTCCTCTTCAGTCTCTGAGTTTTGAAGACTAGAGATTGGTATGGTGACCTTGTCAGATGACACCTGGATCTGCACATAGCTCCTGCAGCTTTCCTGTCCAGAGTTTCTAAGCTCCCTTGAGGATTTGCGGTCTTTGACCTTTCATACATTTCTTCTGGAGTCCTCCTGTAAGATAGCTCTTGAAGCGTGGCATGTGTTAGTAGGTGAACAGGTTGGGAGGGGAAATACTCTGGAAGGTACACACACACACAAAAAAAGCCAAACAAACAAAAAAACAAAGGATAGGGTTAAGAACGCCAGAACAGAAGAGCTGGGGACCTTAATAATCTCAGTTGCCTCTTTCTGGAAGGCTTTATGTGTACTTATATCCTTTAAAATACATAAATATTTTCACAGTACTTCTGATTTCAATATCTAAGTGCATGCGAGTTAACCTTTCTTCTTTATTAGGAAAAAAACTTGAAAACTGAAAAGAAACATTAATTTTTCTTTAATCTATCAGAGAACTGAAACTGAGCACTTAAGTAAATAGCTGACAGAAGGTAGAAGCTAGGCTTCTCATTATTAAAGTAAGGGAGTAAGGCCAGGCATGGGGGAAGCCCTAAATGAGCCATGTGATAGTACATTCGAGTTAGAGACATCAGTATGAATTCATGCTGATCTTTTGCTTTGTAGACCAGGCTGGCCTCGAACTCACAGTGATCTGCCTTCCTCTCCCTCCCAAGCACTGGGATTAAAGGCAAGGGATGTGCCACCAAGCCCAGCTGACACATGCTGATCTTAATGCAGATGCACATGGAAGCATTTCAACACATACATACACATGGCTTAGTGTGCATACATATATTTTCTGTCATATGGTGTTGATACAAAAACTAATATAGAACTCGCCTTAAAGGGAATAAGAAATTTTTATTCTGGACCCATATTTGAGGGATCATAGCCTAGTAACAGAGATGTAAGGTAGCCTAAATTTTATTTTCCATGGAGGCAGCAACCTTATCAAATTGTATAGTTTGGCCAGATGAAAAAGTCATAAATCAAGCATGTTTAAAATATATCTGTAGGTACTTCAGAGAGGCAGTAAGATGGGGAACGATTGTTCTATAGATTGTAGTTACTATCAGATGAGATTCTTAGCTTTGGGTTGGTGAAAGTTAGAGATTTGCTAATAAGTTCCAAAAGGTTTATATCTCTTGGCCACTGGATATTAGTTCCACACAGAGGTAAGCCGAGAAGGAGGGCAAAGCTAGCCAGAGATTGGTATTTACCCTCTGGACCAGCAACATTCCAGCCTCTCCATGTCACCACATTTCTAATCAGTCAGTCTTTGTATACAAAACTCCTATCTAGGAATTCTCATTGACAGTAGCAAAATAGTACAGCCAAGGCTCACTTCCTCTTTATCTTGGTCTAATCCTACCCTCCAAAGAGAGGGCACAGGATTCCTTTTGAAAATGACTCATTTTGACTCTGTGGGTAAAAGCATGCTATATGAGCTGAGGACATCTCACAATGGCAAAAAAATAAGGCATACTGACAACAAGAAGATGTGGCTGATTTTCAAGTGTTTCCTTGCTGTTGAATAGATAAGACTAATGGATTCCTGTGCTTGCTGCTTTCAGGAACTGCAATTTTCTGAAAACTTTAGAAACTGAAATGTGTCTATAATCAGTATGCAGAATACATTCATTAGAGAATTCCAACAGTTCTCAAGAACATAACAGTATAAATATGAAAAGCTCCCTTAAATGGCTTATAATGACTGATTGCTTCAAAGAGCTGTGTTAAGAAGTTGATAAAGTTGTTTTATACAGTTTTGAATACTTCAAAATTCTGGTGGAGAACAAAAAAAGAAAAAAGAAAACAGAAAGCTCATGCTGATAACTGGAATTATTTTTTATTAAGTATTATGTTGGTAAAAAGCGTTTGATTTAATTTCACTTGTGTAAAAATGTTCCTTTGAAAAGTATACATTTCATTATTGCTTGCAGAATAATACAGCACGCTTGATTCTAGTGTAAATTGTGTGTGTGTATCACAGGCAATCTAAAGTGCATTTTACCTTGTATGTAATTTGTTAAGGAAACTGTGTTATCTGAAATTATGTTTATTTTGTTCAAAACTATTTTTATTGAATGTTCAGTAGTACTAACAAAGTCTGATTGTTAGATAAAAGATAACAAAAAAAATTAAAGAGACAAGTGAAAAAAATCCTTTAAAAACATTTTCAGGGGTTTTCAGACTTATTCTTTGTGTAATACTGATTTCGGGAAGTTCAGGCTGTCCTGAACTCACTTTATAGACCAGACTGGGCTCAAACTCACAGAGGTTTACCTGCCTCTGCTTCCCATGTTCTGTGATTAAAGATGTGCGCCACCACCACAGCCGGAATACCAAACATTCTTTAAGAAACAATTCTGCAAAATGGATCCCTTCATAGGTAGAAGCCAAAAATTACCAGTGGAGGTGCAGATTTGGAAGAAGGCGGTGAGTTTTACAATCCTCTTATCCTGAGAAATCCTTGTACGTTTCTACGGCTTAGAACTTGGACCCAAACACCCCATTGCACTGGCCTGGGGCACAGAATCTCATCCAATATATCTGAGTCTTGAGACTGCTTTCTTCCCTTTCTTTCTTTATTCTCGCCCTCCCCTCCCCCCCAAATGGCGAGTTGTCAGCTAGGGAAGAAAGGGACCTGATGGGTCCATAACGCTGATGTACTCTAAACTTACCTCGTAGTGAAAATAGACACTTGAAAAGCATGTATTTCTTTTTTTTTTTTATTTTTTTATTTTTTTATTAATTTATTCTTGTTACATCTCAATGTTTATCCCATCCCTTGTATCCTCCCATTCCCTCCCCCCATTTTCCCATTATTCCCCTCCCCTATGACTGTTCCTGAGGGGGATTACGTCCCCCTATATATTCTCATAGGGTATCAAGTCTCTTCTTGGCTACTTGCTGTCCTTCCTCTGAGTGCCACCAGGTCTCCCCCTCCAGGGGACATGGTCAAATGTGAGGCACCAGAGTACGTGAGAAAGTCATATCACACTCTCCACTCAACTGTGGAGAATATTCTGACCATTGGCTAGATCTGGGAAGGGGTTTAAAGTTTACCTCCTGTATTGTCCTTGGCTGGTGCCTTAGTTTGAGCGACCCCTGGGCCCAAATCTGCCTATCATATTGTTCTACTTGTAGATTTCTAGGACCCTCTGTATCCTTTTATTTTGCTATTCTCCCATGCGTCTCTCATTTAGAGTTCCAATAGGATGCCTTCCCCTCTGTCCCAGTTTCCTGGTAAGTGAAGGCTTTTGTGGGACATGCCCCTTGGGCTAGTATGCAGGTATAAGTGAGTATATACCATTTGATTCTTTCTGCTTCTGGGTTAACTCACTCATTATGATCATTTCTAGCTCAATCCATTTATCCACAAATTTCGGGAATTCCTTGTTTTTAATAACTGAGTAGTATTCCATAGTGTGTATGTTTTTCCTCCCCAGTGAATAACCTTGCAAACTCTCTTCACTGACAATAATCGTAGTTTGAATTAACATAACTTTTTTTTCCATTTAAAACTTGTGCCGTTGCTATAGCGTGGGTACGGTTGTAACTGTTGGAGGTTGTTCCCCTGCAATACAGACAGCCCTGGCAATAATCCTTTCGGTCCGGGCATGAAAACGCAGAGATGTGGAATTCAGTCAAAGTGGATCCATCTACAGTAGAACTTCTGCATATGAGGCCCAGAGATTAATGAGGAAAAAAGGTCAGACAAATTATAAGAACAAAAGGACTATGGGGTTTTCCGGAAGATTGTGTCTCCTAGGAATATCAGAACCTACATCCTGAAGTCTCACCAACCAACATGACTGTCTAAGCATGAGGTGAGTCAAGTCGATAATAATAAACACAGGATATAGAGGAGGCAGCTAGGGAATGCAGGGAGGGAGAAATAGTCTTCCTCAGGAAAGAGCATACTGACTGGCTATTTTTTTTTTCTGACTGGCTATTGAATCACAAATTTTCAGCCCGGAAAACAGATACACACACACACACACACACACACACACATACTAAGTAACTTATACTTTTATAGTTAGGAATATTTTATACCTATACAAATGTAGCAACAATTAATAAAAAAGGTTATGAATTGTGGGAAGAAGTGAAATGAGTTACATGGAGAGTAAGGAGGGATGAAAGGGAGAAATAAAATTATATAATTATAATCTCAAATGATAATACAAATGTATTTTTAAAAGCTTGTGTGATAAAGTTAGGATGGTGGCTCATACCTTTAATCTCATCACTGCGAAAGCAGTGGTAGGCAGATCTTTGAGTTCAGGGCCAGCCTATCTACAGAGTGAGTTCTAGGAGAGCCAAGGCTATATAGAGAAACTGTGTCCTGAAAAGTAGATAGATAGATAGATAGATAGATAGATAGATAGATAGATAGATAGATATTAATTTAACAGTTTTTACAAATGTTTCTATCCAGGCCTGATAATAGTAAAGGACCCTATTAGGTAAGGTCTTACACATGGTGGTTCTCTTCTGCTCTGTATTAAAAGGAATGCTGTAAATATTACTGTTTCAAATTGATTTTTGAAATCCCAACACAAAGACTTCAGATATTCTGATTTATTTTGAAGTTGTCCTTGCAAAATACAATGCTCTCCATTTGAATGTCCATCTATCACAGACACTATTGATCACTTTTGTTAACGGCTTGTTCCATAATAAATATTTGGAATCAAAACACCTCTCTAAATCACAAAACAGGAGAAAAGGATGATATATGAAATAAAAGTCAATAAACTTTAAATAAAACACGTCAAAATGAAAATAGAAGGACCTGTGATATATAGAGATAATTGCTGCCTACATTAGGTATTAGAATACCTATACCACACAGTAAGCATTTTAACACAAAATGAGCCGCCTCTGAGAATATTTCTCGTATTTCTGTACACCACAGAGAAAAGAAACGCATTCATTTTTAGTCCATTATGTTTACAGTGGGGAAACCTAATTAAACTTTTTCCAAAAAGGGAGGAGAAGGAAAGGAGAATGGGACTGGAGGAGAGGAGGGAGGGGTCTGTGACCCTGATGTAAACCAAGTAAGTAAATATTTTTTTAAAAAATCCCAGGAAGATACTATGTAATTTCAGGTTGCTTTGTGCATTTGTAAAGATACAATATTTCTGGCCACAACATATTTGCTGTTTCATCTGAATTTACTTAGTATATTAGTTAGCCTGTTACGGTATGTATAATTATTTTATATGGCTATGTATTAGGTGATTAATTATTATTTTGTATGAATAGCATATAGATTATAATAAACATGTCACATTCTCAGTCTATTTTATAACACTAATCAATATGTTCTTGAAATTTACTAATTATTTATTATTATAAGCATTAGAGTACTCACTAAAGCATATTTCCTATTCCATGTAAAAACAGATGCCATCATTTTCAAATCAGCTTGATTTTGGTTCATTTTCAACAGCTGTATTTCTTATTGCATTTCTGCTTGTTTAAAAGACGGTAATACTGAAACATGTAGTATTTACTTCCTGCAGTAACCCATTATTTTCTACCAGACATGATGGATAATAAAGATGTTTATTAGTGAGATGATTTCCTAATGGGTAATGTAAATTGTGAAGAGATTCAACATTCTTCTGTGGTTAAAACCACAAAGTTATGACAGTGAAGCAATGGTCAATATTGCACAAGATGTGTGTCTCAGTAACTTGGCAGTGTTGTAGTTGTGCAGGAAAATCCTCAAATTTTTTTCCACAACAAACATGTTCTTCATGATATAAGTCATTGGCTTCATCTGCACAGGAAGTGTCTGAACCAGTGCATGCTGAGGTGCAGGAAAGATTCCCCCACAGGGCAGAGTTGACAATGACACTCTGGAGTTTTATTCAGTGAGAAGATGGCAAAGCTCAAAGAACTTGAGCAGTATCTGGGACAGCATGCCCACAAGTGGATCTTCTATGGCAACAGAGCATCCTATATAACAGCCTTGTAGGTGAAGAGACGTTTACAGCAAAGGTATGTGGATGGCCCTTTATTACCAATTTAGTTGTAGCGACAGGCAACTTCATTGTTTTTAATTTGACTTCCTGGAAGTGACGCTGAAGTGGAACATAAAAGCGGTGCACTGTATGATTTTCAGAGGTGCTATTTATCATTTCTGTCTTCATACAAACACAGAATATTGATCCTTAGAATTTTTATGTAATAATATTGTCTCCCTTATATACAAGATGAAGTTAGCTCTCCATGTTTATTTTCATACCCATTGCTTTTTCTTTCTGTATTCTACTATCACGTTCTTTTATATTATTTCTTTTTATTTTTATTTAGTTCTTATATTATTTTAGTATTTATATATTATATTGTGTAATACTTCACTATACTAATTTATATGTGCAAATATTAATAATATGTGTGATATATTGTATTTTATAATATTATTATGTCATTTATATTTGTTATCCAGCCTTAATCCACAAGCCTTAGTTCTACAAGGTGAAGAAGCTCTTGCCTCTGCTAAGCCGTATTCTCCCTACAGTACTTGCTTGCACTCTGCTGTCATCTTCCTCCATATGTGCAGTCTTGTTCAGGCCCAACGACTGATATTTCAGTCTGAGAGAAAATCAACATGGAGTCTCTTGTGATTAGCAGTTTGTGTTTGATAAATAAAGTCTGATGAAGCATACTCCTGGCAGTAATGTGGTCATTACAGACATTAGAAATTGATAGCAGAGTCTGTTAGGCACTGCTTCTTCAACAGGATAAACCACACAGGAGCCAAATCATCACAATGATTGCTTCCCCCTCTTGGCTGAGCAGTGAGATGCCTAGATAGATTTTACCTGGGTCTGATTTCCTACCTGTGTTTTTGATGATCCTGTTTGTATCACCTTCCCTCGGTTTTTTTTCACTTTCATGAAAATTTTTATGAATAAAATTATCCAGTACAGACTCTGTGTTATTGGCTATTTTCATTCAAAATAATTATTGTGAAGTTCATCTAGCTTGTTGGAGATATAAATTTCTTATCCTTGCTTTTGATGAAATTTACTACACAGTAACAACAATTCACAAATCATTTATCTGTCACCCATGCTTGGACTCTTGACACTTTTAGTTATTGCTTTATACCATTGGCTTCCTCTCCTCAGTAACCCACTGAGAAGACTGACTAGGCCCTCAATCAGATCAGTGCTTTTTAACATGGAGGCAGAAAAACTGCACTGTGCGTTCAATTTTTCTACATCTTTACACCTGATGGAATGGTTATTCTTTTCAATTTCTAATGAATCTCATATTTTAAATTTTAATAATGGTGTCCTCTCATATTACTTACCATATATTGCACAGAAAAATTTTTACTGTATTACTCCAGACTGAAGACTTTTTTTTTTAGTTCAAATGATTTTACTTTGAAATAACTTTAGAAAATGTATTTTTTTCACATCAGGAGTCATTTGTAGCTAGAGTCATGTGTTTGCAGCCATTACCAAAAGAGTTTCATCTACTTACATTTCTAATGTCATATATGTGTAGTTAATGTTTATTCCACTGGTTTGGTCCCAGTGCAATTTATATTTTCTATGATCTTTTATAAGTAGAATCACACAGTAGTTATGTCAAATTCTAGCAACATATAAAGTATAGGAATTTGTCTGGTAGTAAATTTCATTACTTTTAGAAGCATAATCCACAATAGATTAAAACACCATGTAGTGTTTTAAAACTGGAAATTATTTCCTCAATAAATGGTATTTTATGGAGGAAACTACCATTTTCTGGTAGATGTTTCCCACCAGGAAGTACATGAAAATTATAACTTCTGAACAGTGCCAGCAGTCATTTCCATGAGGAGGGGGGCCAGTATTAGGGACTTTTATGCCTTTGTGAATTGTTTTGCTTTTCATTGTCTGGTCATTTGTGGCTGTGCACACATATGTTGTTGAGGACATCTTTGCCTGGAAGTGAATCTGACACGATACATGCAGAATGAGTGTAAGTGTAGAAGGGTTGACCTGGGTTTAGAGTTCAAGCATATAATCTGTCATTGTAGACAAGGCATGGCGGCCTACGTATGAGGTGGCTTCTCACAGTGTATCTACCATTGGGAAGCAAAGAGTGAGGAATAGTGGTGCTTAGCTCACTTTCCCATTTTTATTTAGTCTAGAGTCTAGCTCTTTGGAATTTGTGCTGGCTATATTTTGGGTGCATCTTCCAATCGTAATTAAACCAATCTAAATACAGTACCAATATTCAAAATTCCAAAGTCCAAATTTCCTTGGACCCAAGACAATCACTTAACTATGAACTTCTATAATATCGAAGAAGCAAAATGCTTCTAATATACAATGGACAGAGTAAGCTCTTCAATTCAAAAGGAAGAATGTGGACACAGCAAGGAGAGGTTGGAACAAAAGCAAACAGCAGGGAAAATACAGTAAAAACTACAGAGTTCTGGAACTCTTGTGTGAATTGTTCGGGGAACTAAGGACTTTGATGGCTCTACTATTCCAGATCTTCCATCTGTAACACACATAGTCTCTTTCTAGGTGCAGCACAACTTTTTGAGTTCAGTTTTCTAGACAGATGTCCTGTAGTTATTCAGTATCCTAGAGTCTCTATTTCAATGTAGGAATTAATTTCACAGCTTCAATGTACTGTCTCTTAGGATCTCCTTGCATAGAATTCAATTCCGGAACGCCTAGTTTGAGCACCTCTCTGGAACAATGATACAAGACTGAGTGACCCTCTCAATCTTATATATTTCATACCTGAAAATAAGAACCATTTGGATGACATTGCTAAGTTAAATGGCAACTTGTGATGGAGCCTAGTCTCCTTGCATTAAAGATCTACCTGCTTTTGTGTGCTGACCCTAGGAAACTATTATGGGTTGAAATAATTTTTTTAGTATAGAACCCATACTAGAACCCTTATCAGTTTAATTTCCCTCCTTTCAAATGACAGCATTTTCTTGAGATGGAATTTTATTTGGATGAGGTCTTGCCTGAGGACCATCTTTTTCATTCATCTCATGAAGAACATGAATTATCTCTTTATTTTTTTTTTATTTTCTCTTTAATGGAGCTTAGCGTTTTTACAATCATAGCTAATTTCAATACCACCATGTTTGTGAGATCAAATTCAATCACGTCCCTTTCCTTATCAAATTTCCTCTGTGTTTCTCATTAAAGAACTGAATGAGAGCGATAAGGAATTGCCATGCCACACAGCCTGAGTGCTATCCTATCTTTAATTTTTTCCACAGACAAATTAGTCTATTGCCTCACTTATATTCTCAGGACATGAAAATAATTCAGCCAAAATCTTTGCTACAATGTCTCACAAATATCTATAGTCCAGTCTTTATAATCCTGTTCCTCTTTGAATATTTATCACCAGGTCCCTAATGCCTATATTTCTTCACCAGAATGATACATCAAGCTCTTGTGACGACATCCTAGGGATTTTTCCAGTTCAAAGTTCCAAATTCTTCCTTGCTCTCTACATGAACCAATTCTAAAATTCTAAATGTACACAATCAGGCTTACCAACAGAAATGGGCACAAGGCTTAATACCAGTTTTCTGAATTAGTCGCTTTTCTGGTTGCTGCAATCAAATGTCTGACAACAGCAGCTTAGGAAGAAAGAATTTATTTGGCTTACAGTCATACATGGAGAAATCTGTTTTCCACTTGTGACCCCTGATCATCATCATCATTGTACACTGATGGGAGTTAAAAGCACCATGGAAATACGCATCTGAGTGTTTCTGTAAAAGAATTTCTAGATAGAGGGAACATTAGAACTTGGATTTAATGTGTTGTGTTTTGTATTATTAGGTGATTATATGTGCATAACAAGAAGGACTGGATGGTTGTCTTAAAATAGATATTTTGGAGCATCAAGTTCCTAATGGGTTAAATTTGTAATGTGTTTACTGATTGTCACCTTGATGGGATTTAGAATCCTCTTCTATATAAACTTCTGGCCTTGCCTATGAGGATTCCTTTGAACTATCTTTCAGAATAAGAGCTGAGACAATAATCCTCCAGGCCACATCTTCCCTAGTGTTTTATTATGTATATTATTTCAGCTTGCCCAATTCTACTTTTTTGAACCTAGAGTTGTTATCACAGTTTTAGAGTCTGAGCCTAGGCCTTGATATCCTGACATGCTAGCTCAGTAATTCATTCCCTAAAGTTCCACTAAACGTCAAATAAAACTGCAAAGCAGAGAAAGTTGTCTGATTCAGTGTGGTCATATTGAGGATACAGTGATCATAAAGTCTGTCTTTAGGGTATTAATATAAACTGTTACTTTAAAAGGAGGGTAAGAGGTATACATAATAAAGCAATACTGGGCAAGGTGTGGTCCAGCCCATCATTGAGTAGTCTCCATTTTCTCTTCAAGATAGTTTGATAAGGCAAACAAATACCTGAGACACAAACTCTCCTTTGATACAATGGAACTTCCACCTTTCCCTTCTCTAAGTATGGATTCTTGGTCAACTTACAACTCCTTGGAGACAATTATTTAAAGGGTCTTATTGCCAAAGAGAAGGATGCAAGCATTTCTCTTTTTTTTTTTCTTTTTTTCTTTTTTCTTTTTTTTTTATTAATTTATTCTTGTTACATCTCAATGTTTATCCCATTCCTTGTATTCTCCCATTCCTCCCCCGCCCCCATTTTCCCATTATTCCCCTCCCCTATGACTGTTCCTGAGGGGGATTACCTCCCCCTGTATATTCTCATAGGGTATCAAGTCTCTTCTTGGCTACCTGCTGTCCTTCCTCTGAGTGCCACCAGGTCTCCCCCTCCAGGGGACGTGGTCAAATGTGAGGCACCAGAGTACGTGAGAAAGTCATATCACACTCTCCACTCAACTGTGGAGAATATTCTGACCATTGGCTAGATCTGGGAGTTACCCTAACTAAGCAAGTAAAGGACTTGTATGAAAAAAATTTCAAAACTCTGAAGAAAGAGATTGAAGATGACCTGAGAAGATGGCGTGATCTTCCTTGCTCATGGATCGGGAGAATTAACATAGTAAAAATGGCCATCCTGCCAAAAGCAATCTACAGATTCAATGCAATCCCTATCAAAATACCTACACAATTTTTTAAAGACATTGAAAGTTCAATTCTGAACTTCATATGGAAAAGCATTTCTCTTTAGAATATCTTTACTTTTACTAGGATGGTTGAAATATTACTGTCCCAAAGCACGTTTAGAGTCATTGGCCCCCTTTCTATGTTCATCCCAGGGCTTCATATTAGTTAAAATGTCTATCTATGCCTTTCAACAACTGTCACAATCTAATGAGCAGATTAGGATAGACTATGAAGCCTATTCTGTTGGGCCTCACAGGGCTAAGGCTTATGCCCTCAAACTCTTAAAATATGAGATCTAGAGCTGTGAGAAAACAAACTTCCTCTGAGCCAAAAAGTTTCTAGTGTCAACAACAATAAAAAGAAATACAGACTCCCAAGGGAACCAAATCTCCACTGTTTTATCCTGAAAAGTCATACCAGCTTTCCAAGTTATAATGATGCACATATTTTTATGTCTGCTGAAAAATTACTCTATATAAAGTATTTAGAAAACTGGCATAGAGAAAGATCTCTATGGATCATCAAAAAATTACATAAAAACTTCCTGAAACTTTGGAGCACTCTGTGGTTTTGTAATAGGTAGTCAAGGACTCAGATAAGAGGTAATCAAGAAGAATTATAGCCTGAACTTGGTTGCTGCCCATACTGGTTAGGCAGGGAGTTATATGCAAGGGACCAGGAAAATGTAGCTGTGTCTTAGTAGCTGTGTGTTCGCATGGTTGAGTGGTTTGTGTTTTTGTCCTGAAGTTGCCATAAAATTCTCCCTATTCTACCAGACATGGAGGCTCTAACAACTTCCAATTTGCCCAACATTCACAATAACCTAGGTTCTCCATCCTCAAAAGATGCTGCATTCACTAAGATATCATTTATATTGTGGATGTGATCCCTGTTGTGAGCTATTCTAGAAGATCATGGAAAGAATTACCCTAAAAAAAGGGTGCGACCATCCACAATTTAGGGGGAAAGAGGGGTAATTTTGCTCTAATGAATATTAATCTATCTCATAAATATATATGCAGATGTCGTTAAAACTCATAATGTGGAAGTGGTTGATATTATCCACTCCAAGGTTAGTTTGTCCACTGTTTTTATGGACTACAATATGTTTTGCTAAAAAAACAAAAACAAAAACAAAAACAAAAAAAAAACAACAACAACAACAACAACAAAAAACTTAAGTATGTTTCTTGACTAAATTCTTCTCTTAGAAGTTCTGAAGCAATGGTACAGGTACCTTGACTAGAAAGAGACTGGTCATGATAATTAAGATTCCTGAAGCTCTCTCATCATGGAAACTGGCTTCATTTTGGATTTCCATTGCTCAGCACCAAAATCTATGTTGTTGTTGTTGTTTTTTCTAGCATAGTCATAGATTGAAGGTCTGTTTATTATATCCAAAATGAAGTCAGTTCGCAAGATGAGAACTCCAGAAGTCTAATTATCATGACACGTCTCTTTCTGGACAAGGTACCTCTACGATTGCTTTAGAACTAATATTAAGTGCAAACAGTCACACACTTCTTTGCAGTGTCACTGCATTATAAGGAGACACTGTGTACAAAACCCTTCAATACAAGCAGCTTTCAGTGGCTGTGTGGACTACATTTTTACATTTCAGTTTTCAAATTTTGCCTGTTGTTTATTTGCTCTTTCCCTTATAGGAGCAGAGCCCCTTCCTATTGGTGAAAAGCTGTTAAGTCAGATATCAGGAACTACCTCACAGTTGTGTAGATTTCTAAGTTAATACTGATTTTTATGGAATCAGTGCTGATTATGAATGATATTAATGCTGAATAACTAAGCTTGAAGAAAACTAAAAAAAGAATGTGTCAAGCAGGAGGTAATATTCAATAAGAATTTGTCTAAATTCTGGAGAACTTTTACATCTCTAAACTAATTTGCAACCTTAATGTACTCACAAAACAAACATACCAAAGAGAAAACAAACTCTTGAGAACTAGATCTTAATATTTTGAAAACTTTTATTCTCTTTGCTATTTTTCTCTTTATTAATTTCTTTTTCATATGTGCATTGTGAAAATGTAATATTCCCATTTCCTCTGACCTACTAAATGAGCCTTGTGTATACTGTGTTGCATCGTGTTGGCTGCCTACTATGTTCTGTAAAATGCAAACTTTCTTAAGTTTGTTTTAAAGGAAGGGTATTTTTAAAATGCCCCATAGTCTCTTGAATAGCATGTTTTGAGTAGGTCAACCATTTTTCAGACTTTGCTCATTGCTGGTGTTTTTTTCTCAATGGATTGCAAATAACACTTCACTTTTCCCATGAGGCTTATGTGACGGTTTTGTTCTTTCTTTAACCTTCCTCAAGAGCATTTCTTCATTGGCAAAGTGCATGATGGAAATATTTCTATACTCTCTCCTAAAGACACTGTATGTAGTCTGTAATATATGAAGATGACATTATTTCATCAATTTGCTCTCTAAGTAGAAATAAATAAAAGGTTGATGTTCCAATATGACTTAATCAATTGCTTACAGGAAAGGCTTTTCTTCAAAGTGTTTTGAAATAAAATTTATAAGCATGTTGAAAGCTTCAAAATACTAAATAAATTATAAACTTTCATTTAAAGTCAATCTACGGCCTAGAAGTGTTCAGTTGTTGGATTGATTGCCTACCTTTCTATAAAATCGTGCTCTTCTATTGACAGCAACAGATAACAGCTACCTAGGCTACACAAGACCCCCACCCCATCTCAAAATACTCTCTGTCTCTCTCACATACCATATATTTTATATAAATATTAAATGTATGCATTAAGATCTTTGAATATTCTTAAAATATTCATGAGCAAAAATTAGTTTTCTAGAACTTTGAGGGTAGGTGAAGTAATTTTGTACTCATTGTGTTATTAAACTGGGATGTAGAAAATCCATTCAGATAGTCATCAGATTTCTAGTAGTGTAAGGGCAAATTGAAAGGAAAAGGAGAGGAAGAAATACAAAGTGCTCTGTGAATTCAGCTATACTGTGATTTGACTTATTAAGAGTAGCAATGTATCAGTGTTCTGTATCCTCAAAATCCATTAATTGGCAGGAAATCCCAAAGTGTTTTTATGTAATAATAAATATTGGTGACATATTTCATCAAGAGAGTGATGAGTCAAACATTTTTATTTATGTTATTTTAATATATTTCTGAGTGTTACCTAAAGTACAATTTATACTGTCAGTGATGTAGGCATGTATGAGGGCCATATAAAGTACTCTTCATCGATGTGTCTTATGGTCACTCAGTATAACCAAGCATTGCTCTTTGATGTCCCTTACATCTTTCTAGGCAAATGTTTAACATTTTGAATGAAATTAAGATAATAAAGATATATACTTAGAAATTTCAGCTAGAGCTAGGAGATAAAAATTTACATGAGATGTCAGCTCAAAAGTAAGATCTTAAACAAGAGAGAGATATGTACAGTTCTGAAATTCAGTCTACACATTAAATTGATTCTTGTATCAATCAGAGGTGGAAAAATGGATCGACAAGATTCAACATGAAAATAAATCATGTTAGTCCATATTCTTAGGTGAAGTCATGGGTTGAATGTCAAAATAATAAACATAAATCCACTCAATTTTGTGTTCTTCTTCCTTTGTTTTGTTTTAAACCTATCAAGTCCAATTCCTGTTAGCCTTATACTCTTTGATGTCTGAGAGTTCACTGGAGTGTGGTCTACCTGACCTCCAAGGGATCACACAGTAAAAGAAAACAGAATATCCTTCTCCCTGCAGCTTCTAGCTGCCAATAGCAAGTCAGCTAGGGGTGGACCTTGCTTCTCTCTCCATACTGGAACCTTGTCCAGATTGAGTTTTCAGAAAAGTGTCATTAAAACAACAACCACAGAAATAATGACAACAACAATAAGCAAATTTAAGTTGCAACATAATAGAAGAGAAAAAATGCCACTAATTAATCATTGAGTAATATTTTCACTGGTCAGTAGCCAAATCATACTGAGAAGAAACTGAAAGGAAGATGCAGGGTTCTGGTATCACAATATTTGTACAATCTATGTTGTCCAAGTGCTATGGGAAAATCAACCATGGAATACAGTTCCCACTCCAGTTCCTGAAAGCTTTGTTCATATAAAATTAGCATTAGGCATATTGTCAGTGTCTGTGGTAAAATGATTGGGGATAAAACAGGCTCTAAAATGACAGAGTTCTTCACAATGGGAGGAGTAGGAGTGGCTTGGCAGTTAAGAGCACTGAGCGTTCTTCCAGAGGACCTGGGTTCGATTACCAGCACCCAGATGTTGGTTCACAACTGTCTCTAAGTGTAGTCCAGGGACCTGAACCCTTCTTCTATAACACAGACACACAAACATACACACAGGAACACAAGACATGGATGGAAACATACATACATACATACATACATACATACATACATACATACATACACAAAGAAAAAACATCCATACAAACAAAAATAAATATTCGTCATATCACTGAAAGAATGAGCAGCTGCATACTATAGGTATCCTAGCATCTAAGTATAAAAAAGAAGATGTGAATCTATATCTCTTTCCATGGTGACTCACATTTTATCAGGGAAATGTTAGATCTATGTATACCTCTGACATTATTCAATATCAATACAAAAATCTCACTTTATTTTAAAATAAATAAAAAATTTAAATGTTAGAACTCTTTAATAACTTTTATTGTGTACTTTTTTTTCTTTGTTTTTGTTAAATAGTTGGAAGCCAAACAAATATGTACACATAGAAGCAAAACAATTTTAGGTTGATAGAATGGTTTCTTAAACATTGCCTCACATTTTACGCTAATAATATATAAAAATAAACCAAGTTAATATATCTCTCTCTCTTGGACAATTGCCTCCTCAGGACTGGAAAAGTGACTCAGTGGGAAAGAGCACTTGCTGCACAAGCAAGAGGGCCCCCTAGAGCCCACATAAAAAGCCAAGCATGATTGCACATGTATCTGTAACCTAAGCTGTGTGCACACACAGACAGGAAACAGACCCAGAATCTCTATGTCTTTCTGGCCTCCAGCTTAGCTCCAGGTTCAGTTAAGGTATCATTTCTAGGGAACTGATAGAGGGTGAAACAGTATGACATCTTTCCTCTGCTAGTCTCTGTGCATGTGTGCAAGTGCATGCACACTCACTCTCACGTACACACATTTATCACTTCCCATACACACAAAATAAAGGAAGAAACTGACTTATCAGCTAAAGTACACTAGATGTGATACTTGTTTTGCATTATAAATTTAGCTATATTGGAATTTGATTATTATTTCATTTCATGAGAAATATTATTTGAAGAGATGGTCCATTCCAACTAGTGTGAGTCAAATATAGAAGACTCAAGTAGAGGCTACAGAATCATTACTGAACTACTGAACAAAGTTTTGAAGAGATTTCTTCATGAACTAATAAATTCTAAGAGCACTTCAGTATTCATTTAATGCTCATTCAGCTTTTATACTCACATAATTTCTACTATAATTATAATAATGCATATGTATGAATTATGGATTTATTCATATTTATGATGATTTTAAATCTATACCACCAGCACACATCTAAAATCTCAATTATGCTATGTTGGGAGATTATGGAATCTTGAGGAAGTAAGACTAAGCTAGAAGAAGAAGGTCCCTTTGGTAGGTTCATGGTAGCATCTTGTCTTTAATACTGTTCTTGCTCTCTGTCTTCATTTGTGTCCACCTACAGGGCCACTGCTGTACATGATGAGGTCCTCTTAAGGCATGCAAGAACTAGTGATCACGCACTGACCTCCTGGAGCTACACAAATCCTTCTACACTTCAAGTTGTTTCTGCCTTCTATTTTGTTGCAGTACTGAGAGAAGTTAATGGATACTCCATCTGTTTGCACTTTTATCAATAAGCTTTGCCTCTCAACTACAGAAAGATTTGCAACTAGTTGGGGAACAAAACATAATTTTTAGTATTTGTTGTATTATCTTGTTCTATTCGATCTCTTACATAAAAGCAAAAGATTACTTTTTGGACATGAGTACTATATAAGGAAATGTTTTGTTTTGTATTGTACAATTACAGAAATAATAGCAATGTGACTGAGCAATGTGCTTTCCATGAGTGAAGGCAAAGATAATACAAAAAGACTTTGTAAAAAGTTTGATTACTGTTTTGAAATCTAAAAATTATGAAATTTACTGATAATTAGTTTTACAAATGAGAGGCAATTTCTTTCACTAATAAAAATACCAATTCTGATATATTTTATATTGTTTTAATTTATACCTAAGAAATATAAAGATACCTACTTTCTGCTAAAACTTTATTTCATTTTTTTAACATGGAAAGTTAAAGGGAAGTTCACCCAACACTAATTTTCATTTACAAACGTTTCAAATAATCTGTGAAGAAGTAAAAGTGAAAATTTGATCAAGTTGTATTCATTTGACTTGCAAAGAAAGTCTCTTGTTTTTATGTATTGTGACTCCTGACTGTAAACTATTGGTTATCACCTTAGAAGGACTGTCTTGATGCAATATTAGGTGTAAAAATTAGGAAGACATCTATGTTTTTTAAAAAGTCCCTTTAAGATGTTGCTTCTTGCAGTACACAGCAATGTGCACAAAGACCCACAATAGGACAATGCGTGCAGAATGTGAGAGGTTTTAGAGCACTTAGCCCTAAATGGAGAGTTTTATCATGCACCTCCTTTCAAGTCTCAGGAATTTAAGCAGAATTGGAAGTGGAAAGATTTTAAGAGCCAGCGCCTGGGGAAACTGTTATCTGCACTCAAAGGGCTAAGGTACATATAAATTCACAGAGGCTATGGCAGCATACACAAAATAAACACAATTCCAATCCCACAAAATCTCAGGGTGGAAAAGAGGAAGTCAACCACAAAATTCCACTTCTTACCAAAAATCTCGTTGCAATCAGCCTTAGGTACTGTTGTATTGCTGTGAAGGAACACCATAACTAGGACAAGTCTTATAAAAGAAAGCATTTAATTGGGGGCTGGTTTGCTTTAATTTTTACAGGTTCCATTATCATCATAGGAGAAGGCAGACAGGCGTGGTACTGGAGGAGGAGCTGAGGGCTTTACATCCTGACCATAGGTAGCAGACACGTGGGCTTTTAAAACCTCAAAGCCTTCCCCTAGTGGCACTTTTTCCCCCCATCAAGGTCACACCTCCTCCAACAAGGTCACACTCCTAAAACTTCTAATCTTTCTCAGTTGGATATTATCAGTCATACCACCATACAATTGGTACCTGGGAAATAGCAAATAATTTTCTTCAATAGGATGTGTATCAATCACACACCAGGGAAGGTCCTGTGCCCAAGGATAGTTAGCCAGAAAAAGAAGAAAAGAACCCTGAGCTTTTATTGTTGTTGTTGAAGTATCCTTTTTTATTTGTCAGGCTTTTTTTTTTTTAATGGGGAAAAAAACATGAAATTAGGTGAGTAGGGAGGGGGTAATCTGGGAGGAGACAGGAGAGGAAAATTATGATCAAATAAATTATATAAAATTTGGGAATCAAATTAAATTGATATAAAATTGTAGACACTAATCCCTTTTCTTCTCAGTAACTAATAATTATATTACTAAAGTAATTGAAATAATTTGCTAGTAATCAAGAATGTAATTAAGAATAAGTAATACAATACTTAATATAAAAAATATTTATAGGTATTTATTGATGTACTTATCTTCAAAAAAGTAAAATGATAATTAAAGCAAAAAAGCAAACAAACAAAAGTCTTTTATCAATAATATTCTACTGTATCAGACTGAGAAAACAAGCTATGAACTATGAGAATTTATTATTCAAAAAGCACATTATTTTCAAAGTAACATCAGATAATCTATCCATAGCTCTGTAGAGGAATTTTACTTTCAGAAACATTGCTGGTCCGACAGGGATCACATCCAAAGACCTGTGTCTGTGTGATCCAGCTGGAATACAGACATGCCCTTACTATTACACCCTTAATCCCTCTGGCTGGCTTTTAGCACACACCTTTATTCTCAACCAATGGCATCTATTTGAAGGACAGATGAGGTGATGAATCAGAGAATGATTTGTCATAATAAGTCAGAGGAAGGATACTCCAACTCTTATAAGAACAGACAGGAAAGAGAAAGAAGTTATTTAAGAGCCGTGCAGAGAGCAAGGCAATGAAGTAGAGTAGTGCCCAGGAATACAGTAGGGTCCATGCAGTCAGGTACACTGTGGTGGAGTTTCATGTAGGAAGTTCAGCTAGTTCAGTTTATGGAGTTCAAAGACAGTTTTTCCAAGCAAAGCAATTCAGTCAAAAGCCAAGAGAAGCCATTTTGAATCAGTTAGTTTGAAGAGGACTTTTAGCCAGAACAGCTGAGTTTGCCAGCCAGCCAGAGTTCAGAAAGAACTGGAAACATTAAGTATATTTAGCAGTAAGTCTTGAAGGCTGAAAACATTCTACGCCTAGGTTAACAGACAGAGTTTAGAATCTGAAGCCTTCACTGTCTGGGTTTGCAGAAGATTAGATTGTATGGAGGCTGAAAGCCTCCAACCTAGGCTTAGGGATAATTAGATAGAAAACATTCTGTACTCAACCCAAGCCATGTATTGGTAAAGCTTGGGTATGACTCTCAGCCTCAGCTCTTCATATGAGGAAATAAAAACTTTTACACAGTTTCAAGGTAAAAATATACAGAGTGAAGAATAAATTCATTAGGTAGATAATATACTTCAAGCTTGCAATGCCTTTTCATCCCAAGTACTAGAAAGGACAATAAGGATAAATGTTATCAATTAAGGTCAAATTATTCATTATATCTGTTGTGAGATTTTTACTTCATTGTATGAATACTATCCATTGAATTTTACTTACTATGTAGTAATTTGTATATATACATATATAGATTTATACTATGAATAAATATTATGATAACACAGACAAATACAACTTTCTAAAACATGTCTATAATATGTTTTATAGGGTATCTAGAAATCATGACTCATATGTAAATGTACCTTTGTTACACAAGAAGAAGACAAGGGTTAATGCAGTGAGAAGTTGTAGGAAAATTCAAATTAGTGATTAGGATGAAAACAAAGTAGAAATCTTGGAAATACTTCTTAGCCTCATGTGGATCTGTCGAGGATATAACTGCTGAGATTCCTTCTCCCTACTCAATGACTAAAGCCTAGTAATGATCTTCCACACCAGAGTAACAAAAAAACTATGATAGAGAAAGTGAACTGTACATTATGTATCCCCTGAAGAGAAAATGACAGTTGATATGGGACTCAAAGGAAAGTGAATTCCTGGAACAGAAAGTAGAGATAGAGTAGGAGGAGGAGCCATAGCACTGACTCCTTACCCGCTGGACAAGCAGCAACTCCTCCACACAGTTGGAAGAGAGCAGTACCTCTTTCTGTGCAGAGACAGATTTACAAGATCAGCCAACTTCCTGTTAGGTTCTCTTGAAAATCTTTTCTAAGGCCTCTGAGACAGTCCACTTCAATACTATTTAGTCCACTATAAACAGCTAAAAGAGGTTTAAGACAGAGAAGTTTTACAGTTGATACTGAAGAAAAAATTTGAGTAAGAGCATTTCTGGAAAAATCATTAGATGAAAATAATTTATAATTTTGTAACTTCTGTTGTAATATATTACAATATGCCTTGGAATATACCCAGAAGATGCTCCAGCACACAACAAGAAACTTTGCTCAACCATGTTCATAGCAGCCTTATTCATAATAGCCAGAACATGGAAACAGCCTAAGTGTCCCTCAGTAGAAGAGTGGATAAAGAAACTGTGGTACATATACACTATGGAATACTACTCAGCTATTAAAAACAAGGAATTCTCAAAATTTGTGAACAAATGGATTGAGCTAGAAATGGTCATAATGAATGAGTCAACCCAGAAGCAGAAAGACTCAAATGGTATATACTCACTTATATCTGCATACTAGCCCAAGGGGCATGTCCCATGAAAGCCTTCACTTACCAGGAAACTGGGACAGAGGGGAGGGCATCCTACTGGGACTCTAGATGAGAGACGCATGGGAGAATAGCAAAGTAGAAGGATCCAGAGGGTCCTAGAAACCTACAAGTAGAACATTATGATAGGCAGATTTGGGCCCAGGAGTCCCGCTCAAACTAAGGCACCAGCCAAGGACAATACAGGTGGTAAACTTTAAGCCCCTACCCAGATCTAGCCAATAGTTCTCTCCAGTTGAGTGGAGAGTGGGATATGACTTTCTCACATACTCTGGTGCCTCACATTTGATCATGTCCCCTGGAGGGGGAGACCCGGTGGCACTCAGAGGAAGGACAGCAGGTTACCAAGAAGAGACTTGATACCCTCTGAGCAATTAACAGGGGGAGGTAATCCCCCTCAGGAACGGTCATAGGGGAGGGGAATAAGGGGAAAATGGGAGAGAGGGAAGAATGGGAGGATACAAGGGATGGGATAACCATTGAGATGTAACAAGAATACATTAATAAAAAATTTAAAAAACCTTTCTCTCCCCCCCCCAAAATAGAGTTATGTCGTTATAAAGATAAGATCTGTACCACATCTTTTCCATACTGTTCGTTTGTCTCTTACATGCTTATTGCACTTATATTCACAAGCATGCACACAGCAGACACATATATTTACTTGTGAAATCAGTATAAGAGTGATATAACTAACTAAAGTGCATGTACTACATCCTCAGAATCGGAAGATGGCTGAGTAATATTCAAATCATGAAGCTCATTAACCTTTACTCAAATACAGCAGCATAAAGACTTGTTTGACACATGTCTGCAAGATGATATTTTTTTCCATAGCTGTAAAAGGTCGCCTAACTACATGTCATTAATGTTGCTTCAAATTATTTTATTTTTATGCTTCTATATCAATTCAACGAAGAGACTATTGGCATTTCTATTAGTTGAGCTTAGAGTATATTGGCATCAGTGTGAGCTCTGAATGAACACTAGTAGCTCATGTGCAGATGGAGGCATGGGCTTATTGCAATAATAAAGTTTTTACTTAGTGGAGGGGGTTGCCCTTGGCAACTAATGAGTACATTTATAAAAATTTTGTGGTGAATCATAACTTTTCAAAATGCTCTGCATTCATAAACTTACCACCAAAATGCTTACAAGAAACAATTCTCATCTTTATGTTCAGAGAAGGGTATGTGATTATGGCCACATTTTGAAGAATGGATTTTCAAAACATGCCTTTTGATACCAGGCACAGCTTTGGATAGAAACATCATGACGACACATTTTTTTTTTTTTTATTTCAAGCATTAATAATAGTGGAGATCCTATTCATAAAAGTTTGCCTGATGTGTTTCCCTGTGTTTTCTTTCAGCACTTTGATAATTTATACTTTTACGCTTGATTGTGTGTGTGTGTGTGTGTGTGTGTGTGTGTGTGTGTGTGTGTGTACATTCATTCTTCTGCAGGTGGATTTCCTGTTTGCCAGTGTCGCTCTATGTCCTCCACTGTTAGTTCTCATATTTGTTTTGTTCCAAGTACATATTCTTCCTAGTAGTGGCCTTGGAGTATAATTTAAGGTCAGATAATATGTTATCTTTGGCTGCTGCATTTTTGCTGTGTAAAATTGCTTTGTCCATTCACGGTCTATTGGACTTCAGTGTGAATGTTGGGCTTGTTTTTGATGGTTCTGTGAAGAAGCATGTTAGAATTTTTATTTGGATTGTATGGACTTTGTTGATTACTTCTGGTTGCATGAACATCTTCATAAAGTCCGCACATCACTCTAGGAATCCCTAGCACCTAGCATATTCTTCTTTTTGCATATTTTAAAAACATTCTTCATACAGATTTTTCACCTTATTTGGCTGGCTTTGTTTTCATAAGTTTTATTTTTATCTTTTGGACATGTCACAAATGGAGTACTTTTCCAATTTCTTTTTCAGCAAGTTTGTTATTGGTGCATATAAAAGCATTAACTTTTGTATGTTGGCTTTGAATCCTATTATTTCCACTGGAATATTATGGGTAGACCCTCTTTGAACTTCTGGTACGATTGAAGAGTAAATATGTGTGAAGGTTAAATTTCTGTAGTGAAGTGGAAATAAATGTGTAGTGAAGCCAAGAGACCAGAAAGGGGCCAAGAAACAGAGTAAGAGACAGCTTAAGGGAGGAGGTACAAAGAAGGTAGCCGAACACTTGTGATATAAAAAAGGCAAAGAATAATGGAAGGAGGAAAGATGCCATAAGGAAAGGGATGAGTGGGAGAGGAAGGTAGAATGAGATGGCATCTGTACTGTATACAGACCTTTTTTTCTGTCACTATTTCCTCAATACAGCAATTAAATTGTATTAGATATTGTCAGTTAAAAAATTAGTATGATGAAAGCATGGACATTAAACATACCAATGAAACAATGTACCCTTATATATGTAGTTTCCAAGGATAATTTATACAAATTAAAGATTAATCTGAGGGCACATGTGCACATGCACTTGCATACATATCTGCCAGTGGGATGAGACACTGCTCAGTCATAGCAGAATGGAAGCAACCTGAAGAGTGTAACACATCACTAGAGAAATAGCTTATGGAGGGGTAGCACAGACTCAGAAAACACGACCCCTCTTTGTTGCGTACTCTTGTGTTAAAAATTAGCCCAAAGCTTACAGGTGTAAAACCAAGGCACTGTTTTATGGTTCCTTCTGGCTTATATGGGATTTTGGCTCAGCTATATAATCTCTTCTTTCATGTGATATTGTCTGGGATGTGTGGAACTGTAGGCTTCACTGGGGCTAGCACACTCTGGAAGCCTGGCTAACAAGGCTTAGTGGTTGCTGGCTGTGAGGAGGGGTGAGATAGGAACAGGAAGCTCAGCTTTTCTGCTTTTATGTGACTTTTTCTCTGGCTCATGAGGATTTCCAAAGGATAGCAGTCCAGAAAGCTAAATTCTATGAAATGTTAAGAATAACATATATATTTATTAAGAACTTGAGTCACAAATTATACAGCATGACTTAAGCTGTGCTTTATTGTTAATTACAGGGTGAGCCAAACACACACACACACACACAGAGAGAGAGAGAGAGAGAGAAAGAGAGAGAGAGGAGAGAGAGAGAGAGAGAGAGAGAGAGAGAGAGAGAGAGAGAGAGAGAGAGAGAGAGAGAGAGAGAGAGAGACACCAGCAACTTTCTGCATTTAACAATAGAGAAAATCAAGGAACGTTTCAAATTTTCTTGGGTCTGCAATAGGAATAATCGCAGGATATTATTTATAGACATTATTAGAAGTAAATAAAGAGAAAACAAAGTATAAAAGCAATTAGTGGAAAAAAGAGATAAAAATAGATATAAAAGTTTCATTTATAAGTTTGACTATTTCCTGACCATTTGTCAAATTACTAATTTTTGGCGTCTTTTCAGGATACTTATATGATGTTAAATATTAAAGAAATCTAAAACGGTTAACATATTTCTGGATTGATCTGTTTTCAGTACTGGTTTTATTTAGAATGTTAGGAAGACAAATGAGCCTGTGTTTAGGATGAAAACGGGATTTATGGGTTGGCATGAGTTTGCAAAATTTCAACTTGAGAGAATAATGATTTATGGTTTTTTAAAAAAAAGGCAGAAGGTAAAAAACTTGATAATGCTTTTTAGGTTGTTTAGATTGACTTTTCCCTTGTGGGCCCAGAGATTTCACCTCACTTCACCAGCCATGTTCCAAGTTGAGCAGTTGAATCAAATATAAATCTGTTCAGCATATTCTTGAAGTGAGTAACATTCAGCTTTACCAGTGAGGAGTTCTCCGTGCATAGCTTACCATGGCTTTTGCTGTACTGTGCTGTAATTGCTGCATAGACTTTCTATGACTCTAGACCGAGAGGTTTCTTACTCTCAGAAATGATCCTGAATTAGGACGCTGTGAGGTTATCTGTATTAAGTGAGATGAAACAATATTTTTTATAAATATGAGCTGCTTCTGTCTCAGAGTAAATATTTTGTTTTATGTTTAATACATCTTTTCTGACTATTTTGTTTATAAAGAATTATGTGACAGTAGAATTAACAGACACATCCACATTTTTTTTTTTTTTAGAGAAATATCATCTTGCATACTTCAGTTTAGAGTTGAGTTATAAATAATTATACTTTTGATTTTCTTAACATCAGATGTAGGGTAACAAAATGCTTTTACTTAATATTGTATTTACCCCATATAACATGCTCAAAATATTAATATTTAGGAAGACAAGCATCATTTCTACTTCTTCAATGCTAAATTAGCTTTAGTGTTTAATTGCCTTGAGCATCAGCATCAAAAATTTGGTATCATATCCTCCAGATGCATCTAAACTCCATCCAAGCCTAGTGGGCCTGCCCTCTTCACCCTATCTCATCTGGACCCACCGAAGTCCTCCGATGGAGACTTACTGTTAGTACTTTGCCAAATGAACACAGTGTTAAACAGACTCGTAATGACTTATCATGACGTACATTAGTCAATACAGCTCTCGACCCTCATCCAGGAAGCTTGTTCTTGCAACAGACACCATTAAACATAAAGCTCCACATCTGGCCAGCATGAGACTTCAGAGTTCCCACTCTTCTGGTGGAAGAATGGAGACAGAGACTGAATTCCTTGTGTCTATAGCAGTAAATAGCAAACGTACTTTGTCTCAAGAAAGTTAGCAAGATGAGGACTGGTATTCAAGATTGTCCTTTGTTCATCACACATGGCCATGGCATACATGCACGCACAATTATTATATATACATACAGAAGGTAAATAAGAATAACAGAATTTTTGTGATATCTTTAGCCACAATAAAAGTATATTAAGTGGCTACTTAGGCCTGTATTATAGGTTTGATTTGATTGAAAAAAAAAATAGACTTGGAATATGCAATACGGGACGGGACCTTTGTGGTGAGCTATAATGTTAGTAAATTGTCCAGTGAAATATAAGCTAAATCAGCCACATGGAAATTATTTCAATTTCTTATGTTAATTTATGGACGCTAATATTATTAAAACATATGTAATAAAAATCTCAAATTTTATTAAGCTATTTGTTTAGATATAAACTTCTATAAAAGTATTAGAGTTAGTGTTGTATTATTTATAACATACCAAACTATAAAGGCCCAACTACCTATCAACAGGAACACCAACAAGACATTCAGGTAAATTCACGTCATGGAATACTGTCCCTCAGTATACAGGCCAACTAAAACAAATATGACAATGTAGCTGCTCTTCCCATACAGTCTTGTAAATGATATGAGTCAATATTGTGTCATCTAATCATTATAGAGTCCAAATATGGATGCAATTAAGCAATTAGTCTATAGTATTGGTGAGCATCTAAAGGGGGAAGAGGTTCCCCTGATTCACAGTCATAGGGGAGGGGCCTGAGGGGAAATGGGAGGGAGGGAGGAATGGGAGGATACAAGGGATGGGATAACAACTGAGATGTAATATGAATAAATTAATGAAATATATTTAAAAAAAGAATTCATAAAGTTGTTGTCCCTAGACATTACGGAAATTAGGTAAAAATTCTTAAAAGGAGACTTTGTGGGAGAAATGGATTTATGATATACAAATAGTTTGTATACACACAGAGAGGTAGATGATAGATAGATGATAGACGATAGATAGATAAATAGGTACAGACTTATTCAACTAATTGTCAAATCTCATTGAACTGAACAGTCATGGTATTTTTAATTGATGTTTTCATTTAAAAATGCCTATCTCTTACAATTTCTCCTACTTTTAGATTTTATTGTGAACACCCTGCTTTCAGACAATGAAGTTTAAGCATTCAACTTTATGTTTAGGGTGAATTTTAGAACAGAGTATTTTAAAAAAAATCAATTGTTTATATAACATAATTTATATATTCAGAAATAAGCATTCATTATATATAAAAACAAAGAAAGAATAATATCATAGTGCTACCAAAACCAGACCTAATACAGATATAAATGTGAGGCAGCATAAATAGCTGTGTAAGAGGGAATACAGGCATGTGTACAGAGATGCAAACATATATATCTTATCATAATATATATACATATATAGTAAACATATAGATGTCTTCTCCTGTCTATCTTTATGCCATATGGCCTTCTAATTCTCTGTTAGGTGAACATATTAACATTTGTTATGTTGCTCTCCATGTTTACAATGGCTTTGCTTTGAGTGCTATTTCAACACAGTTCGCCTCCCACAGGGCCACAGCACTTACATCCATCATGAAGTAGAGATGTTTCTGGTACAATATGATGCTTCCTGCCTTGCTGAGTGATTTCTCAGATACTCAAGGGACAATGATGCTAAACAATGTCAGATCCTCTACTAACTAAGACACTTGGCTCCATTTTGACTAATTATTTGGCTGACAAATATTGACTGAATACTAATAAGCCTTACAAGAAAAGGTTATGATTCTATCCACTTGGCTATTTCAACTGAGGGAATAACTTTTATGTCTCTCTCTTAATTTAAATTAGGGATGTGGAAAATTCAAGCTTTTCAGTATTTGAAGCCATATCAAGTCATCAGTAACATAATACTTAGCTGTAGAAGTGTCCTCCTATCTGAAGTCTCATATGGTGTCATATATTTATTTATACTGCTCTGATGGCCACGGAGATACTAATTATATCAGTCAGTCAGTCCATACTGCATACCAGGAGTTCCATTGGTGACTAATGAAATGAACATTGCCAAAATCTGTACGTAAAATGCATTCATCTGTGGGCGTGATGTGTACAGTGAGTTTATCTACAGGTGTCATATATGAACAGAGGGGCATTATGAAGGTAGGAACATGGCTCACTGGATGGATGAGGATCTGAGTTTGGATTCCCAGAATTCAGTGAAAAGCTTGGTGGGTCATTGTTCCTGTAATGTTTGTGCTGGGATGTGGAGACAAAAGGAATTGTTGAGGGCTTCACTGGCTAGCCACTCAGTGAACTCCATGTTCAATGACTTTGTCTCAAAAATAAAGTGAAGAGCACTTAAGAGAGATATCTGATATAAAATTCTTATATCTATCAGTGCACACATGGAAGCACACACATGCACATAGCATTCGTGTATGCACAATGCATGTGAAACAAGCACCTTAAGGAAATATGTATTGCCTAGAATTAAGTTCAAATTCAGTTCTAACATTCACTAATTTCTTACTAACTTTTCTTTAAAAAACCAATAAAATAATTCCTAATGATATTTTGCTATATTCATAGATCACTGCTTTATTCAACCACTATTAAAGGCTTCCTCCTATTGCACATGTGGACAATTTCAGAGACCCACAGCCAGACATTATTCAGAGAAAGTCCTTGCAATACACAGTTATACATGGGATGTCTTCATCAAATCCTCCTCTCAGAGCTCAGGGAACACTGCAGAAAAGGAGACAGAAGGAGTGTGGGAACCAGAGGGGATGGAGGATGCCAGAAAAAAAAGCCACTTTAAGTCAACTATATGAAATTCATATGAACTCAAAGAGACATGAGTGAAAAGCACAGGAGCTGCAAGGGCCTGCAGCAGGTCTTCTACATATATTCTATAGCTTTCAGGTTAGTATTTTTATGGGCCTCCTGAGTGTGATGATGAGTGGGTCTCTGATTCTAATGCCTTCTTTGGGGCTCTTTTCTTCTTGTTTATTTTTCACTCATTCAACTTCAATGCAATTCTTTTTGTTTTATCTTCTTATACTTACTTTGTTATGTTTTGTAAAGGATTTTTCTTTACTGTATATACATGTGAAGTTTGCTAAAACACTGTATCTGAATATTATTTTATTTCAACTCTTCTGTGTTTTAAAATATAACTGCATTTAGCTATTATCTCAAGAATATGGATTGTATATTAATGTTCTTAAGAACATTTAGGTTTGAGGGAAAAAATTAATATGAAATTCTGATAAACTACTCTAAGTCTTTCAAAAGCTAATATTCAGGGTCCTCTTCAAGTCCTATTATTATACCTCCTCTCTGATATTACCACAGGCATCAACCTTTATCATCATGAGATTGAAGCATCATACTGACAAAAAAGCATGCAGCACATTATTGTTCCTTATGTACAAAAAATTCTGCTCACTTTACATTTAGCATGTTAGAATATTTTCATCCAAGTCTCATGTGTTAATTTATTGTACTGATACATGATGTAAAAGAACCATGTTGATTATCTCAGGAGAAAAAAACCTCCTATGTCATCAGTATTATGCAACAAGATGGTTAAAGGATTCCCAGCATCGTACAGAAGACAGAACAGAACACAGGGATAAGAGCCTGCGCCCTGAGGTTCCCTGGGCAGACCCTTACTCTGTTGATAGTAATGGAAGTTGTGATGGTTTTGTACAAAATGAGAACTGATACATAGAAAGTTTCTCTACATGAGAAATTATTCATTTCTTCTCCTCACCCTGAGCATCTCATACTTTAATGTGGCATATATGTGATAATAAGCAGAGCAGCAAGGCATCATGTTGTAAAGAGGTACAGCTCAAAGAGAAGGTGAGTTTCTGCATTAGTCAAGTATAAGTGAATATTAAAGAGTGACTAGCAGTGCCATTAAATAAGGAAAGCAGAAGCACCAAAACCTGTCATGGTGAACAAATCCAGTTAGACGAACTCCAAGGTAAGACTCGTCCCTCCCTCCCTCTCTCTCTCTCCCACTCCCTTTCCCTTTCTCCCTCTCCCTCCTCCTCTATCTCCCCCTCCCTCCCCCTCTTTCTCACAAACACACACTGAAATGTTACATGTCATAAACAGCTTCATTAATTAGTGAAAATACAGAGCAATGTGAATGTGCTTGAATCCTCATTTTCACAGCAATTTTAATCAAGATAACTCGCAAATGGAGGCAGTAAAAACATCTATTAGTGGATCAGTGGATTAATGAAATACATTACATACATGAATGGAATATTATCCACATTTAGAAAAAGAGAACTCTTACACATGTTATGTCTATCAGCTTCTTGGTGTCTTAATAAAATAGCAGTCTGGGAGATGACTCAGTGGGTAGCAGTAATTGCGACAGAAGTATAAAAACTTGAGATTAGATCCTCGGCTCTCATGTGAAAAGTTGTATATGGCCATATGAATCCCTGTGTGGAGAGGAGAGGACAAAGAGCAATGAATCCTTGAGGCTTATTAACTGCCAGTTTAGCATCATTAAAAAATAGTGAATTTCAAATTCAGTGATTTAGAGACCTTGTGTTAAGAGAATAAACGGTAGAGTAGATGAAGATGATACATATCTTCCTTCTCTGGACCCTAAAAAGAGATCATGGGCATAAGCGCTTGCACACAGATGGGTACACACACTCATGTATACACAAAGAAAGAAATGATGGAAATAACTGATAAATATATCTATGTTGTGATTGGGAAGTTCTGACCCAGTCTGTTAGAGTTGATTAGGGAATTAGACAGGTAGTACATGGTGGTCTGGACATTTAAAAAGTTTACCAATTACCTCTTGATTAGAAATCAAAGAAAAAGCATAAAAACTAGGATCCTGCCATTATTTCCCCTTGGGGTATGGCCCTGTTATCCTCAAACCTTCTCACAGAGAATTTTAATCTTATTTTGTCCTGAAGGCTTGACTGCCACCTAGGCTGCTATTGGCCACTGGTAGAATTTGAGAAAGTGGACCACAGTGTAATCATGTGGGGTGAGGGTTGGGAGTGAGGGTGAGGGGATAGTGGAGGAGGGTAGTAGGCTGGGGAATGGTGTCAGCATGAACCTGATCCTGATTTGCCAAGGAAGTTGCCCCTGCTGGAGCTGGAGCCACCAAAGAAAGGCACAGGAATCAGAAGTTGGGCCGAGTAGAAGATGGTGAGCTTGGCACCCATCAAGAGGGCTCTTAGAAGCATCAGGGATTGACAGGGGGTAGTCCTGCTGTGCACACCCCCTACAGGCTACCCAGCCGCCACATCCGGTTCCCGCCAGCCACTGTCACTTCAAGGTATCACATCTTAAAGATTTCCACTGTCTTCCTAAAGCACCACTTTGGGACTATAACACATGTGCAAGAAATCCAACATACAAATCATATCATGCTACAAACACAGAGGAACTTCAGTAAAATTTGTTAGGTGAAACCAACACAAGGGCATCTGATGTGGATCTGGAGTAGTTAGCATCATGAAGAAAGAAGTAGAGTAAATGTTGCCTAAGGCTGGAAGGACAGAATCATGAACATGTAGTATTTCAGTTCTAAACAAACATGAAACAATTCTGTCAATATTTAACCACCCTACTGGCACATCATTGAGAACATCTTATTGGAGCTGAAATGAACTGTGGATGTTAAGAAGATTATTTTCCCCCTTTGGCCACCTTCTGCAACAAAGCAAGAATCCCAAGAGAGGGATAGCGACAACCACCCATCCACAAAACCTTCTACCCAAAATTTGCCCTGCCTAAAAGATGTGCAGCGATAAAGAGGAAACAGAAATAGAGGAAATGGCTAACCAATGACATGGCCGTTCCATTAGATAGAGCCAACACGGACACTATTAATGACATCCTGCTATACTTGCAGTCAGGGGGCATAGTATAACTGTCCTCTGAGAGGATTCACCCAGCAGCTGATGGAAACAGATGTAGAGACCTAAATCCAAATGTTAGGTGACGCTTGGAGAATCTTGTGGAGGAGGAGGATGAAAGATTTACGGAGCCAGAGAAGTCAAGGACACCACAAGAAAACATACTGAATCAACTAACCTAGGGCCCATTGGGGCTCACTGATACTGAACCATCAACCAAGAAGTATGCATGAGAGACCTAGGAACTGCCTCTCACTGTGTTGCTTGCCTTTGCATCCCTTTCTCCTAAATGGGCTGCCTTGTCTAGCCTCAATAAGAGAAAATGTGCTAGTTCTACTGTAATGACAGGCCAAAGTGGGTTGATATCCATGGGAGGCCTCCACTTTTCTGAAGAGAAAGTGATTGCAGTAAGGGGTAAAGAGATGGGAGGGGAAGGGAAGGGCTGGGAGGAAAGAAGAAAGGAGAAGCTTTAATCAGAATGTGGAATGTAAAGTAAGTAAGTAAGTAAATAAATAAATAAATGTTAGGAAGACCTATTTTCATTTAAGGATTTTCCTACAATCTTTAAAAGGTAGCAGATTTCATGTTTTAAGGCTGTTTATTTATAAGCCATATTAGCACTTTTCCATAATGATTTCTTTAGGGGGTAGTAATTAAAAGTAGCCATTAAAGTAGCCAATAAAATATAAATACAATTTTAGATGCATAATTGGATATATAATTAGTCATGTCAGCTTACTAATGTTGCAATTAAAGAAGAGATACTTCAAATAAAGACATTTTTGCACCAAACTGAACTCCAAATAAAATGAATACTTCCAGTTGACACTTTAGACTACAGAAATCCCCGTAAAGCCTGTGTAGACTCTGTGCCCATTGATATCTCAGACAGGGGTTCCCTTTAAATAGATTCATATTATTAAAGAAAGGCATCATTTGGGTTAGTAATCCCGTGTGGTAACAGTTGAAACTACATGTGTAGCTACTATTTTGTTGGAAGCTTAAAAATCAAAGAAACTATAAAGTCATGTTAGTAGGTGCCATGGTGATCAATTTTCTTTGTCTTTGTTGTCCTGATGAGTTCATTTTTCCAGGTAAATAGCTGATAAATGCCTTTGTAAAACACGACTTCATTATAATTTTCATCTTTAGAATTATAATCATGCCACTTTATTCAGCATTCCTTAAAATGTTGGCATTTACACTATGCTTCTGGTTTCTCTATTTTTAAATTTGTAGTAACTTTGTTTTTCAGGCAAGACAGTTTCATCTCTTGTTCTTTGCTTTTAATATTATCATGTTTTCAAGAATTGTTTCATTACATTCAAAGGTAAAAGAAATGTTTAAGTGTATTTATTAGACATATTTAATTGTACAATAATCACAATTTCTTACTACTAGAATGATAACATAATATGTTTCCTCAAAAGGTAGAACAATGACAGACAAATTAATTTTCTACTCAACTGTTAGTTGTCAGAATTGGATGGTGCCTGGCAGTTATTGACAGGTCACAACATGTATAACAAACACAACCACTCATTTCTTCCTTCAAGCGCTCAATAATCTTTGGAAAGGATTCCGGAGAGTTTGCTATGACCTTCTACACAACACATGACTAAATGCTTAAATAAATAGTGGGTTTTCATTTAAAAGTATAAAAATGTTTATTTCTAATAACATGAAATAAAACAGATGGTATTTACCTAGTTTTTATAGTTTTCTTAAATGACACTTGATTGAGATTTTACAGAACACTCTGCTATTTAAGTGGGATGTTATTTTTAATGGAAAATTATTGGTCTAATAACAGCTTTATGCACTTGGTATAAATAATACAGATTAAATATTTCTTGTGAAGACTAGAAACCATTGTATTTCAGAGCTCAAATACATTTATGTCAAAATGAGGACCAAAATAGTAAAAGTCATTCTTTTTACTTTAGGGTGCACAATGACTTGGGACTTGGTATACCCCAATTCATCTATCTTTCATTTATAATAAGTACATAAGTATCTTTTATAATGTCACAAAATGCAACCAATGCACTGTAGTTGGGACTACAGCTCAATGGTAGACACTTGGCTAGTACTCCCTAGGGGCAGGTGAGGATAGGATCTGGATGGATCAAGTCAGGGAGGGAGGGGCAGAGCGAGAGAACAATAGGAGACATGATTGGAATAGACGGACATTTCAGTGGTGATATGGTGACTGATTGCAGCAGAAACTTCCTAGAACCTATGAGAATGTTCTAGTGAGGACTCCTATTAATGGAAAAAATGGAGCCTGAACTGGCCATCTGCTGTAATCAAGTTAGGCTCCCAGGGGTGGGACTAAGACACTAACCCACCTACAAAACCTTCAACCCACAACCTGTTGGCCTGCAAGATGTGCTGGGGCAGTGGTGACTCAAAGTCACCACTTTGAGTGGTGTGACCCAACTAATAACCAAATATGCCTGAAGAAAGAAAGTCAATGAAGTTATTCCTAATAATTCTGCTATACTCCTAGATTGGCACATAGCTCAATTTTCATAACAGAGGCTTCCCCTGGAAGTTGTTGGGATCAGATGAAAAGATCCTCACTCAAATATTAGTCAGAGCTTGGGGAACCACACAGAAGAGTGGGAGGAAGAATGGTAGGAGCCAGAGGAGTCCAGGACACAGGGAGAACACAGGGCCATAGAATCAACTAAGCAGGGCTCATAGGGGGTCACAAAGTCTGAAGCAGCAACCACAGGGCATGCATGAGTCTCCACTAGGTCCTATGCATACATGCTGTGGTCATCTAGCTTTAGGTTTTTGTGGGAATCCTAACAGTGAGAGTATGGGTGGTCTCTAATTCTTTTTGCCTATTCATGGTATTCTTTTTCTCCTAATGGGTTGCCTTGTCCAGCCTGATGTGAGCTTTTTTTGTTAGTTTGTATTTTGTTGTTGTTTTTTTGTTTGTTCATTTTTGTTTTTGTCTAGTCTTACTGTTGGAGGATGGTTTTAGGCACCATATATTCAAATGCTGATTTCTGGACACAGAGATCTGGTTGCAGTCTGGATATGGGCATTGTCATCATTATTGAAGAATCTCCTGTCTCAATGTATAAAATTGTTCCTCATCATGTTTGATTGGTTAATAAAAAACTGAACATCCAATACCTAGATACAAGATTTAAGGCAGAACTAGCAATCCCACTTGGAGGATCCCAAGTGAAGAAGGGAAAATATTAGAAGGTCACCATGAGGAGGTAGCCATGAGGAGGTAGCTATGAGGAGGTTAATGGGGGATTTGCCCTGAGGAGAAAGATGGAGCATGAACAGCCAGGATGAGATAAAGTTGGCAGATAACAGGGCGTAAGGCTGGGAAGCACTCAACACCTCATGTAGATGGGCGAGAATAGATGAGTATGTGACCAGCTATAGTGCTTTGCTGCTTATTAATAAATGTAATCGGTCTTTGTGGGAGAGAGGATGAGGTGGTGAGGCTACTTGAAAGGTGAGAGGGAGGGGAGGTTGCAGGCAGGATGTATTGTATGAAACAGATTTTAACACATGAGAAAAAGGCAATCAATCAGCAACTCTTTCCCCAAATAAAATATAGATAGTGAGTTTTGACACAATACTATAGGAGTTGCTACAATGAAAGTTTCACAAATTAGTTTTCCTGACATTTGCCAAAATTTAGAAGTGTTTTTATTGCCATTTTAGTGAATGAAATATATGGAGTACTGTTGTTGGCAGCCACTGGTCACTAACTGTGGTACAATGCACAAACTACACCCGGCACAACACTGTCTGGTCCCCAGATCAGTGGAGCTGAGGATGAGATAGCTACTTTGCCATAGTTTTCTCTCCAGTTGATTTTTTAGGTGTCAAAATAGTAATTAGTTTCACTTATGCCAATCCCATTTATTCAGCAAAATGATTAGGAGCCATTTGTTTGGACAGAAATGACATGGCCATGCTCTATCTGCTCAGAGGGGAAATGGCTTTACAATTCGTTGACCTTGCAATTTATTCACAGAATAGTTAATCCTTTAACAATTTGTGACATGGCTACTGTTTCATGAAGTTGATTTAATAGTTTCAGTATTTGCCAATTCTGAAATCTTATCTGTTGAATCTATATCTTAGGGAGAAGTTTTTGTTTTGCTTTATTCTCTGTCTCTCTGTCTTTCTGTCTCTCTCTTTCTTTCTCTTTCCTGCCTCCTCCCCCTTTCTCTCTCCCTCTCTCTCTCTCTCTCTCTCTCTCTCTCTCTCTCTCTCTCTCTGCCTCTCTGTCTAAACTAGAATTTGTCATGATTATATATCTTGTAGAAGGTTGATGCAGATTAGAAAAAGCACACATAAAAATTCAGAATACTTCTATCAAATTATCAATTATCAATAAAATATGACTTTTATTTTTCCCAAATGTACTTCTAAATTCTTGTGAGTCAACTATTTATAAATATCAGCATTCGGAGAAAATATTATAAAAACACATACACTAAAGTCTACATTTTAGAATTATTACTCTTAATAGAAATCAATGGAAAGATAAATAGATTTTTCATTTCTTTTAGAAGTTTTGTAGTTTTAGGATTAAACTTTAAGTATTCAATCAATTTAGAGTCGGGAAAGACAAAGTCTCTGCATATGTGATATATGTATGTATGTGTTTAAGCATATATATATTTACATATATATATATATCTTATGGGTGTATATATGGGTGTACAATATGCTTAAGAACATGGAGAGGAGGCCGGAACAAGGATTCTTGTGTCCTACTCTATCATTTTCAGCCTTGAGGGAAGCCAACAATTTCTGGTGATTCTCCCTTCTTTGCCCTGTTCAGTGTTGAGATAGCAGGATTATGCAGCAACATGCCCTTCCTGTCTTTCTAAGTATTTTATGGAATATCTTTTACTTGAAATATACTGTACGATGTCAACCATTGTAAATTCTTTTTACTGAGAACACATAGCATTTTATTGGTAAATAACTTCCCTGTCTCGCATATGGGCCTCTTTAGCATGTGGATCCTAACAACAGGCTGCATCCCTCACCTGAAGCTAGTTTCTTGGACTCTGCTGACATGTAATCAAGCACAGAGACTAAGGGTCTCAAGGAAGCCTCTGTGGAGCTTTGTGCACATTCATGTACCGTGGTGGCACAGAGGTGAGGGGACTCACCTTGTTAGCACATGGCAATGTTCACTCTCTATTCCACAAGAACAAATTGATATACTGTCTCCTCATCATGCAATTGCCTCCTCTTACGTTCCCTATTTCAAACCATGCCTGTGAACGGGTGTCTTTGTGTGTGTCAGATTATTTAACTGTAGTTATTTTACCTCCTACAGATGTCATTTCCCACATAGTATGTGTAGTCTATTTCCACCAATAATATCTGAGTGAAGAGTATGTGCCTTACCAAAATGTTCTTTATCATCCAGAGAACCCTTATTTGTTCTACCCATTTCTCTCTAACTTGCACTACATAGGGCATGAACATCTCCTATTTCTAAAGATAATTTGTGAGAAACAAACAAACATCTTCCTTATTGTATGGGTGGAAAGCATTTATCATATTTCGTAACTGGTCTTTTATTTCTTAGTATATTTTATTGGCTGGGATCTATTTTGTGGTGAAGAGTGTGTACTCTCAAGGCTTTAAAAAGTCTTCATTGTTGCCATTAACTTTTAAAATTGAGAAAAGGAACATCCATAAAATATATTGCTTAATATGTTGAGGAGTTGAACGTAAATCATGAGAGTGTTTAACCTCATTGGCTTAAAATGATGAAAGGGAAGTTCGTAAAAACATCTGTCCTAATTTCAGAAATGTAGGCATCTGCTACCTAAATTAGCAAAAATAATGTTGAAAACACAGTAAGATGGGTGGTCTTTATGTTTCAGATGCTATCCTGGATTATCCAAACAGGCATAGCATGGGTGAAAGAACCTTGTACGTGAATGAATGTGAAGGTGAGCAGCTGAAAGAACATTACAATGGAGTGGGGAGATGACTCAGTTGATCAGATGTCTGCCGTGTAATCATGAAAGCTTGAGTTTAGATTCCCAGTACCCATTAAGAATTGGGGCTACTGCCATGTGTATGTAATTCCAGCAGTGAGGAGGTAGTGGCCGATGAATTCTGAAGCTTGCTGGTTAGCTATTCCAGACAAGTTTACAAGCTCTATTGGTCAGGGGCAAATTCTTTCTCACAAAATAAGGTTGAGAGAGTGGTTGCTGAAAACAGTTGATACTGACCTATGGCTTGCACACATTGCCACATGAGCACGTGCATGAACACACTAAAAATAAGAAAGAACAGAAAATACAGAGCTATGTGAGAAAATTAGTATTGATAAGATTGCGTTTTGTGAAGATGGACAACACCATGAGTCAAAAAATTCAATCTAGAGCCTGAAAACCTAAGGAGTTTTCCACAGAGCCCAGCAATGCTATGGACCCACTGCCATGACTGACTCGAACACAATGAAACAGTTCACAGTTCCACCTCTCTCTATTATGAAGAGGATTTCCGTGTATGTCACTTGTTTTATAATTATGCTATTATGTTTTTATATTCTTGGTAATTTCTATATTTTATCATTACTGACTCAGCAGTAAATGTTAAAGTATTTAATAAATTCACCACAAGGAAATAACAAGCATATTTAATAGAAAACTAAGGTAAAAGAAATTGGGATGAAACATATACATTGTTAATAGATAGAAGCCTAATAACTCTTAAAAAATGTATTAAGAAAGAGAAAGTGGATATGTCTTCTTCCTCAGCGGTCAAATGACACTATGAGCTATGTGCATAAATAGAAATGGGTAAAAGTTTTTTTTTTTTAAGATAGAAAGAACATTAACAACTTCTCTTCAGTTAGGAAGTATAATAAGGAAAAGTCTAAAAAAGAACCCAGAAATGGGTAAAATGAAATTATGACATGTATTGCCCCTCAGAGTTCTAAGTGATTCTCAATACTTAAAACAATATAATATATTCGCTTGAAACAAAAGAAATTAAAAATATACAAGAGAGTGAAAATTCTGGTATGCTGACATTGAAACAGTTGTAACATACACTGCAATTAAAAATTTTTTGTACAATAGGCTGGAATGCCTACAAACATAAGTGGAACAAACAAAAATAAAAAAGGCTATTAATCAAAGAAGGAATATTCACATACATAGACATTCTTGAATAACTACAACTGATAAATAATGTCTGAAAAGTGACAATCCTAACTCATTCCTAGCTCTATGTCTGAACATAATTGTTTGCTTCATGTTATATTTAATATTGCCTCATGTTGAGAAAACAGTTTGTACCCGTTATAAAAAAATAAATGCCTTCACGTAGATATTAGCGATATTAAAGAATAAAACTGTAGACGCAGACATCACTGTGTGAGTTCTCGTTGCTTAGAAGTTCAGAATCTGGAAGAGCGTAAGGATAATTTAAAATTAAAGTTATCTGTTATTCAATGAATACGTTAAATACATCTGAGTTTGTAAAAGAGTTGAAAATTTTTACTTTTGTTTTTAGAAATAAATATTAAATACATATATATATATGTTTCTAAAATTAAGAGTTGAAAAAGTTTTACCCTTTTTCAGAAATGTAGAGTTAAAATTGTACATGTGGTATTTCTTAAGTCACATGTAAACTGCATGAACAAATATTTTAATTTTATAATATGTCTATAGACATTTAAAAAGATTTCATTTAGCACTGTCATATGATTTTTTTTTCTGGAACTCTGTTGTTCCCGATATCTTTTTTTCCTGTTTATGCTTTTGTGAAAGAAGTATTCTTTCAAATATAAATCAGCTCTTTTCATGGGGCTTTTTTATAACACATATAATCTCCTGCTTAATATTTTCAGAAAGATTTTAAATTATGGAATGGGTCTGAATTTTAATTACACTATTTTGTATTATTTAGAGTCTTATAAGTGTATGACTTACCCCTTAGCTGAAAATAAAAGACATAATAAAAAGCTGTAAAAATGTGGTTTAAAAGATGATTTCAGATGTAAAATATCTGAGGATGGATTTGTAATTTTCAAGCCTCTAATAATTTAGCTTTTTAAAATGAGAAATTCAGTTATCTTTCATTTAGACTCTGTTTTTTATATCCCATTTTGCAAGATAAGGTGTTTGCACTGAGGGTTAAACATATGGTGATATCATAGGATGGTAGAATTGTAATGTTGTTGTTATCAGTGATCATCAAGTATTACTAACTCCTGAAGCATTTTGCATTTCAGTCTTCGTCGGTCACCAGATACTCCTGTTACGTTATTATCTATAAGGGTCTTCAACTTGTAAGGTGTTTAATTTCATGTCAGAAACAAGCTTTATTTCTTGACCTTTGTGGTTCCTGTGTGTACAGTTCTTTTCTCAAGGTGTTCCTTGGGTCTGATGATGACAATTATTTTTTTTTCTTTTCTTTCTTTCTTTCTTTCTTTCTTTTTTTTTTCCTTTTTTTTATTAATTTATTCTTGTTACATCTCAATGTTTATCCCATCCCTTGTATCCTCCCATTCCTGCCCCCCCCCCATTTTCCCATTATTCCCCTCCCCTATGACTGTTCCAGAGGGGGATTACGTCCCCCTATATATTCTCATAGGGTATCAAGTCTCTTCTTGGCTACTTGCTGTCCTTCCTCTGAGTGCCACCAGGTCTCCCCCTCCAGGGGACATGGTCAAATGTGAGGCACCAGAGTACGTGAGAAAGTCGTATCACACTCTCCACTCAACTGTGGAGAATATTCTGACCATTGGCTAGATCTGGGAAGGGGTTTAAAGTTTACTTCCTGTATTGTCCTTGGCTGGTGCCTTAGTTTGAGCGGGACCCCTGGGCCCAAATCTGCCTATCATATTGTTCTACTTGTAGATTTCTAGGACCCTCTGTATCCTTTTATTTTGCTGTTCTCCCATGCGTCTCTCATTTAGAGTCCCAATAGGATGCCTTCCCCTCTGTCCCAGTTTCCTGGTAAGTGAAGGCTTTCGTGGGACATGCCCCTTGGGCTAGTATGCAGATATAAGTGAGTATATACCATTTGATTCTTTCTGCTTCTGGGTTAACTCACTCATTATGATCATTTCTAGCTCAATCCATTTATCCACAAATTTCGGGAATTCCTTGTTTTTAATAGTTGAGTAGTATTCCATAGTGTATATGTTCCACAGTTTCTTTATCCACTCTTCTACTGAGGGACACTTAGGCTGTTTCCATGTTCTGGCTATTATGAATAAGGCTGCTATGAACATGGTTGAGCAAATTTTCTTGTTGTGTGCTGGAGCATCTTCTGGGTATATTCCAAGGAGTGGAATAGCTGAGTCTTGAGGAGACAATTATTTTTTTACTATCACTTAATGTCCTCTTTCTTCATCCCTGCTGCAGAACTGATCAGTGTTACATCTGGGAACCCAAAGACTAACTATCTAAACTGAATTAAATGTGGTATATCATAGGACAATGAACTAAAAAGGAAGATGTTTTGAACCTACAGTGAAAAACTTAATACAGGAAGATCCAATTTTGTAAGTTCAAATGTAAAATGTGGCATAGAAATGCAGGTATCCACTACTCAGTAGTAAGGTTGCTGCGTGATTCTGATTAGCAGTTTTGTGCTGCAAAACAAGAATAGGTTCTTAATTTATGCAGACTTTTAGAATATATATATATATATATATATATATATCATCTCTCCTAACACATGCAAAACAATGTATACAGATATTTGTAAGGAGAGCAATCTAAGTGTTATTTGACCTTAAGCATTTGAGAAAGCTATGATCCCAACCACTCCACTTACATGGCCCACATAGAAAGTATCAGCCACTTTGTGACTTATGAAGGTCTTACACAGAGTGGCCTGCTGAATTTTACCACATTTAGCCATCTGATTTTAATAGCCTAGCCTCCTTCCAACCACTCCAGTTCAGCAGACTGTGGAAGAGAGCTTGAGAATCTCCAACCTAAGGAATCGCAGAGTATTTCTCTTGTATATCAAGGTTGGACAGTCCTTTAGTATTTAAATTCTTAAGGACGTAAAAGACTTGCTGCCAAACGATAAAAGCACAATTGGATTAAAAAATTTGGTCTTCAGTTAGGCTTTTTGTTTGTTTGATTTTTTTTTTTTTTTAAATGAAAGGTGAGCCAAACTTAATTCTTTCTTATTACTCAACAAATGTACTAGTGTTCAAAAGGCTTGGTAGGATATGGTGCTGACCTGAAGAAGCTCTGTGTATCAGGCAATGCTCTTTGAGGATGATCTTCCCTCATTTCACCTAACATATTATGAGGACTCATGCAGATTTGCAGACTCTGCATTCTAGCCGTGAGTGTTTTAAAAATATAAAACTAGTGGCACTGCTTTATATGAACTGGTCATAAAAAGGAAGGATGAACATTCAGAAGATACTATTTATAGACAGAAGTGGCAAAGTCAATGTTTCTTACGTGACACCTTCAGTGAAGTGTAAATAAAAAGCTAATTGTATATTTCAGAAAATAACTGCGGCGGGCATCAGTTCTATGAGCTCTGAAGCAGACAGAGAGGAAAGGAGTGGGGTTGGGAGTCTTTGAGCACAAAAGAAGCTTTCTTATCTTAAAAAAAAAAAAAACTTTTATTGATTCTTTGTAAATTTCACACAATATACCCCAATTATACTCATTTCCTAGTCCCTCCGTATCCACCCTATGCCCTTGTAACCTCTCACCAAGAAGAAAGCAAAGAAATTAAAATTTAAAAAATATCAAAATATCAAAAGAACTCAATGTGGAAGCTGAGTTGAGAAATGGTATGCCACACAATATGCTCTTCCCTCCCGCCCCCAGTTTTACTTGCAAATGTTCATTGCAATGAGTCATTGGCCTAGTTCAGTTTCTGTCTTCTGCTACATTATCAATACCCTCAGTGGGACTCCTCTCTGATATCCTGTTGTTATTCTGTGTCATAGAGATCCCTTAGCTTTGGTTCTGGAGGACCTGTTCCTTCAAGCACTCCAGCAGTTTATAGATGCGGTAGATGTTGGATTGTGCCCAGTCAAAGCCCTGTTCCTGGACCTAGGTGGGATCTGAGTTGGTCAGCTTGCCAACTCTCTCACACCAAACCTACAGGGGCCAGCTTTCCTAGGCTGCTTGGGTGAAGGACAGGGACAGTTCTCCTGCATGTCGTAGTCAGGGAAGAATAGGGCAAACCCAGCTTAGCTCATGGATATCAACATGGGTATCAGGAGGCAGCTCAGACCATGGTCTTCGGTTGTAACATGGGTCATAGACATCAACACAGACTCTAGCTATGGGATGGCCATACCACAGGCATAGACATCACCATGGCCCTAGGTGGCAGTACAGGCTACTCACAGCATGCTATTCCTTACCACTGTCATGTCTCCTGATGTTCTTGGCCAAACTCTTTGTTCCAGGACACAGGAACCTGGAAATATAGGCAAATGCCCACCATTTCATCCCTATAACAATTTGCTAGCTATTACCTAAGAGTTAAGATTAACGTCTCTAATCTCCTAAAATCATTTAACTCAAAAGACCCAAGATGCTTTTTCTTCCTTCTTCCTCTGCTTCCAACTGTGCCTCCAACCTCAGAGGGTTGAGGCTATTAAATAGAGATGATATGCTAGGAACTCTGATAAAACCATGGCCTTTGAAAAGAGTCACAAAGGTGTTCTCTTCTTTCTTAACCAGGACATTCATGTCACTAGCCAAACGGTTTCTTTTTTCTTTCCCTTCATTCCTCTACTTTCCCCAGTGTTCTTGGAAAGGGGGTGCAAGTACCCATGGGAATAATGACAATGACCTGACAGCATACAGTCTCATTATTTCCAGAATTGTCTTAGCATGCCTCAGATAGTAGAGGCTCAACATTTGGACTTTGCTTTCCCAGGGTTAACCACTAAGATCTGAAAGAAGATACAAAGGTCAGATAATTAGGAAGAAAGAGACCAATATCCCTTGTAGCCACCAACAGCCACCTCATTAGCCTTTCTAAAGCATCTCAGATATCAAAGTTTCTACTGTAAATGTAAATACCCAGGTGTTTGAACAAGTGAATGCAACAGATACCCCTGTATCCATGCTCTCTCTCTCTCTCTCTCTCTCTCTCTCTCTCTCTCTCTCTCTCTCTCTCTCTCTCTCTCCATTTGTTACTGCACATACTTGTACTTAGACTTTTCAAATAAGTATTTCAGTTCCCAATCTTTCAACTTTTTTAATACCCTTCTGTCAGCTTAGAATAGTCTCTTGTTGTCCTCAAAAATACCTTCTAAGTCCTAAGTCCATTTTAATTATCTCTATGAAATGTTCTCAGACTTGTGTTAATAACCAAATCTTCTTTTATTACTGAAATAATCCTTTATACATTATATGTAATTCAACATCTCTGCCCCTTTATTTTGTATACTTTCACTAGTCTGACATTCATTATTTATTGACTAAATAGTAAATTTCATAATATACAAGCCAAAAGTCCATGCACAGTGGATTTAAACACACGCCTTCTAGTTTTGACTTCTTTATTTAAAATATTTTTGTTTTTTTTACATACAGATTTGTATTATTACACATATATACCACAAACTACCTACAACAGGAAGAACCACAAAACAATCAGGAATTACATAAATGTTACATTCATAGTGTTTTGAGTATTTGTATTTGGCAGCCTTGTAGAAAACATTTTTCTTATCTTGGTATGTCTAAAATTCTGACTGTAAATCAATATCTATCATATCTTGTCATTATCGACTTAAAATAGGACCTAGGGAGAGGATCCAAGATGGCGGCGAGCAGTGTGGACCGCGTTTGGAGGCTCCAGTGAACAATTCAGGGAATTGCACAGATTTCTGAGCCAGGAACACCGAGGTCCGAACATCACGGCAGCGGGAGTGCTCCACGGTTCGGAGGGACCAGGGTGCGGAGGACCTGCGTGCCCCTGCACACGGGAGGAGCGTGGTTTTTCTCTGATCGGAGCGGCAGCGGCAGAGGCGGCAGCACCAGCGGCACCAGCAGCGGCGGCTGAGGTTTGCAGCTCATAGCCTTCCGGTGGAGGCGATTGGTGTGGTGGCTGGTGGGAATTGCTGCGGGAGAGGGGACTCGGGGCAGGATTTGGGTCGCGTGGAGCCTTTGGACCCAGATTGGACTCGGCGGACAGTTCGGCCCCAGAGTCCCGGGTTTTGGCCCGGCCCAGCAAACAATTCTGCCTGAGGCACTAACTCAGCGTGGCCATAGCTCCCCTGCTGTGGCGCAGGCGTAGTTGAGCACGCTGCTCCACACTAGGCACTACCTCAGCTCAGCGGCAGCTCCCCTGCGGTGACACAGTCTGGGCAGAGCACTTGGTTTCACCACAGGCGCTAACTCAGAGCAGCAGCAGTTCTCCTGCTGTGGCGCAGGCTTGGTGACGTGCTCGGTTCCATCCTAGGCACCACCTCAGCTCAGCGGCAGCTCCCCTGCGGGGACACAGTCTGGGCGGAGCACTTGTCCCACCACTGGCGCTAACTCAGAGCAGCCGCAGTTCTCCTGCTGTGGCGCAGGCTTGGTGACGTGCTCGGTTCCATCCTAGGCACCACCTCAGCTCAGCGGCAGCTCCCCTGCGGGGACACAGTCCGGGCGGAGCACTTGTTCCACCACTGGCGCTAACTCAGAGTGGCCGCAGTTCTCCTGCTGTGGCGCAGGCTTGGTGACGTGCTCGGTTCCATCCTAGGCACCACCTCAGCTCAGCGGCAGCTCCCCTGCGGGGACACAGTCCGGGCGGAGCACTTGTTCCAACACTGGCGCTAACTCAGAGCAGCCACAGTTCTCCTGCTGTGGCGCAGGCTTGGTGACGTGCTCGGTTCCAGCCTAGGCACCACCTCAGCTCAGCGGCAGCTCCCCTGCGGGGACACAGTCTGGGCGGAGCACTTGTCCCACCACTGGCGCTAACTCAGAGCAGCCGCAGTTCTCCTGCTGTGGCGCAGGCTTGGTGACGTGCGCGGTTCCATCCTAGGCACCACCTCAGCTCAGCGGCAGCTCCCCTGCGGTGACACAGTCCGGGTGGAGCACTTGTTCCACTACTGGCGCTAACTCAGAGCAGCCGCAGTTCTCCTGCTGTGGCACAGGCTGGACAGAGCTCTCGGTTCCACCAACTCTAAGACTCTGGTTGGACACAGTGTACAGTTTGAATCCAGAATTCCTGGCTGAGATTGGTGGTCAGTTCGGGCCCTGAGTCAATAACTGACCACAGCACGCACTTTGGGCCAAAAGGCCCTAGTGGAGCTTGGTGCGTAGTCCCAGCCCAAAAATTCTGGCTGGGCCCTGTGTGCATTTTGGGCCCAAAATCCCTAGCTGAGCTTGGCAGACGGTTCAGGCCCTGAGAATCTAGCTGAGTTCTGCCCGTGGTTCGGTCCCAGTGCTCCTGGCTGGACTTGGCAGGGAACACAGAAGGCTGTGGATACCTTGGCCTGACCCAACGCTCATTCAGAGACCCAGAACAATTGCAGGATCCACAGCAGAGAGGGACTGAGGATCACTGGCTGTGAGAGACCAGAACAACAGGGCTAACCTCCTAACATCCACACCAGTGAAGCTTTGAGCTCGCAGCCTAGGGAAATCGTAAGAAAACAAGTGAATCTATCATCAGACACCCTCCATTCAACTCTGGAAGCTACCCAACAAAAACAAAGACGCAAGATGTCTAAAGGACAACGAAAAAAGCATACGCAAAAAACCCCAAAACAACATGGCGTCTCCAGTTTCCAGCTATCCCAAAGAAAACCACCCAGAGAACTCAATACAACGGAAATACAAGAAAATGACCTCAAATCCTTAGTAATGAGGATGATAATGGAGGAAACAAATAAAATTCGTAATCAAATGCAGGAAGACGCAGACAAACAGGTGAGAGACATAAAAGAAGCACATAGAGTGGAACTGGAAAAATTGCAGGAAAATGCAAACAACCAGATGAAAGAAATAGCTAAAACGGTTCAAGCTCTGAAGACCTATAAAGAGGCAATGAAGAAACTCAGGAATATACAAAAAATCAGATGAAAGAAATCAAAAAATCAGTTCAAGATCTGAAAATGAAAATGGATTCAATGATAAACACACAGACAGAAGAAAAACGAGAACGTGAGACCTCAGAGAAGAAGGCGAGCAACACAGAGGTGAGCTTTTCTAACAGAATCCAAGAGATGGAAGAACGAATCTCAGGGCTAGAAGATACAATCACAGATATTGAATCAACCATTAAAGAAAATGCCAAATCTGGAAAACTCCTGACACAAAACATCCAAGAAATTAAGGACACCATGAAAAGAAGAAATTTGCGGATAATAGGCATTGAAGAAAGAGAAGACATCAGACTCCAGGGCCCAGAAAACTATTCTCAACAAAATCATAGAAGAAAATTTCCCCAATCTAAAGAAAGAGATGCCTATAAACATACAAGAGGCCTACAGAACACCAAATAGAATTGACCAGAAAAGAAAAACTGCCCGCCACATAATAATCAAAACACAAAACATGCAGAACAAAGAAAAAATATTAAAGCTGCAAGGGAAAAGGGCCAAAGAACATTTAATGGTAAACCTATCAGAATTACACCTGACTTCTCAGCAGAGACCATAAAAGCCAGAAGGTCCTGGACAGAGATCCTGCAAACCCTAAGAGAACACAGATGCCAGGCCAGACTACTTTACCCAGCAAAATTATCAATAACCATTGATGGAGAAAACAAAATATTCCATGACAAAAACAAATTCAAAACAGTACCTATCCACAAACCCAGCTTTACAGAAGGTACTAGAAGGAAAACTCCATCCCAAAGGGTCAAGCTACAACCAAAACTACCCAGGAAATAGATAACTATCCCATGGCAAAAAACACAACTACACAAACGCTCGACTGGAAACAACATCAAAATTAAGACTCTTAACAGTCACTGGTCATTAATATCTCTCAACATCAATGGCCTCAATTCTCCAATAAAAAGACACAGACTAACCGAATGGGTACATAAACAAGACCCAACATTCTTCTGCATCCAAGAAACACATCTCACCCATAATGAAAGGCATTACCACCTCAGGGTAAAAGGTTGGAAAAAAATATTCCAAGCAAATGGTCACAAGAAGCAAGCAGGTGTAGCCATTTTAGTATCGAACAAAATAGACTTTCAACCAAAATTAATCAAAAGGGATGAGGAAGGACACTTCATACTTATCAAAGGTAAAGTCAACCAAGATGACATCACAATTCTGAACATCTATGCTCCCAATACAAGGGCACCCACATATGTAAAAGATCTCCTAAAAAAGCTTAAACCCACATCGATCCCCACACAATAATAGTGGGAGACTTCAACACCCCACTCTCACTGAAGGATAAGTCATTGAAACAGAAACTAAGCCGAGAAATAACATCATTAACCAATGCCATGGGTCAAATGGATCTAACAGATATCTATAGAACCTTTCACCCAAACAAGAAAGAATACACCTCTCTCTGCACCCCATGGAACCTTCTCCAAAATTGATCACATCGTAGGTCACAAAGCAAGCCTCAACAGATACAAGAGGATTTGAAATAATACCTTGTATCCTATCAGATCACCATGCTCTTAGGCTGCAATTCAACAACAACAGAAATAACAAAAAGCCTACACGTTTGTGGAAACTAAACAACTCTCTTGCTAAATGACACCTGGTCAGGGAAGAAATAAAGAAAGAAATCAAGGAGTTTCTGAAATTCAATGAAAATGAAGAAACAACATACCCAAATTTGTGGGATACATTGAAAGCAGTGCTAAGAGGAAAATTCATAGCACTAAGTGCCTTTAAAAAGAAATTGGAAACATCGCACATAAGCATCTTAACAACACAACTGGAAGCCCTAGAAAGAAAAGAAGCAGAAACACCCAAGAGGAGTAGACGCCTGGAAATTATCAAACTCAGGGCTGAAATTAACAAATTAGAAACTAAGAAAACAGTCCAAAGAATCAACAAAACCAAAAGCTGGTTCTTTGAGAAAATCAACAAGATAGACAGACCATTAGCCAAACTAACTAAAAGGCAGAGAGACAGTATTGAAATCAACAAAATCAGAAATGAAAAGGGAGACATAACAACAGACACTGAAGAAATTCAAAGAATCATAAGATCCTACTTTGAAGGCATATACGCCACAAAATTTGAAAATCTAAGGGAAATGGACGATTTTCTTGATCAAGTTCACTTGCCAAAGTTGAGTGAAGAACAGATAAACAAGTTAAATAGTCCCATTTCCCCGACAGAAATAGAAGCAATCATCGATGGTCTCCCAACCAAAAAAAGCCCAGGGCCAGATGGTTTCAGTGCAGAATTCTACCAGACCTTTAAGGGCGAGCTAATACCGATACTCTTCAAGCTACTCCAAAAGATAGAAATGGATGGAAAATTACCAAATTCATTCTATGAGGCCATAGTCTCATTGATACCTAAACCTCACAAAGACTCAACAAAGAAAGAGAATTTCAGACCAATTTCTCTTATGAACATAGATGCAAAAATACTAAATAAAATACTTGCAAAACGAATACAGGAGCACATCAAAGATATCATTCATCATGACCAAGTAGGCTTCATTCCAGGCATGCAGGGATGGTTTAATATACGGAAATCCATCAATGTAATCCATCATATAAACAAACTGAAAATAAAAAACCACATGATTATCTCCTTGGATGCAGAGAAAGCATTTGATAAAATTCAACACCCATTCATGTTTAAAGTTTTAGAGAGATCGGGGATACAAGGCACTTTCCTCAACATAATAAAGGCTATATACAGCAAGCCAATAGCCAAAATCAAAGTAAATGGTGAGATACTCAAGGAAATTCCTCTCAAATCGGGAACAAGGCAAGGCTGCCCACTCTCTCCATATCTCTTCAATATAGTACTCGAAGTTCTAGCCAGAGCAATAAGACAACAAAAGGAGATCAAGGGGATCCAAATGGGAAAGGAGGAAGTCAAATTATCCCTCTTTGCAGATGATATGATAGTGTACATAAGTGACCCTCAAAACTCCACCAGAGAACTCCTAAAGCTGATAAACACCTTCAGCAAATTGGCTGGATACAAAATTAACTCAAAAAAGTCTGTAGCCTTCCTATACACAAATGACAAGCTTGCAGAGGAAGAAATTAGGAAAACCACACCCTTCACATTAGCCACAAGCAATATAAAATATCTAGGAGTTACCCTAACTAAGCAAGTGAAGGACTTGTATGAAAAAAATTTCAAAACTCTGAAGAAAGAGATTGAAGATGACCTGAGAAGATGGCGTGATCTTCCTTGCTCATGGATCGGGAGAATTAACATAGTAAAAATGGCCATCCTACCAAAAGCAATCTATAGATTCAATGCAATCCCTATCAAAATAACTACACAATTTTTTAAAGACATTGAAAGTTCAATTCTGAACTTCATATGGAAAAACAAAAAACCCAGAATAGCTAAAACAATCTTGTACAATAAAAGATGCTCCGGAGGAATCTCCATACCTGATCTCAAACTGTACTATAAAGCAATAGTACTTAAAACAGCATGGTACTGGCACAGCAACAGGCTGGTTGATCAGTGGAATCGAATCGAAGACCCAGATATGAATCCACACACATATGGTCACTTGATTTTTGACAAAGAAGCCAAATCCATTCAATGGAAAAAGGATAGCATCTTCAACAAATGGTGCTGGTCTAACTGGAGGTCTATGTGTAAAAAAATGAAACTGGACCCATATTTGTCACCTTGCACAAAACTCAAATCCAAGTGGATTAAAGACCTCAACATAAAACCAGAGACACTAACTCACTTAGAAGAAAAAGTGGGAAAGAGCCTGGAACATATTGGCACAGGAGACAACTTCCTGAACAGAACACCAATGGCCCAGGCCTTAATGTCAACCATTAATAAATGGGACCTCATGAGGCTGAGAAGCTTCTGTAAGGCAGGAGACACTGTCAAGAGAACAAAGCGACAGCCTACAGACTGGGAAAAAATCTTCACCAACCCTACATCTGACAAAGGTCTAATATCCAAAATATATAAAGAACTCAAGAAATTAAACACCACCAAACCGAATAACCCAATTGAGAAATGGGGCTTGGAACTAAACAGAGAATTCTCAACAGAGGAGTATCAAATGGCTGAGAAACACTTAAAGAAATGCTCAACCTCCTTAGTCATCAGGGAAATGCAAATCAAAACAACTCTGAGATTCCATCTTACACCCATCAGAATGGCTAAGATCAAAAATTCAAGCGACACCACATGCTGGCGAGGATGTGGGGAGAGAGGAACACTCCTTCATTGCTGGTGGGAATGCAAACTAGTACAGCCACTTTGGAAATCTATCTGGTGCTATCTCAGAAAAATGGGAATAGGGCTTCCTCAAGACCCAGCTATTCCACTCCTTGGAATATACCCAGAAGATGCTCCAGCACACAACAAGAAACTTTGCTCAACCATGTTCATAGCAGCCTTATTCATAATAGCCAGAACATGGAAACAGCCTAAGTGTCCCTCAGTAGAAGAGTGGATAAAGAAACTGTGGTACATATACACTATGGAATACTACTCAGCTATTAAAAACAAGGAATTCCCGAAATTTGTGGATAAATGGATTGAGCTAGAAATGATCATAATGAGTGAGTTAACCCAGAAGCAGAAAGAATCAAATGGTATATACTCACTTATATCTGCATACTAGCCCAAGGGGCATGTCCCACGAAAGCCTTCACTTACCAGGAAACTGGGACAGAGGGGAAGGCATCCTGTTGGGACTCTAAATGAGAGACGCATGGGAGAACAGCAAAATAAAAGGATCCAGAGGGTCCTAGAAATCTACAAGTAGAACAATATGATAGGCAGATTTGGGCCCAGGGGTCCCGCTCAAACTAAGGCACCAGCCAAGGACAATACAGGAGGTAAACTTTAAACCCCTTCCCAGATCTAGCCAATGGTCAGAATATTCTCCACAGTTGAGTGGAGAGTGTGATACGACTTTCTCACATACTCTGGTGCCTCACATTTGACCATGTCCCCTGGAGGGGGAGACCTGGTGGCACTCAGAGGAAGGACAGCAAGTAGCCAAGAAGAGACTTGATACCCTATGAGAATATATAGGGGGACGTAATCCCCCTCAGGAACAGTCATAGGGGAGGGGAATAATGGGAAAATGGGGGGGGGGGAGGAATGGGAGGATACAAGGGATGGGATAAACATTGAGATGTAACAAGAATAAATTAATAAAATAAAAAAAAAAAAAAAAAAAAAAAATAGGACCTAGGTCATTACCTAGACCTAAAAACCTCTTAACCCCTAAACAACTAAACTTAATTATAAAACTAAACTATCTGGTCGGGCACTGTTCAGGCAGCAAACTGTCTCTGTCATCTCATTTTGGAAGCTGATAACCTGCACTTCTTGTGTATTCAGGTAGTTTATTTTATTCCTAATTTTGACTTCTTAAGAGTTTACAGATTAGTGGAGGATAAGAATACTGCAACAACTACAATAAACTGGGTTTCACAAAAATAATTTTAATTTATAAATCAAAACTATATATAATTTTCCAATATCATGTTTAGATATATGAGCAAATTATTAATTTCCTTAAGTTCATAACTTACTGCTTTATACACTTTTTAAAAATTGTTATATTTATTTATTTGTTTATTTATACATTTAGAGAGTGTGCATGTGTGTGCATGGTTGAGTTCACAATACAAATAATAGTATTCAATTCTCTCTTTTCAAAATATGGATTTCAAGAATCAAATTAAAACACCATTTCATACACTTATTTAATGTGAAGACACTTCAAATCTGCTCTCCCCAATTTTAAAATTATGAATTACGTAATTCCCTATTCTTTTATTCTATACAGAGGGTTTTGTGAACCTGTTTTCCTGTCCAACTAAAATTATGCTTTCTTTAATCTCTAAATTGTAGTAACTTACTTTTGTATCCACACTGATTTTAGATTCCAGATATAAGTTAGATCATGGTACCTTTTGGTGGTTGATTTGTTCCATTGAAATGTACCTGAGATTTTCTCCATTGCAAGTAAAAGGATTTCAGGCTACCAAGAAGAGACTTGATACCCTATGAGCATACATAGGGGGAGGAACTCCCACTGAGTCACAGTCATAGGGGAGGGGAGTAAGGGGAAAATGGGAGGGAGGGAGGAATGGGAGAATACAAGGGAAGGGATACCCATTGAGATGTAATATGAATAAATTAATAAAATAAAATTTGAAAAAGGATTTCCATCTTTCTAAAAGTCAAATGAATTTTTTCATGAATAAAGACTAGATTTGGGTTTGTCTTTTCTCTTTCATCCCTCACAGGGAACAGGTTGATTCCTTATTTTGGCTGCTGTGAACGGAAGCTGTAATGACCATTTGAAGATAGCTATCTCTCTTGCATATTGATCTAAATTCCTTTGGATGTGCTTGGCTGTAGGATTTCTGCCCCATACAGTAGCTGCTACGATGTTTTGAAGACCTTCTCTTCCATGATGGCTCCCACAAAGGACAGAGTATGTAATGTACACATTTTCCTCACCGCTCTCAACGCTGGCCATCTTTTCAGTTTTATTCTCAATGGAAAGAATTTAAATTTCAAAGATGTGAAGTTACATTTTCTCACATTAGTGGCTTCCTCATTTTTGTGTACCTTTTAGATATATGTGCTTTATTTCAACATTTCCTTTCCATATAAATACCTATTTTGAATCACACTGTTTTATGGATAGTGAATCATTTGTGTTATTTATGTAACTTATTTTTAATCCTTCATTAGATAAATGTTTGCAACTTTTCCAATAATTCTTGGTTTGACAGAATCTCATGTGTCTACTTTTGATTTTCACCCATGTTTTGGGGTTCATACTTAAAAACGTCATTATTTAGACAGATTCATCACAATTCCTGCTTTCACAGTTTCAGCTCTTACACAACAGGATTTAATACATTTTCTCTTGCTGTTCATAAATAGTGACCCAAGGATTAATTTTTATTCTATGTAAGGGTCATTAACTTTATACAAATTCATTAAAGATACTATTTTCCCCATCTTGTGCTCCTGGTACCTTTAGGGAAATTTATTTGACCATAAAAGGGTCAAACAAATTGATATTTGATTTAAAAAATTATATCATTGGTCTATATGGTTGCTTTAATGTTTATATTTTGACATTTTGATTATTGGAACTCTGTCATGTGATGTCTCAAATTTTTTATGGAGATTGCTCTGTTTGGAGTTGTGGTGGTTTGGATAAGAATGTCCCACCAGAAGCATGTATATTTCAATGTTTAGTCATCAGGAAATGTAACCATTTGAAAAGTTTAGAAGGATTAGAATGTGTGGCCTGTTTGAGTGTGTCACTGGCCCTGGGAGGAGGGGCTTGGAGGTTTACAAAGCCCACACTAAGCACAGGAATCTCTGCCTATGGATTAGAATGCAGCTTTTTAACTACTTAACCAGCACCATGTCAGCCATAGTTATAATGGAGTAAGCTAAGCCCTCAATTAATTTTTTTATGAGTTGCTTTGGTTATGATGCCTCTTCACAGCAATAGAGCACTGACTAAAACAGAAGTTTTCTACAGCTCTTAATAAACTTTAGAAATTTTTTTCTCTAAAAACTTCCATGAAATTTTTGAGACAATTTTTATCTGTAGCTTAGAGTATAATTAATATTTTAAAGTATTATTTATAATAATTCATAATACAATATGTTATATCATTTATTTATAAAATTGTAGCCTTCTTTTGTCAATGTTTCTATGATTTTCAGAATTTAATTCTATTTTGAATAATTTGGGCACCTCTAAGTTATTTCAAAAATAAATTTCCTCTAAGTGATTTCAAATAATAAATTACTGGAAATATACTCAATATAGAGTTTTGGAGATCATGTGAAGGAAAACGTGTAATCATATGAATTATATGACTAATTGACTTAGCCCGTTCTGTATTTAGCTAGTGGAATTGACATTTTCAGGAGACTGAAATGAGGAGGGCCTTTCCATAGGCTATTCAGAAACATCACACCATTGTTTTAAACTTTATTTTTGAGAATTCATGAGTACTGTGATTACATCATTTCTGTCCCACACTCCATCCTTCAACAAAAGGGCCATTATTGCATCATTGGGGATATCTTGTCTATCTGGACACTGCTGTTATTTGTAGATTTTTATTAAGGGGGATTTTTTGGATATATAATAAAGCGGGATATTGGGAAGTGACTCTCATTAAATATAAGAGCAAAATAAATTAACAAAAGAAGTAATACTCTTTATTTTGGAGTATGAAAAAGTTTAGAAATTCAATGATTTGTTTTAGAAAGTATCACCAATTTTTTTTTAGGTTTCTAATATAATTGAATATATGTCTTTAAGTCAGGGCTTCACAATCTCCGTGACTCAGAAGTGGTATCTTCAGCCAGTCCGTTTTCAGGCCAATATCAAACCTATATCATATTCTCCAGGGAAGTATATGAAAGTGAGCTTCATTAAGTTCTGTACTGAGTGAAGGGTAGTCATTTCTTTTCTAAGAATTGATGAATCAAAGACGTTCCCAAAAGGTTTGACAGAATCCATTCCGTGAATGATGGATTAAAGTAAAGCAGAATGGGTTTCAAGAATAATTTTGCTATATGTCAAGAAATAATTGTGTGAGTGACTGCAGTTATTTGAAGTGAATTTACAATGATAGAAAGACGTACATACAGATCATACATAAAATCATACTTTATATGACTTTGACACTTAGTTTGTTATTTTATTGAGGTAGCAAAAGATATTAGTCCGATACTTATTTCATTTATACAACAGAGATTAGCAAATAGTAATTTTTGAATATTAAAGACATTCCTTTTCCTTTTTATTCTGATATAAGAAGTGTGTTCTCTGTTGGAGATTGTGGGATGGCTACTGAGATTGGCTAGAATGGAATCAGAAAGCTACACCTTGTCCATTTCTGCACATCTTGGCCTTTTCTATTGTCTTATTAGCATCAGCCATAATCACTTGTTTTAGGCAAATTTTCAAAAAAAAATAAGATATATTTCATGTTCTAGGTCTGTATAAACTTAAGAATAATCTTCCATAAGCACTCATTGTTGATATATCATACTTGTTACTAATGTATACATAGTTCTGTAATTTTAGATATTATCAGCTTGTTTCCACAGAGACCTTGCAAAGCACACTTGAAGAGGCAATCAAAGTTTGCATCCTGTTCCTCTTCCAAAGAACATTGTATCGTGGGGCTTGATAGTCACAAATAAGGCAAACAGGAAGCATCTAGCACTTGTCTGAGTTTAAGTCTCCATTGAATTTGAGGGCTATATTACAAAAAAGCAAACTGGCAGCTAGTTGGCCTGGATGTGTTCCAATTCTTCAGCAACGATAAGCAAATGAGAATTGTCATTCCATCCTGCCTGAATGGCATTGTGGTACTGGCACAACCTTGGGGGAAGACTTCTGCTTCAGTACTTAGAATTTACTGACACATCCACAAGCTGTAAGGAACATTTAAATAGCTGCCTAACTTAATAATATGACATCTGAAAAAGTCTAAGCAAGGGTATTTTATTTCTTCTTCAGTGCTATTGAAAAATACATAAGAACTTACAAAAACCCAGTATTATAACTATAGAGGCTAAAGTAGTTCTTTGCATTAGACAATAAGACATGACTCATAAATATCCCTGACTTCCTTTAACAAATACCTACCACTATTGTGAGCCCATGAACTGCATTGACATTTGGGGGAAATGTTTTTTCTAACAATTGCTTCAGTCTCTAGATTTTCATTTATTGTAGTTATAATTTATTGGTAACAAAGTTATTGATCTCATATTTATTTCTTTTCTATTGATTGTCTGTCATTTAATATTCTAAGCTATTTTAATACTATAAGAAAAAATACTATGCTTTGAAGATTTGCGTCATACATCCTTGAATTCTTCTTGCTTCACAGTCCCCGCCCCCCAACAGGAATAAGGGATGATGCAGAAAACATCTATGGATTTTCATTAGATATTGCATCCTTATTCATGTCTCAGTTGTGTTTTCACCCAAATCTTCTTTGCTAAAAAAGTCCAGTAAGACAAATTTTATCGTTGTTATTTTTTTTAGATTTACTGCAATTGTGATTGTTGCAGTTTAAATAAGTTCATTAGCAGTAACAGTGAATAATGAAAATCTTTGAGTTTTCCATCTAATGATTTTACGTTTCACTTCCATATGCTGTCCCTAGTTTACAGTAATAGTCTAAGGGATGCAGTTGATTACCAAAACAAAATCCTATCCATTGTTAATTCACCTTTTAAAGGGCAGAAAGGAAAGACACTCTATGTGCCGTTTAAAACTACATTATTGGGCCAGTAAAATGGCTCGTCAGGTGAAAGTATGTGCTGCCAGCCCTAACCATCCAAGTTTGAATCCCAGAAGCCACATCCACATGTGTCCTCTGACCTTTACATATAGAACATGACATGTGTGCCCACAATAAATAATTAAGTTTTTAAAAATTAAAACTGAATCATCAAATAAGTAAAATAAAATTAAACTGCTCTCAAATGAAAGCAATACATACTGTCATATATTGCATTATATGCTTATGTTTAATATTTGTCTATGTGTACATAAATATGCTTATTGAAAATATTTAACTTTTATCATTCAGATGTTCTAAAGTGCACATAAGACATACCATTATGGAACCATGTCTCAAAGATGTATTGTTGAAACTTGTTTCTGATATCAAGAAACATTCCCTGAACACTATTGACATTGTTTTATATACATTACTGTTCCAATTAATGTACAACTGACACAGCATTTTTTACACATTTTTTTTGAAAAATAAAATAATTCATATTACATCTCATTTTCTATCCCATCCCATACCTCCTCCCATTCCTCCCTCCCTCCCACTTTCACCCCAATCCCCCTTCCCTATGACTGTGACCAAGGGGGACCTCCTCCCCCTGAATATGGTGCTAGGGTATCAAGTCCCTTCTTGGTAGTCTGCTATCCTTCCTCCGAGTGCCATTGGGCCTCCCCATCAAAGGGACATGGCCAAATATGGGGCACCAGAGATCCGACACAGCATTTTTATGTAAAGCTATAGGGAACATTTAGGAGGACCACTTTAAGGAAAAAAGGTACCTATAGAATACAGTGGTCTTCTCGGAGGTCAGAGATATCAAACCTGTCCCTTTTGTTTTGGATTTAGTTTTTAAATTTTACAATAAATATCTATCACATCATCATAATAAAAACAAATTTTGTTAATGTATATATTAGAAATAGTTTAAAAAATAATGTAATTTTGAAAGACTTTATATTTTTGATCATATAGAGGTGACTTTTTTTTTTTTTTACATTTACAGATTCTTATGTGAAAATTCCCTTATTCACATATGTGTTTCCTGTCACCGAATAATCAGAGAAAGTGGCTATAGCAAGATTTGGGATGGGAATGATAGCATTGCAAGAGCAGGTGTTTATGGAAACACATCTGTGTTTTTATCAAACCAGGGTCATTGAAATAATCACAATTAGGTCTCTGCAACATTACCTAGATCCTGTTGACCTCCCAGCGTTGCTAACATGGCCACTTGTGCAGTCTCAGTGTTTAGAGCATCCCGAAGCAAACAAGGCAAAGCTCTATTATGCAGGAAGTGTGGAAGGAATGTGGCTGGGTCCCAGGTGAAAGCAATCTTGACTGGCTTGACCCCATTGGGGCACCGCTGATACTCCACTGAGAGAAGCATCTGTGATAGCGGGAGAGGAGCTATTTGGGCCTGGGGGTTAAGGACTAGGACGGGGAATCTGAGTGAGCCATTGTATCTGGCGGGTGAAGGATCTGTGAGCTTGCCTGGAGAATTACACCAAGGGATTTGCCCAGCGGAAATGATACCCAGAGGTTCATTCTTGTTCTCTTTAAGCTCTTTTCCCTCCTGTGTAGGATAGACGGGTTGTAAGGAAGATACCTTTGTTTAATAAACTCATAATAAAGTCTAATTGTTAAGGAACCAGAGCCAACAAGGAAGTGCCTCAGTATATGGCGAAAACGCAGCTTCTCACTTCAAGCCTGTGCATCCTAGGCACACTATCATCTACTACTTGTTTGGTCTGACATTTTTATTCCAGACTGATAAATACATACCTTTCAAACACAGATAAACTGCATTTTTAAGGGACAGACTGTACCCCTCCTCTGATCTTAGAGCAGGGTTTATAGTTCATTTACAGCCTACACTGCTGTGTTCATGATTTCCAGAGGAAAGTAGACTACAACCCAGGCTTTTGAAAATGTCGGCATGTGACATACTTCAGATATTTCATATAAAACCTCACTGTGTGCTGACTTAAGGAATCATTAAAAGGTCCTAATCATCCTGACAACTGTACTGTAACACTTAGAAACTTGCTAATTAACAATCTCAACCCTGACTTGTTCCCTGTACGCTTCTACTAATTAGAGTGAAAAGGAGACCCAGACATGGATTGTACTTATCCATCATGGAAACTAGAAAAAAATTTAAAAAGATACATGGAAGAAGATAATAAGAACTAAACTCCTCCTAGCCAAGGCAAAGATCTTATGTCTTGCTGATTAACTTATAAATAACTCACAGGAATTATAAAGGCAGACTGTATCCTGTGTCATCTGACAGCAGTGGGTCCTTCCTGGAGCAGACACTTCCCCCTTAAAAGATTCACAGGTAAAAACATGAGTCCTCTGTCAACCTCTCAGTGACCTGGTATCACTGCACAGAAACCCCTGAGGATGCTCAGGTCTATGGCTTGCCAACTTGATTTAAATATTATAAGTCAGGCTGATTCCATGCATAGAACAAGCTTCCCCCTGCCCCCGCAGGTGTTGGAAGTAGAAATGCCTTTGCAGCCACACTGTGTTTTACAGGTGAGTCTGCTGATTGGTGCCGTTGCCACTGTGGAAACCTCAAGAATTAGTTTATGCTGTCTCCTTTTGACCATTGCAGAGATCAGCCTTTGAGTACAATGAGTTTGGGGCGTTTCCTTATATTTATTCATAGTCAGCCCATAGGCAAATTCTCCAGCTCTCAGAGTGATGCATTAGAGACAGCAAGCATTTGGTAAATCCTGACAGTTTCCTCAGAAGTCTTGAAGTATCCCAGAGTCACCCCAAAGGTGGGCTTCCTGCATTGAGGAATAGCCGGGAAGCAAGTTGCGTTTGCACATACAGAGAAAAATCACTGGAGGGTAAGTACTTTCCAGACAAGGCAATTCATAAGTTGGTGCATTAGGAGTCCACACTTTTACCAACTGCACTCCAGTAGCCTCCCCATGGGTTTCACTATTGGTGATTACCAAAGTCCTTTGGCTAGGATTTTTCTTCTCTTGTTTTTTATTGGAAGCTGTTAACCCAAAAAACAACTCTCACCTCCAAGGGGACACGAGATAGTTTATTCTAGAGCCAAATACGAGTGACCTTGTCCTAGGAATTCAGACTTGAGCTGCTCCAAATTCCTTGTTCCAAAGAGGTAGCAGTGTCAGGAGTACTCATAGTAACAGGACAAAAAGGAGTTTAAAATCAAGGTGTTTTTCCAATACGTTAGGAGAAACCGCTGTTAATCAATTTCCAGAAAACCATAGAGATCTCAGCTGTAGGTCTCAAGTGCAATTTGCTTGCATTCTTAGCTCTTTGATGAATGGATGCTGATTCTCCATACTTTCAGAAGGATTTTCCTAACAGGCCCAACCATGTTGTTAGGTCACATACAGAGGAGGACAATGCATGGCTATGAAGGAGCTAACAATAGTTTGCCTCTTGACTTGAAACTTCTAAGTTCTCCACAAACATCAAAGTTCTAGCCAGTTAATCGGCCTTTTATTCACAGAACAAAGGCTTCCAATAAGGTTTGCTCAGTATGGAATCACTGGCTTTGAAGAAGCATAAAGATTATAATAAGTATAATTTCTCATTTTAATTAGGTTCAATCTGACTTCTTTTTCTTTCCCAGCGATGGTCTCTGTATGCACTCAAATGGGCTGCCGCATCTTACCATGTCAGTAACTACATTTCTTTGGAAAGCCTGCACCCTGCAGCTCCTGTGCAGAAGGCAAATTGCTTTTAATCTTGGGTGATTTTTCCAGAAATCTTTAAAATAGTTGAAATAAACAAGATTTTCACATATTAAAGCAGATATTCCACTCAGCATCCACTTTCTTATGAACTTGAAAATTCGTATTGCAATTGTTAGAGCCTCTTCCAAGAAGCTCTGTTATATTAAAGCTATTGTCTATGAAATACCACTCTCTCTCTCACCTTCAATCCTCTCTATCATCAAATAAGCTGACTGAATTCAAAATTAAATACTTAAAACGTTCTACCAGGCATCACAGTTTAAAAAGAATGAAACAAGAAAGGAATGAGTTCTGGCTACTGGTATATCTCAGTCAATTTTAAAATTTATTCATCCATCCATACATCTTAGTCTCATGTCACGAGCATGTCTCAGACATGTAACATTGATTTAAGTTTCCCTTCCTCTTTTATGCACACAAGTGTATAGTTTGGGATCACAAAGAGCAGGGATGTTAAAAATTCAATGACTCCTTGGTGATCCCCCCAGGAGGATTTTTATTCAGTATTACGATTAACACCTCTGATGCAAGTAGCACACATTATCAATTTTGGAACAGGAACTTTACAAGGAAATAGACATGTTTCTTCAGATAATATGATATGCTATTCCTTGTAAGAGGAACACACTTCCCGGAAAGGCAACTCTGCTTAAACTCCCATTAGGCTCTATTGTACTAGGTGCAGTGTAATCTATGCATAGGTCAATGGAAGTGTAACAAACAAACGAATAACGACGTATGTTCTAAATATAAGCCTTCTTACTAGAGGAATATTGATGTTAACTTATGAAAAATGGTACATGTCATCTGCTTCCTCTCATTTCCAGGTAAATTCATAATCTGAGTAACTTGATACATCCTCATTTATAAAAAAAAAGGGGGGGGGAAGCAAAACATTTTTGTTTTGTTACAAAATTTTTCCTTTCAGTTTTAAAATGTATGTAGAAGTAAATGTAAGTGGGAGAAGATACCACAGAATAATCTTCACACTACTGTCAGAGAGAAGATAGTTTTTTTTTTATGTTTATGAGAGATACTCATATTTTTTTAATTAATTTATTCTTGTTACATCTCAATGTTTATCCCATCCCTTGTATCCTCCCATTCCCCCCCCCCCATTTTCCCATTATTCCCCTCCCCTATGACTGTTCCTGAGGGGGATTACGTCCCCCTATATATTCTCATAGGGTATCAAGTCTCTTCTTGGCTACATGCTGTCCTTCCTCTGAGTGCCACCAGGTCTCCCCCTCCAGGGGACATGGTCAAATGTGAGGCACCAGAGTATGTGAGAAAGTCGTATCACACTCTCCACTCAACTGTGGAGAATATTCTGACCATTGAAGGCATCCTATTGGGACTCTAAATGAGAGACGCATGGGAGAACAGCAAAATAAAAGGATACAGAGGGTCCTAGAAATCTACAAGTAGAACAATATGATAGGCAGATTTGGGCCCAGGGGTCCCGCTCAAACTAAGGCACCAGCCAAGGACAATACAGGAGGTAAACTTTAAACCCCTTCCCAGAGAAGATAGTTTTGAAGGAATATAATTAAGCCAAAATCATAATACAATTCATTTGAAATGATGTAGATGGGACTAGAGATTATTATGTTAAGTAATAAGAAATAAACCAGACAGGAAAAATATCATCTTATTCAGGTACAGAATAGAAGTAAAACGTGATCTTCTGGCAGTTGAGGTAGTTATAAGGGCTGGGCAAGGTTGGCATTGAGGGACAGAGGAGAATTTGAAAGGCAGATACTGTTTAATATGTATAGGAAGTAATCCTGGTGTGTGCTGTGCAGTGCCATGGTTACTAGCCTCGATAATGTATTATACATTTCAAATAGTAAAAATGAAGACATCTGAATGTTGCTGCCTTGAAACTGTGAGACATTCCTGGAAGAGATTTTAAACTTTATGCTATGTCTGTAGTGGTCAAAATTTCACAAAAAAAATCCTTAAATATGTGGAAGATTAATTTCCACATAGCAGGAAATGTACACTTAACTTTAAAATCTGGAGAAACAGAACCAAACTAAAGAAACCCATATTTTAATTGTTTCTCTCAGTTCTTTAAATGCCATGGGCACACTAAACAGGACATGCTCAAATTCTGAGTGAATATGGTTCAATATGATAATGACAGTTTTAGAAAAATTAAAGTTGTGTGACTATGAAAATAATCCTATACCGTCAATAGTGGTCATGTCATAAAATACTGTATATTTTAAGGGTTAAAGATACAATCTTAGTCACTCACAATTGTATCCTGCTATTTAACCTCTTCCTACTGTCAGGAGCTTTTTTTTTTTTTTTTTTTTTTTTTTTTGACTGTTTCAGATAAATTGTTCCCATCCCATTAGCATAATAGTTAAAACAAGGTCTATTGGCCTATTAAGGGAAAAATTAACTTCTGATCTACTGAACAGAATCTGCAGCCTGAGTGAGACATAAAATTTTAGTTAGTGGGTGAATCATCTGACCTGCTCTACTGGTTAGTTTTATGTTTGAGTAATTAGAGGAAGGAGCTTCAATTTTAAAAATGCTACCATAAGATCCAGCTCTAAGATATTTTCTAAATTAATGATCAATGAGAGAGGTACTAGTCCTCTGTTGGTGGTGCCATCCCTAGGCTGGTGGTCCTGTGCCTTTTAAGAAAGCAGGCTGAGCAAGCTAGTAAGCAGCACTCCTCCATGACCTCTGCATTAACCTCTGCTTCCAGGTTCCTGTCCTGCTTGAATCCCCTCAGTTCCTGAGGATGGGATTCAATATGCAAGTGTAAGCCAAATAGACCCTTTTCTCCTAAAGTTGCTTCGGACATGGAGTTTCATCACAGCAATAGTAAACCTAAGATGCCTAGGCACCAGGACTCAGGAAGACAGGGTCATCTTAGGTTGTGTGAAAAGGAGCGGCAAAATTGTTCTTCCTATAATGGGGTCCTATACTCTCCCTTCTCAGAAGTTCTGAGTCTGACCACCTTTCTGAGTCAGAAAGGCAAATCTATCTATCTTTCTTTCTTTCTTTCTTTCTTTCTTTCTTTCTTTCTTTCTTTCTTTCTTTTTCTTTTGTAGTCTGGTCAGAACTTGAACATAAATCTTTACACTTTATAGCTCCTTTCTCCATGCTGTGTCTGCTTCTCTGACCCCCATGTTGGCTTAAACGTCGTGGTTTTTTTTTTCCTGCTTCCCCTGTATTCTCCTTCTCTGAGCATCGTCTGAGATCTATAACATGTTTTTCTGGTGTGGGAGGCTTCCTAAAACCCTCTAATAAGATGGTCCTCAAGCTCAGTTTCTGTTTGAATCCATTCTCAACTTCTTTCATGAGACTAAGAACCCCAAATATATCCTGATTTCCCTGGAAGCAACTGGGAACCATAAAGGTCAACCATAAAGACAAGTTACAGTGAATACTAATTGTGTATTCTGTCACAATTACTATATAACATTATACCACCTAAAATCCCTGACAAACATTTGTCTAGATTAGCACACAAGGTTAACTCAAATGCTAGGATAAGTTTATGTATTTTTCTTTCATAAATGTTTCTCTTATAAATGCTTAAAATTCTTTCCCCCATGGTTATACTAATCCAACTCCATGAATTCTTTCATCCTGGCAGCTATTTACCAACATTCAGTGTAAAACTGTGTTGATGTAGCTTACATAAGAAACTTAAAACATATAGATGGGAAAAAAAACAGTACATTTTAATTGACACTAATCCTTCAGGGAAGGCGTTGTCTTCAAGCTACTTTAAATATGGACTTGGACTAAGCTAGCATGAACTATCAACATCCTAGAAAATATATATACAAGGAGTAGTCAGAGCCTATCTTATTCTTAGAGCAAATAAAGGACGAACACCGTAGAATAATAAAGTGCAGCTGTTCTTCACTGTCCTCCTGTTTCCTTCCCTTTGTCACTGTCACGTTGGTACTCCTCTTTTTAGCCTGCTGTTTCTCTAAAATGGAATCACAATAGGTGCAATCAAGAGTGTAAAGGGGTTCCAGGAGAGAGAAAACAGTGGTGAGATGAGATGGCAAAATTGATGAAAACTCTCGATTGTTGCAGTTTTCTCTTTAAGTAGTAGAAAGTAAAAATTAAAACCAATGGTTTAAGGTGGATTTAAAGCCTGTAATATTTCAGGCTCATGCTGAGTCACATGCTTGTATCATCAATGGTAATCAGGCTGTATCCAGTGGTGAGTCCCTCCTGGGAAGTTATGATATCAAATTCTTACTGAAAGCAGAAAGGAAAGAGATGTGAGGACCACTCCAGCATTAATTGAAAGTAATGACTAAGGGCAAAGCAATCAGCCAGAACAAAATTAACAAATATTCCTTTTAAATGGACACTGATGCTTACAAACTCCATTCATGTGGGTGTTATTAGGACATGGAAAGGCCACAAATGTAAGTGAAACACCAGTGAAAATGTCTGTCCTGATGTGTCCCTGGAACCTTGCCTAATGTCATCATCTCCAATCATCAAGCTTTGCTATACAGCCTGTATGTTGGCCTAGCCTGTGGCAACCAAAGTCATTATATGACACACACAACAAATGAAAATATGACCACAGACACACAACCCATGAAGGATGTCCACATGTCCAGTCCTCATCATAAAAAACACAAATTATATAAAAGGCCAAGATAGTATATCTTCCCTCAAATCAATCAGCCCTATAGAAATGTTCTCCTAGGAAATTACCTCTATAAACCTTAGAACACAGAACTAAAAACAAAACAACAACAACAAAAACAAATAACAAAACAAAAACAAAAAAGGAAGGAAAAATGAAAGTTCATCAATGAATCCAAGGAGTTAAAAAGTACTTGAAGAAGCAATTCAATGAACATAAAGAAAATAGTAATGGGTGTCTGAGTGATGTCCAAGAAAACAAAAGCATAAAGCTGAATGAAATGACTAAGAAAACACAGGATTTGAAACTGGGCTTCAATAAAGAGATTTAAATATTGCAAAGAAATCAAGATAAACTGAAGATAGAACCGAAAAACTCAACTACCCACTCAAAAAAGTCAAAGGAAGGGCTTCCAAGTAGAATAAATCAACTAGAATATAGAATATTAGTATCGGAAGAAAGAGTAAAGGAATTAGGTCACAGAACAAAATTATAATTAAAAAAAAAACAGTAAAAAACTTGCAGAAATGTGGGACGTCATGAAAAAACAAAATTGTCTAACTATAGGCATAGGTAAAGGAGCAAACCCAGTACAATAGCATAGACCAGATATGCAATAAGACCATAGAAGGAAACTTGTGTATATTAAGTGAAGACATTCACACATAAGTAGAAGAAATAAGTACACAGAAATAAGGAAGCTAAGTAACAAGGAGGACCCTAGGGAGGATGCTTAGTTCCCATTTAAAAGGGCAAATTGAATAGACACCAGACGCTAAGGCACAGGAGAGGAATCTACCATACAGGTCCTCTGAAACACTCTATCCAGTCTTTCAGTCGTGAAAGACTCCATCTAGGGATCAAATCCGATGTTGAGACTCACATCTAAACTTCAGGTGGCACACAGGAAGTCTTATGGAAGAGTTGGGGGATAGAAGGACCTGGAGGGGACAGAAGTTTCATAAGGAAACCCTCAAGGGGGAATAGCATGGGGGAGGGCTATAGAGACTGATGAACCAACCAAGGACCATGTATAGTGAGGAACTAGCCCTCTTGCTCAGATGTAGTTAATACGCATCACGGTCTCCTTGTGGGTCCCGTAATATAGGGACTAGAGGCTACCTCTGACATGGACTCTGGTGCCCACTCCTTGATCACCTCCCCTAGTGGGGTGGCCATGCCAGGTCACAGTGGAAGAGGATGTAGACAGTACAGATGAGACTTAAAAGGCTGGAGTCAGGTGATAGGGAAAGAGGGCTTCCCCTTTCTGAGGGCTAGGGAAGTGCGGGGAGGGGGAATGAGGGTCTTCAATTCAATTCCATTGACCAGCCAGTCTGTTTCTATGCCAGTACCATGCAGTTTTTATTACTATTGCTTTGTAGGATACCTTGAAGTCAGGGATAGAGGTAATGATGCAAAGCAGGATCTATAATAACTGTTTTTATTTAGCCATTGAGTCTCTGGCATAACCGTAAGTACCACAGAATCCAAGATCTAACAACATGAAAATGCTAAAATTATAATGATATGGACAATTAGGCATTCCAAAAAGGCTTTGTAATTTTTATACCTAATAAAGATCAACCTTATTTTGTTTATATTACCTAAAATAAGTTGGTATATATAAAAAAATCACAACTTTAGCTTTAACAAGAGTAATAGACTGTGTATAGTTTGGAGAAAAGTCTATTTTTAGTTTTAATTTATTATAATTTATTCAGATTATATCCTGATTGTTATGTTCTCACTTGTTTCTTCCCAGTCCCACCCTTTCTCCCTCTTCTGCCCTATTTCCCTCCCCTAAACCTCTGACAAAAGGGGGCCTCCTCCCTTACCATAAGACCACAGTCTATCATGTCTCATCAGGATAACCTGCTTAGTTTTCCTTTGTGTGCCTGCGGGACCTCCCCAGGAAGGGGAAGTGATCAAATTGAGTGCACCAGACTTCATGTCAGAGACAGTTCCCGCCGCCCTCTCCACCAACCATGGAAAATGAACTGTCTATTGGCTATGTCTAAACATGGTGTCTAGGTCCACTGCATGCATTGTCTCTAGTTGGTTCATTTGTGCAGACACCCTGGGTCCAGATCCACTGGCCTTGATGGTCTTCTTGTGGGGCTCCTGAGCCATCTGGGTCCTTCCATGCCCCCATTCTTCCATATCACCCTCAGCAATCTGCCCAGTGTCCAGCAGTGAGTGCTAGCATCTGTCCTGATTTCCCACTGGGTGGAGTCTCTCAGAGGACATCTATGTTGGGCTAATATTCACTTATATGTGAATATATAGCATGCATGTCTTTCTGGGTCTGGGTTATCTCAATCACGGTGGTTGTTTCTAGTTCCAACCATTTGCCTCCAAATTTAAAGATTTTCTTGTTTTTAATAGCTGAGTAGTATTCCATTGTGTAAATGTACCACAGTTTCTTTATCCATTCTTTGACTGATGGACATCTAGGCTGTTTCCAGATTCTGCCTATGATGAGTCAAGTGTCTACGGACATAGTTGAGCAAATGTCCTTTTATTGGCAGCATCTTTTGTGTATATGCCCAGGAGTGGTGTAACTGGTTGCAGTAGTAGTATTCTCAATTTTCTGAGAAAGCACCAGATTGATTTCCAAAGTGGTCTTACAAGTTTCACTCCCACCAGCAATGGAGGAGTGTTCCTCTTTCTCCACATCCTTGCCAGTATGTGCTATCACTTGAATTTTTATATTAGTCATTCTGGTAAGTAAAAAAATGAAATCACAGGGTCATTTTGATTCAGGACACAACCTCCTGAACAGAACATCAGGCTCTAAGAATAACAACTAATATATGAGACCTCATGAAACTGAAAAACTTCTATAAGGAAAGGACACTGTCAACAGAGCAAAATGACAGCCTACAGACTGGGAAAGATCTTCATCAAGCCTACATCAGAAAAAATATACAAAGAACTCAAGAAATTAAAGACCATTAAACTAAATTATCCAATTAAAAAATGTGGTACAGAGCTAAACAGAGGAAGATCAAATGACTGAGAAACACCTAAAGAAATGCTCAATGTCCTTAGTCACCAGAGAAAAGTATTTTTATGTTAAACTTTTGTATTGTATCAATAATTTTCTCATCTTCCATATAAAATGAACTTAATCATTGTCAGTTAGGAATTTAGGCTTTGTAACATACTCACTTATTCAGTTAAATAAATAAGAGGTAAAGCAAAACCTTTCAATTTTTATTAGCTAAAAGTCATTTTATTAATGTAAAATTAAAGTGGTTCAATTATGGAAAATGTATGAGAAACTTAAGGTTACAGATTTAGCTTCAGGAAATAATGACTGTTAAAACTTTCATTGTTTTTACAAATTGCACTGAACATACTCTTTCCTGGTTATGTTAAAAATATGTTGAAAAACTAAAGACAGTACACTCTCTATCGTACAACTACAAGAAAGAAATAGGCATAGACTGCATTTCATTCTCCAACTAACATGAGATAGAGTCCTACCACTTATGCCCATGAGAATTTTTTGAGTGCACTTGAATCTATCTAAGCTTTGGACCCCACAGTTCCAAACATGGATGGAGTGGTGCAGTGACTATTGCTGTACATTTCTTTTAATGTCAGCTAGTTTAATCTGATTATTTTTGTTTTGCATGATTTCCTTGTTTTTCTTGTTGCTACTTTTGAATTTTTATTTTACATTTGTTATTATTTATAACTTTCTAGTTAGTGTGCAAATTAGTGATTTTCATTAAGATATTTTCATGCAAACACATAATTGTACCAGGCTAATACTTACTCCCTCACTGCCTTCCCTTGTCCTTTCCCACCCTGTCTGGTCTTTTCCTTCTCTCAGCACACACTCTTCTGGTATCTGTATGTGTATATAATTACATATATTATATACACTTTTATATTGGTTCTGTTTATTAAAGGAAGCAAGTCATGCTTTACCCCTTTGTACTCTTGTTCTCTTCTTCACCTCACCCTCCTTTTAGACCCTATTTATCCATTATAACTTCAGATAATTTAAGATAATTAATCATGTGCCATGTATGGTGAGTTCTTTATAGGTAAATGTTGCAGATAAATAGTTCAGCATTATTACAGACTAACCATATAAGTACTATTAAGTTGAGTATTCATTTATGGACTGCTAGAATGTTGAAAACTGAAAGTGTTAAAGCAGGGCTTGGTTCATCTAAAATTCTTCTTTACTTTCGTTATACTGTAATCCAAAGCCACGTGACAGGAGCTACATGTTGACCTTAGGGGTCTGTGTGTGTGTGTGTGTGTGTGTGTGTGTGTGTGTGTGTGTGTGTGTGTGTGTGTGCATGTAGGACATGGGGGTAAGTACAGGCATACGTGTGTGTGTGTGTGTGTGTGTGTGTGTGTGTGTGTGTGTGTGTGTGTGTGTCTGAGAAAGAATTCCAGGGAGAAAAACCCAAGTATTAGAAGTTAAATACAGAAAAAAAAAATCATTGTATGAATATTGATACACACTAGGCATTAAAACATAAAGTCATCTAGGTAAATAACACCAGGGTATGAAGAGACTTGGAACAAGCAGTGTAACATTTGAATGTCATTGTATAGATACTTTATACTATAATAATTTAAATAGATACCTCCCAGTGATGATCTGTGCTTTAAAAATGTTAGACACAATTACAAAACAGGCTACCAGGATGGAGAATTTAGGATTCTGCAGTAACACTTCAGAAGAAAATGTTGGTTGTTACATACAGATTTAAGACTGGAACCGAGTGAGCAATAAGATGAAGGGGTCGGAAATGGTTGTGATGAAGTTACTGTGAGGATAGTGATTTCCCTGTTTTGAAGAGATGAAAGAAGGAAATGTTTTCTGCTTGATGCCCTGGGAAGGTCCCGGTAGTAATCAAGTCACCTCTGTCTATTCAGAAGTCCAGACAGTAAACGTATATATTTCTTCTTTTATACATTACATCTTCTTTTATACATTACATTACATTACATTCTGACTACTCTTTTTCCCACCCTCCACTTCTCCCAGTCCCCAGCTTTCTTCCCCAGACCCACTCCTCCACAATTCCCCTTTGTAAAAATGTTGTTGCTTTAGAGAATAGTCTCTTTAGATTTGATGAAATAAAGAAATACGGATCATTGTAAGATTCACAAGTACTGTTTTCATTTTTAATGCCAAATGAAGACATATTGACAAGCAATGTACTACATAAAAATCACAATCTCCCAAAGGAACAATTTCACAAAAAACTCTCAGGGTTATCTTTTAAATAGTTATCTGGGTGCTCCCACTGACCAGTACTCAGAGAAATTTAATTACCCTTTTCATTGCTTTGTGGTTACAGATGAAGTGAATTATTTTCTGTTTGTTTCTCATGTCTGCTATTCACCATTCAAATAAAGCCACAGTAGATTTTCTAATGATTTGTAGTATTTTTAAACATTTATGTAGGTTATTTTTTTCTCCTGCTGGATATGAATTAGTGCTTTGTTTTAATACAAAGATACAATTTTTATGTCTCCTTGTCCATACAGTGCACATATACGAAATGTATTTATAAAGAGTATGCACACACATGCATTTGGTACAAAAACTAATTTAAAATATCTAAAACATAGTTTTTCTCTGTGCCCTATGGGTTCTTTTCTGTAGTGGGAATACATTTTATAAAACCAGAAATGCAGTGAACTGTTAGACACACCAGGTATGTCCAGTCTGCACAGCACAAATATAAACTTTTCATTAAAAAGAAAATCATTATTCAGGCCAGAAAAGTGGACAGAAAGTTACTGGGAAGGTTACTGGTTATCCCACAAAGGAACACTCTTTTCTTATTTTACTTACCTGAATCATCTGAATAAGATATTATACTTAAAAAGTTTTGTGAGGCTTTGTCAAAGAAGACATACTGAAAGATGTTCTTTTTTCTTTATGCTAGTGAGTGATTCTTGTCCCTTTAAAACTTACATTGGCATTTATATTTATTTTATCCTTAATTTTTTCAAAGAAATATTTTTAGCAGTAAGCAATTAATTGTTAAAGTTAAACACTCATTATATTTTTTATTTCTACAGCACTAAATATGAAGAGCAGTAGAAATTTGGACGTGTCTAGGTGATTTTCTTCTTTGTTGGTTCAAACTCAATTAAAAGTGCTCGAAGCTTCCTAAGGCCTCCTGGAGCTTTAATCTAGTCCTTACTTTAATCCAATTTCAATGACTTTCCCAGCAGTTGACAGTAATATAGCTCTCATGATGACCAATTAGGTATTCCACATAAAAATCACAGCTGCTTCAGTGAAGAAAATGATTACTGTAGCATCTGGTATTGAACAGATAAGTTTATCAAATAGGAAACTAAGTCTTGACTATCAACTGTTCTTTATTCCAGCATCTTTTAACTCCTGTAGAATTCATAATCTAGGACACATGCAGGAAAAGTCAGCAAAGGAGGAGTATCAAAGGGCACAATAGTAATTCTTTATGAGCATAGCTGCAAGTCAGGCAAAATCATGATTCTTAGGTTGAGTTAAGCATTCAGACATCTCATCCAATATTTTCTTAATCAAAAACGTATAGGAAAATGATGCCGCAACTTCCTTGGAGTAAGGCATACAACATTTCATGTAATAGTATATACAAATACATACATTGTACCAATAAAGAAATCATGAAAATAAATGACTATAAATAGGAAGTAAATATTCTGCATCTTCATCTTTTTTTTTATTATTTCTGAGAAAGATGTGAAGCAATTTTAAGAGAAAAAATTAGTTACAATATTCCATGATAGAAAAGACATGTCAAGGTGATAATTCTACTAAATGTTAAATACTTTCAGAAAACATATAATGAAATATTTATATTTCTGGACAAGAGAAGTTTTCTTTAATTAAAGTAAATAATTATGTAATAAAAATTATCTGTTAGGATATTGGTAGTAGAAAAATAATTCTCTAGCATGTATTAATCTCTAGATTATATATTGAACATTGAAAAATAAAAGGAAATATTTTATGGTTATTTCAAATGTAAAGTCTGAGATATTGACAAAAGTTAACCTATTCTTGAAAACACAAGTGTGTGCAATATTCTAAGAGCTAGCGACAATTCAGTCTTAATTGATATAAATCATCCAAAATACCAATCCATGATGGAAGAAGATCTCCATCTCCTTCTATAAGAAACAAATAGCAAATCCAAATAATCAATAGCATCTTAGGTAGATATATAGGTTAAACAGATGATGGTGATAGATAGATAGATAGATAGATACATACATACATACATACATACATACATACATACATACATAGATGACAGATGAATAGATGCTAGGTAGATAGACACATAGATAGATACATAGATGATAGATAGTAGGTAAAAAGCAATATATAAATAAAATATTGACAGAGAGTTTTTTATATTTCACTTGAATTAAAAATTTTCTTTTTTTTTTGTTAATTTTCTTTTTCATTTTTTAGGAGAAGGAGAGAAAAAGAACTTGATGTTGGATGTGTAGGGAGAATCTGTCAGGAGCTGGGAAAGGATAAAAATATGATCAAAATATATAATATTTAAAATACTTAAATAAATGTTTTAAAGTAAAATTCCATTGGATGGTAATGAACTATTATTCTGAGTTTGTAATATTGTAATTCTTCCACACTTTATAGCATATTTTCAAACGTTATAGCACGGAATCATAATTAAAATATGGTAATCTAGTAACCAATGCATTATATTCCTTAGTGCCTCCCTTAGTTAAAATTTATAGCTCTGTTCACGAAGGAATTCTTAATTGAAAACAGCTTGAATATTTGTGTGTGTGAGACTGTGTGCCTGGGACATTTGTGTGTAATTCGATATACTGACAGCTTTACAGTATATTTTATGTCAATATCCTCCAGGTCTCTAGTTGAGCTTTCAAAGAAAAACACAGGGATATGTATATATGTATATGTATATATATATATGTGCATTTACAACTAAATCCACACAAAATCTGATACATCTTTATTAACTGATACATATGTATTCAAAAGCATGATGTATAAAATGGAATGATAAACAGTATCCTGAAGATGAGGGAATGAGAAGTATGTAGGAGTTAAGACCTTAGTGTAGGCCAATCATGACAATTTATTTCAAATAAAGAGAAAAAATCCTTATATATTATCAAAAATGTTTATGTACTATTCTATATGTTGTTTGTGATCTTTCAAACTGTATATTAAAGTGGACCAAACCATGGAAAGAGCAGAGGAAAGAGCAGTGAAGTGAGAGAGGGAGCGAGGAAGCTATGTAGCTATTAGACAGTAGTGACATGGTGTTGGCATCTGCCAATAATTTCAGTACCTGGCTGTAGGAGGCAGAATTGCTGTGCATCGAGGCCCATCCATGGCTCCAGATCCAGCGTTCCATAGCCAGACTTTCCAGACTTTGTCTTTAAAACAGAAGTCCAGCAGCAAATATATTTAAATTTTAATGTCATTACACACACACACACACACACACACACACACACACACACACACACACACACACACACCCATACACACATATATGCACTCTCTGGGATGTTTGTGGAAAAATCAACTTGTTTGAGTGTTGTAATAAATACAGAATAGTCAAGGTATTTTTATATTAATTCCGATTCCTAAACAACATTTATGGCACTCTTTAATATGCATGTTTTTTTAATATTATGATTATATTATGATTGGGATATTAGTAAAAGTGGAGGATGGAAGTCATTCAAATCAGAACTGAAGTGCATGATTCTTATATCAACCATCTATATATTTAGATGACAGTAGAGCTCATGTAGAACAGTTTTGTCTAAAATAATACTGTCACTGTGACAAATCAGATACTTAATAAAAGCCTGTGGAGAACATCTGCAGGACCATATGGAATAGGTGACTTCTCTGGCGCACTGTACCGAGACATTTCAGGCTCTCTCGTCAAGCCAAGACAGTCATTGCTTTGGGAGCAAGGTGTGCTTATGTTGTTGTTAATTTAAAGCCTTACATCACAGATCTTATTTAATAAACTAACTGCTAATAACATTATAGATACTGACTGTATATGTTTTATGTCTGAATCGAAAATATCTTTGGTTTGGTGCCTAAGCTAGATTGACACAGAGGAGAATAAGTTAATGTGATTTTCCTCAACCTGGCTGATCGCTGACATTAACTGACTATCTTTGAGTGTGATACAGTATGTTCACTGTCTCCTGCATGAACAGTTCAAGGTCTTTGGAATGAGACATATGGATGCTCTCATCTCCTCGCCATTTCGCATTGATGGTTGAGAATTACTGCATGTCAACATGTCAAGGGGATGCCAAAGCCTGAATGTTAGCTGATATCTGCTGCACTAAGGAAAACAAACTTCAATATAAGATGATCAAGTTCAGCAGAAAATGAGGCTAAGTTTCTAACTCTTCGGGCAGTAGCTGAATTACAGATGTAAGTCACAACAACACTGCCGGGGAAGTGATATTGGCTGTAGGAAATTGACGCTTACAAAGATTTGTGTTGAAGACCGTGCACTCAAATATTAGCAGACCTAAGCAACCCTGCAGGGTTTTTTTTTCTCTCAATTAATCATACTGTATACTCAGCTTATCAACAAAAGTCCTGACTTTTCAAAACCAAGATTGATTTTTAGACCTCAAGACTTTTTGTTTTTTAAACTCTTGAGGAAAACTGACTTCTTCCTTTCATTACTTACAATATTTATTCATTTTTGCCTCCTCTCGAGAATGATCTGAGCCTTTCTACCATGACAAAAACGTTTTATCTTTCCTTATAGGTATCATGAAGACAACCTTGCCTAGAACGTCAATCGTTTATTGAGTATCTCAGCCGTTAGTATAGGAACGTGTACATCTATATGGGCCTTCACGACCCACTCAGTTCCCGGAGAATTGTTTAAGTGAATGGTTGGCATTTAGCTTAAGAGTTGATTGAGAAAAATTCTTTCTTCATTGAATAAAGCTTTCCATATAGAGTATTTGAGGTTTATATGCAGTACAGTAACTGACACAGGTAAGTGGCATTATTGTTTTTTCTAGGTAACAAAATTGTAGCTCCTTGAAAAGGCCCAAAGTAGCAGTATAAGCAACTGGTATACCTTCCAAATGTTGACTTGTCCCACACCCTCTTTCGTCATTTCCATATTTAATCTAGACATATTCCTTACCCACTTGTCCGTCACAATTGTCACGTTTGTCTACATTGTGATGCTCATATTTTCTTACGGGTTCTTAAGAAAGAAAATTGTTTCTGCCTTTTACTATAGTCTGTATATTCTCATATGTCATGCATATGTGTAAGTTTCTCCCGGTGTTTCCATCTGTATCTCCGCTGACTTTCTGTCCGGAGGGTTCTGAGAGCAGGCTGAAGCCCCCCAGTTGCAAATTTGAATTGATCAGTGACAAAATTGAATGATACCTACCCTACCATATTGGACAACACAGATAGAATTGAGATCATTATGTTAAGTGAAATAGAAGGCACAGAAAGACAACACCAATGAATTTCATACCCACATGGACTCTAAAATAGTTGATCTCATGGGAGGTGGGAGCAAACGTAGAAGAGGCTTGAAGTAGTAGAGTAGAAAGGTGAAATTCAATCAATGGATGCTAAATTACAATTTTATCAGAGAAAGTTCTGTCCTATTATTGGGAATATAAGAATAATTGTATACTGTATATACAAGAATCCAAATACACCTATTTTCTATTTTTCCATGCAAAAAATGGTAAATTTTGAGAAAGTAACTATACTGAACCTTATTAGAGCTTTACTCTACAAATCTTGGTATCAGACATTAACTTCGTCACTTTTAAGGTTTGTAGCAGTTAAAATAAAAATAAATAGATAAAATTGAATTGATTTCTCTTTTCTGTCTCCTTGAGGCACTTTGAGGTAGGCTGTGTCTGTACACTTGTTTTATTTGTTTTGTTTTGTTGAGAAAGACTTTTGATATGTATTCGAACTTGGCCTGGAGCTCACAGTTCTTTTTTGAATTTTACAAAGGTCAAGAAATAAAAGTGGGTGCAAGAATTCTTATTATAGTTATATCTGTAAGATTGAAACAGCATCAGCAGTACAAATATTACCTTTGCTTGTTGCCTTACTCTGTAATGAACATCATAAAAATGTTCTATATATTATGTTCTTTAATTCCTATCATAACTCACAGATAGTTCCTGAGATGTAGTAAATTTCCCAGATAGGCTAACACTGTGTATAAGATATATATTTCCGAGCTCTGTTTGCATCTGGGCTATGTAGTTCAAAAGCAAATCTTAATTAGTTAAATAGCGGAGGTTGCTTGAATATCAGAATTATTTTATATTTGATGAGAATATTCATGCTCAATGTCCATATGGTCTATGATTTTGTTATTATAGTATTTAAAACAGAGTCTTATTTGGTAGCCATGGCTGGCACAGAATTTGCCATGTAAATTAGGCTGACCTCAAACTTACAGAGATGATCCTTCCTCGGCCTCCTGAGTGCCAGGGTTAAGGACATACAGTATGGCACGCACTTTTGTTTATGAACATTAATTTCATAGGTTTTAGATTTTCAGTGAACCCTAGTTTTTTAATATGGTATTCAGTATTCTACCTAACACTGCGATATTTTTAAAATGTGTTATAGTTTCATTAGTATTGCATTTCCTCTTTACAAAATACTTAAACTAGGTGTTATATAAAATGGAGTCACCACTGTAAGTATAGTTTGTACCTAAACTGGGCTTTGAGAAAAAAAAATAGCTGTCTTGGTTACTTATATAGTCTTTAATGATTATCTAGATCTTTTATTTTGATTTTGTGTTCATGTAGCTTTAGATAAAGTTGATTGTGCTATAAATATTGGAATTATTGTCAGGCCACTGACAGCTGCAGGTCCTTCTTATTCCAGAGAGTGCAGATCCATGTACAGTTGGACATTTGGGTGGGGAAGAGTCAGGTGTTAGGTCTGTCTGAGTCATTACATAAGTTGACATCAAGGTAAATGGTCCTTGAGTTACACATTGTCATACTGTGCTCCAATTATAAGGTATAGTTTAACTAATTTAATATTTGCAAGAGTCTTTTGAGAGTGGTTTATTTGCCACCATTTCACAGGCAAGAAATATGAGGAATCAAGATTGCTTGAGGTCCTTCATCATAAACAACAGTGAGTGCTTGATTCCCTTAGGCTTAACTACTAAACTACTCTAGCCTGGACTGCTGAGGTATTTACCAAGACAGAGTCAATGCTGTGAGTTTCAGGGGAAAAAATGAGCTGAATTTTGGATTTTGAGGGTGGAGCTTGTGGTACAGCTGAAAGAAGATGTCTGCTGTACACTTGGGTTGTATGGATACCTTCACATACATTAGCTGCCACTGAAGGAAGTCAACAAGAATTCTCAACTAATGGATGGGCACTGACGTTAGAGAGGTGAATGAAGCCATGAAGGCAAGAGGAGTCCTGCTTCAGTTTTGCATGAATATACTAAAAATGCACATAAGGTTGTATATTCTTCACCGGGCTCTCACCTTCCAACAAATGACTAAACACACAGCGTATGGATGGACGGTGCTGAGCAGACACATCAATGATGACTGGCCTCTCTCGAGATGGGGCGTGGTCCTTGAAGCTCCATCCTAGAGGCCACAGCCTGGAAAAGCTTCAAAACTGTAATGAAGTCTTGGAGTAAATGTCATTTAGGATTGAAAGACAGCTCACCTGGGAAGCAGCTCATCAGAAAAAACAAAACAAAACAAAACAAACCACCACCACCACCACCACCAAGAACAAAACCACCACCACAAACAACAACAAAAAACAGTTTCACACTCATGCACCTAACATAGATCTTGCCTAAGGAAAAGTAACTTCTCTAGCATGGCTGATGGGTTCAGACTGGAAGTGCCGGGGTTTGAGGCTAGGAGTGAGGGCCTGGCCGTAAAAAGCCTCACACATTGCACTAGAACCTCTATTTTGCCCAGCATGTGTTACAACCTAAAGAAAGGCCTTATGGATACTGGAGTCCCATATTACAGGTATTAGAAGCACAGAACCCCCTGCGTTTCCATAACAGAGGGTGTACATAAAAGTTTGCTCTTTAAATAACCCAGTACTATGGGGCCTGCTTGCCTCCACCTGTTCAAACAGTTTACTGTTGGTCACTGCTTTTCAGTGTTTACAGATATCAATATGGCAGAAAGAGTTAAAAGAGCTTTGTGGACCCCCCACAAGAAAACATGTACATTTCACCGTCATCATGACTATCTCTACCCTTCCACCTTTGAACTTCTGTTGTTATAACAGACTCTACCAGTTAATTGTACATCTCCACAAGGAGAAAGCATGAGCTCACACTTCTGATTGCATACAAGAATCCAGCTACAGCACTGCCGGCTACATAACAGCTTTCAATGTAAATTCTAGATATCAAAGTGGGAGCAGTGTACATGTCATTCGTGTCTAAACTCATGTTACCCAAATTAGATTCTGATGGGTTGCATGGTCATTGTAGATAACCTTGGCCAAAATGGTCAATCTGAACTTTCAAGAGCATGAGAGGCAAGTACATAGATTCATGTGCTTTTTGTTTCTGCTTGCTTAAGAAAGAGATCTTACTGTACAACCCAGGGAAGCCTTAAGTCCAGTCTTCCTGTCTGAGCTTCCCGAGATTCTGCTGGGTTCTCAAGTGTGTGCCAACATGCCATGCCTTGGGGTTAGATTACTTTTTATCCTGTTTGTCTAGTGTTGTAAAGTCAGATCAAACAACAGGACCCCAGCCTGATAGTAGCTGCCATTCAGTGCATTCTACTAGCATGAGCAATCTGGGTAGAACAAAAATAGTTAGCAAACTAAATAAACGTGATTTTCTGTATGATAATGTACTATATCTACTGTTTTTCTAACTTCCCATCAGGAAAATAGTCTATGATTTTAGTATGATTGACACAGATATTCTTCCTCTTATCACATTTATTTGTTTTTCTAATGCATATGTATTTTATAGTGTTTTCCAAGAGCTGATAAACAATTATGTGTTCAAATTTAAAGCTCAATCTTAAAATGCTCATCATATAATGTATTACTACCCTATATAAAAGTTGCATATGAAACAAAACTGATGTTCAACAGAAAGGCAGAGGAATCTGTTCTAAGGTATATGTAGGTAAAATATGATGTAGGGATGGGTTACAGGTCAGTGGCACAATCTTTGGCTGTAATACCCAAGACTTTAATCTAGATCCCCAACATACGCACACACGCACACACACACGCACGCACACACACACACACACACACCAC